>NC_081251.1:44245924-44881986 GCF_030490865.1 Poecile atricapillus | reverse complement strand
TTAAATTATTAATAAAAATGGAAAATACATGACTTTATAAAATGGTGGTGGAGGGGATTTTGTTGAACTTTTTATAACTGAAGGTTGTGATATTATGACAAAGAGGAGGGATGTGAAGAAAATGCTCTTCTGTCTTTGTATAGTTGATGGAATGGAGGGAATAGGAGAAGTGAAGCTCAATGTATTTGGGCTCTTAAGTTTGCACTGCAGTCATAGAAGTGTCACAGAGACCTGCAGTGCTAAAGTGGAACCTTAGAGTGCCTGCTCCATGTGTGGTAGTTGCTGGTTTGTTTGTGAATTAAATTTAAAAGCAGTATTTTGGGGCATGGTTGGAAATTTTGTGGTGGGGCTGTGATGTAAGGGTTTGTTGGGGTTTTCTATTATTTTAAGTGGGCTGCTTCAGGCTTAACTCTGTAAGCCTGTGGCTTGTGGAACACTGGTAGGAATATAGTCATGCCCAGGCTCAGCAGGATTAAAGATACTAATTTTTAAAATTCATATATGTTTCAGAGTACACTACTAAGCTGATGTGTTGTGCTGGAAAGAAGAACTGTTTACTCACATAAAACTGAAACCCTGTGCCCTTATTCTGAATCTTCTTATGTTCTGAATCTTCTTATTTTCTTGGTTTCACTGTGTTTCCGAGGGCTTTGTTGCAGAATGGTTTCCAGTAGCCTTGACCTTTGTGTTATAAGAAGAGTTAATATCCTATTGACAAGCTTTAGTACACCCACAGTAATGCACAAATTGTACCTTGCTCACCTTGTTTTATGGTGCAATGTTGCAATAAGGTGAAATTTGACCGTGTTCTTTCTCAATAATCTTGATAATTTATTTCTGAAATTTAAGTGTTGTATGTTTCAATGTAAATTTGAGTGATTTTAGTTTTGCGTCTGAGATCTGTGCCCTGACCTATCATAGCAATTTAGGAAACAGGTCATGATTTTTCAATACTAGGATTTTTTTTGAATACCTTTAATCTGTCTCATTACTCATTCTTAAAAAGTAACAAAGGTTTCCTGTTGTGTGTTCAGACAAATGCTTTAAAGCATGGGTATCTAAAATATTTTATTTGCTGATTTATTTTTTTTAATACTTAAGTGATTGATATATTCTGGAACTCTCATCTTTGAGATTCTGAGTGAGTAAATGCTATATATGTCTGAGAAGTACTCCAATATTTAAGGAGATTTTTGTATTTGTGGAAACAACTGAAAAATATGTGCTGTAAAATTGATTAATTGCATGTGCTGTTTCTCAAGTTTCTACTCATTTATTTTGGAGGTTAGAAATGGTGACAGTCAAATTGATTGCTTGCTGTCAAGTCTAAACAATTTTCTTTAACCTTCATTGACTGGTAGCATTTTGTCATCAGTGGTTTTGTGTCTACCCTCCCTTCATGCCTAAAGGCTTTGCTAGCTTTTGAAGCCTTCCTGAGTTCGTTAGGGGTTTCTTAAAGCAGAGGGTTCTCTACCAATGCTTATCTTCATGGAATAAGTTCTGAGCTGAGACAGCATAGGACATAATTGCCACCACACTGAAAGCCTTTAGTGTAACCAGAGTGTGGATGAGTGTTTTTAATATTTTGCCAAGCTTTGGCTCTCTAGACTGTTGCAATTCAATGCTTGTGCTGAGAGTCTTGAAGAAGGCAGGTGAAAGGTATCTGTGCGTGTGAGACAGGACATGTGTAGAAACAGCTGTTGGGCCAGTATACATTTCCCTGATGATCCCATCCATTTCTTCCTCTTGTTCGGATGCAGCACTGGCAGCTCCTGGGTGTGCCTGCTGTGAATCAGGTCTGCAGCAGGTGTTCTGGGATGATGTGTGACCCTGGTACCTCCTACCAAGCTCGTGCCTGGCCAGCAGCTTTAAATCTGAGAGCTATTGCTGGCCCTCCTCTTAGGAGGACAGAGATGCCTAACTGAGCCCTACAGTGATGGATTTGGGAGTTCTGTAATCCGTGCAGTAAAGTTGAGTTTGTATTTTATTAATTTTTGTTATATTTCTGACATTTTGGCTTCTTAAAAGTCAGCTATGTGAACAGCCCTTGTACTAGCTTTGCCAGACCTGTTAGAAGGAGTGCAAAATGTGAGGAAAAGGTTACATTTTGTTTAAGAAAGGCTAATGTCTAATGGTTAATGGATCATTGGAAGCTGGGGTATCTGGATTAGATTCACAGCTGTGCTTTTGGCTCTCTGACTAGAGCAAGTCACTTAATTTTTCATACTTGTATTTACTTATCTGTGAAATGAATAATGTAGCATCTGTTTTCTGGAGATGTTGCACTTCATTCATTGCAGCCTGTATCGATCACTATGATCTTTCAGTGGAAAATGGTGTATAAGCAATATTAACAATGAATACTTTAAAGAAATGCTATCATTAAAAAAAAAAAAATTTGCCTCTCATGGATACTCTGGAAACAAAATTGCAATCTGACTACTTCTGGATCTTTCTGTTTGTAGTCCTGTGAGTCGCTGTATGGTTTTTCAGAGCTTTAAGATATGCTCTGATGAAGTGTCTTCAGCAGCTACTCAAAACTAGCACTTCTTGTTTTTTTTCTCTTCATGCTTTGCTGGGCTAAAGCAAAACCTTTTCAATGCATGATTGTATGACTTCCTATTCACTTGAGAAGCAAACAAATCTCCTGACTTTTTCCCATCTCCTTTCTAGGCTAGCATACATCCTTCTTAGTATAGGAAAGAGTCTGTAATTGGCACAGTGATCTATTTTTCTCAAATACATAGTGTGAATAACATTTTCTTGATTACTTAATCTCCCTTGAGAAGGGTCTAGCTTGCTGCAGATTGTAAACAGTAAATGTTATGGCCAATGCATCACTTTTATAATACAACTAAATGAAATGGAACAATTCATACACGTAAAATTATTATGGGATACCATTTAGCTCCAGCCATTCTCTCATTAGCCTGCGGGAGGAATGATTATATTTTAGTTCTGTCAGAATTGTTTGTTGGTGATAAATGCTTAAGTAGACATGGTTACAGTTTTCCTGGATTATTACAGAAGTAAAAAGACTGGCTAGACCAGTCTTTGTTCTGTTGCAGCCCGGTCAGTGTAGATCCCTAGGCATTTTAAGGGCCAAGAATGAGATCCAGAGCGCTTTCAAGATGACATGCTTTTTGTTTAAAATGTCTGATAACATTGGCTTTCTGGTAGTTCTGTTTCTTTATCAGCTTGAGATAGCTTAGTTTGGTAACACATCTTGTAACTCCAGGTGTGGCGTGCATCTGCCTTCCTACGCAGGTGACCGGTTTCAGCATAGACGTAGGCATTTGTTCCAGCCTGTTGTTGATGGAATTGTTATTGCCAATTTATATTTTGTCTTAACAGAAAGATGACCTTAAAATTGTCTTTTTTTTATATAATTGAAGTTGCTGTGAGTGACTACAAGTTTTTTAGCGACTTGTTTCAAATGTTAATTAATTTTTATTTTCTGAGCCAGAAAAATGATAGCATCTATTTACAAGACAGTGGCTAATGAGGTACCTTTCTCTGAAAACAGCAGGCAGCTGGACACTGAAGATGATAAGCAGAAGGTCTGGCCAAGGCTGAGCTTCTACTACAATCTTTCAAGTTTTACCGAGTTGCTTAATCTATAACGGGCGTGGGGTCATAAAGTCCTTCTCCTGCAATTGCCAGATTAGAAGTTAAAACACATTGGCTTTCACTAAATTTTATTCTATTTTCAGCCTGCTATAACACTTCATAAAAAATATTTTTGCAGTAGAGAGAGGTGATTTTTATAATTGTGGTCAGAATGCCTGTAAAGTTAGCAATGATATGGCAGCAGTGTCGTTTCCTATGTTCACTGCACAGATCTGTTTGACTTCCTGGAATCACTGACTCCCCCAGCTGGCATTCAGGACACTTGTGCAGAAAGTATTAGTAGTGATGTCAGAAATGCAGAAGTATTTTTCCTGCATGATATGTTTGATACTATTTGCAAAATAGAATGGTGGTTATGTCTATATATCTATATATTTTTATATATATCTGTATATATATCTATTTATATACCTGGCTTTGTCCAGGAAGACTATTGCCCTAAGCATTGTGTATAGCTGATGGAAACAGGGCTTTTCAGGAGAGCTCCAGTGGATTGAAGCACCAAGTTAAATTCTTGGTTTGATTCACCCCATCAAGAAATGTTTGTTTTTCAAGGAATACTTACCCCTCTCAGCTAAGTTAAGTTTTGCGACTATCTCCCAGTCAGTTCTGATGGACTTGAAAAACCTTCATCATATTACATAACTTAGAAATGTTGGTACTCCCTAGGGTTTTCTGTTACCATGCCATCAAGTAAACCTTTCCTAGACACCAAAACTGATTTATTGTGTATTTTGGCTGAATGAACTCACAAAGACCTATTATGGTAAAGTTAACTTTGGAAGGTAAAAAGACATAAAAGAAATTAAACCATTGCAGGTTCATATATGGATTGAAATTTCCTTCTGATTACTTCTGTATTATTTCTTGTTCCAGTGGCCTTCAGTATGGTTCTCAGTCAGCCACCACTTAATACTGTCTTGTACAGTTAAGAGGAAGAGAGAATCCATTTCTGTAGGTCCCACTCATCCTTTATGTCGTAATCAGGTAGAATGGGAGGACTAGATATCTATCCACACATACTCCCTCATTGTATTAGTAAATCCTATCTCAAGGAAGTCAAAGTTGCCATTGTCAGGATCATGGGTTTTCAGCTGTTGTGGTGCTGAGTTCTTGTCTTGCCATTCATTCATAGTATTTGTGTGCAAAAAATTATGTAAAGGATGTTTAATTGTATAGTACAGCACTTAGTTTTGCTCATTATTTTGCTACCATAAACAAAGTAGGATCGAGTAGGAAATCTGCAGTATGAAGATGCATAAGCTAGGCTTCAAATTAAATTCTCTTGAATAATTGGATTTTTTGCAGTGATTCTCATTTAAATATCTATGTTAAATCCAGGTTTCTGTGCTTATGAAGAATGTATTATTTCAACATGTAGGGTGGTCTTTGTAAACAAAGTATACTCAGTAGGTGGTGATTCTGTTTGGGATTTTCTGATGGAATTATTTACAGTGAAAACTAATATGCTGTTATGATAGTGATAATTTCTGATATTTTGCATAGGGAGTGTGAAAGTTTTAGGAGAATTTCCAGTACAACTCGGTCTGATTAAATGAAAGACTGCGGGAGTACTTAGGCTTGGGTTCTCAAGCACGTGACAAAGAAACGGAATATATAATGCCCAGATGCAAGTGCCACTCACTCAGTCTTGAAAGGATGTAGTATGCCACACCTAGAGAAAATTTTGCTTCACTTTGGGCATGCAGTAGCCTAAAATGAAGGTAATTTTTAAAGTTCACATCTGTTCTTTCCTGCTTTCAAGTACAATTGATTTATAATGCATGTGAATATTGAATACCGAGTTGAATGTTCTAGTGATTGACTGTTAGGTCAATGTTTGCTCAATGCAGGAAAAGAGTACTGAATAAGTGGAAATAGTTTCAAAATAATTCTTTCTCTAACACTGAAGAGAGTTGCCAAATATGCCTTTCTATAAAATGAAAATGAGAACCAATGTCAAAGAGTAATCAAAATTAATATTTGGGTTACTGGAAGTGGTTTTCACTCAGTGAATCTTCTATTTGGCAGTGGTAAGTTAACCTCTTTACCTTACAGGAATAACGGAAAAAGTACTTTACCCAGGGCTTTTTCTCTCTCCGAGGTCTGTGTTTTGTAGCTTACAAATAGTGTTCTTCCCTGCTGTGCTGCCTCTTTTGTTGATGGAGCCTCCTAGTTGACTTCTCTCCTTGCTTTGGAGGTCCTGGCAGTGGCAGGAGGTGTCATTAACCATGAACATTTTCAGAGCTCCTCCAAATACCATGGGTAACACTGTATCCTCTGCAGCACTTTGTAAATCTGTTGAGGAAAATACAAGTTCAGGGAGGACAAATGTAAGCTCAGGAGTTAGATCTTTCCATACTTACACTATTGCTTTGTCCTAGGGGTGGCAGACCACTGTCTTAAATTATTAATATCTTTCCTTTACCCCACATCTGAGTGTCTTAGTTTCCCTCAGGGTAGGCAGACAGTCTGTAGTGCTTGCCCTAAAGGAACTCCTGCTAGAGACAAACCTGACAGACTATAAAGGAACACTGTGAATTTAAAAATCGGATCTATTACAAAAAATAAGTTTAAAATCTTAGTAGCTGCTTTGCTGTCCTTGAATTGTCCCTGCCAATTGTCTGAGATTGACAATCACTTTAGCTTGAATTTTTTTTTTTCCTTCTCTGTTGCTGTATGAAAAAATTTTATTTAAGGAAAGAAACCCTGATCATAAAGGAAAACTGTTGAGACTCATTATATTTGAGCTTTTATCAAACACATGCTGTGAAATACCTAGATTTTACTTATAATGATAGATAAGGCTTAGAAATTTGCCTCAATGCTTTATTTTACTGAGAAACTCTAGGACCTTTTCAGCCTGCTGGTGGTTCTTCAGGTGAGCCATAGTCATCTTTTCTTCAATCCTCAGATATTCCTAATGAAACATCAGGAGCTCCAGCTTTTGCATTCATCTTTCTCATTTCTTTTCCACATAAATTACAAGTGATGGTTGTTCTCATTTCCTTTCTCGTTCCCCCAGTTCCTTTCTTCAAAATAGGACTAGCTGGTTCTATTCTATGGCAGCTCTTCCATTTTGGAGAAAAACAAAGTCCTAAAGGTAATCTTCTGTGCTAAAGGTAATCCTCTGTTTCTTAATAAAATGAAAGTTTATACTTTGTTACATCTGGTTTGTTTTGTTCCCCTCCTTTTTCCCAGCTAGGGAAGGGTGTCATACACCTTGGCACCACTGACTCAGGTTTATTTTTCTAGTAAAAAATATGAACAGGAAAGCCCTTTAGCCTTCATCTCTAATTTGTTTCAAAAAGTACTGCCTTTAGAAGGAGATTTTTTTGAGACCAAGTAGAAATTCTTTTTGATGATTTGTTGGTTAAATGATCCTATAAGCATGAATTAATTGACTTGATAGCTGCCACTAAACATGTACTATTAATTAGTTTTATAGAATCTAAACTCTTTAAAGAAAAAATCATTCTCCCTTACAGCTCCCATTATTTCTTTTCTAGATTTTCACACTCGTGGTGCGAAGTGCAAAGTATGACAGCTATCTTTTCCATTAACTGCCTGTTCAGCACTCTCCATGAAATAATCATAATCAAAGGGTCGATACATCTATATAATTGTCTACACTGTTTTCATTGCTCCTGGAAGTAGCTTACCTATTGCACCTTAAAAAAAATAAATAGAAAGATTCTGTGTTTCAGTTATAAAATAGGACTGGGTCTGTAGCAGGCTGTGCTTGTGTAGACCCATCCTGCAAATGCAAAGATTAAGGCAATTTGAGGGTAAATGGTCCATGCCAACACTCTTTGTGGCCGGTTGTCTTATGAATGATTAGCCAGTAGTAGAAGCACCATAATTAGCTGATTTGGTAAGACTTCTTTTAATCAGACTTAAAAGACAGTTCAACTTGTTAAGAGCTAAATGAAAATTGTATTTACAGTTGTTAATTGTAAATACACAAGCAAAACTACAAGTTGAAAAATCGCCTCTTTTGCACATTTGAAAAATGACCATGCTAGCATGCGTTTGTTACTGGGTGGGTTTTTTTCCTAAAGACCCATTGTTTTCCTGTTAAATTAGTGTTGAACTTTGAGATTGAATATGACAGAACCACTGTGTTTTTCTATTATGGAAATTCATATATTTTCATAAGGTAGAAACTAAAGGTTCCTTTGATATATCAGCATTATAATAAGCATCTTATGTTCATGCTTATTATAAAAGGGTAAAGTTTTTACCCCAGTGACTTTCCAGTTTCTGGTTCCCAAAGGCTTTCTATTTAATGTGGTGTATGAAGATGAAGGTATACTGTGTGCATATTTTAAAAGAATTTTGGTGATGTTAATGCTACATTATGAAGTTCATATTTGGTTTTCTTTTAGAAGTTGGTTTCTGAATGTGGTCTATCTGGTATGACTATATTTCAGTAATTAAAAGTTAATCTACAAGAAAAACAAGTCTTCCCCAAACCTGTGTTGTCTCATGGAAGTGAAGCTGAAGCATTAATGGGTCAGTTCATCATCTGTTCTTCATCCCCAGTTGTTAAAACCAGAAATACAAGGGAAGATTTGTATTCCATGTTTTAATGTCCACTGGAAGAACTTGTCACTTTCTGATTATTTTTAAGTTTACATAATATGGGAGTCATTGACAGGCTCTGAAAGAAATTGGATGTCATCTCTCAGCAGGAGTAATAACGTGAAAAGACCATTTTCAGAAATAAGGTTCAGAAAACTTGAGAAAAGTAGAAGTATGGAGATCTTTAGAGTAATTGTGGGGGGAAGCCCTCCATCCAATTCACATTTATTCAAGGAATGGAAGGCATTAAAGGAGTTTCTACTTCTAGAATTTACAGTATATTTTACGTGTCTTTTGTCCATGATATAACTTCATAAAACTGAAACAAGTAGTCTTGCCAGTTGGAAAGTAGGAAATGAAGCCATGTAATGACTATAACGTGTTGTAGCAACCATGTTTTAAAATAGTCAGGTTCCAAAATAAGGTTATAAAAATTATGTCAGAGACAAAAAAAAAATACTGTGTATTATGTTATAGCAACAGAAACATGGCCTTGTTTGTTTGTTCGTGAATCACTTGGGATCACATTTCTGCCTGTGGATTTTTGTGGGGGAGCAGGGCTGGAGTTTCTGTCCTAACACACAGTGTTTGTTTGAGGGGATGTGTGAGGTTATACTTTTTTTTTTTTTGTCATCCTTATTCCTGTGACAGTTTGAGAGGACTGAAGTTAATTTTTCCTGGTTTGAATTTATTTTCAAATAAAGAACTAACCAAAAATTCACCTTCTTGATTGCTTTTCTACTTCCAAGACTTTAAGAGTTCCCTTGAATCTCTCCAAGTCTTTTACCAGGGAATGATAAAATTTTAGTAGCCAAAAATCATGAATGAAGCTTCAAGAGGTTGGGTTTTTTTCCACCATTGGTGGATGCCATCCTGCAGCACAATGTTCTGATGCTTCCCAGAGCAACTGTGAGATTCACAGTGGGAGTATGTGCATCCCTCATCCCTCCACTTCTGTGTGCATGGTAATCCAAGCCTGGGGGAGCTGCTCCCTGGGGCTGAGCCAGGCTTATTCTCTTAAGCAAGCAGCTCACAATCACAGTGTACATCCAGAACTCTGCGAATGCAAGTGGTGGGCAGCGTAGCTCTGTGTTGGATTCGAAGCGTGGAAGCAGAAATGGGATGGGCTGTCTTGCCCTGCCTGCATGGATGTTCTGCAGTTAGTTCCTTTGAATATGTTTTCATTTGAGGGCTTTGATTTCTAATTTTCACAGGTCTCATCCTCAGTCCCCAGTGTTCTTTCATATGTACCGTCTTCCTAATAGTTAATGTAGAAAAAAACTTTTTCAGGTAGCTGCTAAGATGTGAACATGCATTGCAACTAGGAGTTGAGGTGTCTTCTTGGCAATAATTCTTCCTTTCTCTTACTTTCCTCTGTTATAATTGCTAAATTATTTACTTCCTAGAAATAGAATAAGTCTGGATTAATATATTGTCCTTGGTTGGTACCAGTGCTTCAGATTACCTTGGTGTGCATGTAGGTATTAAATATTGAAAGCTGTTTTCATGTTCTCACGTGATGGAGCTCTGGGTGAACAAGTCTTACTGAGCAGTTTGGGAAGCATGTACACACTGGTTTGCCTTAGGAAATCTACCATTTAAGCCTTTGTCCTGATTTTCACTGGCTGTAGTAAAAGAAGTGGTAGACAAGGAGCCGTAACAGTGAGTGTTACTAAGAGGAAGAACCATTGTCCTGACATTGTGAAGAAAATCTCCTTAAGCTCATGAATAACTGAAATGCTTACCAACTACTGTCACTAATCCTCATGAAACAATTTTCAATCTTTTTTTCTTTTTCAAAGGCATTCAAAAGTCTCTTATGTTGTATAGAGTCTTTGCTCTCAAGATTTGTTCCCCCCCATGTGTTCAATCTGGAGACAAACAAACAAGCCCTAATAAATGTAAGCATTAAGGAAACAAGAAAATACATTGAAGAAGTTTGAAGACAAATTAGTACTTTAAATCTGCATAGAATTAATGTTGCCATGCTATGGAGTGTAATGTAAATGTGAAACCTGTGAAGGTGTTGCTAATACCTGTGAGAGTGTAGTTATATGGTTTAAAAAATCCCAAACAACTGAAAAAACCTCCAGTTTAGGGGGTAATGTTGTGCAAGTTTTATCTGTTTTATAATTTCAAATGTGTATTGTTAAAGACAGGAGATAGTCAGACCTTATACATGTTTAGTCTTAGCTTTATTATGAGTCATTTGGAGATGTTTTCACACTTCTATATCAGGAATGGAAATCCCTTTCCTCATTTGTGTGCTAAATAGACATTTCAGAGCTAGTCTAGCTCTAGACAGAGTTAAAGAAAGAGTGAGCTAGCTCTTTTTTAGCTTTAAATTTCCCTTTTATGATTTTTATGAATTCACAAAACATTGAATATTTATTTCCTTTTGTTACTGAGACACAAAAGGCAGAAGCCTGCAGGCTTGTTATGGCATAGGTAGCCTATTATGTTTCCATACCTGATGTAATTTTATGTAAAAATTGAATTTTGCATTAGATTACCTCAAAAACGTCATCATCTGTTGATGCGAAGAATTTTAAATTCTTCCCCTGTGACTGATGAATTATTCTTTCACAAGAGATCTAAATTATTTTAATTAATTACTTCAGGCTTTAAATCTTTAAATTTAAAATTAAGTTACAGGTGAGTTAAGCTGTTCCCTGAGGAGCTTTTACTGTGTTAGCAGTGGAGAGGGATAATATTTGCTGCATAATTCTCTAATAGGCTGTTGTATGCTGCTCTGTTGAACAAGTCTTGATTTGCTCTTTTGCTCTTGATTTCTGGTTTGTGTCCAGCATTTCAGGGATCAGCTTGGACAGTTAGGAGATATCACCAGAAACGTATTTTCCTGTCTGCTGTGGAAGAGAAAGATTAGGACATAATGTATTGAAATACATTGCTTTCTGAAGTCGTTGAGGACCACAGAAATTTAATGTAAAACCAAACGATGCACTGATAACTGGATGTATGACATTTTGTAGAAAATGTACAAAATACAGAGCCAGGTTTATTGGTGTTAGTTTCATATCCTGATCTCAGTACATATTCCTTTTGCTTAAACTATTTCTCATGTATGTATATAGCTAGATACAATTACAAGAAGGTAACTTAATCGTTGGCTTGTGGGCTGTGGGGATTGAACCAATGCTTATTTTCCTCTTCTCGTGTATGATTACTTGTTGAAGATGTGATACATTTAGGTCATATTTGGCATGTGTTTCAACTGAGCCCGGAACTGATTTATGAAAAAGAGGGAATAACAAACCTAAATTGTGTTTTCCCATGTGTGGCTATTGTAGCCAAGCTGCAATTTATTTTGTAGTGTCTTAAGTTACAGTAAAAAATACATTCACAAAATAAAGCAGGGTAAAGAGTTCAGCCATTGAACTGTTTTTTCCCCTTTTCTTACTTTCTTTCTTTTTTCTTTTTATTTTTTAAGTTGGCTTTCATCATTATGCCTTTAATTGTGTTAATTACTTGAAAGAATTTTTTGGGAGGCTAGTTGAAGAACAAGAGGGAGGAGAAATTGCCTCTAGCAAAGACTTTTTTGTGAGAACATTCTTACAGTATCTTATGGGAGAGATATCATTAAAAAAGTCTCTTTTAAAATCCCCATCGTCATACTTTTTTAAATATGCAAGTATTTTTAGTTTCCTAATAATGTTCCAGAATACCAGATTTCAATGCCTGCAGCCAATGTGAGTGAGCAAAATTATCCTGTAATTAAAATTTTATCATATATTTTCATTTTTTGTATCTTTTGAAAGTGGGATGCTAAGTTAGATGAGTTGAGTTGTTGAACTTGGTGTGCTCTCCCAGCACTCAATGGTTCAAGTGCTGGCTGGCTCAGGCTGGGTTCTGCATTCTGTCTGCGTGGCTGTTGGCAGGTCTTTTTCCTGTGCAAATTGTGGCAACTTGATGTGCACAGCACCGCACTGGGGTATGGACTCAGAACATGGCAGGAGCGTAATGCCCCAGGTGCCTTGAGATCAGAACCATGTGTCCATGTTCTGCTTCCCAGTCAGTGTTTTGTGAAAATCCCCCTGGGGAGCCAAAAAAAGTCAGTGTCCTAGCCTGGAACCTCTGTTTACTGGGGTGCAAGAGCTGAAAAATTAATTGAAAAGCTCATGAAAACTTAAATGTGGGTAATTGCATGTGATTGGAACTTAACAGTGATGTCATACAACTAATAAACTTCAGTTCTGTTGATTTTTTGAAATTTGTTTTGGTGATTATTTTTAGTTTATATTTTTACTGCTATTGTGAATTTCTGTTTTCAAACACTACTGGCAGTTAACTCTGAAAATGCTTAATTTTTTTTCCCTACAAATGATATAAGATTGTTTTAGCTGTTACAAACTCAATATTACTAGGTTATTAATATAAATGCAGTTTGGGATGTAACAATAAATATACATAAATATATATATAAATATATATTAACAAAAATAAATGCAGTTTGCTTAGTGGTAGCATTATTTATGGGCATGTTCAAAGTCATAATGCTATGTAAATGGGAACTTCTTATTGGCATCCTATGATATTGGAAAAAGAAAGTATTTGTGTATGTCATATGTAAAGAAAATTGTGTCCAACCTCTTTTTTTTTTTTTTTTTTTTTTTTTTTGCTTCATGCACAAGTGGTCCTAACACATTTTCAGACTGAGGCAGAAGGTAATCTCCAGGTAACAATATTCTATGCTATTTTAAGGGTGCATGGCCCACTGATGGTTTTTAAAGCACAAAATAATGATAGCATACCAGGCAGAGGTCTTGCTTGCCTGAGGCAAATAGTCTGAATGCACTAGATGCGGACTTCTGTTTGCTGATGAAAGTGTTGGAAAGGTGCTTGGTTTTATTTGTGTTTGGTTGGGTTTTTTGTTGGTTTTTTTTTTAATAGGCAGTTATCTACTTTGCTATTAATGATATTGCATTCATTTAATAGCTGAAATATGTTACAGAGAATAAGAAAAAAAGCATAAGGTTGCCTGGGAAAGAAGTTTGATGCTCAATTTTGGCAAAAGTTGATTCAGTTGATTGCTTGATAATGGCAAAAAGAACACCAGGCAGTTTGGATGAAATGTGCCAAGCCAGGGGCAAGGTAGATTTTCAAGCAAAGGAAAAGCCTCCTGACAGATTTCCTAGTGAGTGGGGAATTGGGATGTTACCACTAAATTATTAGAGAAGCAGTTAATGAGGGAGGAAGGAGTCACGGAGGCTAAGAAACCCACAGATTTCAGAAGGAAAAGGAAGAGGTGTATGTTACAGAAGTCAGATTGAAGAGGAGTCAGGGTGGAGTGTGTGCACACTGAGGGCTCATCACAGTGAGGTTGTTAAAGTTGCATGAAACAATTCCAGTTTGTATCCAGAGCGTTCCAGTGGTTCCAAGAGGTTTTTGGCTGTATAGTGCTTTTGAAAGCTAGGAACCATACATGCTCTTTTCATAACATTAAATTGAAAACAACAGAAAGATGTAGTTCAGTGGACAAGCATCTCTCCTTATGGACAGCAGTTCATGAACTTCATTTGTCTTGCAGTGCATGTCTGAATTGTGCATACACAGTCTGACAGCCTTTCTTCAGCATCAGCAGGTACCTGTCAAGTAAAGCTGGAAATACGTAGTGTTTTTCATACTAATCATCAGAGAACATATGATACATAAAGGAATGCAATGTAACTTTTTTTGATTCGAAAGAAATACGAGTGATATGCTAGTAGTAGTATAGGGAAGAAGAACCTTTTAATTAAAAATACAGAAGTCCTGATAGTGTCTGAACATGCAAATGACCAAGTATTAGCATGTTGCATATACACCTTTATGCAGGAATTGGAAGTGCTTTCCTAGTTGGTTGGGACTTGAAAATATTTGTTGTATTAGCTTTCTATTTTGTAGTTATTTCAATTTTAGACTCATGATTTGCTGAGGGATTTAATACTTATCTGAAATCTTGTATTGGCTCTTGTAACAATTCTTTCTCTTAAAACTGTTGTAAAGCTTTTCCTTTGGCAAGGGAAGTTCTTGGTTATAATGGGCTTTGATAAGTTTTATTCCTTTTTATTTTTGCCTTAGTTATTACATTCTTGCTCATCAATCTTCTGGTTCAAAACTGTGGAAGAGGAGAAATGGGAGAGAGCAAGAAAAACACAAAGAAATGTGATTCTTGTGAACAACAGATGAAAGCTATACTGAAATGGAGGATTATTATGGAAAATGTTGTTTGTGTCAGGCCATTGTGTCTATCACTGTGTCACTGACACTTCAGTTCATAAATAAACCTTTTTTTTTTCCTTTCTCAGTTTAGTATCAGGACCATTTGTTCTGTATAAGATTAATACAGAAGATATATTCATTGTTGCTGTACTGTTGTTGAGTTTTAATTGCCTCTTTTGGGGAGAAAAAAATTAAGGCAGAATAAAAAGAAATTCTTTGCATCTACAAGAACATGAATAATACTTTTTTGAGCTTGTTTTTTAATGATTCAGGAGAAACTTGTAGATAAACAGTTTTGTTAAGTGAAAATCTTTCTGGATATACTGCATAGAAAGCATGCAAGAGATCTTTTTGTTTTGGTTGGCCCTTAAGTGATGCAGTAGGATAGTTTTAACAAGGGGCTTAAGGCTCGTTGTGTTGAGTGCAAGAAGCAGAGTTGGCCAGAGAGGTCTTGGATTGTGGTTTCACAAGCAGCTGAGTTGGTCTGCTGGCCATTGCTGCTGGAAGCAAGAGGTGATGCTCTTTTCTTCCCTGCTCCTGCTTGTCACTCCTGTGCTTTGGCTGTGTATGATGTTGGTCTGACCTTTCTGTGAACTAATGTAATCCCCCTGATCTAGGAGAAGGAAAAAAAAGAGGTGTTTTCTTCATTTTGGGTGCATTTTCTGTTTGATAGAATTCAGTGGTGAAGGTGGTTTATTGTGCACTCTCAGGCATGATATTTAGGTTCCTTAACAAGGCTGCCTTGTTCTGGAGAGGTGACTTCTTCCCTTTGCAGTTTGTAAGGATACTTGTCTCAGCATCTGAAGTACCAGCTGAGCTTCTAAACTCTGCAGCACCACCTGAGTTTTCTCCAACTCTCTGCTAGTTTCTCTTTTCACCGAAATGAAAAAGCTTAAACAGTTTTCTGTTTCTCTCCTTGAATCCAAAATAGGGGTGAATGGCCTTGCGTATTGTAGTTGTCCTTCTTTGCTGTTACTACACATTGGTTTCATTTATGAATGTAGTTTTGCAAACAGCCAATGAAGAGAACAAAATAATGAACTCGGGTTTCTGTATAGATTTTCTCTGTTCACACCCTCACTCAATGATTGAGACAGTAGTGGAGCTCAACTGTTGGCATCTGGCAGGAGCAATCCTTCTCTATTTCATGATCATTTCATGTTAATGTACAGATCAGTGCAGGAAAGGATGTGTTTGTCTTTCACAGGCTGTCTAGCCTTGTGAGGTGGATAGGTGTCAAGTATGTCTTGGATATTTTAGCAATTTGTTTTGTCTTGGCCATAAAAAGAGAAGATTACAGATCCATTTTCTGTTTAAGGATAGCCGAGGTCACTCCCAGTTGCCTCTATATGTTTTCTGAAATTTAATTTGCTGTAGGAACTGCACATATTTTAATGCTCTTTTTTAAATACCTTGTCTGAAGAATCTTAGATAAGCTGAGATGAGAATGGCTGCCCTCCCAGACATGGTAAGTGGGATGCTTAAAATCTTCCAGCTGTTTGTCAGATACTTAACTTTCTGCTCTGAAACTGCTGTACCATCTGTCTAGCTAAAAAAGGTGCACTGAGCAAGAAGAAAAGTATCTTTCCAATTCAGATGAGACTGCTGCATCCTGTGAGATAATCAAGCCACAGATGATTATGGAAACAGTGAATTTTAAATTTTATCAGAATAGCTTCATAGAAAGCATGAAAGATGAAATTTGGATTAATTCATCTTCTGGGTATCTCAATGGAGCAACAGCGCACCATCCTTAGTTTAAATCACATATCTGTCTGCTAGGTGAGTTTGTTATTCAGTCTTATGTGTAGATAATAGGCTTTGTTTTCTCTGTTAAATATGCCATTTTATTTAAATTACTGGTGTTATCCATCCATTATTTTATGCTATCTATTACAGATGCCTAATATTTGGTGAATAAAGAGATTTTTTTTTTGGAAATTTCTGAAGAGATCTTAAAGGTGCAGCAGGAGGACAGGGTAATTTTTATCGATTTGAAGTGATCAAGATGCTTAGAAGGTGAGTTCTATGGTACAATTCAATGAACAAGAAATGAATAAAGAGTAAAAGACCTCCGACAAGGAAAATGTGAAAGAAATTTCTTAGTCCCTAGTGCCATCTGCAGGATTACTGCTGGAACAGGCAGGGAGAGCAGAGAACAAATTTGAGTGACAGTTTGCTGTGTTTGGTAAGAACAGAAGAAAGTGTCACCTTCAACAAAACCTGAAGAAATACAGTTTCTTTGTCATGCTGAGTTACATAACAATGTATGTGTCAATTCGTTTTCAGCTTGTGAGCAGCATTAGGTTTGGTGGGAATACACCATGTCGTGAGGTTTTGCCACACATTTTGTTTTCTGCTTCTGCTGTAGCAGGTGGCTTAACCAGGCTTTCTTTCTTTGCACTTCTTGAAAGAAGTATCAGTCATGTAAAAACACACATCCATTAGGAACCATTTTTGGAATGACTGGCTCTTTGGCCGTCCTTCCTTTTTGAAAGCTGTCTCTTCAGAGAGGAGTGATGGACTCTAAATATTTTCCTCCGATTCCCTCCACCCCAGATATTTGTGTAAAGGTGCATAATAGAAATGAAGATGTAAATCTGCAGCTCCCCTGCTAGGTCTCTGGTATTAGAAAGGTATTCTTTTCCCTACAGGCCAGGAGGTAAGCTGACTTTAGACGTGTGTGTTGGCAGTAGGCAAATGATGTATACATGAAAGGATAGGATATAAATAACAACCAAGAATAATCAAAGCTGAGGTTTTGGGAAAGAGGGAATGCAAGCTGAAACCAGATGTGGGTAAGATGGAGATGATAATGGTGATGGTATCTGGAAAATTGCTAAGCCTTACAAAGTTGCCGTGTGTTTGGCATGTGGCTTTGTCGGGAGCGTCCCCATCTGCTCTACAAGAGTTTAGTATTCACAAAGAGTCTTTTCTCCTGCCTCTCCCTGACAGAAAACTCTCCCTTGACAGAGGCTGAGCTGACCTCAATTACTTATCTATTCATCACTTTTCTCCTGACTATTGTAATGTGATACTCCTGGGCACAAAGCCTGCAGTTCCTCTGGAGCACCAGCTGGTTTAGGGTCTTGTGTGTCATGCCATCAGCACTGGCTGCCACAAGTCGAATCTGATCTTTCTTTCTATGATGACTTTCTGCAAAACACCAAACTAAGGTGTCTGTTCTTAGTCTTCAGAGTTCTTGCCGTTTGGGGTTCAGCATGTGTAAAAGGCTGCAGGAAGCTGCAGAGGGAAAGCCGTGGCTGCTTGCCGTGCTTTCTGGCACACTGGAGCCCTTTGGAATGAAAGCCATATGTAGCAGGACGTTTTCCAGGACTGGTCTCACCAGACATGTAGGTCCCTTTGGGCCTAAGAACTTCTTAAGCCTTCTTTGGCACTTTTCTGGTAGGTATCTGTTGTATGTGGAAAATGAATCATGTCAATTTTTGGAGTGTTATGGACTTGGGAACGAAAGCTTCAGCCTGTGTGTTGACATGTCTATCAGAAGTTAGTTTTTACTATGTAAATGTCTGTATCAAAGCTTGTTGCTGTGGTCAGCCTTTCTAATGAGCATAGGGAAATTAATGCTTCAGAAAGCACCATCTGTGGCATCCTGTGCTGTGTAAGTTCAATGGTTGCCTTTTTGAGGAGCTATGCAGGAGGGAGGTGAATGATGCCTGCTGACAGTGTTTCAGGTCTAACAGGCATCCCTACTGAATCTTAAGTTCAGCAGTCACTTTATTTGTATGACTGGATCATTTTGGATCATGTAGGGAAGTGGATATGGGAGGGAAATACCTGAAGTCCATTGAAGACTGCTGCTATAGAAGTTGAGATCAGACATAAGTCAGGCGTACAGGGTTGGTCTTGTGAGAACTTGAATTGAGGGATTCTCTTAATCTTTCTCTTAAAAAAGAGAGTACATATTTTTTCCCAGATAAATGCACCACCAGAGAAGGGGCACCAAGACCTGCATAACAGAAGCTGGGTTAGTAAAGTGGTTTCGGAATTGAAAGAGTATCTTTACTCATGAGGCTGTTCTGATAATGAAAGCCAGAAAGGTAGCAGGACCAGAGAAAAGGAAAGGCCTTACTTTGTAAGGACTTTCTTCTAAAGTAAGCTTTTGCTTGTTTAGAAGAAAGAAAAAAGCTATAGTGGAGCTACATGTGCATGTTATTGAAAAATTATGCTTCTCTGGCCTGATTAACCTAGTATTATATTTCATAATTCTAAGAATTATTTTGCTTGGACCAGACTAAAATGAAGTTCTGAAGTGAGCTATTGCTCCTGCAAGCCACCAGAGGAAAGTAAACAAATAGAAATCTTAGCTTCTTATTGTACGTGCAGTCTTTGTACATAATGCATATTGAAGTAGTATGCTCCTGGCTTTGAGTTCTCCAAGGAATGCTATGAATTTTTATTTTGCCCCCTTTTTTTTTTTTTATATAGAATAAAACATGATAAAATGTGAAAGTGAACTTCTGATGTAGATCGAGCATTATCACAAAGCAAGGATGTGTAGAAATGGTGCTGATGCTAAATGGACAAATTACAGGAATGGCACTTCCATTGGGCACTTTGTCATTCTTCACATTTGAAAAGCAGAGAGTGGGAGTGATGAGATGTTTCTACATGGAAGCACCAGTCCATTTCTTGTGCCTGTATATTTTAATCTGCAGGATAATGCGGACTCTCATTGTCACTTGTGTCCTGTTTGTTTTGATTCCATCTTTGTTTAGACTATTATTGGTGTTTAGAGATCATGCAGGGATAAAGAACAGTCTCAAACAGCAGGTTGTAGTATGTGATACCTGTTCTGCTTCATTGTAGAAAGAAAAGTTCTTTTGAATATTTTAAAAGTATATAAGAAATCAGTATTTATTTGTTGTTGCTTGCTAGATTTAAGTAGAAATAATAAATTGTTTCAGATCACTAAAGCAGTTTGAGCATAGCAGAAGGTGTTGCACTGTTTAAGGATACGTGTACTGTTCTTTACTGTTCTTTAGCTTTATGTGTGTATATAAGCTCTCTCTCAATTTATTTCCAAGGGCTTGCGGATAAGAGTAATTCCATTAGGCAAGTTCTTGTAATGAAAACAGATGTACTTTTGGCCCAAGTTCTCCTCTAATTTGAATGATTTTCTTTGAAAATAATTTGCTTGTGGATGCATGCATACTGAAAAGTGAGGTTAGTATGAACAGGAGGGCAGATGCCAAAGTTGATCCTTGATTAGAAGAGTTTTCCTCTCAATTTTAAGTGATGTAATTAGTCCTTCACAATGACAAGGTGGGGAAGGTTTTCAGTGCAGCCTTCAAGAGCGCAACAGTGAGTTAGTGTTCACAATGGGAATGGTATAGTCAAATCCTCATGCATTGTGCTGAGTGTCTGTCACATCATGTCAGTTATTAAGGGATGAACCTACTGGGCAAACTGCGAGAATTTCATAAGGTTGCTCTAGACATTATTAGGACCAATAATTAGTCTTGTAAGCTGTACATGTGTAGTCATCACTTCTGTGCTGTGCTTGGGTTGCAGTGAGTGAAGTGACATTTTAAAAAATCCATGCAGTAGGGTCCTTTTGTAGCAACTTAAATAGTCAACATTTTGATACTTTTCTTCCAAAGCAAGAGCATAGAGGGAGATAAAAAGATTTTTCTCTTCAACTCTGGTAAGATAATTTGACAAAATAGAATTATTCTTCCTTTCATAGCTGTGAAAGAGACTACCTGGACTGAGTTCAGGGTTTTGGTTTAATCTCCTAGCTCCTTTGTGTCGTTACTCCACTCTTTGTCTTTTATTGTAAAAGAAAGAGCTAACTAGGTGAAGTGCCTTTTTTATTATCTTTTAATTTTTTTTAATCGTTATTTTAACTCTTTTCATGTCTGTGGGAATACTGCTAGCAGTGAATGTCCTAAAATTGAATTTGTTTTTCCAGTGTAGTGCCACTCTTCTGATACAGCTTTCACTCAGCCAGAGAGAGAAACACCAGCTGATAAAAGTGGAAGATTGCTTTGTGGCCAGGAGTAAAGAAAGCCCTGGGGCCATAGAGACAGGGGGCTTTCCCTGTGTGGATTCCTAGTTAAAATGTAAATTGAGACACTCTCATTTCCTCTTACTTTCTCTACAGCCCTCCAAAAGACCCTGTATACAGAACTGTGGCCTGATGGGATGGTGTTTTGATGCATTTTTGTAAAAAGATATACTTCTTTTGGAGACAAAGAACCAACTCCCTTAAGACAGTTTTTACTCCTCACATTTTTTTCTCTCCTCCCATTCTTCTTTTTTTTCTGCAACAACTTCTGCTGTTCAACAGTTGCATATTGTTCAGAAGGTTTCTGCAACAGCTTTCCAAAGTGGAAAAATGAAGACCTCTGACCAGGAGCAGGGATTTTTTCCTGGTTGTGGACTACTGAGCTTATCCTGGGACCTCCAAAGACATGTGTGGATTCATATACAATAAGATACTTACAAAATGGACATTTGAATCTGGTGGAGTTGAAGGATGCTTTAATGGAAAAAAGTCTGTTCTCTTTAAGTAAATGGAGCTTTCCAAGCTATCGTGAAATTAATTTCAGTGTTCATTTGAGTGCATGTTGTAGGAGTATCTCACTTGAAATTATAATCTACACTTACAAAAACAGTGTCATTTTTCTACCAATTCAACAAAAAAGTGAATTTAAATCCTACATGAGAAGAGGTGGGCAGATGTTAAACAGTCTCCCAGTGGCACTTACAGTGTAAATTCTGTTAATTCCTTCCATGGCTTTAGTATGTATTTAGCTGCACAATAGTAGTATTTTGTTTTGGTTTTTGGTGGATTTTTTTTTAGGATCAGGAAAGCAAAACTGTGCTAAATTTTCATGTTGTGGCCATTGTATTGCCAGTGGTAGTGTACTGTAACTGTATTTTATATCAACACATGGAATTGAGTCTTAAAACCAGAATTGTTTATAAAGGGTGTGCAGTGAGGTTACTGCTCATAAGATGAGCTGTGAACACTGAATAATGTGCATTCACGTTGCCCAAAGCAAATGCAAAATAATGCAATGTAGCTTGACCTTTTCTCATTGCAGGTTAACCTGAGTCTAATTAGCCTGGATTTGCCTCAGGCTAAAAGTGGACGGGAATCACAGCTTGGCTGAGTAATAACTTTTTAACTCTTTGTAACTTGCTTTTGTGTTTACATCCTATACTATTAGGGGGGAAGCAAGGAACTGGGGTGTTGCCGCTGGTGCTGAATAGATCACAAGAACACAGGTCGAGGTGTGGTGAAAAGAAGAGAAAGTTTATTTTCCTCCCAGGATTTATAGGCTCCTGACCACAGCCAGGGATTGGATGGTCAGGATAACACTTTCTCACTGCACTGGCCATGAGAGATGCCCATCACAAGACGTGTAACAGAAAGAATGTACACATATCTATGTTTATAGTTACTGTCCTGGGAAAATCTTTAGAAAACCATGTCAGCAAGCTCAGAAGCTGAGTTTTCAGGGTGACACTGGGGGTAGAACAAAGTAGGACAAACCAAAAGTGCTTGTTGCAGTGGGGTAGTCACCTGCTAGAAATTTAAACTGAAGTTCAGCACTAAACATCTGCTTGTTGTTGTGCACCGTGTAAGTTCAGTAACTTGCAGTCCAAACAGTTTTAGGAACAATCCCCCAAATAAAAAGAAATCAGTAACTTTGTATCAACAGCACTGGGGGCTTTTTATTCTTTTTTCCCTTTTTGACATTGTGAGACAATGAAGCTGAATTGTAAATGTGCAGGGTCAAAACTTATACTAGTGTCTAAAGTGAAGTTCTTAAGTTTTAATTTTGTTTGCCGTTGTGGTATTGCATCTTGCCTTTGAGTGAATTGCATCTTAAATATCATATCTTCAAACTTGTGTAATTTTTATTAGCCATTATGAAAGCTATTTCAATTCATAAGTCTGTTTACTTTGCTGACTCCAAATAAGGTCACTGAATTGGGGATTCAGTACTCCAAACTTAAAGTTTAGAACAAAGAAATAACCAGTTTTGAGACACTTGTTTTTCTTGTGCTGTGTAAATTCATAGAACTGTTAATTTGCTCTGAAAGTACTCTAGATAGGTTTAAGAAATAAACTGTCCATTTGTGTGCTGCGGTAGTTGTTGTGGCAACAACACTTTTGGAACTTTCCCTTTCAAAATATGAATAGCAGTTTTTTTGTTTTTTTGGTTTTTTTTGTTTGTTTGTTTTTTTTTATGGTTTGTGCTTTCCTCTACTGTGTGTTCTGCAATGAGAGGTCATTGCAGCTTGAGATACCAGTTGAAAAAGTTGTAGCTTATACTGTCAAGTCACATCCAGAAGTTCATGCAAATTTTTCAAGTTCATTTTTTCACCAGTGTGTCTGAAAAGCAGACAACAAACTACCTTATTTCAATTAATGTGTAACATAATGAAACTAAGAATTATACAGCTACATTCTAGATATGCAAAATGACATGACTAGCATGAAATTCGGTTTCGCAAGTTATTAAAAAATTCCTTGTGTGAAGCTTTAAACCCCACACTTGCAAATAACTTGGTTTAGCTATGTGCCAGGTAGTCTCAGTGTGTTTATGCCTTTATTTTGAGTGTGGTTCAAAATCTCCAACACTTCAGTCTAGTTTTTGTAGCTAGAAATAAATATACCAAGTAAACTGCTTTCAAATGGGAATGGATTTATGCCATAGCTTTTTGTGCAGCCATTGCAAGGTGAAAAGTGGGGTAAGAAAGTCTTCACTGTTAACTGGATTTCAAAACTATATAAGTAAGTTAGCCATGAATTATTTGAAAATTCTTTGTATCTCTGGACATATGAGATATTTCATAATGTGATATGGATGATTTAATGATACACTTGCTGTGTGTGCAGCATCTGTGAGGAATTATTGAAAAGATTCAGAAAAACATTCTAGCTTTACTGTGAAGAAATGGTAGTTTTTATTGTTTTTTTTTTCTTGTTAAGATTATGGCCAGCATCCCATCCATGTTCTCCTGTTCTTTGACTTTGCTTTGAAAACATGGTTTTGGTCTGGAAAATAACCAGTTTTACTGTGAAGAAACATGTTTCTGTAAAAATGTAGGTGAAGTCTGAACTACAGAACACTTGTAGTTTTGTTGCAGCTTTTTTTCCTTTTAACTCAAAAAACCAGCCTTCTGTTTTCATCTGAAACAGCTTTCCTTTAAAGTATTTTCAACACCTCTTGAGACTTAATGTAGGGTCTATAGCTGAAGAAAAAGCAGTGTAAGCTCATTCACAGAATAACAGAATCAGCTAGGTTGGAAAATACCTTTGAGATTGGGTCCAACCTAAGACTGAACACCTGCATGTGAACTAGACCATGGCACTGAGTTGGCACATCCAGTCTTTTCAACACCACCAGGGACAGTAACTATCACCTCCTTGGGCAGCCCATTCCAATGCCAAATCACTCCTTCTGTGAAGAACTTCTTCCTAATGTCCAGCCTAAACCTCCCCTGGCACACTTTAAGGCCGTGTCCTCTTGTCACTTGTTGCCTGTGAGAAGAGACTTACCCCACCTGGCTACACCCCCTTTCAGGTGGTTGTAGAGAGTGATAAGGTTACCCCTGAAACATCCTTTTCTCCAGGTTCAACAACCCCAAGCTCCTTCAGTCACTCCTCACAGGACCTGTGTTCCAGATCTTCCCACCAGCCTTGTTGCCCATCTTTGGACATGCTCCAGCACCTCAACATGCTTCCCAAACTGTAGGGCCCAGAACTGGACATAGTATTCGAGGTGTGGCCTCACTTGTGCCAAGTAAAGGGAAAGAATGACCTCCCTGCTCCTGCTGGCCACATTATTCCTGATCAAGGCCAGGGGCCATGGGCCTTCTTGGCCACCAGGGCACAGGGCTGGCTCATGTCCATCCAGCTGTCACCAGCACCCCCAGGTCCCTTTCTGCCTGGGCACTGTCTAGCCATACTGTCCCCAGCGTGTAGTGCTATAGGGGGTTCTTGTGGTCAAAATGCAGGACTTGGCGTTTGTCCTGTTAAACCTCATGTTGGATTTGGCCCATCTATCCAGCCTGTCCAGGTGCTTTTGCAGAGCCTTCCTATCCAGCAAATTGAACCCAACTTGGTGTCATCTGCAACTTTACTGATAGCTTTGATCCCCTCATCCAGACCATCAGTGGAGATACTAAACAAGAGAGGGCCCAGTACAGACCCCTCGGGGACACCAGAATTGACTGGCCACCAACTGGAGGCAGCACCATTCACCACCACTCTCTGGGCCTGGCCATTCTGACAGTTCTTTACCCAGCACAGAGTGTTCCTGTCCAAGCCATGGGGTGCCAGCTTTTCCAGGGAATGCTGTGGGAGACAGTGTCAAAGGCCTTGCTGAAGTCCAAATAGACAACATCCACAGCCTTCCTCTCATCCATCAGAGGGTCACCTGGTCATAAAAGGAGATCAGGTTGGTCAGCCAGGACCTGCCCCTCCTAAATCCATGCTGGCTGGGCCTGATCCCACAGCTGTAGGCATGTTCCGTAATTTTGCTGGGCACCGAGGTCAGGCTGACAGGACTGCAGTTTTCCCAGATCCTCCTTTTGGCTCTTCTTGTGGACGGACATCACATGGGACAGCTTCCAGTCATCTGGGACCTCCCCAAGCCAGGACTGGTGATAAATTGTTGCATTCCACAGCTACAGGATCAGGTCCAGAGAAGCTACAGTTGCTGGGAACCAGCATGGGACATTAAGGAGATGGGCTTCTGTTCATGAAACCATTTATGCAGAATGGGAACAAACTCAGATCCCGAGACAGAGAGCCCTGAACAGAGGGACAGAACCAGGGTAGAGTTTAAGGTCAGGGACCACTAGGAACACAGCAAGGGAGAAACCCCGGGGGCTCAAACCCAATCAGAACTCCTGGGCTGCCACCCCATGAGGGGTCTGGGGTGAGGCAGCTCTTCCAGGGCTCACAGGGCCCAGCCCCCAAAGCAGAAGTTCAGAATTCACACTAGCTGGGCCTTACAGCCACACCTCTCACTTTAACAATGCTTATCTGAAACTAAATCTTTGCCTCCCTGAGGCATCTCACAATAAATGATGGAGAGTGGCTTGGCAAGCTCCTCCACCAGCTCCCTCATCACCCTAGGATGTATTCCTTCTGGTTCCATAGACTTGTGAGCATTCAAGTGGCTCAGCAGATTACTAACTGCTTCCCTCCTGGATTACAGGGGGGCTATTCTGTTTTCCATCCCCATCTACCAGCTCAGGAGGCCAGTTGTCCTGAGGACGACTGGTTTATTGTTGAAAACTGAGCCAAAGAAGGTATTACGTACCTCAGCCTTTTCCTTATCCTTGATAACTATGCTCCCCACTGTATCCAATAAAGAATGGAAGTTTTCCTTGCCCCTCCTTTTGCTATAAATGTATTTATAAAAACATTTTTTTATTATCCTTTACAGAAGTGGCCAGTTTAAGTTCTAATTGAGCTTTTGCCTCTCTGTTGTATTCATAGATCCGTCCAATAATAATTTTTATGCGTATTCTGCTCATTGTTTTCTACATCGGGAAAAAATTCTGTTGTACTTTGCAGCTGACATAGCAGTGTGCATCTAGTAATAACACAGTATTTTGTCCTTTGCCTAGGAGAGAGAAGGATCAGCCTATCTATTGCTTGAATGACAAACTAACCTGTTCAAAACTCCCACTCCCCACATAAAGCTAGCACACAAGGCCTTAAGCATGTTTTGCTGGCCATAGAGTTTTGGTGGGTTTTTAATAGGAACCTCCTTAGCAATGGTGCTTTATCTACGCACAGCAATTGATTGGCATAACTATAGCGCAAGCTGCTGTTTTGGAGTAGGGTATAGATGCTCTTACAGAATAAAAGTGGTTTTATTCTAGACCAATTCTGGTTCTTTCTGAACAGACAAATTATTTAAAATTGCTCTCTCAAGTGGTGTTTGCTTATAGCTGCAGACGTGAGTAGTTTAAAGACCTGTAGCTGTGGTCCCCAAAGCAGCATCTTGTGAACATCTTGCCTTTGTGATTCTTTGTAGCCCTGGGAAAGGAGAAGTCAAAACTGATGCTGCCACTGCTATACTGACATGGTGAGCAAGTTACTGTGATAACACTTTGCAGGCCAGCTTGCTGAACATTCTTCCTGGGTCAGCGAATGTTTTGTATCGCTGTTTGTTAGCTATTGGTGGTAAACTTTATCTTTCAATTTACTCCATTTTCTTTTAAGAGAAAACAGTTGCCATTTTTTCAGTTCATGATACTCAGGATGTGGTATGTAGTTCCTTATGCCTAACTGAATTAATCCTTTCTCTATGTGTTCCAGTATAAGAAGCCCTGATGAATAGAGAATACATGAAAGATTAGAAAACAACAAATGTTTTTGGAATCCTTTTTAGCTGCAGACTAAAATTAGGATTCTAGCAGATCCCAAGAACAAGAAAGTATACCAGAGGCACCAAGTCCTTGCTGTTTGAGGAAAGAGCTAATTTTCTTTCATTAATGGTACTTTATCCTTTAGCTATGTCAGTCCTGCAAAGAAGTACAAACATACAGGCTTCATCACTCTGTTAGAGTTACAGGATGCAGTTACTGTCTCTGCAAAATTGGAAGGAAATACAAGGTTAGCAAGGGAATATTTGTTCCTGTCTTTGCTCATCTTGTAAGTTACATTGAAAACTTCCCTAAAAATAGAGAATTCTGAGAGACTGTCACAAGCACTTCAGCCTAAATTTGGAAAGCTAGTGTCAGTATAAACCCTTTTTCATGTGAAATTGGTAGATCATTGACTCAAAAGAAGAATGAAAGTCCCAAGATCAGTTATTTTTGTATTAGCACACTGTATATTTACTACAGTGGTTTTAATAACAGAATATAGGGCAAGACTAAAATTCTAAGTGTTTCTGTTCATGGCTACTATTATATTTGAATGTAACAAGCATAGTCTATGTAGATATAAAAATACTACATAATTTGTATATGATGAAAAAGGGAAATTATGTAAAAAGAAAGACTTTGTGTTGTTTTATAAATTGTTCAATTTAAGTAATTTAAGTCATCAGAGTCTGACATTTTGATGACTCTGGATATACCTTGAATTACATATTATATATGTTACTTGTCATTTATACAAGATCATTTAAATTTTCTGCTTGATGTGCTGTCTCTAATGCTCCTATGCTTCAGAGTGAACTCAAAGTGTTACAAATTCCAAAGTCTTTGTTTTTATGGATTTTGAAGATGTGTGTGGTAAATTTAATGCAGTATTACTGACTGACAAAAAAAAATGGAGATGTTCCATATTTACATGTTATCATATAAATGCTGTCATACACTTCTTGCATTATTTTTCAGAAAGAATATTTTAAAATTTTGTGGTTCTGGTGCTGCTGCAAGTATTATAGACCTGGTAAGATTGGAGCACCAGTTCTACAAAATCATTGTCACTCGTGGTGTTTGCAAATACAGGTTAAGGATGGTGGGATATTTGGCTTATCTTAATATGAAGTCTTGGAAAGAGAGCTTGTCCTAATGCATGAAAGTGCACTGTAACTCTGGTCAAGGACAGTACATTTGAGTCAATTTTATGTTAAAATTAGCAGATGTAACACACCAGGAATTAGCATGTCCTCTCTTTTGTTGCCTGGAAGAAGCATTTACAGTAAATCAGGACATTGTCATTTGAGTCTCTAAATGGTATTAGAAGTTTCCTCTTAACACACGCACCCAATTTCTGTCTGATATGAAGGATGAATATAATGCTTTTGTTCCTTTATCAAAGGATAGGCTCTGTGGAGTCAGTTCTAAGAAGGTCAATAAGGGGAGTTAATTAAACTTTACTTGTTGAGAGTTTGCACCAGGATTGACATTTTCTATACACAGTCTATTAACATTTGCAAGTTCTTATTTTCAGTTGGCTGACTTACCTATAGCTGTCAGAGGCACCCTTGACAGTTGAATTTTCATTTGCAGTCATTAAGTCTAGAGCAAGAATCTGATTATTTAAAGACTACACACTTTAATTTGATCCCAAGTTCTGCTCAGTGAATGTAACTAGAAACCACTGTTGTCCTTAAATGTAGTTAGCATTTAGTGTCGTTCTAGATCATACTATAATGTTAAAGTGCCCTCAGAAGTTACTTTGTTTTCCAAGCAATGGATGATTCTATGTCTATTTGTGGTGGTTGAGAACATGAAATATTTTTGTTTAAGGACGTCATTCTCTGTATATTTGCTCTGTGTAAGTTAATATAACCACATAGTCTTCTCTGTGATATAACAGTTTACTGCCAGTAAACTGAAGTTTGTTCTCTGTCCAAGATGGGCAAAACTCTTGCCCTCTCCAAAGATGTTATTGTTGGGTGTTATCCTGCTTATTGAAAAGTGTTACCATTATCATTCTGTTCTGTAGCATTACTCAGCAGAAGTATATTTCTGTAGTGAGGATGCTGGTCTTGCAAAAGTCTGCAAACTTCACCATGGGCCTGAAGGATCTTTTTTTTTTTATCTGCTTCATTGTCTTGCTCCAGTCCTGAAAGGGTAGGAGACCTGGCTAGTAACTGATTTCAAGGTGTTGGGGGTTCAGGTTTGGTTTGCCTTTTTTTTTTTTTTTTTTTTTTGGCCTTGTGGCTTGCTACTAAAAGGCTGCTCTTCAGTATTTTATTATGTGGTGAAAGAGAAAGTAAGCTGGGGAGCTTGTTGAAGCTGAGGAGACACTGCCTGGCCCCTGGTCTGCTGACACAATAAAGCTCTTGTAAGTTTGCTTTGGGAGTGGAGACCATTTGGAGTGAACATGGGTGCAAAGAGCCAGGTTTGTTCTTTGAATTTGTAAATTTTGGCAAAGTAAAGGAGGATGGTAATCCTGAAATGTGGAATAAAGTTCACAGTGGTGTTATCAACCTTTCATTAAAGTTCTTGTAAGGTACTTTTAGAGTGGTGGGGTTGAACTGAAAGCTTGCCTTGCCAGTTATACAGAAAAGTTAGGCTAAGCCTTAATATATAGTGAATAGTCTTTTTTTATCTCTAACTTTTGCAGGTGTATCTAAAGAATTATCTGGGTTAAACAGTTATCTGTGTTTGTTCCTCAGTGTTTTTTATCTTCTGAGAGACTGAATAATGTTTGTGGCAGAAGACTGTTGAGCCACACTTGTCTTTCCACATAAGCACCTCTCCAGAGGCTCAGGTGTTAAAAAAGAATGTAGAGGGGCAGAAGTGCCTATACAGACATTTTTGTGAATTATACCTTGCTCTGGGTAAGACTGTTCATTGTGTCTGGAGATTTATTTTTTTTTACAGTTTCTACTTTCTTCAATGAAGTAAAAGTGTTTTCAGTTTCGTCTCAGCAGGCTTGCATGTCTGTGCAGAAGTTTGTCATGAAAGGAAGGACATTTACAATTCTTTTTTTTTTTTTTTTTTTTTTTTTTTTCCCCCAGAGGAATGAGTAGCCAAAATACAATAAAGCACAGAAACAGATAGTGGGCTTTAGTGGAGAATTTAATATCTTCATGTTCTGCCTATTCTTTATTTCTAATCATTCATACTTCACCCCAAAATACTAATCACATTTAATTTTAGAAACCTCAGGATCTGCTGTGGCTGGCCTCATCAGCAGGAAGGAGATGTCTGAGCACAGACCTAGAGGCACTGAAAGGTTCTAGCATTCTAGCTGGCTACCTCCTAGTCTGGTGAGGAGAGAAAATGAAATATCAGAGATTTTTTTGGACTGGCATCTAACTGCTAAAAAGCAGTATTTGCCAACTAGCAAAAACAAAGTTGATAGGCAAAGAAAATTGTTGAGAGCACTATATGTTATAATAGTAGTGGTAGTGGGTTAGGGTTTTTTTTTTTAAAAGCTCTGTACAGTTCCAGTGGTATGCTTCTTGGATATCTGTACATTTTTCATTTACATTTTGACATTTCAATTTATGATCCTGTAATTTTGCAGCTCATCTTACATACGCTTTTTCAATGGCAAATTGAAATCACAGATGAAGTGCGCTTGAGTACAGCAAAAAAAAATGTTTAGTGGGATGGGGGAAAAAATGTTGTAGCACACAAACATATTCCTTGGCTGCAAGCTTGTATGTGCAAATCAGGCTCACTTATGAGAACGACCTTTTTCATATTTTCTTGTGCTAACATATCCCAAGGAAAGTGCATATGGTTCCTCAAAGTATTAAAATGTATCTCGCTGTTGGCATGGTAGGGAACACAGTTACCATACTCAAGAACTTGCCAACAAACTGCAGTGAAGATATAACTGGACTATTGGATTAGTGGTGAAAGCTTAGCAACTTTGCTAGAAGTTCTTTGGCTATGGTCCAAAGTTAAGTTCTGTCCTTCAGATGTAAGGTAACATAGAATGAAAAAATATCTTTACCACTTTTGTCATGCTCTCTCTTAATTTTTAAAAAGTATATTATTTTTAAAAGTCAAGTTTAACAGGTAACTTGTTAACTTGTTTCTGCAAGTCAGCACTCTATTAATATTGACAAAGTATCATTTGGGGAAAACTGTCTCAAAGTACCTGATAAATTTGAAATTTGACATTTCTGTAATTTTTTCCTCAGATGAGATGTAGCACTTCCAGATCTGTGCCATAGTTGTTACTGGTTTTTTGGAACACTTCTCATTTTTCTGAGGGTGGTGGTGATTTATATGAACCCCCTTTTTATTTATTTTTATTTTAAGGTTCCACTTTAATTTTTTGAGAGTATTGCAAGAGGCGGTCATGAAAGAGAATTTGTATTTCATTCCAGAGTTGGCTTATATAACTGGAAAACTAAAGATAAAATAATGGAACACTGGAAATCATTGTCTCTTTTTTTTTTTTTTTTTTGAATTCTATTTGCTCATTTTTTTCTTGAAATGTCAGTACACCCAGGAGAATAAAAAGGGAATTGTCAAAGTTTCAATTGAGTTACAGTTTTACATGGGTGCCTTTTGCCATTGACTATAATAACAGTATGCTTCTGATACAACTAAAATACATACAGAATTACTTCCAGAAGATTTGTTTTCTTTTGTTGGTAGGGTGTTGCTGGTTTGGATAATATTACATTGCATGACTGAAAGCAGCATTTTGTTGATCTTCATTCCAGAAAAATTAGAAATCTTTTAAGATTCTAAGAGTTAAGATTATTAACACTAAGCATACAGATGCTTTTAAGTCGTTAAAGAAGAAATAGATACTCTTCAAAATAAGATGGACTTCCTGTAGCAATTTGAGTTGACATTTTTCATGTAAGAAATTCTGTCATCATTTAAGATTCGTTTAAGCTACTGCTGAAAATACAGGTCCTATTCTGAGTTACTTCAGAAACTATTACTGTTGTGAGCTACATGGCAAGATGTATGCCAGGTTAGAGTAAAATACCTGGATAATCTAGGTAATAATAAAAAACACACATGTAAACTAAATGTTAAAAAAAAAAAATTATCTTCATGCATATCCCAGGTTTATCTCTCCTCACTTCGTTGCACTTTGTTTCAGCAAATATTTAATATCAGTGCTGTATTCCTTTGTCAGAGCCAGCCAGTTAATTTTTATTTGTTTCTGTATCTCTTGGAGGCAGGATCAGATCTGTGACTTAAATTTCCTTCCTTGTGACTCTTAATTCTGGGACAGTTTTGCTTCTGGCAGTTTCACCCTGGGCTCTCTAGTTTTCCCTAGGTGGTGGACCTTGGAAAATCTTTATTTTCAGATTACCTAAAGAAGATTCCTCTATTTTCACCTCTCCTATTACCATGGTAACTTGGAGGTTTTTCCAAGGTTGCCTGACATGTACAGTGAATAACAGTTTTCTCTGTACTGTGGGTACCTGAAGTGGTAGATTTGCTTCTACGAAGCAAATTGACAAAGGATGGCATGGCATCCATTTTTCATTTTTCTTTTCACTCTTGCTTCTACTCCAAGAATGATATTTTAGTAAGGTGTTCTCTTTTGGCAGTTCTAGAGTGGCTCTTTTTACGCCTCTGTTAGCAGAGCTGCCTTCTACTTGTTTGCCTTGCTGTCAAAATCATTGGGAGTTGTGGGAAGAAATTAGGTTCCTGCTTCACATTCCAGCAGTACTTCCTCTTGCCAGTTTTCTCTCGTGGACTCCAGATATTCCTACAGACTTAAGTTTCTTAACTTGCCTTCCAGACTCTGGTACCAGGCAGACTAGGAAAAACTGAGGTGGTCAGTACATTTTTCCTGAGCACTTTTCCCAAATAACTTTGTAACTTCTGTAAAGCAGCTCCCTCTCTTTTTTTGTGTTGGTGTTCAGTCTTGGAATTGGGACCCCTCCTTTTGTGTTATGTCCAATGCAAATAAAGTAGTCGGTGTGCGGGCTGAGTTGTCTTGTGTTACAGGTGAAGCCTATGGTCCTTTTGGGTGATAAAAACATGGCTTTGCCTTTCACTCCTCACCCCATTCTGAATTTAGTGCTGTTCCATACACTTGCTAAACTGAAGTTCAGGTCCTTTACACAATGCTTGCTCTGCACTGCCACCCCTTTTAAAAGGGCTCTGTTAAATTGTAACCTGATTATTTGGAATATTAGTTAAAGGTTTTACCCTACCTGTGTACTTTCAACTGTCTTTGTAGCTTTCCACCTTCTTTCTTGCCCGTCTTGAATGTAGGAGTGATGCTTTCTTCCAGTCCTTGGGAACTTCCCCTGATTACCATGACTTTTTAAAGATCGTGGAGTGACTTGGCTATAATGTTAGGTAGTTTCTTCAGCACTTGTGGGTGCACATGTGACTTGTTTAAAAGTTCCCTAACCTTACCCTCATTCACCTGCTGTTGACCAAGTTTATATATCAAAGCCCCATCTAGATTTGTTTTATGAAGCTAAATCACATGGCACATGGAAATGGTGAGTTTTGGTGTAGTAAGCAGGTGAACAACAGTATCCTAAAATGACAAAGGTGTATTGGGATTGCTGGAACGTTGACCAGAGCAGTGGCCAGTGGATTGATCCTTGAAGATGTAGACAACGATAGGGATTTCTTGTCACCTCAGTGTGTGCTTCTGAACAGGCTGTGCACCCAAACCACCCTAGGAATTTTATGGGAAGTAGTGTTAAGCATCTCCAGTTTAAGCACTGTTGGAAACTCTTGGGATTTTGGTGGAATGGACCCCACTGTTGGATGTTATTTGTGTATCATTTGCCTGGTACCAAAAAGAAGAGCATACAACTACCAACACAAAAATTGTGTGGGATTATCTATCTGTAGAACTTGTTGCTTAATGCAGTCTCAAATGAGTATCAAATGACATGCAGGAAGACTTCTCATCCATACCCTAGAAACCATTTCTGGCTTCTCTGTGCATACTGAATGCTTGTTATCCTCTTGATCTTTGCCAAACATATTCACGTCTTTAGTAGTTCACACATTTCCAAATGTATTATTGGTTGTTTTTTGAAGTTGAGTGGATTTTGAGAATTTTGGTTTGTGTGGTGATTTTTTTGAATTTTGCTTATTAATGATAACTGGTGTGATATTGGGAGCAGACTGGATATGAGTGGACCTGGAAATTTGTACCTCCTATAAAGAAAAGTTTTTAGATACTACATTTGTCCTTGACATGCTGCTGAAAAAAACCCCACCAAACCACAGTTTCCACAAAGTTGTTAACAAAAGCAGGCAATAGAGAATTTATGTGCCAGCCCTCATGGAAAGGGCGTGAATTTCAGTGGAAGTTGGACTAGAAAAACTGATAATTTTATAGTATTTTGATAATAAAATAATTTCTAATCTGTTTAGAATGCAGGGGATACTTGGATCTGAAATGTGTGATTTAGGCTCCTGACATGCAGTCAAAAACCTGATGTGAGTTTGGTTTCTAACTTTTCTCTATTTTATTTCTTTTTCCCCTGATTTTTGGCATGAAACTTATTAAACAGCTAAACCAAACCACTGGAGCAATCAGCTGAATTCAGTAGCAAAATTCTATGTTAGCTTACACTGCAAGCAGTTGGTACTTCAGGCTTTTCCAGAGAGGTACAAAATTGAATGCTTAACCAAATCAAATCCTCTTGATACTACCAACCATCTGTGGAAAAGAAACCACTTGTATATTGTGTGCCATAGCTATAACTGAAAGATTTAAATGCAAAGGGATTTTCTTTCTTTCACAAATCACCTGCAAGAATAACCTCTCCTCATTATGTCATAATGAAGATAAGTTTACAGTTCATTACATCTTCTCTGAATAATTCCAAATGCAATGCAACAATTCTAAAGTACATTTTAATACCAGTGGATGTAAACAGTCAGATTTCTATTTCTTGTTTGAATTAATTATTTTAATCCCTGTCAGATTCATATTTGTGGTAGTAATGTACCCTATGTGGCGAGTGCTGAGAAAACATTTATAAAAAGCTTTGCCAAAGAAATCTGGCTATATAGACTACAGTGACTTTACTGTTGAGAATCTTCATCTGTTTATGGAAAAAGCCCATACTAGTTGAGCAAGTCTGATTTGTAGATTTTGTTGCTCAAATACCCAAGTTACTTAATAACTCTAATACAAGAGATAGAGTAATACAGCAGTTCTATTGATATGTTGGCGAAGAAGCAAACATGACCAGTCTTTACCATCTGTTTATAATGCTATATAAAGAAGACCTTACTGGTTGCCAGGGAAACCAGCATTTCCAAAACCACAAGTGTTTGCTTAAAATCTCAGGCCTTCTAAAGTCTTGCATTTTATGAAGGAAAAAAGAATTGAAAATATCTAAAGTTTCCCAGTGATTTATATTTCCTAACAGTTGTTTTGCTGTAAAATACTTCCAGTATTTTTGTGCTGTATCTTCTTTCAAAACTTGAGAAATTTAAAGCATGCTGCTGGTAACTTAATGAGCTTATTTGATGCTTAGCAATCATCCACAAAAAGGTGACAGATACTTGTTGGGTTTTAGGTTAATCTTTGTAAAAGGAGGGGTTTTAGTGCAGATGAACAAGACCAGTTGTGATATTGACACAGTGGAGACACTAATACAGAATTTGGGTGGAGGTCACATTGAAAATACTCCTTAACCTAAGTAAAAACCCAGTTTCATCTCAATTATCAGAGTTGGTCACTTGAGTCTCACTGAAAAATAAGACTCTCTAGAATCAGAAATCTAGAGAAAAACAGCAAATGAAGATAATACTGTTACTGTCTAAGTGTCTCTGGTTTCTACTCTTGGCTTGAAATTGTTTTTTTAAAAAGTTTGCTTTGATTACTTGGAACTATTGAAAAACTTTCAGGTATAGTATTTAGAAGTATATACATTTGTCATAGAATCTGTGAGTATTTATCTTTTTTCTCATTTGAGACTGCATGTTCACATTGCTGCCTTGCACTTTGTGCTAATCATCCCCTATGTTTTAAGGTGTTTTTTCACCCCACCAGCTTACAAAAGGCTTCTGCTGTATATAACCACTTAACTCTACTAGGCAGTGACACTGTAGACGTGCTGCATTTGGAGTAATGCTGTTGGTTGGGTTTCAACCACCTAATTTCTATTTTTATCTAGAAGAAAGCTTTTTGTATATGGCGCTCTTTGCATGTATTTGGCTTGAGCTACTTGCTGTTGAAGCAAAAAATCTGGGACCTCTTTCTCACTACTAGTGAAGAGCCTTCAGTGTTTTTAGGGAAGAAATATTTGTAATTAATTCATCTGAATAATGCTGAAAATCAGTGAAGTTATTTAGAAATCTTATTCAGTATGGAAGGTTAAAAGAACTTTTTCTATCATTCTGTCATGTCAATACACTGTGTAACATTTTTGCCTTTTTATGTTTCATCCATTTGTAAAACATGCTGTGAACATTTTCAGTCTGAGATAATGGCCTGAAGTTGACCTATTTCATTGTTACATTTTCCTAGTAAAGTTTATTTAATGCAAAATACATTTTTATGACAGGCTGTACAATTACAATATTGCTGAAGTGACACTGGACCTCCAGAGGTGTCTGAATTAATTAGCCTTCTGAAGCTAATAATCTTTCTGTCATTCACTGAACTCTTCCAAAATATTTTTACTCCTTTCACTTAGCAGATTATTCCTGCATCTTAGAGAGCCTTTTCCCAGAAAAGTAGTCTTGTGCTTGAGTCCACCTGTTGATACTGGTTGGCAGTAGGGTGTTAGACCTCCCACTGTTTAAATAAAGCAAATATTGATGGAGAACTCAGACACACAAAATTTAGGCTTCTGTCTAAGTATTTGTGGTTAGAAAAATAAGGGTGCCAGACCTGCAAGCTACTCCTGCTCAAAGTAATTGCACTCAGATACTAACTGCATTTTTTAATGTTAGCTTGCCTGCTATCCATACCACATTCCAAATCAAGTCACTGACCAGGAAAAACAGTGGAGACTGGCAGTTGGTTTAAAAATACATTTTGGTGGTTTGTTTCCTGTGTGGTGCCTTTATTGTTATTCTTAAAGTGGTCCTTTTTGCCCTGCCTCTACCACTCATAGGAACTCATGGGTGGAGGGTAGAATTACTTAAACTAATAATAGTAGTAAATAATCTTTTTTTACTGAATAATCAATGTCTTTGAGACAAATGTCTGATTATAGCTGCCTTTTATTTTTACAGTGAGGTTTTTGATGTGTCCTTAGTAGGTATTTTTCAGATTGTATATGACCATGCAACCTCAAAACAACCTTTTTCACACTTAGGTGTCAAACTGTTCCTGTGCATTTGGTTCTTCTCACCAAGCTAATATTTTTCCTCTTTGTCTTCATCTGGTCATAAGTTTTGCCATAAAATAGCAGTTGTTGAAGTGTGGGCTTTTTTGTTCTTGTTGGGTTTTTTTGTTTGTTGGTTTTTTGGGCTTCTTTTGTTTGGTTCTTGTTTTTTAGTTGAGTGATTTTGTTTCTTTGTTTGTTTATTGATTTTGTTTTAAAAAGTAACTCCTTCCATTGATCCTAGGGAATATCCTACCCTAAAGGAAATAAGTGCATCAAAACCCCTGAAAATAATATTCATCTATGTGGCTGATCTTCATGGGGGAATGATTCAAATAACCTCTGCCTTTTTGGGAAATCAAATAAACCTAGCAGCACTCAATAGTAGACTGATACAAGTGTCTAAATAGGATTTTACAGACTCCAGGGGAAACTTTGTGGTTTTTTATTTCAAGTATTTGAAGCCTGTATTGATTGTTAGGAGCTACAAGTGCTCAGATACAATTAACTCCAAGTTACCATGGCCAAGTATTTGGGTGTTTGGGGGCGGGGGGCTTTGTTTGGTTTTTTTGTAGGGTTTTTGTTGTTGTTGTTGTTGAGTTTTTTGTTTGTTTGTTTGGGGTTTTTTGTGTGCCTAATCAAAAACCTGTTGTTCCTTAAATTTAAGAATAAGATTTGGGTTTTGTGGGTTCTTGCCCATTTGAATCATCACAATTTTATTTAATCTTCTGACTTTCATAATTTCCTGGAAGGCTCCATCTTTTGTGATCACTGTTATGTTTTAGAAACTGTTGGAATTTTCTTTTCAAATGTAGGGCAATATTTGGGATAGTTACTAAAGCCTGAAGAAATTAGTGCATGTAGCAGCTCCAGAAAGAGATCAGTCTCTCTTCCAGTCTTGAAGGGTGCTGTGGCTTTTCCTTGAGATTCTTGAAAGTTGTGTGCAAGACTTTATCTTGTGATAAATTGCTTTGGGAATGATGCGATTGACCCCACATTCTGAGCCAAATTCTGTGCACTTCCTGCTTCCTACCTGGTACTGCAGTTTTCCATACTCCCAGTCCCTGTGAAGATCACATTTAGTAAACAATAGACTGATGAAACTTTGCATGTAATTTTTCACCATTATTTAAGAAATATTTCTCGGTGTAAGCAATATCCCATGAAAATTAAGCAGCTGGAGTCACTTGAGTTGGAAAGGACCCCAGGAGTTTTCTTCTAGGAGCCTTCTGTTCTAGAAGCTACGCATTTGCAATCTTCTTCCAAGATAAAACAACGAAAATCATCTTTGTTATGTTTCTGTCCAGTTTGTGAAAAACATATTTAATATTTTAAAGACACAGTTTACATGCACTTCTGGGACTCTTGAACACCTGAATTTTGTACAAGCAGTATTTTAAATGATCTTTAGTCATTCTCTCCAGCCTAGTAAGTGTCTGAGACTTCATAAAATGGAAGGAAAGGTACCCAAATTTATACAGTTCTTTGCAGCCCAAAAAAGTTACAGTTTTTGTGGAACTGAGCATTTTGAGGCCTGTTTTTTACTGAAGACCTTGGTTGCAATTCATTCCCAAGTACTTCTAAGTCTAAGAGTGTTGCAGTCCACTACCTCAGGATCTTGTCCAGAGAAGCCGCAGGGTTCTGAGAGACCAGCATGGAACACCAACGAGACGGGCCTTTGTTCATGAAGCCATTTATTCAGCATGGGAACAAACTCAGATCCAGAACAGAGAGCCCTGAACAGAGACCGAACAGGGGTTTTTGAGGGACAGAACTCTTGAGGGTCTCCACCTTTCAGGGTGGAGTTCAGGGTCAGGGACCACTAGAAACACAACAAGGGAGAAACGCCCCAGGGACTCAAACCCAATCAGAACTCCTGGGCTGCCCTTCACCAGGGGTTTGGGGTGGGATAATGCTTATCTGAAGGTAGCTCTTTGCCTCCCCGAGGCACGTCACAACATAAGAGTAGCCAAGTGAAAGCACAGATACAACATTTTCTGTATTAGTTTTTCAGTGACTCTGCCTGTAGATGCATAGCTATGAATGCATAAATTTCAGGCAAGTATTTCCTCACTGGACCACAACCATTCTTGTTTTGCACATGTGGGAATGGGTCTGGCTGGGGATCCAAGCCAGCTAAACTTCACTCAGAAAAAAAGCCAGGCATTAAATTCAAGCCTTGGGAAGTATTTGTTTAAGTTATGGCAAAGAGAAAGAGCTTATGGCACATAATATGTTAATAAAGTCACCCCGTATAAGGTCATGTTTCGAGAATGTTCCCAGGTCTCTCCCCTGATTGGTTGCTGTTTGTCACAGTGTTTTGCGTATTTCTAACCCCAATTTGTGGTTGGATCCATGCCCTCAGACTCCACCCTCAGACCTACCCTATATATTGTGTCAGCCTATATATTGTGTCCTGGTCCTTGGAGTTTGACCCACTTCTCTGTGTGGTTTATGGACATCATCCCCTATTTTCTTTTCTCTTAAATGTGTTTTTCTTTTTTGGTCATCTCCACTGTTCCTGCTCCTGTTTATTTTGCATCACTGGGACCCTGGAGTCAGGGAACCAAAGGTTTGTTGCAGTAATCCTCACTGCAACAACTAAGTTACTGTTTTGGCTTGCTTTTAACTCTCTAAGCATCACACTAGCTAACAGTTGAAGTGATTAAGAAGTTTCCTTGTGTCATAAGTGAAAGCCACACTTCTAAAACACCTTCCTAATTTTTTTGCCTTTGGGTGAAAATCTAGTGCAGAGACAGGCCCCTGTCTTCTTCACACCAGAGTTTTGCTTGGTGTTTTGTCTGTGAAATCTTGTGTTTCTTTATCATTGGCTTCACAAAGCTAATGGTGTGAGACCCCTTATTTCTCAGAAACAGATGGAGCAGGGGGACTGTTAAAGACTCCCTTGTAACCTGGTCTAAGAGCATATTCCTGCAAAGTGGGACAGGAACTTGAATTCCTCCAAGCCTGGTGCGTCTCGTTACACAAGTCTGCCCTTACTGAACAAACCCTTTAGTTACCAGGCAGTTACATAATCATGATGAGCCCCATCCCATTTTTCACAAGTCTGTTTTTCAGGGAAGGAAATTCCCCAAACTTCAATAGTCATTTTCCATATGAAAAGAGATGTTTAGTTGTCCAAATCCAAGAATAAGTTTCTAAAACAAACATTCTCATCTGAAGCCTCTAGTGGGCTTTTGAGTTGAGATGGCATGTGGGTTGCAGAGCATCCCCCCTTCTATCTTTTCATTTCACCTGTATATTTAATTTGAATCCTGTATATTTAATTTTAATTCTATTCTCTCCATGTGAAGTAAGTTTGTCTCCTCTTCCCGTCTGAATTGTGCTCAAAGCACATGTCATGACAAGGCTGATTCTCCTCTACAGATCTGGCTGTGGAAGTTGGAATGGGCCAGGGTTTTTAATGTTTTCTGGAGAGATATGCAGAAGGATATTTAATAAATTCTTGAAAACTTGAGTAGTGGGTGAAAACAAGTTGATGTAGATTGCTGTTAGCATATACCAAATGTTTAACTTTGAATGTTCTCAGTATTTAAATATATGCATGTTTGACTGTGATCATATCGTCAGATGGTGAATCCTATGATCGAGATATGCACATCAATAATACAGTGGTCTAACATCCATTTAAAAAATGAGTATGTCAGAGAGTTTTTTCTTATTTACTTCTGACAAGTCATTAATAAAGCAAATTGGATAAAAGCCCTGAGGCTGGTATTTCTTGCATTTCTAATAAGGAAGCCAAGAATCTTGCCAAGTAGCTCCATGCCTTACCTCTAGTGATAGCTATAGAATTGTCTGTTATAATTAATTTTAAAAAAATGGGTTGTGTTATTTTTAAAATGTAACTTCACCTGTAACTATGAGTGCATCCTGATAACCCTCCTATACTGAGCAAGATAGAAGGTACTTTCTTTACTTGTTACAGACGAAAAACTCTGTTTATATTGTCACATCTGGGATTGACAGTTTGAATTGAGGGGGTTTTCAGAATAGTTTGTAATTCAGCCTAAAACTAGTCTGGGCTTTCAGTGACACTATCCTATGCTTATAAATCTTCTTCATCAGTGTAATTGATTTTGGTTGTATTATAGACTTTCCCAGCTGCTTTTTATTAGAGCTGTGTGAACAGATCATTTTTTTCCCCCCTCCTTTTGTTTGACAGCTGAACAGGGAAGGCAGAGGAATGGAATTCCTCTTTCTTTTCCTTCCCCTTGTTAACTACATGGGGCTTGTGTATGGCCTGAAACAAAACGATTGATCTTGTCAGTGGGACACCTTCAATAGGATGCATGGAAAAGAAGGGTAAAAATGACCAGATGTGAGGAGGACAGTGATCTGTCCATCAGTTCTGTGGCCACCAAACATGCCTGGGTGGGGCTGGAGGGGCTCCTGTGGGGTAACTGATGGAAGGGCTGCAAGCCCCACAGCTCCTGCTTGCTTGGATTATGAGCAGAATATTTGGGAAGCACTAACAACATTTATCTAAACATTTAGCAACACCTTTTTGTCTCTCCCCAAATACCTTTTCCCATCAGTTTTGTTGGGAAATTTGTTCTGCATTCTTCCTAATTAAATTTGAATTAGCACTAGTACCCATGAGTATGGTCTCTTCTGCTACACCCACTTGCTGTCAGTTGACTTTACACTTGCCTGTACAGGCGTTTCTTTTGCTGCCTTTTGGTACCATCAAATTACCCCTATGTCCAGCTCTTCCTTACAGTAACTGTTATGGTTGCCATGTTTCTTCTCTATTGTTTAAATTCACAGTTTAATACGATGAAAAAAGTGCTAGTAACGTGGTTTTGTCTCATGCAAATAATTTTAAAATCTTTGCGGTATTTACATATTTAATACAAATGACGCTTGCAATGAATAGCAGATTTTTATTTTAATAAAGGTGTAAATTACCGATGGAGTTAAACCTGGCGGTTATTGGAGGTTGAAATTCTACTGAAATAGCTGCACGTGTGGAGCAATACACAAAGCACTAAGTGAAATGTTCGCTTGATTTATTCTGTGCAGCAGACGGACGCTGGTAGTAGGAGGTGTAATTTGCAGCGCATTAGCTATTAGCCAGTGTCACTGCCTGAGTGGGTGGTGTGAGTCTCTTGTGCGTGTGCAGTGTCACAGCGCGCATGTGTCAGAGCCAGGCGCTTCTCCCCTGTGCTGGAAGACGGATTTTTTTTTTTTTTTTTTTGTGAACACTGTGCTGTATTTAAAACTGTGAATCTGCCAGTTTTCAACTGGGTTACTCCGTCACACGGATAATATCTAGAGTAAATGCCTTTCCCTCTCCCAGATTCTGAATTCCAAAACGGAAACGTAGAGGTGTTTGACTTTCCTACCTTTTTCTGGTATGCAGTCCCCGAAGGATGAAATATGTCATTTGCAGATACCCAGCCTGTAAACTTAAGAGGAAGCAAAATTGTGCTAATGATTGAGGGTTTTTTTTTTTTGGGTACCCTATGCATGCACTTGTGTTGTTCAGCAGAGGTTTTCCAAAAGAATGTCAGCTTGATGTATCTTTTTTCCGTGTGCGCAATTTCACTTGGGTTGCTTTTAGTTCACTTTTTTCCCCGGAGGCACCTGTCTCCTGCCACATACCCATCAAGACTAATTGCACCATCTGGAAGACTTTTGTGTTGCTGTTACTTGTGCAGGGTATCTCTGGGGAGCTTAATTCAGAATGTGAATGTGACCCCTGAAGCCATGTCAAGTAGCTGCAGTAGTTTCTAGTGTCTAAAGGATGATCACCGGAGGCTTTATTTGTTTCAAGTCTAATGCGGTTTGCTTTAGTGTGGATATGTTACATGTCAGCAACACAACATGTTTTGAAAATGGAGTTAAACTTTGGCTACTGGTTTGGTAATTCATAGAAAATCCTGTCTCAAATTACATCCAAACCATATGTAACGTAGAGGCTGTATGATTAGGTGTAGCAATGCTAGACATATTGCTCCTTATTACTTGATTTTTATGTTCTCTTCTTCCCCCCACCCACAGCTGCACTTTTCATGAACAGTTTTCTGCTAAGAATGTAAAGTATTCATTGCTAGTGGTGTTGCAAACCCCCTGAACAGTCCATAACACTTGCTTTTGCTGTTGCTATAGACTGAGTAGTTTCAATACAGGTAATTTTCTTCTTCTGTTCCTCACCTAGTCTGAATCAGGTAAAAGTGCTTCACTTCTAGTGTCTGTCTAGGCAGTGGTTTATTCAAAGTCCAGTGCTCCATGTTCCTGTGCTGAGCACTTTTGGCATCTACCTCTGTAACATCCTGTCACTTGACAAGCTGTAGAGCACTGGTCATGAAAAAGCAAAAGTGTTCTGATTGTTCAGAGTATCACTATAATTTGCTATTTTTTTTGAGCATTATTCATGTCTCATGATATCTCTGCCTTTAGTAATACACTCTAATTTTACCACATATATGTGTGGAAAAAAAGCTTTTTTTTTCCTAAAACCACTTTTCTTTAAAAATTATGGAGTTTTAAATAGTGTTGAGGAGATATATTTTAATTCAGTTGCATCATCTGTGTAACTTCTGTGGTTGTGAGTAATCTGGTCAACTGAAGTTCAAGCCAGAGAAGTACTTAGACCACCACAAACAATTATGAATTCTGTGTACAGGATGCATACACAGTATGTATTATTCATTATATATATTTTCTGTCTTTTTCCTGGGTAATTTAATGTTCTTTGTGGCTCTGACTTTGGAAATGTATAGAGTTTCAAGTGTATAACTGCCTTGGCTGCATTCTATTAACTGTATATTGGAGCATGGTAAGAAACAAATTATACATTTGTGTGTTTGGTGAGAAGAGAAATATGCACGTGACAAATTCAGAGAATGCTGAAAGCAAGCAGTTGTCCCCTTCCTTCTTAAAATCCCTCACTACGTAGTAAACAAAATAAAGGTGTATGTCACATGACCACAGTGTGTGTGCCCTTGAGCAGAGGTCTGAGCAATCTTTCATGGGTTTGAGTGGCTGGGAAGTACTAGAGGGCTGAACTGAAAAAAAAAAAAAAAAAAAAAGACTTCTGCTTTGGGAACTTAGATAGAATCTCCCTTTTGCTTTTTATGTTATTCTGGTCAGGGTTGCTGTGAGCATGGGCACACCTGACTTGTGCAGGATGGGCCAGCCTTTCAGCCTGCAGGTGAAACAAATAGGATGTGAGCAGATTATAAAGGCACAGAAGTCATGGCCTCATTTGGCTAGTTAGATCTCACCAGAGCTAGAAGTGTTGTGGGTTGTGGTAAAAAGCCATACTGGCCTCCTCTTATCTTAATTGATCATGGCACTTGTTAGGGTGTAGCTGCAGTGAGTAGGAGCTTGGGCATCTCTTGGAGGGAGGAGTATTAGCCTGGAACTGGGTGTGTGAGTGTGGATGTGAAGATCAATCCCAGAATTTGATTAGTACCAGCTACCTGGGTGGTGCTGCTCATTCTTCTCTGAGAATAGTTCGGACCATTTCCTCAGCACTGTAAAACAGGATGTAAAGACTCAAGAAGTCATTTTATTTGCAGTAGTCCAGGAACTTTCACAGAGAAAGGTGCTATTTAAATGATTCTTTTTCATGTTTATGCGTCTGTGTTAATGAAGCTGTATACAGAAGGTACACTTGTATTGCAAAGTGTACACATAATGACAAAAGTCCAAATGAAACTTTAGATTGCATGCACTGTTTTCTTTATTCAAACATACTTGCAAGATCAGCATCTTAGATTTTTTTCATTCAGCTGATATAAAGACAGTTCTGTTTTGATTTCCCTAAGTTACTAGGGCTAAAATTATACTGATATAGTATAGATATATACTGTATTATACTCTGATATGTATAGGAGATGAGTTAAAGTGCTTAGTGAATTTGCGATGTAATTCTTCATGTGTTTTATTTAACAAATATTTAGATGATATCAGAGACATTGGCTCTTATTTATTGGAAATTAGTTTACAAAGTTTAATAGCATCTGGAGTGTATTATCCTTTTGTCTAGCTATTTAGCTGTATTAATGAACGTAGGAAGTAGAAAGCAAGTTTGACAAAGACAGGAGGAATACAATTGGAGACATTTCAGACAAAAAGGAAAGCAAAGCTCACTTTAAAACAAATTAAATTCTGAGGTGTTATATCTAAATGGTTATTTGGAATTGCTCTCAGTGAATATGATTTTGGGGGCAGTTTTGTTTTCACCCCAAATTTAAAGTTGTAGCATTTGAAACCGTTTTTTGTTTAAACCGTTTAAACCAGCTCATCTCAACTTCATTTGTCTCTAACTTTTATTGTACATTTTTCTTCAGTTTCTGCATTTTCGTTGTTTTCGTAGTTGTTTTATGTACTCTGCCCTTTGTTCACAACCACTAACAGTTTTCTTCCAGCAGATTATATATAGATTTTGGCTGTACCTTTCCTCCTTTGCCTTTCTTCTCATGAAGTAGGAGGCTTTTGGCTTTTTTTTTTTTCACTTCAGACAAGAAACTGAAAGCTCTTATTATATTATTATATTACTGTTACAGTAGATTTCATTAAATTATTCTGAAATACTTCTGTCATCACATGACGTGAAATGCAAGAGACATGCTGCTCCTTGAAAATAATCAAGATTTAATTCAATCCTGAATACTTGTTTTTCCCTGCAATAGTAGGATTTCATTGTAAGTGTCAGGTAAAGGATGACAAAGATCATGATTCATAATTGCAACTTATTTCCTTGCTAACATGAATATTAAAGACATGATGAATGGATGGCAGCCTGAAGACTTTTCTCCACTTTGGTACAACTACTGAACATGGATTGTGAAAATATCTCTTTTTTTCTTTTCTTCTTCCTGTTTTAGGGGTTTTGTGTACGATAGCCGAAACAATTTACAGATGCGAGGTTTGGTCGTACTGCTTATTTCCAAAGCTGCTGGACCCAGCACAGCAGAACTCTCTTTCCAGCATGACATGGTCAGTGGAATTTACTCCAGGTATGTAGTATGATATGCTAAGTATGATATGCTATGATGTTGATGGGCAATTTCTTGGTGGTATCAAAGCATCCTAAGTGGCCTGCTCACCCAGTAAGGAAAATCAGTACTTAAGTAATCACAAAGCTTTGTTCCTCAGATTTATTATAAGCTTTCCACAGTGAAAACCATATACTCTTTGTATAACTCTTACTGTATCTTAATTGTGGGGCTTGGGTACAACCAAATTGAAAACATTTGTGTCAAGGTAGTTAGTTGAAGGTTTACATTAAGAGGTGCTTGGAATAAAAAAAGCCCCAATGCTGGAAAATATTTTTAAATAGACTATTTTCATTTTGAGTTCCTCCAATGATATTTGGGTACACCCGTTTACTAGAATTAACAGAGTGAGATGCCAGCCTTGTGGGACGCCAGTTGGTCTCACTGAGCCCAGAAGTTTTTGTATAGCCTGTTTGAAGATGTTTTCCCATGCAGCAGCTGTGTAGAAAAAAGTTTTCACCTCCCACTGCAGATTTACTGAGCCTACCATTATGGTTCCTTAGGCTCTCACCGTGACATTTCAGCTTCATTGAGTTCCTAAATATTTTTTAAGCTTTTAAACTAATTTTCATAATACTAGTAACAACACTAACGAAAATCAGTGGTTGCTCTCCTTTGTATATTTAATAGTGAGCTATTCCATTGAAGTAAGTAATGAGATCTGTTGAAAATTTTGAATTTATTAAAATCCTTTTGAAAAATTGTGTGTTCTTGGTTGTGGAAACAAGACTTGTATTTTTTGTCAATTGTGGTTCTGACCTCTGTAATACACTAAGTGAAGATGCACAAGCTTAGTGGCATGTTTACATCCTGATTTGTTTCAAAATGCAGACGTAGTATCATAGAATTGGAAAAACCAAACAAATACAAATTTTAAAATCTATGTAGTATCTTAAAAAAGCAGAGAAGGAAAATATATGTGAGTTAGTACAGGCAGAAATAAAAATAAATAAGAAAAAGGACAAGGCTGTAAAGCAGTCTTGTTATGGAGAGCTGTGTTGTCTCTTTAGCTGTTTAATTCCATTCTTATTTTGTTTCATCCATAATGTCCCCTTAGGGTTGTAAAATTTTTATATTTATATGCAAATGGTGCTGTATGAAAGTATAATTCTAGTTTGTTAATTATGGCACAGGCGGTATTTTAGTTTGTTTTGTAAATGATTAAAAAAATTTACCTTAAGTATGCCTCATAAAAGGAGAGAAAAGGTATTTTTTTTTTGATAACTAAGTTCTTGAGTATGATGATTCTGGCCATGCAGGTAAAGTTTGAGCATTTAAAGCTGCTGTTGGGAAGGTGACTAGTGAAAGTATTCATTAAGGAGCAAATAAGACCTTGAATTAATAATGAGCCATTTGGTGTAAATGGACATCATTGGAGTGGTGCCAGTTCAACCAGCTGAAAATCTAGCCTAATAATCTGTTTGAGCAAGTCAATAGCCATTATAATATCTAGTTCAGAGTTACAAAGGTATACCAAAAACGAAGCAGTTTGGAATATGCCACACACAAGTTCACTTAAGGTTCATTACTGTTTGCAAAAGTGATGACTGTGGAGTTGTTAATTCAAATGGTTTTTCAATGACACTTTAAGTCCTGCAGCATGGTGTAAATATAAGCAAATATGCCACTGGATTGTTTCATTTTGTGTCATGATGGTCAGCTCTTGCCCCCTACTGAAGTCGCTGTGGGTTTTGGCTTTGCAGTTCTTTCTTTACATAAGGTACTTTTCCAACTACACTTATTTATATGGGAATCTAATTTCTGATTTCCATTTCTCCATTGTATATAGCTAAGAGAATAGGCGGCTTGTAAAGTTGTCATCTTAAACGGTTTTTGTGATATTTTTAACATGTATTACAAGTAGTGTTTTACAAACTGCCCTCTCCTGGAGACGAACAAAAGGATGTTGTTTTCCATTAATGCATTTTTTGTCTGCTGTCTTGGTTGCAATGCAATTATATATGGTTTGTGTATATTTGACATATATATCAAAGGCAAAGAATATCCCTCAGTGATATGAAGAAATATGCTTAATCCTTTATTGCTTATATGTCTTCAGCTTTGGATAGTATTTTTTGGAAATAGATTCTTACAGATTTCCAGCTCAGCTGTAATCTATACAGTTCTTTTTGTTACCATGCCATGTAATTACTTCATCTTTATATATAATGTTTTGCTGGAAATATTATTTCTGGCACTGTAATGAGCATCTTCACTGCCTGATACTTACGTGCTGTGAACATTATCTTGTGGACTATTAGCTGGGATATGGCTCACTTGATTTTAGGATACTTAGTAGTGATTAATTAATTGCATTTCTGAAATCTGAGCATGAGCAAAGTTGTTCCAGTACTTGTCAGCAACTGCACCAGCCCAGTCTTTCTTTTCCCAGTGTTTGTGTTGGAACCAGTTCTTGTGCTGTATTTAAATATTCAGTCTTGCAGTAGCCAGGTTACATCAGTCCTCTGTAACTGGTACTACACTAAATGTACAATCTGTGACCAGGAAGATGTAACACTGTGATAACCATTTAATTTAAAAAAAAAAACAACAAAAAAAACCAAAACATGGTAGACTTTTTCATCCTGGAATTTGGCATGTTCTGCATAACCATTTCTCACTATTTCATATTCTTAAATCACAATAAAGTAATACAAAAAAATAAAATTAAAACAGAAAGATACTGAGAGCTGAATTTGGAATAGGAAAAAAAATATCCTATTCTGTTGTTTTCTAGATATGTCAATTCAAGGGACAATTGACCTAAATGTATAAAAATAGAGAATCTAGTTTCGTAGCTGGCATCTGTTTTTCACTGGTACACAATGGAACAAAACCAATGCCTGCTACCAGAGAACAATCTTTTCCAGAATAATGAGGATTACAATTTAGGTAGTTACAGGAGCAGGGCTAGTGTAGTTAAACGGTGCTGCCTCTGGCCAGCATTGCCTTCAGCTTTAGCACTTCATAATTTGCAAGAGTCATGATCTGCCTGCATTAATCTGGGGCCTTGGGGGTCATTGTGTGCAAGGGTGTCATAGTAACTGCTGGTTGCCTTATGAGCCATGCTGAAGATAAGGGAGGAAGTGTTATAAAAGCCTGCCTGGCATGCTTTACACTGTTCAGCCACCTCCCTGTCGTGTTGGCAGCAACCTGACTTTATTCCTATTGGCGGGGAAAAGAACCTGGCTTTACTTCCAGCTCAGCACCAGTGATCCCAAAAGAGGATGAAGAGAAGTAGCAGCATGATAAACAGCTCAATTTCAGCTGCTGGAGAGATTTCCTAAATTAAAACTTTCTGCTGGTCTCTTAGCATTAAAGAAAATATTTCCTTGGCTACAGAAGCAATGCAAATACAAGGATCAATTGTAGAGCTCTCTGCAGAGTATGCAACCAGTACCATGTAAGAGTTGATGTCAATGCCTGTACTCAAGCAAAGCATGCATCCCATATTCCCTTGAAACTCCTTACTCCTGTGCTAAACAGAAAGCAGAACTCACATTTGGGTTTAGGCAGAATCGAATTAACAGTAATTTATCATGCTAATAGTGTCAGAGATTACCTCAGATGTGACACAGAAGTCTAGAGCTTCATAAGGGTTTTGAGATCCATTTCCTAACTGGTGATTATACTAGTGTCTGACACTGCATTGCCTTCTCTCAGGGCAAAACTCACTTGGATAGTGAAGCATGCAGCTTGCTGTTATTTTACTTGCTGGAAATTGAACTGTAATTGAAACTCCAGGATCGTGTGGCTTCTGAACACTGACAACTTTATGCTTCATGGTGGAGCTACATTCTCACAGTTGAAGACACCAAGACTGGCTTGGGTCCTCTCTCAAAGTACACAAAGTAGTATCTTCTTCAGTTCACGTTTGTCACTGCATACACTACTGCCTGGGGACTGAGGGATCTCCTTGGCTTTATACTGAGTAATGAATGCTTGACATAGCCTCTGTATTGCAGCTTAAAATGCAAGTGACACCAAAGAACAAACTTGGGCCGTCTCTTCAGCCCTCGGAATCCTTGGCTCTAACACAGCAAGTTATTTTCTTCTCTCTGTTTTGCCTTTTTACTTTTTTTCTTTTTTTTTCTTTTTTTTTTTTCTTATTAGTGCCAATTTTAAAAATACCCTCTAGTATTGACATCTATTGAGTCAGCTCTGCAGATTTCCTTGGATGCTTGTCAGAGGTTCAAAACAATCCTTTTTCAGTAAAATCTGCCTGTGCATTCACACTGGTGGAGCCTATGGTCATTGACAAGCAAAGACCTTTAATCAATATGAAATATTGAAATTAGAATATAGAAAGTACTATTTCAGTTCTGTACTAAAACTTGCTAAATCTAGCAGATTGCTGGATTTGGACTATCAGTACTGGGCTCTGTCCTTGCACCTTCTTCCTCAGGATGATGCAGCTGACCTTTGCAGCTCCAGGAATTTATCACTTTGCAAGAAGAACATGCTTCACTACAAGAAGGTACTCACTGAATAAGCTTGTCTCTGAATCAGAGTCCTTCCTGCTGCTTGGAAGAGTAGTGGCAATACCGTAGTGACAGGAATCATGAACACAGATTCCTTTCCTTAGTGGTTTAGAAATTATTTTGGAATCAGCATTGGTTCTGCTTCCAATAAAAGCCCAGTTTAAGAGTAAGCTGGCAGCAGATGCCAAGTCCTTGTTATGGTGGTGGGTCTTTTGCTTGTCATGTTCCAATACTAAGTTGTCCTGAGTACCCTTTTTTGGAGGTGCACACACACACAGGGGTCACAGAGTGATTTCACGTGTTCTTTGTCATGGTGGTCATATCACATATTGTGGTCATCTTGTTCTAACCTACTCTAAGGAACACTTAAAACTTAAATCCAGATCTTAAGCAGAGGATTCATTCACCCATAGGTTTCTTTTTCGCTAAATGTTTCTTTGATTGCAAAGACGTCAGAGGGGGTAGGTGTCTAAGGACTGTAAGAACAGAGGACATACTGCTCTGTCCCTTTGCAGTTCTATTCAGCTTTCTCCCAGCTTCTTGCTAGATATGAAAACAAAGCTTTGCCTTAACTTAATTTCCTTTCCCTGCATTCCAAAGAGCTTTATGCCATCTTCAAAGAAAGTTTTACCTTCCATTAAACCTCCTTTAGGGTTCACCAGATGATGCTGATAGTACACAGGTTTGCAGGATAATTCAAGTTGGAAGGGATATCAGGAGGTCTGTAGACCCACCTCCTTCTGAAAGCAGAGTCAGCAATGAGGTCATTTCTTCATGAAGGTCAGGTCTTTCAAGAACAGTCTTCTTCACAAGGTGATAATCAAGATGTGTTTTAAACAGATGAGCGAGCATTCTACTCCTGGCCTGTAGCCTTAGCTCTGTGTCTAATGCTGTCATTGGTGTGCATTCATGGCTATGGAGCTCACAAGAGGCTACAATGATGTTGGCATAATTTAGCCTGTTAGGTGTCTTTATGGTCATTTGACAGCTGAAATATCCAAAGAACATTCCAACCCAAGATTTTCAGAATTAGAAATGGTGACTGTGCCAGGGCCTCCTTTAAGAACACAAGCATAAAGGTCTTGTCTGTCTTAGGGATGTGCCACTGTGTTTTAGGGACAAATTGCTGTGTATTAATGGGGAAATAGAATAGAAGGAATCTCTTCTATTTTTCACAGGTGACAGCTAACCATCTGCAGTGGTCTGTTCTTATCCAAAACCCATGCCATGGCAGCCGTAACAGAGGTGATGCTGTGCTTGTTAGAGCAGTCTTTAATTGCTGTATGCATGAGGAGCACTCGGGCTGCTTCCAGGGAATCCAGGCTTATGTGAATGATGATCCTTGGACAACTTCAGTCTGCAAAGATAAATATGGACAGGTGTAGTCAAAAGCTCAAAGGTAATATGCTGATTATAGTATGCTTTTGAGACTTGAAGTCTGCAAAAATGTGCACAAATGAGCATTGGTTGGTTGACTTTACTTATGCCTGTGGCCTGGACTGCTGTAGGACTGGGATTTTATGGGTGAGAAGGATCTGAAATGACAATACCCTTGCTTTATGTATTTAGCATAACAGCATATTAGGTGTGAGCACACCTTCTCTGTCAATTGAGAAAATGTAAAAGGTTTCACATTGAGTGAAAAACAGAATAAATACTGCATGAGGATATGCATCTTTGGCTCTGCATTCCCTGAGAGCTCCAGTTTTTGCCAAGTAGCTTGTGTCCTGTTCTTGTGAATGCAGCCAAACAGCTGAGAGGTGCTCATGCTCAGGTGACTGTCACATCTCCAGTCAGAGTAGATAGCTACAGTAGCAAAGGGCTGCCTTCTGCTTTAGGAACAATGCTCTCTGGCAAAACAGGTCTTCTACTGTGTAAACTGTATCTTCACTTGCTCAGCTCACCAATGAAGTTTTGTTAGCAGACTCTTTCTACTGTAGACAAGTTGAAAGATGTTTGTAAATTTAAATGCCTTTCAACTGGAATGTACCTCCACATTAACCTATATTTGATTATGTATGGAATATATGGAAAGAAAGTAGATAGTCCCCTTTTAAAAGACAGAAAGAAAAAAGCAAATCTATTACAAAGCCTCCTGACTAATTAGCCATGGGAAACATGAATAAATTTTGGTGAAGGTGTGAGGTTTATTGTATTGCTAAAGTGTAAATGACACTTAGAACTTGCTTTGAGCTGTTTGCTAATAAATTTTACAATAGCCTTCTTTTTACCTCGCATGGTGTAGGTATATCTGTGGACAAATTCTCTTTGAGAATTATTGTAAAAAGTAAAACACAAATGAAAAATAAACAAAGAAAGACCATACAAATTATTATTGTGGTGCCTACAAAAATACAAAGAGCACAAGTGCGTGACTCTTCACCTCACCTCAGATCTTGCCCTTCTTTCAGTTTCTGTACTCTGAACTGCATAGGGTGTTAACTTCAGAGATTGGATTTGACTGTTTCTTAATATCATATTTTCAAGTGAAAAAATGGTTCCTAACTCTACAATGGACTTCTATCATGTGAAGAGTACTTTTATATTAGCAAGAAGTTGGGTTTTTTTCCCATTTCCATTACTACTTTTCTGGGTTTACTAGTAATGGAAACTAAATTAAATTTACCTTGACTTGGTGCAATGCAGAGGGAGTGGCTGTGATTCAGTTTGGGAGACCTCATGTTCCATTGCACCTATCCCCATGAGTGATTGCTAAATCATGGTAGAACATGTTTAAACAAAATAAAAAGTAATAAATGAGAAAAATGTGGTAAGACCAATAGTGTATGTAGGAGCTCAAAACTCAAAGAAAGCAGAGGTCTTATTTTTTGTGATATAAGTATTCAGCCTGGGAGTTTTAGTACAGTGTAGCTGTTGCACTTTAAATTCACACTGGCTTATTGCACACAAGCCATGAGTCTCAGCTGCAGATATTGCAGAGATTAATCTTATTAATGGAACTGCTAATTGGTGTTTGACTTCTAATTATAGTAACAATAGGCCATAACAATCAATCCTCACCTTTACTGGGGCACATTAGGACTCTTTATCATAAAAATGATTTCCTTTGGGACTTACTGTTCTTATTTCTGTCTTCTGGAAGGCTGGCTTTCAGCAAAGGTGCAGTATCCCAACTAGCAAGTACTTTGGAAGCTTAGCTAATTAACTGGTAGAGAAAATGCATAGTCCTAAAATATTCAATATCTAAGTACATTAATAAGTACAATGCTCTTGACAAAATTGTTTGAAAGATAATGGGAAAAGTATGTCAAAATACGAGCAGTGATGTCTTTTATAATCTTCAAGAAATATATAATTTTGTCTCCCAGTCCTTGGTAGCTTTCCCATAGCTTTTAGTGAGAGGAAATCCAAGCAGTTATTCTAAATTATTCTGTTTAGTTTTTTCTCTCCAGGATAAACCCTGTGAGATTCATCATCTCATTTACAAGATGAGTCTCGGGAGATGAAAAACACATACAACTTGATTACATATTCCTATTGATCATCTTCCATCCACAACAATAGAAATCAACTCCAAATACAAATCTAACAATATTACTAATTCATTACAACCAGTACTTTTCTTCATTAACTTTTATTGTTTTCAGCATACTTAGCATGTGCAAATACAGCAATTATATGTTGAGTAAGAAAAGGCCTTCTCCTTATAGTGCAGAATAAATGAAAAGGCACTTTTAAAATAAAAAGCTCTATTACATTAGAGCTGATCAAAGACTGTTCAGAGGTACGGGCTCAAATCTTGTTCAATATAAGTCTTTACAGCACTAGACAGCTGAGCAAGGTAAACTCAGCAAGTACATCACAAAGTGTGTTTGGTTTCCATTTTAAAAAAGAAGTAATTTTCAGTATCATAGAAGGCATGGTAGGGATGGCTTACCCTGGAGAAACTGTAATGTCACCTCTATCTGTCTGTCCAGCTCTCCCTTTTCTTGGAGCTTCTTCCTCCCACTGCTTGTGAAGTCAGAACTGGACTGCCATGATGTGCAAGCGTAACATACAAAACCTGAGCAGCAGGTGGAATTCTGCAGTGGGTCAGGAGAAGATGTGGGAGTAACAAAGCCCTGCTTTCACCCCGGTGGGAGCTTTTCAAAGAAATACCAGGGGACCTGTGGGTAACAAGGCCTGGCACAGCCTTCCTGGGACATGGCCACACACCAGAGCACTTCAACAGAACTGTGTGTGCTGAAAAATCTTCCCCTTTCCCTTGTAACAGTTCTCTACTGGAGAACTTTTACATTTCCTTTAAAAAAAGTATAATAGTATTTGTGAAATTTCTAACCATCTCCTGAGTACAATCCAGTGCTGTGATGACAGCACACAACAGCTTTGGGGACTGCTTGTCTATCAGAACTATGACATCAATGTGGCCGATTGCTTCACTTCAAATTCTTTAATAACTGTATCTATATCATTTATTTGTCCTAGAGTCCCAACAGATTTCACTTGCTTTTCTACCTGCTGAATTACCACCTATCTTCTTTCTGTCCTATTAACATCTCCCTTGACAAATTTTGCAATGCAGATATACAGTTTCAGTACAAATTTCTGCAATTCTTGGAAAATTGTAGCAGTATGAAGTTAAGTATTACAAGGCATACTGCACTAATTAATTTATTTTGTTAGTATGATTCGGTCAGTATTCTGATATAATGTAACTGAAGATACTACAACATTTTTCATCTGCTGGGGTGGAGTTGGGAACTCCATGAGTATACGTATATGAAAATATGAGACTGTATAAAGATTATGCAGTGTTCTTTCACTTCCACTTGAAACAATGGCATGTTCTGGAGCCTAATCACATTAAGTAAATGAATATTTCTTGTGGCTTCATTGGTTTCTGACCTTTAGTAGATTTTCATGTGCAGTTTGACAGCTCTGAGATGCTTCTAGAGCAAACAATAATAAAGAAAGGCAGGAATAGTATGCTGGTGATGTGAACAGGGCACTGTGTTCCTGGACAACAAAACTTGGTTATTTTTATTATATTCAAGTATAAAGGTGAATGTATGAGTACACAGGTAAGAGTGATTGATGATTTGAGAAGAGGAATAAGGAGTTGGGATCAAGATTTCAAGAATATGAATGTAATATGGTATTCTCATTATGTTTTATTTAAGAAGATTCTTATGCAATCAAAAATCAAAAACACAGTGGGTTTTTAATAGGGCTTGCAGCAACTGAAAACTTACAATCAACTGTGCCAGCATGATTATGGAGAATGTTTGGTACATATGAGATTTCGTGAGCTTGATTGCCTGATTCCTGAAATCCATTTAAGTATTTGGATTTCTAGTTTTTAATTTTTCCGAAGACTTGGCCAAATTTGTGTACATTTTTGTGGAAAGAGAAGATGCAGCCAAATAAATTATGCAGCTATTATTGCCAGAAAGGGAAGAAACATAAACAAGTTCTATTTTATACTGAATAGTATTTCTGGTTTCTTTCTCATACTTGCTATGTTTCACCTACACCCTGTTGCGTGGAAAGCTTGCTTCAGTCTCTTATAGCTGAAATTTCATTCTGGCTTTTGATGTCCATACAACAAAACCAGTGCAAAAAGTTCAGCTACATTCATAGCTGTTCCTGTAGGCAAATTAAATTTTAGCAATGCTCTAGTATTAGCTGCAGTCAGGAAAGGATCCTAGTTTGTGGACTCTGCTAGGAATTCTGCAGAAATAAAGTTTGTTCTTGAAGGTGGCTTGTTAGCATAAAGCTGTCACTCCATCATCACTTGCTTGGGGTTAATGTTGCTTGAATTGGTTGATGTCATTTTATCCCTTCCTAAAGTGTGTAGATTGAATCATTCTGGGGTGAAAGAACCGAAAAATGAAAGCATGAAATTTTCAGATACCTTATATTTTAATAAGGTAAAAATAGATGGAAATTGTGCCAATGGTATAATAGTAAGTCATTTTTGTAATCAAAGGACACATTTTTCTCAATATCACACCGTATGCCATTTGCATAAAGTATATACAAATAATAATGACAAAACTTTGCAGACCTCAACAGCACCAAATGCTTGTTACTATGCTGATATGGTCCCAGAAGCAGCAGTCGTTGCCTTGCTCCAAAAGGTTTATTATCCTTTCCCTGCTGGCAATTCTGTCAACACACCTGGTGTAAGGGGCAAGGTCTCTGAGAAGTCTGCTGTCTCCCTTTAGCTATTAGTCTCTTTCCTTGTACATGGTAGGCAATACCCATCTGCTGCATACTTCTGCTTTGTGAAAAGCAAAAGTATTCCTATAAAAAAACATTTTAATGTATGGTATTAATGTCCCTATCCAATTCTGAACATTGAAGGTTCAGGATGGGAGAGGAGAGCACCTGTGATATCCGTACTTTTAATTGCTGACTAACAGAAATGTAGTTACAGCTGTTCAGAATACAACAGGTTTACTTCATAGTATGAGCTATCTGTGGTTGTGCAACCAGTATGTTTGGATTTTTTAAACTCCTCTGTATCTTGGATATATATGGGTATTTCAGACTACACAGTAATTGTTATATAAGCATAATAAAATATATATATAGTTATAAAATAAACCCCAACCCTATCTGGTACACTGTATTCTGGTGATTCACATTTTATTTTTTAATGCCTTTTTCTTGTGCAGTTAGACATATGAACAATCTATTCTCTTAACAGGACTGTTCATTTATCAAGTGATCATTCTTCATGACATAAAAAAGGTTACCTTCTTTTTGCTCTCACATAAAAAGGTTCCATGTATTTCAGGTGTCATTAGTACTAGAGATTTAATGTCAAGGTTAGTGCACCTTATCTTTCAGCTACATTGAATACAATTACAGACAAACTCTTCAGAGAGATTTCAGAGAAAAACTGGGAGTAATAAGTCAAGCTGGCAGTCTCAGAATAGCTGACAGTGCACAGGAATGGGAATTTCTGTTAATAGTGGTTCAAACTGTCACCCATAGTCATTGCAAATAAAATTATAGACATGCTTCAGTCTTGCAGGGCTGAGAAACATCTAATCAATTGTAGGAAAAAGTATGTTCATAAAATTAATTGTTAGTAGCCTGTTTCTTGCATTTACCTGTGAGACCTTTTATTTCCCTTCAAATCTTTTTAGCTGGTTTTAGTGCAAGTATTTAAATATTTTTACTAAATAAACCACAGAGTAGTCAAAACTGTTTTTAAACCATGATGTGAAATTTCTTATGAAATAGATGCATGAGGTATAATCAGAGCATACATGTTGTTGAGGGACTGTGGAGCAAATATGGGTAATCCTGGATGGATGGGCACCCTGGGTGTTGCCCACAAGCAGTCTGGCTGACACATGCTGTCGTCATATGGGAAGGAATGTTGGTCATTTCCATAACAAAATATGTACTTTTCTCCATCATCATGTTCCTTCTGATTCTTGCCGTGGTGATAGTTAGGTCATCCAGTCTACAAATGAATCCTTTTGCTCATACCTCATCTTTTGAGGGTTTTGGTCAACATATGTTATTCAGTTCTGAGTCTTTCTATCTATCATCGTGTATCCTACCATCACATTTTCCCAAAGCCATGCTATAGCAGCTGTTGCCAAAGCTTTTGGTCACCTCATATTTTGCCATTTTTTGACTCTCGTGTACAATACCTAAAACTTTGGCTCACTTCAGTAAGCCAAAAGGAAGGCCTTCATGCTTACTCCATTGTAAACTCTTGGCTTGCTCTTCTTTCACCCTATCAGTTTTGAATGTCTTATTTTTGTCTTTGACTATTAGAAATACAATATGTTTGTTTTAAGGGAAACAGTGGTTGTTTTGTTGTTTCCAAACCAGTTGCAGTTGTGCAGAGATGGGCTTTCTGGTGAGCAGTTTTTTTGGAGTCAGCTGCTGGTATTCATTTTTGAATTTAAACTTAGTCTGAATTGTCTGGAAACTTAGCATGGAAATAACTCTATAAAACTTCTGTATGATGTTTGCTATGTTCTGTTTAGACCTTTAAATTAGCATGATGCCCTTTGGGTTGTATAATGAATCAAGGCTTGCATTTGTTTCACATTGCACAGGTTTCATATTTGCTTCACATTTGCTCATGTCTGCCTGCAAAAGTGCCACCTTGTTAGGGTAAGTGGTTTTGTCAGTAATGAGTTGTACAAAGGGCAGGTAGTAGGATGACCTTTTTGCAAAATATTGTTGTTAACTAAATGCAGTGAACATTTTTTTTACCAGAGTACCTGTTCAGTCGTCATAAGACTGGCATTGCTTGAAATTAATGGAATTGTGCTGTTAACAGTGGTTTGTGAGGCACTGGCTAAGCATTCACTGAGGATGCAAGAAGTCCACATTTGGCTTTCTTGAGAATTTGAAAGGATGTAAAAGTACTCTGTCTGAATTTTCAGAAAATTTCTCTAAACACAGGGATATAGGACATCTAGGTCAGGAATGCCTGAGTTCGTAATGTTATTTCCCTCCCAGTAACTTAGCGGAGCAGGATCTAGAGTCCAGGTGTCTCACCTTTCTCTCCCATAATCTCCTGCATACTGACTTTTTTTTCACTCTTTTGCCATCTGGCTGAATGAATAATTCAAGGTTTTGTGTAGCAGCAGAGTAACTCGGCAGGATTGGCCAAAGAAGGAGGTGTGAGGATGCCCTGGCCTTGAGAGCTGGGTGGCTGCCTGACGGGAAACCCAGATTTCTGAGTGACGTGTCGCACTCACAGAGGAGCTTGGACTGGAAAGACAATTCTCTGCAGTCAGGTGACACATCCAGTACTTAAGTCCTTCCTCTCTTTTGCAGTTTTATGACTTCCAAATGCTGGCTGTCACTTGGAGTTTGGGGGACATTGGCATGTTTTTAAGCGATAAATATATCCTTGCTCATGCTGACAAATTTTCACATTCCCCTCATTACATCTTTTCATCCCCATATCGTCTATAAACACAAAAAGGCAGGAAAATAAATGTCTCCAACAGTAATTTTCTAACTGCAAGTCAATATATGCAGCTGACTAGAAAGGTATTTTAAATCATCTTATAGGTGTTTTCTCAGAGATGGCACTCTAGTTATTTGAGACAACTGTTTTTTCCACCTGCTGTGAAGGATGAGTTGCCTTTTGGACACTTAAATATTTCCATGCTGTTAAAGCAGCAGATTGAAAAGCAGATGAGAAAGTTCAAAGCCAAGGCTGAAAGTTCAGTTTCAACTTTTAGTTTTCTGACTTTTGTCACTTTGTGTCACAACCTAACTGTTGTTTTCACTTAGAGTTATTAAGAAATACCAAGTTTACCCATTTAAAATTGCTTATCTTTCTTTACAGCAAATGACAGTGAATTTCATTCCTTTTAGTACCCTGTGTTAGATAATAGTTGAGGGAATAATAGATTCCAGGGACCTTTGATCTACCATTACTATAAAATAAAAATAAAACTTTTTTTTTTTTTTCCCACTGACCGTAATGATTTTAACCTTGTGTACTAATTTGAATGGGCTTGTGGGGGCAGAGTCTTAAATGAGACACAAATGAAGGAAAAATTGCTAATGCTGCCACTGTATATCTAATGAGCACTGTGTAATAAACCATAACCTCTTCAACATTTCTGTGGAAAATGGTGTGATTATTTTGGATGGCTGGCCCTCTGTGTACGGCTCATTACCATCTGGCATAATGTGTATTGATATAGCCTGTAATTGTCAACTCTTATTTGACATGCTGCCTTTAATAAATGTGACTTGCATGGCTAGAACCTCCTAATGGTTATATGGAAAACTGTAATTAAATAAAATATGTATACTTATGTAAAATACACACCCTTATATCCATAAAATAATTTTGTAGAAGGTCTCTGTTTTTCTTTATCTTCTGTTCTTAGTGGGAATATTTGTGTGTATTCCCAGGTTAGTGCTGCATTACCACTGTGGATACCTAAATATGTGAAGACGGACATGAATCTTGAATAGGTTGTTTCCTCTTGCAGAACTTGCTTCAAATACATTTTGAAATACTTATTTTCTATGAACTGTAAGACAGAATTAATATACCTGCCATAACAGAACAGGTTCCCTGCCTGATGGTGGCTTAGTGTGCTCCTGTGCTGGGAATGGGAGGTAACTCTAATGGGCTGAGTGGCTCTGGTTTTGGTGTTTCTCCTGAAGAAGGTGGCTGAAATAAATACATTTGTAAATCTCAGTGCTGAAAGTATTTATACCTCCTTAAAGGAAAATGGGCTTCTGGCCAATGGTCAATTTTCAGATAGAAGGACCAACATATGCTGCTAAATCTAGTCATCTTCTGTTTATTATCTGAAAAGTTGTTTTATGGTTTTGGTTTTTTTTCTTTACTGTTCATTCCTGTATGAATAACTAAGAGATATCATTCTGGTAGTCATACTGGCTGCCTTACAAAACATAGGATTTCCCCAACTTTAATCAATTTTAATATTTGTTCTATGAGTGTTCATCAGGTGTTACCTTCAATGGCACTGCTGATGGAGAGTCTATTGTTGCTCTTTGTAACAGATTTTGGAAAGTGACTTCCCTTTATTCTTTTTGGATTTCCTTAGGTTCAGGCTACTGGATCTTATTTGATGTTTGCTTGATAATTAGCATATTCTGTTGAATTTGTTTTCTGTAGTATAGATGCTGAAATTTCCTTTAAGTATCTGTGACCAAATCTACTGATTCAATATCAGCCTTCTCCAAGCATAAAATTACTTTAGTTCCTCACTTCATCTGTTTCCTTTGCTTTGATTGTTAGGACAAAAATGTTGAGAAGTCATACTTTCTCAAATTCTTCTTGACTGAAATTTTCAAGTGATAATTTTTACTGTTATCAGAAATTCAGGGTTTTAACTTTTGTTAATATGCTTCCCTTAAATAATCTGTGGATCCTATTGGTCTATTTGACCACAGTCACATTCTTTCTAAGGTGATTATCTCAGATGACCTGTTCTTTTACCCTCCTTTCACCCTTTTCCAAACTTAGGGTGCTTTATTCTTGAAAGAGTCTCTGGTCTTGTATATAAGTGGTCTGCATTGAGGTCTTTTGATTGATCTTTCTTTTTACATTGCATATTTTAACTTGAGTAAAGCATATTGAACCAGCTCAGTTGTCTCTGTATTGAGGATGGTTCACTCTCCTTGCTGTTTGTTAGCTGTGTTATTCATTTTTCTGTTGCCTTCTCTCATGAGTGTATGTTCTCTGGACCTGCTAACTGTAATATCTTAGCCATTGTTGCTGTTCATGACCAATATTCACTTCTGGACTATAAGATGGAAGCACCTGCTTATGTAAATACGTAGCTTAAAATATAACAGGTTTTCTACAGTGACTTGCCTTTATGTGGTTTTGTTTCTGCCTAACCTTACATAAAGGACCAATGCAGTTCTTACAGTTGTTCTTAGTTTTGAGCCTTTTTTTGTATATCCATTTTTAAATTGTCTTTGCTCAGCTCTCTCATCTCCGCATTTTCTTATCCAGTCCTTTATCCATTTTCTTCCTTGCCTGGTTTCTCTGGTTTAGATTGATTCCTATCAATTTTTCAGTTTGTATAAGCTAGGTAGGGAAGGAATTATAACTGACTCAGGTTTGTCTAAACCACATCTTTTTTTTTGTTTTGTTTAATCAGCTTAGTCTTTTTAATTGGGTATTTGTGGCTTTTTGGATCATATAGTGAAATATTCATAAGAAGTTTCCAAAAAGTATTCACATTTTTCTTTTTAACTTATCTATCTGATTCAGCTAGTTTTATCATTGAAAATATTGCTCATATATAATGTAGGCCTGTGAATATTATCTGTCATATTTATAAAGTAAGTTTATATTCTGGTTTGGATTATATTGTTTTCATATAACAAATGTATTGAATTCACATTCACTTGTACCTAAATCTTTCTGACATGATGTCTTTGAGGCAGATTGAATCTTTAATACAGAGAATTCAGGTTAAATGCAACATTTCTTGAGCCAGCAAAATTCCTTTTAGAAATTCAACTTAGTGTCAATGCATTGTCAATATACCTGCATATTGCCAATATACCTTATTGCATGAGCATACTGAGCACTGAATATCTGCATCATTATTTACAAAATGAGAGAAGTAAGTCTTTGAAGAAGTAAACATCTTAGCTCATGCTATTACTTGATGAAGTACTTAATATAGTCTGCATAGCTGTTCATATAGTCTATAGCAGATACCAACTGGAATTTCAACCTGCCTTTTATTAGAAGTTTAAATCTTTATAATTGCCTTATAAAAACACAGTATTGCAGTTGACAGCTTTACTTCAGTTTGGAAATGTGAATCTTCCCATAGGGATAACCAATGATTTTAAAATGTGATTATGATATGTGATTTTATAAATTTGACAATAAGCTTATAAATTAGTAGCTCTAAATTTTATTATTGATTTTTGGCGTCTGTGTTCAAGTAATCCAAGAAGTCTTTTTCCAGATAACTTACTAATTTTTTCTTTCTATCTTTGGGTGAATACTCATGGTTTTTCCTTTGGTTTGGTCAGTTAGGTTAAGCTAGGTATTCTTCCTTTAAAAAATAAAAAAGCCATAAAACCTAAGCTGTAAAGCTATTTTTTTTTAACAATACTTACGTAAGTACTGGCTCATGTCTCTAGTCTGTTTCTTCTCTAGCAGTGTAGGAAGGATCTCTGAGAACAGGAAAAGCAATTGATGTCTCCCTCTTTTTCAGTTTCTGGTGCTTATGAAATCAGTAATAACTGAAATAAAATCCAAAGCTATTTAAGTTTCACATATCCTGGTTTGTGGGGATTAAAAAACATACCTAGGCCTGCCACCACATCTCACTGCTCTTTTAATACCTGTCCCTTGCAGAATGTTCTTTGTATTCTTCTTGCTAATAAAGTCTCAATATGACAAGATTTGTACAGCAAGAGTATCTGAATTCTTACCATGTCAGCCCAGCCTGCCTGCTTCTCATTGTTCACACAGCTGCATTGTCACTGGTTTCTGGATCTTTTACAGTAGCTAGGTACTTCTTACTGAGCAGGTTTCCTCTTGATATTCCCTTCTTTATTGGTCCCAGCCTGTCTGCCTGGCTCTGGCAAATGGAAAACATCCGTTTGACTTAGTGATTCTGGTGGTATTTTCCTGCTGGCTTTTGAGATTAACACTTTTTCCTTTTAAACTGAGTTTGAGGTAGTGATCCTTACCAGGTCTTTGTCTATATTCTCTCACCTATTTTCCATAATTGATGCTTTTGTTTCCAGGCTGAGATTATTTTTCTTTTAGGCTTGTGACTTGAAAGGGGAATTGGCGTGATGAGGCCATTCGACCCAAGGAAAATGTGCTATAGGTTGTGATCACTGTTCTTTGGCCACTGATGCTTTATAGGAGTAAGCCAAACACAAGTTCAGCAGTTGAAGCTTCGTTTTGCTGGAGGTGATGGTGCAAATGTGAATTCTTGCAGTCTGGTACGGGTAGCTGGCTCCCAGGCTGGAGGGCTCCTGGCTACACTGTGGTGACACAGTGGCGGCCGTGTTGGCACATCAGTGGCACTAGTCAGGAACTGATACAAGTTGGTTTGCTTGCATGTTGCTGTCTGGAGTACAAAGTGGGAATTGGTTGCTTGTGGCAGCCGTAACAATGAAGCCAAGACCATTGAAAACCCTTCAAAATATCTGCACTAAGGAAGGGACTGACTTCAAGTCAGGCGTCTCACTCTCCACTGCCAACCACCTACAGTGCTTAGGGAAACTGGCTTGCCAAGTTCAAGTGAATGTCTGCTCACTAAAAATCAGAAAACATTTTCAAATCCTATAGTGGGCTGAGGGAAGATCTTACTAAGACAAATTACAGGAAACAAAACCTAAGCAATAATCAGTGGTGGGGGTGACAGAGAATGAAAATGTAAGGTCTTTTTGAAAATAAGTAACAAAATATATGTGAAGCAGCATTGGTAGAAATTTTACTTCAAAAACTTTGTGATACTAGGAAGTGAAGGAAATGAAAGAGGTAGGAAATGTAGCCAGTTTAAAAATAAACTGGTTGTTAGGAATGCAATTAAACAAGTTAATCAACAAAATAATCAAGAATCTTCATAGACCTGATGTCTTTTAATTTATTTTTTCCTCATGTGTCTTAGGACCAAGGTAGAGGGAACCACAAAAGTCTTGGTCTCTAACCTGGTTAAGGGATAGGAGTGGGTAGATGTTTTCTGGTGGTTAACAGATACATGAGTCATGGTAATGTGGTGAATATTATTTGGTGCTCTGCTCAAATCTGCTGCTTTACCCTGAAAATTTTTCCTGTTAGTGAAATCACAGCATCTGCCATACATGTTGACTGGCTTAAACACCTGCCCCCCTGCCATTTAATTTCTTACAAAAGAAACTATACACAGAAGATGTGAATGAGACTTTGCATCACTACGATGCTATTTGTTACTCACTATGCATTGTTCCTCTAATCATGGTTTATTAACCATGGCATTGACTTTGACAGGTGAATAGGAAAAAGCACTGTAAAAATCACTGTCCTGCCTTGCTGTGTAACTAAGTGAATTATCTTGATGTAGCACCAGCTAGCACTCAGAACATACAAGGCATTGAATATAGTTCAAGCACCTTCTTGTCTTCATAGAACTTTTCTTTCTGTTGACTGTTTACAAAAAAAGTAAAATCAGATACCAAGTGCTGCCCAAATACATAGTCAGTACCTGAAATAATTACTTTAATTCTTTAGTTAATGCTTTTTTATATGAAATTTTCCATTAAAGACACTACTTCTTTTTATTTCAAATTCGTGTGTGTATATGAAGATTATTATAGTTGTCACTGAAATGGAATGGATGCTGATATTTTTTTAATTTTTTTTTAATCCTGAATGTAATGCTTTTCATCCAAATTAATCCTTTTTGTATTGAAAGGAAACTCTTGAATTGACAATCACAAAGAAAATGGTCAAATCTTGGGTGTGTACTGCTAGTCACTTTAATTCAAAGCTTCAATGATAAGAGTTCTTAAAGAATTTTTGATCTATCATTTTCATTATCTTTGTTCATTGCCGTTGCTTCAAAAATTTTCAAATATGATTTTTAGAGGGTAATTTAAGTCTTTGGCCCATTTCTGTGAAATATCATGCCTAAAAATGACATTTTAAGTATTAAATATGTCTTTGCGTAACCTGTCATCCCTTGAGAAGCCCAGTGTAGTTCTGATGGATAGCTGATAATGAAAGGTAAACTAAGTAAAGTTCAATACAACTTTACTATTTAAAATGTCTTTTTTATCATATGTTTTACAGAATCCTATTATTTCTTTTTAGAGTAGGACTTGAAATTATGAACTTTGTGATTTGCAGGGAGTTCTTGCTTCAGAGGTGAAAGGCGTGGAAGTGTGAGCTTTGCTGATTCTTAGCATGCTTCCATTTAGGAACTTTGTGTGTTTAGAAATGTTGACTATTTTCTCAGTAGTACCTTGTACCAAGCTAAATTCAGGTAATTCTTATGGCAGCCACTTCTTTTATTTTTTTTTTTTTTTACTGTGGGCTCTGGAGTGAAAACAGGGTGGAAGCAGTCAGAGTTTGTCATCCCATTGTTTCCAAGTCCAGTATTGCTAAAACATTATTTTTTTGCATGTTGGGATTGGCTGCTTTCAAATACAAAATTATTTAATCACTGAATTGTATTCCAGGTGGAGAAAGCTGTGTATAGTATTTCTTCAGCCATTTAGCAGCAACTTTGTAGCAGCAGTGTTTATTTATTGGATACTCATCTTTACAAAGTCGTGTGGAGGATCCTCCTGTATCTGCGGCATTGTGGGCTTGTTATTGTGCCTGGATATTGTAGAGATTATCACAAAAAGCATTAAAAAATGCATTGCCTGGGATTTCTGCAATAGCATTGATGCTGGTATTTTTAGTCTGCTGGGGAGAGAGAGTGGAAGAGCAATATGTAAGATCAGAATTAGACATAGATTATCTGCCTAATACGGTTCTTGTTAGCACGAATAATGTGAATACTATTTGAAGAACAAACGGATTATAGGAAAAGAAATGAAAACATCCAGATCCTGAGCATTTGGAAAGCATGACACTGATGTATTTGTGTAACCTTTTCATGAAGAGCGATGCTGAAGTCAAAGAGGGGATTTTGATTTCCTTCATTAAAAGCTTATTAAATGAAGAAATAGGACAGTCGTTGTTTTGCTTCAGTAGTTGGGGGTCACAGAGGCGGGCCTGGTCTCCTCAGGATATTAATGCCTACTTTCAGCTGGGGGAAATGAGCCGTCGCCTGAGTTAGCTGCAGCTTTATGTGCCCATCACTAGGGATCCCCATATGTCCTGGGATCTGCGGCAGTCGGAAATGGCAGAGCTCGGCAGCGGGGAGCAGAGGGCTCTCATTGCTATTCATAACAGGTAGCTCGGCTCAATCTGCCCAGAGCAAGTCTGTTTAATGTTGATCAGCTGTCCATCTGATAAACCGAATTGATACGGACATTTCCTCCAAGGGCTGCCCTGACAATGACAGCAGGAGCATCGGGATGTCTTGTTAGTCTTTTTCTCCGAGCCTGAAATTTTATTAACCCTTTGTTAGAGCCGAGCCAAGCATGATTACAATACTGTGACTGGGTTGTGTGAGTTCCTCACTCACGTCTTTGAAAAGCAGCCTCAACCTTCAGATTTATTGTCTACATGGAGAATGACTGTTTGGTTTTTGAATTGTTTTTGTCTGCATGGAGCCAGCAATTTGTGAATTGTAAAGGCAGCTTTCTTTCTGTGCATGGCAAAATACATCAGGAACCTCTCTTTATCCTCTCCCTTCAGCTCATCTGCCTTTTGTGTGTCTGCCCAGGCCGTGTGACTGTCCCAGCTCTTCTCTCTTGCCCACTGGCATTGACCACTGCCCTGAAACAGTTGCTGCTGGGGTTGTTCACAGGTCACATTTATATTCACAGGTCACTGTTATATTTGGGGCATAAGGTTACTTTAGATTAAGATGGTTTGGGGCAGTTGGAACACATGTGCACTGTCCAGAGGAAACAGAATTAATTTGCTCAGCACTGTGCTAGTACTGAGGCAGAATCTAACCTGAGCATGTACCAGCAGGTATATTTGTATATGGAGGTATGGAACAGTTTGGTTACGCAATGAATCAGTACCTGGCCACTTCTGAATTAGCACAAAGAACATTACATGCCTTTGTACTACACTGTAATTAATTACAACTTTAAAGCCTTTAGTCATCTCTTCAGTTGAGGGCATGGATTGCATTTTTGCTCATATGTAAAATGCCCATGGCATAAAGGGAACTGCTTGAATCAGAGAAGATGTGAATGTGCTGAAGATTTTGTAAGAATGAGTGCTATGTATATCTAGCATTAAAAAGATTCTCCAGTGCATTGCTCTGTTTCCCCCTCCTCTTGTCCCTGTTCAGTTATGTCTATTCAACACCCCATTGTCATTCTGAGCAAAGGTGATATCTCTGGGCTTCTTGGAGTGACAGTCCACTGTTGAGGTCTGTACAGGGTTGGATTGGGCGAGGGGGGGCCGAGGAGAAGGCTGTGCTAATGACTCTTTTCTTGCCTTTTCAAAAAAAGTAAAATAGAGAGCAAGCCTCTGTGGAATAACCTCTGTGGCAAGCCTCTCATAGGAATTTGTAACCCCTAAACCCAGAATGTATCACACTGTGCTAGAGTAAGAAGTGGTTTGTAGACCTATCCAATAAAATTGGCCCCTTTGCTAGACAGTCACCTTTGCTGCTTCTGACTAAAGCCACCAGTGAAATACCATTAATACACAGTTCTTAAACGTTCTACTGTGTTTTCACTCCTGCCTGAACCCTTACCCTTTGGTAGTATTAAGCTGCAAGGTATTCTGTTATTAATTTAACTCTAATTTGAGCAGTCATTGACTGCAGCATTCTTATGTTGTTTGGATTGGCTTGCTCAGGACTCCCCTGCTGATATCTCCTTTGTTTCTTTCCATCATTACTTTCTGCTTGGCATTTTCTTCCTGTCAGTGTCCCTCAAGCTTCTGATAGACAAAACAGAAAAAGAAAGCACCATGAGGACTGTATTGATTATTTTGCTTTATTTTGTGAAAGAATTCAAACAAAGGGCAGCATTCTCCCAAGTGGAACCTGTAGTGCCTGTGGCTTGCCTGGAAATACTAGTGACAGTTCTCTGTGTTTAACACCTCCTGGTAGTGGCTTCTAGAAGTGCATAGAAGAGCTACATGATAATTAATAAAATACCTGTTTAGCACATGTGGTTGTTAGTTTATTTTCACTAGGAATCTCTGTTCTGTTCATAGCATCAAACATAATTGGGCTTTTTCTTTCTTTTTTTCTTTCTTTCAGTCAAAGAAGTCTGGCTGAGATAACAGAGCTGATCCATACTGCCTTTCTGGTGCATCGTGGCATAGTAAACATTGGTGAGCTCAAGTCCTGTGATGGCCCACTGAAGGATATGCAGTTTGGGAATAAAATGGCTGTTTTGAGTGGAGATTTTCTTCTAGCAAATGCTTGCACAAGCCTTGCACAGTTGCAGAATACCAAGGTAAAAAGAATAAAATTCCTCTACTAACAAAGCAAGTAAATATTAGCAAGTATTTTGAAAGAGAGGCCTCCTAAAAGAATCAGCAGTTGTGTATGTATATATGGAGAATCATTTAAAAATCAGCATGCTTACCATTATAGCTGTAAATTTGACAGGCTGCTGTGCTGTGAACATCTTTAGCACTCTGCTGTGGAATTACTGTGTTGAGGTCTTTAGTATAAGTTCTGAAGCACTGTAATAATGGATGGGTGGTTAATTTGGTGAATTTAGGGCATATGCAGTAGCATTTTCATGACATGTCAGACTACAACACCTCTGGTAAACTGCCAGCTGAAAACATGTTTGGTCTGTTATTTTCTTCTACTCTGTGCTTTGTGAAAGGCTTTCTGTCTTTTCTCTGGGGAGCAAAAGGCTTTACTGCTTTGTCTCAAGTGACTTTTTGCTTCTAATATTGTTAGGGATTTGGATGCACCTGGATATTGGATTGCCCTACTAACATGGATGTCCTGACTTCTAAAGGACAGCTGTGGTCCAACTGCTTAGCCAAACTGCTTGAAACTTTACAGGGAGATTTTTTAATGACAAACAATTTATGTTTATGTATTATCTTAGAAAATGAGACTGATGGAGACATTAAGAGATCTACTCTCTAGCTGGTTCTTCTTTTTGCCAGATAGAATCAGCTACACAAAATCATTCTTGACCCACATTTATCTAGCTTGTTCTTAAAACTTTCTGTGGTGGACAGAGATTCCTGGGCGTCCCTGTGCCAGCCCAGTGTAACACCTAACTGTGTGTATGGCTGAAGAGCTAAGTGTGCCATTCCAATGGAAAGAGGAAGCAGTACTTTTTTTGCAGAGATGCTTTTCATACATTTCAACATTTCTGCCATGTTGTAATGTAAAATAAATGTTTGTCATGTGCAATTGTCAATAATCAGCATAGCTGTAATTGTGAGTCTAAGGAGTCTACCTTTTTAGATTCTCATGCTAAATCTCCTTGTGGTAGTTGAGTATTTCTGTACTCCTTTGATCATGAGTATGACAGTTTCTCTCAGAAGTGGTGTCATTTTCTACCACAGAGCTGAGATTCAAGAGAAGAGACAGAAAATTAGATGTCAATCTACTGGAATAGTGGGTTAAGCCATTATGGTGCTAACTTGGAGTAAGTATTAGAAAAAAAAATTAAATAGTGCATACCATAACCAAAATGGGGTGTAATTGATTTTAGTAATTATTATTCATTTGTGTCAGTTCATTTTTTTTAGTACCCTGTAAGTTTCTCAAGACAGACCAAAGGATTTAACCCTACATCAATTTTCTGTTTCAACATAAGAGGAAACTTCTACAAAATGTAGCAACTATTACTTTGCATTTAGTACATCATTAAGTATTGCAGCAGGAATGTATAATCCCTGAAGACTTGCCAGAAAACAAGCCTACAGCGAAATGAAGCACAAGTGCAAAGAAATACTTTTTTTTTTTTAAAGCAATCATTATACTGCATGTTGGAAAATTCTGCCAAAACATTTTAGCACTTTTTTTCATTTTTCTGACATCTAAATACTTTCATAGCTTCTACATACGATAAGTGGGATGCCATTATGGAAACTGATTGACTTAGTAAATTATTCTTTTTCATACGTCTAACCCTACTAGCAAAGTTAGAAAAATTGAAGTACAAGCTATAGAAATCTCTTGACAGGTGCAATGATTTAAACATACTGTATTTATTCTTTTGTAAATGATGAATTTTCAAATCTGGCATCTGTTTTTTAGCAGTGTGAAATAACTGTGACTTTTTTCCTTCATAATGTTTTGTGTTCTTTGATGTAAAAAGTAAAAATCACAGTACTGCTTTTTTTGCTGGCATTTAGCAAATTGGCTAATGAAATGAGCAACATTTTATCATGCATGGTACTGACCAGGGTACCTATAGCCTCCATAGACATGCATAGCTATTGTATAGACCAGAATTTAAATTAAAGGGGGTTTTAACATAACTGAACTCACTGCTACCAGGATAATTTTATTGTGCTGTTAAATTCCTGTCTGAGCTTGTGCATGATGCATTTATCTCTCTGCTTCTCTCGGGGCTGACAATTAGACGTGAAATTCTGTAGTCGTAATGAAATGCAGAGCTATTTTATAATTGCCAAGGGTAAAATTAGCAAAGTCAATTATTTTCCCTTAGGCTTTTCCCTGTAGATATTAAAAGGCTGCAAGGTAATTGCCTTAGGTAACACTTTGATTTTTAAATAACATTAAATATAGGAATTGTTGTTGTTAATTCAGAGTAATTTTCCTCTTCTTGCTACTGTTATGGAATATAACCGTAATGATGTTAACAAGAATCAAGGCTCAGGGTTTATGTTTTTGGGGTTTTCTTTTAAACTAGTGCTCATTCCTCTCATAAGTTTCCTAAAGTTATGACAAAGGAGGTTTTTGGGTGGTGTTTTGGGTTTTATGGTTTTTGATCTCTGAAGTACAAGGATTCTAGATTTCTTGAAATGTCAGAAAGCCTCCTGTAAGGTAAACTCTGCTGATTACAAAATCACTGCAAATTTTGTGTTTTGAACACATAACTATTCAGAAGAAAACATTCTCATTTTTCTGCTTTGTGAAATCATGATACCTTGATTATGAATACAAAGTTGATGTCAACTGAGGCTTAAAATATTGAAGGGCAGGTGCATGTGTGTGCTACGTTTTTGTAATCACAGTGAAGTTCTACATATTTTAAGTTAATAAAAACCATTGAAAGTGAGCATTAATTTCTTCAAAAGCCCTTACAGTACAAGGCATTAGATTGATCAGTTCATGTGTTAACAATTCTTTTATACATTCACTTTAACTTTTTGATCACTGTATATAAACTAACCTTTTGGATGGTGGCTCTTCTTGGCCTGCTGATTGCAGTGATAAATTACGCTGTCGATTGAGAATGATATGGATAAACCTTACTTCAGAACTGCATTCTGTAGCAGATTGTTTATTGCTAATCCATAGATTTTAGAACAGAATTGAGCCAAAAGATGAATTGGTTTGTGATCTTTTAGTACTTGTTATATTAGCAGTGAAATGGTGACCCTTTGGCAAGGGAAGGGCATGTTTGTGTTTTGTTACTTAACTAATGATGCAGTAATGCATGCTAATGTGCTGAGTTATTGGGTTGGGGTGTGTTTATATGGGATGACAGGGTTATTTTGATAGGTTTTCTCATTTTGAGGTTGCAATGCTCTGATACTAGGATCATGACAAGATACATGTAATATCTATGTGGAAGTCATTGTAAACATGTAGGTGTGGAAGTGATGGAAAAGTGAATTATTTTTGCCTAACAAAATAGGGTACCTCCCAGCTATCCTGTGGGGTATGTGACCATAAGCAGTTTTAAATAAATGTGCTAATAAATTATTAAGAAAAGTAAAATGATCTGTTTAATGGGTGGTTCTTTGTTGCCATCTGAAGACAGTACGTCTTTAACATTTGTTATCTTGCTTTGCCTAGCCAAGGATGTGGGGATGAAACTGCTAAAAGCAAATCTTTTGAATGAAAGTCCTTCTTTGACTCTGCTAGCAAAAAGTGTTAGTTTTGTCTTTGATTTCTGCGTAAGTAACCTGTACTTCCTTATGGTATTTTTAGGCTGGCATTGAGATGCAAACAGCAAAAGTAACAAACATCATTGGCATTTTTGTCACCTGTTGCATGGATGTGAGATATGGGCATTTTACCACAACTGAAATGTGGATACTGACCATGATATTATCAAATAGTGTGCTTTTCAGTGTTTATAACAGAGAAGTTGGAAGAAGTCTGTCGCAGCTTTAGAGCTGGTGCTTCCTTGAGCATCTGAAACATCAGTTGTGTTATGAAACTATAGACAAGGTGCTTAAAAGACATAATTAAAACCAGTTTTGATGCTCTTCCACTCTAAAGAGAGTGATGCATAGAACTTCAGAAGGTTGAAATGGTGCATTTTAGTACAATGCCTAGAAAATGATAAAATAATCTGCAAATGCATTTCTTGCAACTTCATAAACTGATAAGAAGACATTCCTTTGTATTTAAAGAAAGAAAACCCACAAACCAGCCAAATGACCAAAACAAAACCTCCAAAACTCAACGTATACCAAGCAAAAAATAAAGTTCCCCAAAAGAAGAAAGAGACTATCCCAAGAACCTGAAGTATGTGTTATGGTAGTGTTCTCTGTAGTTCTTACTGAAATGTTAAGAATTGACTCAGTTTTCCCCACTGTAATTCAGTAAATTCTTCTTGAAATGATGAAACTCTTCACAGAAACACTTCAAAATCTCCAGGCTGAAAGCCTGGAATTCAATTTAAGAATCTTGTCTGTCAATGCAGAGCTCTGCCAGAAGACCACATTGTAGAGCATTGTTTTATGAAGCATTATTTGTTCATAAATAAACAGTAGCACAGATGTAGTACTTATATAGTGGATCTACTTCCTTATGTTAAGTTTATGTATTCTTAAAGGCATAAGTGTGTTATTTATCAAACAAACTTTGTGTTTACATAAACATCAATAAGTTACTCATTTAAGTCTTCCTATATCTTCCTGTTGCTACCACCTGAAAGTGCCCTGCACTTCACATAAGAGCTGTTTATCATGAGCTATGATTTCTACTTCTGTAGCGTCAGTCGTGGTCCTGTGGGGAAGGCTCAGTTTGGAACTTAAGCAACTTGGTTCCTTGGTGTCCAGTGAAGGATATAGAGAATATCCTCTTTCTGAAGTTACACCAGTTGTTCATTCAATGTAAATTGACATTTTTGATCATTGACAATCAGGTAGAATCTACAATTTTAATTTTTATATGTCATTTAACAAAGGTGTTACTTGTATCAGACTTTTCCTTTCCCTGGATGATTTCAAGAGAAGAACATACACTTGTAAAAAAGACCTATCATGAATCTGCCAAGAAATACCCTTTTTTTAATGGAAACAAAATGTTAATAGTTGCCAGTGTAAAGGCAACCATTAGCAGCCACTGACTTGTAATAGATTCAAATTACCATCCCTCAGAACAGTGCCTCATTTTGTTAGAAGTAAGTAGAGGGTCCTCCTTCATAAATGTAGCTGAGATGCGTTATTTTCAGAGCAATGAAAGTTATTTTGAAAGAGATTATTCTTTGTTATCTCTGGTGAAAGATATGAACTGTAAATATCTGCTAAGTATATTTGTAGCATATATTTTTATTATATTTTACATAAAATAAACAGAGACCTTTATAACCTGAATTTTCCTACTGGGATTCAGTAGCTTTATTGATCAAAGAGGGCAGGATGAAAAAACTACAGAGAAACGTTGAGAACCAGAACTAATGTGTTTGCTCCCAGTTACAGTATTCATATAAAAAACTGTAGATGGTGATAAAACCTCTTTCTTATGTATTTTTAATTGTTTTTAACTTTTTGCCTTTGCTCACATATTGACTTTATTTTTCTTCTCTAATACAAGCTGCTGTTGGAGATGAGTATCTTTAAAATTATCAATTTACAGAGCATCTGGGTGACAGGAATTTGGTAAGAAGCAGAGACCAGATTAGATCAAAATAGATTAAGAGACATTTTATAGTTTGATAGTGATCTTGTCTTCTTGAGGGGAAAAAAAAGAAGAAAAAAAAACCCTTCAACTTTTTATGTAGAGAGCTGAATAAAGAGCTTTTCTGAAGCACTTTATCATGTCTGTCTTGCTGTACCTTCCCCTGAGGCACTGTTTGATGATGATGTACTGGACAAGATAGAGAGTAGGATAGTATCTATATTGTTGAGCATTTTTGTTTTAATTTAGTATTTTTGAGTGCCACAGGGGTGTGTCTCAAAACCAGAGTCTACTGAAAAATAGAAATAAGTTCAAAGAGCTCTGATTTATGGCAAAGCACACTTAAGAAACACTGCTTTGTCTGGATACTAGGGGAGAAGAAAACCGAGAAAGAAGTCTAATGTTTTTGAACCTTTAAACTAATGGGAGATGACACAGGGCAACATAGCTAACATGATTGAATTATTACATAATAAAGCTCTTCCTTAGGCAACCCTAAATAAGCAGTTCTGTATCTTAAAATTTTGAGATACATACTGAATATTGTCATACAACTTAGCATGGTTTTTACTGGAGAATGCAAACATACTTTTAAGTATGGAGAAATACATAATAATTGATACTTATGTATGAATCATAATGGAGAAAAGTATTATTTATTATAATTATTATATTTAGATGGCACCAAAATGTACTAATTTGCATACCCTTTTAGAGGTAAAATTAGATTTAATTTACTGTAAAGTAAAACATAAAAGAGATGGTAATTGAAACAAACTTTATGTTCATTTAATGGACATGTATTGCTTTTTCTTCCTAATGTTCTCAAATACTCGATTTTTAATAAGATTTATTTACTGAAGTTTTATTGACATGTGAAATTCCTTTGGTAGGAAAAACTATTTTTCCTACCAAAGGAATTGGTATTATTATTCCCTTGGTAGGTAACTATTTTTGTAATAGTTAGTAAAATTACTGAAGCATTAAAGGGGAAAAAAAAATCTTGTATGTAAGAGATAAAAGGTTAAAATCCATTGGAATCAGTACCTGGTAATCAAATTTTTCCCATACTAGTGCTGTAAAACTTTGTCTAACATTTCTGCTGTCATTAGAGACAACACCTTTTATGATATTGATAATGATGATAAAACTGTGGAATGATGCTAGATGATTACTGCATTGTGCTCTTCTCATTGTCTCTTTTGATGCTTGTGTCTGTGGAACAGTTTCATAGCAAGTGCATCTTTTGCCATTGTTCTCAAGAACTAGTCCCTAAAATAACACCTGAGCAAATGAAGCATTCAATTTTCTGAATATTTCACAGGATTTTTTCTATTTTACTTTTGCTATGTGTAACCAGTAATATAATTGAATATTTGTAAAATTTCATTACCTTAATGGCTGTGGTTATATGTTTGAAAAGTAATCTGTTAGAGATGTTAAATTAGAGGATTAGGTGACATAGCTTATTAACTTACTAATTCAATTAAAATTCTAAAAATTAGACTTAATCTGTAATTGTGATAATGTTAGAAACAGTCTCCTTTTAGATTAGTGAGAGTCCTGTTGCATCGCAATGAATGTCGGTTTTGGGATTAAAACTGCTTAACTTTGCCTTCATTCCTAATCAGTGCATTCCTCAAATAGGTTTATCCTTTACCTTAGTGGCCTTTTGCACCTGTACTGGTTTATAAAGTTAATGCTTATGTTAAGCTTTCCCAAAGTTAGACTCCACGAGGGTTAGTATATGCCTGCATGGAAAGAGTATATTTTTCTGTGATTCTTGGCCATGGCACTACTGGAAAATTTTATGTTTAGATTTCAATCTGTTTTCTGTCCTCCCACTTCTGCATGAAAAAATACTTATAAAAAGAAAGAGTGATTTCTGCTACTTCCCTCATGGATGTCTGTGACTTACAAGCAGTGCCTTGTAGCAGAATAATTGTTGCAGAACATGGAAAGATTGAAACTAAGACTGATAGCAGAATATATCATCATAGGTATGGTTGTATCATCAAGTCTGGATTAAAGTCTTTCCCAAAAATATACTGCAGGAATATTTTTAAGTCATCAAGGCATGGTGCTGTTGAGCACAGAATTATGAGTATTTGTGATTCTGCCTCAGTGTCACACTGACCAAGCAACTGACAGTCTCAGGAAGTTTTCCATTCAGTTGTGATGAATTTTCAGTGGCCTACCAAAGATCTTTACACCAATTTGTACAAAGTCCATGCAATATTCTTGCCTCTGAATCATCTCTCTAACAATTTCCTCAACTTACATCTGAATTCACCTTCCTCATGGTAGCAACCAGACATGTCTTTCTGCTTCTCTGGTCTGCCTAGTAGACTGAAGTCAATGTTTACTGCTTGAGCTCATGAACCAAATACCTGTCATTATTCCAGGTAAATATTGTCTTCCTTGGAGATAAATTGCACAGCTGCTTCTAACACCTGGTTTAGTAATTCTTTTTCTTATAGAACTGCTGTTCGCCTCGTAATTAACAGAATGGTCTGGAAAATACAGATCTGCCATCTGCATGAAAGAGTGGGCTTTTCAGAGATGACTAAACATCAATGAGGAAATAGATAAAAACTAACAAAACTGAAGAAAGGATGAATCTGATGAAAGTCAAAGGTCATTAAACATCTCAAGACAATCACTATACTTGGCAAATGAGTTTTGGGTAGTTGGGGTCTGTTCCTCTTACGTTTGCTCCCTTAATGTACAGCGCTGTATTGGCAGTTGTCTAGTGGTGAACATAAATACTTCAAGAGTCAAAAATATTTACAGGCTTTGAGATATATATGTGCATATTACATATGTTTGTGTATGTATATATATAAATTTAATTGAATGTTAAAGCCAAATTTTGAAAGAAAATTTTTTCCTGTTTTTTAAAGTCAAACCCCCTCACTTTTCAGAGAAGTTGCCTTTGAAAGATTTAAGATAAACATTTAAAAGTGTCTGTATTTAGTATTTGTGTCGCTGCTAACAAGAATATTTATCCAAAATCAATGCCAGAATATGTAGCAAATAGATATTCAAAAGAAAACAACATTTATTCTAAGAAATTGAAGTGATGAAAACTTTTGGGTATATGAGGTTTTATTCTGCGTGAGATGCATAGTGTGGGAAAGGACTCTCAAGAGCCAGAAGTTCTGCTGCTTCATTTGCCACTAAGTTACAATAGGTATTGGTACTGCCTGCCTTTCTTAAACAGAATGTTTGTTACAGCTTTTTCTTTCACAGCTGTGAATAAGCATCATGGAGGAATTTGTTGCTAAATAACTCTAGCCCTTACACAAATTGTAAAATGAAAATAAATTTTCACAGAACAGGTATGTGAAATGAGAGTACCGGTGAAATTTCTTCAACAAAAACACTTGAAGAGGCTGCACAGGGAAGTGGTTGAGTCACCATGCATAGAGATCTTTAAAAGATGTGTAAATGTGACACTTAGAGACATCTTTTAGCAGTGGACCTGTCAGTCATGGGTTTAGTTTGGACTTAATGATCTTAAATGTCTTTTCTAACCTAATGATTCTAAGGTGATGTCCTCCAGGAGTGATATTTGCAATGTCAGCTTCATTCTCTTTATAGCTGGAGTGGAAGATCACAAGTTTTGTTTTCATGGCTTTATTTGAAATCTGTTTCTCAAACATAGTAGGATTCCTATTGAGAGTGCATAGAAGGATAAAAAGCAATGAGATCTGTATTGGGTGAGTTGGATGCTATCCCAATATTATCTGAAACAGACTTTTTTGTGTGTTTTAATTATATACTAACTTTCATCTTTGGATGCCTGAGATATTTGGTTCTAGAGGTGGATTTTCATGTCAAGGCAGTTAATATGCAGTTTTGCAGGACTGGAGGTTACAGTGGTTAGTACATAGTCAGCTGTCCACCTGGAGTATGGCTTCAACAGGCAATGTCGTTCTAATTGGGAACGGCGGAAAGAACGACACGGACTCTCAAGGGAGTCAGAACAGGAGAGAGTCTCTAGTTTATTGTTACAGCCATGTTATATAGACTAGTTCGTCGAGAGTACAGAAAGGAAAAACTTATTGGTTGGTAAAGTGCTACATTACCATCATTGGTCAGTGGGGTTCACCACCCCCTGACCTTCTCCTGCAAGGAAAACACGGGAATCAGAAAACAGCACCTGCAGGCTGTTTTCTGTCTTTGAGGATTGTTTTGAATCCTCCCATGAATTTCCCAGGCTAGCTTCTCAGGCAGGGCTGGCAGGCCATGGGCCTACAGCCTGCTCCAAAGCTAGCCTCCATAAGGCAATACACTTTTAAAAACTGAAAATATATTTTTGTGATTATTTGGTTGCAATTCAGAGCTGTTAGCAATAGCGATAATAATCTAAGATTATTCTGCTTGGCTCTTCTTAGTCTCCCAAGAACAAAACTATTTATAATAGGGAAATCTATTCGTATTACAATCAGTAAACTTAACTCTTACCTAAAAGAGTATTTGTCATCAGCTTGCTAACCTAGATTGTATTATTTCTCATATGAGCAAAGTTGTTATTGGTGCTGCAGATGTAAATGTGTAAAATCAGCTGTGGTCCTCCTGCAGCAGCTGCTGGTGTCATAGAATGGTTGAGACTGACAGGGACCTGTGGATACCATGTATTCCAAAGCCCCTGTTCAAGCAGGGTCAGCTAGAGAAAGTTGCCCAGGACTATGTCCAGACAGATTTTAGGTATCTCCAAAAATGGAGACTTTGTAACCCTTTTGGGCAACCTCATCCATTGTTGTATGCCTTCACAATAGACTGTTTTCTTGTATCCAGATAGCATTTCATGTTTTCATTTGTGCATGTTGCCTCATCCTATCTGTGAGCACTGTTGAGGAGAATTTGGCTCCCTCTTCTGCATGCCTTCCCATCAGGTGTTTATACCCATTGTACTGTAGGAGAGGCTAAAATAGATGGGCCATGTAAACAGGGCAATAGATTATATATCTTCCCCTCTCTTTTCACTGCTGTAAAGCTTGTCTTTAAAATTAACCTTTCCGTGGTAAAATTTTTGTAAATGTGCCTTAACATCTGGAGTGGTTTCAGTGTAATAATATGGTGGAATGCATAAAATTTTAGCAGTAATATAAATGATTTAATTGTATTTTTAATCAAAATGCTGATGTATTTGACTTTTGGTGGCTAGCAAGAATATTGAATTTCTGGATGGACTGTAACTGCTTGTTAATTTAACAGCATTTGTTTTGAAATTTAACAGCATTTCACTTGAAGCCTAGAATCTGTTTGCTGTTTCCCCTGGTAAAGGTGGTTGTTGATTTGTTAGTTTAACAAACATCTGCAGCTTTGTTAAGTTGATTCCATCTATCAGCTGCTAGATGGTCTTCTGATTCACATTTGTTCAGGTACAGACTGTTCAAAATAGTAAATGCTACTTGCTGGTACAATTTGTGTTATTTACTTAATTTGTGAGCATTACTGTTCATTGGTTGTCTGCAGCAGCATGACTGGGAGCAGCATTTTATAACCATGGTCCCTTTATGGATGGAGAGGGGTTTATATCTACAGAACCCTGTAGTCACGATACCTTCTTTGTTCACTGTTTTATATAGAGGAAAGTTGTAGTGAAATTACCCATCCAAAAGGGTCAAGCTGAAGCAATCAAGTGTTTCTCTAACCTGGGTCACTCAGCAACAATTGTTGAGTATTTCAGTGCAAGGGTCTGCTGCCGTGTATCTGCAAAGGTATTAAGAAACTGTGTAAAGTATGTGGAAGTAGACAAGGAAAATGATAGTTCTTCTGTTGGTTATGTTGTCCATGAGGAAAATGACTGAATTATGCACTAAAAGTCTTTACACTGAAAATCCAATTCTGTAGATAGTGCTGCATCATCATAAAAAAGATAATACTCATGAAAATCCCTAAGGCAGACTGACCTTAAGGTAGATATTAACAATATTAGCAATTTTCAAATTGATGGCTGCTGATTATTTTTTATGTCTTAGAAGCACCTTTTTAACAAGTAAAAAGGGTTTGGGTGATGTGTTTACACTGTATTGTTATATCATAGTTTGCTACTAATTCATCATTAACAGAATGAAGAAAACCATAACTTAGTTTTCCAAGACTTAAAGCATGCTGGAAAAGCAAATCACTGTTCTTCCTGTGCATTTACTACTAAGAGAGAGCCAGATCCAGGAAACAGTAAAGCTCAAGACAGTTTCAAACAAGAAATCCAAAAGGATTCAATAAACATTAGATTTAAAAAAAACATTCTGTAGGCTGGCACACCTGGTTACCTGTATGACTAATGATGTTTGAGGAGATCAGCAGGAAAGAAAATTGAATCTCACTGTTCTTGGAACTCCTAACAGCTTTTGCTCCCACCCCCCCCCCCTTTTTTTTTTTTTTTTAGGCCTTATTGAACAATCAAAATCCAAAATCAGCTCTTTGCTGAGTTTTGTCTTTAGCTTCCTAGTGTTGCAATGTTGCTGGGTCAAATGCATGAGAATATTTAAGGGCTTTCTGTGGAATTTTTTGAGTGTTGGTGTATTTTCCAAATTAGTGCTTTTGCGGGGAGGGAAATGCAAGCTGAAGGAATTTTTATATGTATATTTAAAGGTTCCTGACCATCTAATTTTCTTCTTTATTTGTGTGGAGAAGTCCTGCTGCATTTTCAAATCTACACATCAGCAGCAAGGATTAGGGTCTGTCACAGCAGATGTGTGAGGAAAGGATATTGTTTCAACATAAGGATGGAAGGAATTACTTGTGGTCCTTCTCGGAAGGAATTTGGCAAAGCTAAGGAAGTTTGTCAAATAGAAATTGTGAGGGATGAAGAACAAAGATATACCCAGTCCTGTGTCCATCCTAGTGCTGTTTCCTGTCTTCCCACAAGAGTTTCATCCTTTGTATGATGTTTCCATTGAAAATATCCGATAGAGTCTAGCGAGGCACCGCATTACTACTCTGAAACAGAGTGGTCTATGTAATCAATTCCATTTCAGCTGTTTAAAAGTTTAAAATAAAATGACCATTCTTTGAGTGGAGCTCAGATTCATTCCTTTTGTAAACTAGAAAGAAAACCAGGGAAAAAACCGTAAGTGGTGTTATGTTGCAGTAAACTTTAAACAAAGTATTTTGAAGACAAACAAAGAGACAAAGTGATGGAGTTGCTGAATTGATGGCACCAATGTTGTCTTGTCATCAGGTTGTTTAAAAATCTTGTGGATGAGTGGGGCTCGGTATCCATTCTTTTTACTGTGCTTGATAGAGTCTGAATCATATCTTTTAACTCTGGAGAAAGTGTTCTACCAAAATGTCTTCTATTGTGTGATTTCACTGTATTCCTTCTAGCATAGAGTTTCACTTCCATTAAAACACACCTCTTTTTCTCTTGAAAAGACAAGAGTTGAATCTTCTACGATGATCAACTGCAGTGGTGAACTGGGCTGCTGTACCTGCAACAGTGAACATGTGGCCCTATTCTCTGACACTGTGTATGATGCTTTGGAAATTCTGAACTCTTATAGATAAGTCCTCAGGAAACTAAATTAAATTCTGACTTCAGGAAAATGAAGGAGGACATTCATTAAGTGATTGCTGGATGTCCTGAGTAATTTTCTGAACTGAGTGAATTATCAACATTTTATTTATTTCTTCAAGTAATATATAGAGATTTTGAGCTTCAGTAATTAGACTCAAAATAAATTTAGAGAGTCTTTAAGGGGTAAAGCTGCGCCTTTTTGATAAACAAGTTACTACACCAGAAAACGGTAAATTAAGTTTCACCAAATTTCTTATCTTTAACCCTACAGAATTCTTCTGGGACTGAAACACAGCATAGTCTTTTGGAATATTTCACATTTGAATGAATGTGAGAGGTCAGAGCATTTGTTCTACCTTGCTGTAGAATGAGCAATCAAATGGTTGTGTCCAGAATTTACATCATGTTATGCATTTAGTCTGCCTAAATAGTGGGAGAGATTTTAGCTTTAACAATCCATCCCTTTTCCCTGTATTCATCCTAAACTGTTGGCCTTTGTGTTGACTTTTAAAAAGTAGAACAGATCACATCCCTACAAAAAATGTTGAAGTAATACCTCCTTAGTGAAAAAAAAAAGGGCACTGGCAGAAATATTTGCAAAGCGTGTTTAAAGGGTGTGAAATCACTTGCATGTGCATTTGTCACCTGCGAGTAATAGGTCATCCCCTGGGCCATACCCAGTCATGGGGAGGAGCAGAAAACAGCACTTTGGAAGATGCCGATGCAGAGTGGAAAATGAAAAATAGAGTGGAAGTTTGTTTTCTCTCAATGTGTGGTTGCTCCTGCTCATCCCAAGTACCTATGAGGAACCAGGCTTCTCAAAAACATGTTCAAGAGTGGAAAACAGTGAGAAGAGAGGTTATGAATAGGCTGCCTTTGGTCTCTTTTGAGATGCTGTTTTCAAGCACTAATTCTGGCAATCCTTTCTTCTTTTTCTTCATCTCTGAACCTTTTTAAAATGGAGCTCAACTGTCAAATGAGAAGAGAAGCAGTTGAGAGCACTTCATTTTTCATCTAACTTTCTTTCTCCTCAGACTTACATCTCAGAAATGTCAGCACTGGTCAGGCAGAAAGGCAGCAATGAGAATGAAGACGGCTCAGATACTGCTTTCTGCTCTTTCGCTGGCATTCTGCATGATTTTCTGGAAAATCAGTTCACTGTTGCCATTTTCCCCTTACATAAAACAGTAGGGAATAAATTTAACAGGAGATGTTGATTGCTTTCAAATTTTCTGATGAAAAGTGCTACATAAGAGCTAGACAGTGTATCATTTCATGAATCCTACTGAACTGTAATCATTTTTCTTCCTCTGTCGTTTTGGGATGCAGGGAAAAATTGCCTGGTTTCCTCGTTTCTCATTTCTTTCCCCAGTGCTCAGGACCCCAGGCCACTGATGTTAAGCAGGAGATGCTTTTCATAGATCAGATTAAGGGTTGGTGAGGTAACAGAGCCTCATGCAAGCATCCCACTGTGCTCTTGAAACTGGAATTTCATTCTTGGTAGTGATCCGTATAGCCTTACATTTACCTTAAAAGTAATCTTTATATATATATATATATATATATATATATATATATATATTTGGAAAGAAGGGGGGTTAATATTAGTACTAAATTCTCACTAACATATTGTGCTCAATATGTCACTAAATGGTATTTAATATAAGGATTTTTCTGAATAGTTGATGTGTAATTCTCCTAAGATGTTTTATAAACTCTAAGAGGAAGAGGTACAATTGTTCACAAATGTTTCACCAAGCTTGTTTTAAGTCAGTTAAAATTGCCTTTGAGAGTAGAGTTGCACTAAAAAGAAGGAGGAGAGATGGAAAAAAGAAACCCCAAAACAGGGTCCTGCTCAGTCTAGAGTTTCAGGCAAGAGAGGAAAAGGTCTAGTTATCCAGAGCCAGCTGCATTGTTAAAAGTTCATACTATCACTTTGACATTTAGAGTAGGACTCTGTGTCTTTGTAAATTCCTCTTCGTATTACCAGTGTAGGTCTCTGAGCTCAGACCATTTCACAAACCATAACATTTTTGAGTGAGTGATTGATCTGTATTATGTGTCCTAGCCATCAGAAGAATCTTGGGATGTTGCTTGTATAAACTGTAATACAATCTGATCCTGGGCATTTAGTTACAGACTTTCATAGACCTATTGGCGATACTCAGTCCTCCTGGATTTGGGAATAAGGCTTATCTGATACCTTAAAAAAAAAAAATGGGAGGGGGATGGGGGGGAGGGTTGTTGGTTTTAAAAAAAAAAAAAAAAAAGCACCCCTCATTTTCTCTGTTCCCCCCTTAAATAACTCAACACATCTGGTAACACTGTAGGATCATTGTCCTTTCAGTTCCTTCAAAGCTCATGTTGCTACAATATTTCTTCGGTGTCTAGTTTCCTAAAGGGTAATGTGATTTTTTTTATTTTTTTTTTTCCAGGCTGTTTTTGTAGGTCTTGCAAATTAACCCATATGCATTGTGAGAAAAAACATGACTTTTAATCAGCACCATTTCTAAAGTTAGCGCTTGCTGTGTGTATATGAATATGTATATGAACCAGTGTTTAAAAAAAAAGAAAACACAACCTTTCTGCTAGTACTCAAAACTAGCATACAAATGTGGTTTTATTATCAAATAAAGAATGCCTAAATGTTAGAATATCTTTCCGTTAAGGCTTTTATCATTTGACTTCTTGTCTTCAGTTACAAGAATTAAAAAAATTGAAACTAAATCTTTTAATTCAATAAGAACTACATTGAATTTTAGGAAGCAAAACAGGAATCAGATACAGACTCATATGCATAGGAAATTAAACATTCAAAAAATTAAAACTTTGTGAGCAACGAAAGAGGTAGCCTTAAGGTGTGCTTATTTGAAATGCCTGCATTTAATTTTACAATAAATCTGAGTATTTTGTTCCAATTAAGACAGTTCATGTGCACAACTTCAAATTTTACAGTAGTTCCAGGGAGACCGTGGACTACTTGTTTTACATTCTGGATCAAGTTCAGATTTTTAGGCTTTGCTTGAATAAAATAAAAAGCCTGAACCCTGAAGATAATACAGATTGATAAATCTGATTTAAACATTCCCGTGTTGCAGACTTTCAGTGTATGTGGTACAGCTGAGCCTCAGGCCATGCACTAAATACATCCACAGTGCATTCCCAGGGCACCCGAATACCAAATGATCACGTTTGAAAGGTTACCTTTCTATGGATTCTGACTTTTCTGTATTAGCCACGAAGATTAGAATTTTAACAGCTCCCAAGGAGAGGTATTGTGAAGTATTTACTTGGCAGGAAAAAAACAAAACAAAACAAAGCCCAGATGAGGTACTGTCTCATATTCATGAACTGGGATTTATTAGTTCTGTGAACGTCCTTGTGAGAATACACTCCATAGTTCACACTGTAGGAAAAACAAGTCTTGTTTTTCATTTATATTAACTTAAAACTTTGATAGAAGAGTTACTGTAGTAGAGGTTTTAGCAGAGACATATCACAGTATGTGTCTCAGTAAATCCTGAAGTCTTTCACAATTAGCTTTCTTCGTGGCTTATCTGTCTGGAAATCTGGCGGTAGCTTTGTTAGTCAATTTGGTGATAATTAAAGATGTAAGGCTTTGTCTCTTTTTCTTTTGCAGGTTGTGGAACTCATTTCAAGTGCTATTGGTGACTTAGTTCAAGGGATATATTATGAAAACTCAAAATCATCTGAGGTAAGAATTTCACTAGATTTATGTACCCAAGGTGTTTGGCGCTATTAGTGTGTGACTACTGTAAATACAATTACTTTCTCACCTGTTTAAAAGGAGGGAGAGGGAGGAAGAGTTGTTAGTCCTAATGGGTTTCAGCAGTAACATCATTATGACACCTGTAAGCTCTGATAGAAGTTTCTAGAAATGCTCAAGGAGGAACTATTTTGTTTTTGTGAGTGCTTAATAAAATACTATTGTGTCATTACCAGGAGCTCTAGTCACATCTTACTGCAGGCTTTCCAAATACTTTCAGAGGTTCCTAGTCAAGGTTCTGTTAGAGGTATTTGTTACAATGTTGTCATCATCATTAATATTTTCATATCAAACCTGTTGTTTCCAAGCCCATAAGTGGTTTACAGAATGGTTCTTCCCAAACTTGTAATATGGCCGTTCTTCTGAGTTTTGTCCTGGAGTGCTAGGAGTACAGCTGAAGTGACTGTGCACATATTTCAGAAGTTAGCATGAGCTAATAGCTGCTAGCATTTAACAACAAATAATCTTCTATTTCATCAAATGCAGTTGCACTTATTCTGTGTTATTGTTTGGCAAGAGCAATAATGAAAATTGGTCAAATTAGATGTAGGTATTTTTATCTTTACTAGAACATTCAAGGAAATTTCTAGAGGCCATTCTTGAAGTAGGCTTGTGTGTTGGCGCAAAAAAGAGGGTTTTTTTCATTTTCGTTTTTTCATTTACTTTCAAATTAGAGGTTTTTTCAATTTTTTTCATTTTATTGTGTGTCTTAACACGTTGCACATAACATGCAATAAAATCAGTAATTTAATGTAATAAATGTAATAAAATCATGGTCTCTACAGATTTTATCATAGCAAGTTTTCGGTCACTGGTGAGCACTGTGCATATGTAAGTATCGCTCTCGAAATCCACTGACGTAGACAGATTCGCTTCTAGCAGTCTTGTCTCACGTGCCTCGGAGACCTGAATCTTATGGTTCAGCAGGTGTTGTGTACTGAAATTGCAGCTCTGGTTTACTGTTGCTATGTTGTCATATGTAACAAAGTTGACACCATGGTAAAATGCTGTTCTCATGGGCTGCTGCTACACTAGATGCCTGCCCTGATGCCTCTGCACCACGCAAACCACAGTGGGCAAGTGGAGCATTCCACTGGATGCTAGCGCTGTGTTCTGGAGAGTGCTGCTCCCTTGGACACTCTCTGTCTCTCCTGCTCTGCAACAGCCAAGTCACATCACTAAAACTAACATCACTGAGGGATATCCCTGTCATTTTGACTGAATCCAGTTAGGAAGAGAACGATCACACTGCTGAGCTGAGTGAGAGCCTCTAGCAGGACAGCAATAATGGGCTGCCTGGGGCTCACAGGTCCCTACGATGCACAGAAAGGATGGCATGCCTGGAGTGTCCTCTGGCACCTCTCAGGAGTGGAACCTGGGAGGAAGTGGACCAGGAGGGCAACATTTGGAACTCAGCGATGCTTCTGCACCTGCTGTGTTTAACCAGTGTATAAACTGACCTCAGCCCTATGGTGTTGCTCCCAGGGACTGTGCAGAGGGTTATATGTTAAAATAGATGATATCTCTGAGATTTTTGTCAAGAATAGTTGAAATGTTGTTTTTGCTATTCCAGCAGGTTTCTAAATACAAGTAGATTGCAGGTATACTTTGAAAACACTCATCTACTTTCTACTTTTTCCTATGTAGAGGTAAAGCTCTACGGGTTCATCTCAGCAATGAAACTGCATTTTACTGAAACCATGGCCCCTCTGTAAATGAGAAATCTTGTGGACTCATTTGGATTCCTTCCACTGCAGAAGATCTTAATCTTTTCTTTCTTAGTCATTCTTTTTCGATTTTCTGTTGCCTTACTGAAGCCTTCCACATGTGTGGATTGCAAGGGGAAGTGTGAGATAAACTAAGTGCAGCTGCATGACATTTACCCTGCCCTGGCCCAGTTACAAATAGCAAAGACTTATTTTGTTTCAGTGACTATTTCTGTCTAAGGAGAGTTGAAAGTACACTGTACCCTTCCTAAGGGGAACCCAGTTAACTCAAAACACAATTAGTGTGGTGGTGTAATAGAGACATTTACATGACAGTGTCTAAAGTTCAGCCTTTATAGTAGTGTGTGACTTCTGACGAGACCTACAACAAGGTGTGGCATCTGCATTAAAATTTTCTGTCTAGTTCTGTGAGAAATTCATAGTTCCGTGTTGTCCTGAGACATATCCCTGCTGCTCTCCTCACACTGTTCTGCCAAGGCAGTGTCCCATTCATCCTGAACATTTATTTAGCAAAGACTGGCAAATAGACTAGTTAAGTTGTTGGTCTTATTTCTGTCCTTTGTGCATCTTCCCTTCTTCCCTAATTGCAATTTGATTGAAACAAAGGTGTGAACTACATTTCCCAGGGGTAAGACAAATGCTTTAATCTGCTCCACAACTAAATCTCAAATGTCAAATTTATTTCTCTTTTTAGGAATAGGGCATAGGGATGCTAGTAATGGCATTTTCGTTGCTGGGAATGTGTTAATTTTTGGAAAAGAAGAGGATATCTTCTCACCTTGTTTGTTTTAGTTTTTTTTCCCTGAGGCAAGAAAACTGTACTTCATATGTTAAATGTCCTTAATGCAGTTGTTTAAAAGCTCTTTAGTACTATAAAATAAACTAACTTAGCACCAAGTTATTTTGAACTTTGCTGAATGTCTACCTGAATGGTAGACAAAATTACAAAAATATCTCTGCAAAGTTAACATTCCTTCTCTGACACCCTAAGTTCATGTTTACAAAAAAAAAAGTTTCAGTCTTCTTCACTTTGATAACCCAGTGGGAAAGTTCAAAGAATCGTTTGACCTAACAAGACTGACCTGATTTACTCCTGAACACATAATGGATATAATTATTTGACAGCTTCATTACCACTTTTTTTTTTCCTCTGCACAGCCACGTGCAATCCTACAGCTGTCCCATTTTAGTACATTCTGTTTGATCATTCTTCATCTTTTCTGCATAGGTAAGTCATTAGATCTGTGTGAAATCAGGAAAGAAAAAGCTAATATTTAACTTCTCATCATTATTTGAAGTGACAAGCCAAACTACGAAGTGTAGGCTTTGACACAGCCTGAAGGTTAAGGGTTGTAACTCGTGTACAAAGTAACAAATAGCTGCTGTGGTTTAAGATATTGCATTAACAATATTAAGTTTATATGTTGAACTATAACCTGGAGCTGGAAGGGGTGATATGATAAACTGTTGCAGTTTTCTGTGCTAAATCCCCTCTCAGCCCAAAATTCTGCAAGTGAAGGACATTCTTCCCAGCTGCCATTTGCCTTCCCTAAATCTAGGTCTAGTTTGGGAATAAAAATTTTGCCTTAGTGAGTGCAAAGGTGAAAATTGTCTAGTCTGGCCTTCAGTTGTGATTGTGGTTATCTATTTTTAACAGAAATAAACCTCCATTGCTCTGAGTTTCTGGTTCAAACTTTTAGGAGGCTGAAGGCTTCTAAACTGTTTGCTAACTCAGAGAATACTGTCATATTTATAAACCCCCTCTGTTTTAATATTCCAGATCATGTAACAAATACTAAGGGGGTTTACTTGAATATTCCTGCCAATTCACTGTGAAGGGGTAAGAGATGCAAGGAAGCTCAAGGTCAAACAGCAGAATCAAGAGAGGGACTTCAGGGTGTTGGCTCTTGAGCTTAACCTATCAGAATGCTCTTCCAGTCTTAAAGTATGAGGGACTTTGAGGGGAAATAATTTGCTTGGGTTTTGGTGATTTTTTCTTGTCTTCAGAATATCTAGCTGATGATAAATGTGCATTAGTAAAGCTCATTATAGTATTAGAGTGGGGGTATTATATAAGGCAGGACCATTCCCAGCTGTTCCACTGATGACCAGAAGAGCTATTAGAAATTTTTGATGCAATTTTGTGAAAGTTGTGCATAACTAATATGTTAAACAAGTGTAAAAAATAATGGCATTAGTAGCAAGTACTCATTGTATCAAAGAGTGAATTAAAAGATATTTATTTTAGACCAGTGTAGGGTTTTTTAATGAAAATTAGTTTATTTTCTTGGTAAGGATGGGCTACATGCGGTGAGCTGTGCCAATACTTCTTTGATGTTTGGTCCCAGCCCTGCTTTGAGGAGTAATGTTTTGGAACATTGCACATGTCCATCAACTGGACTGCTGTGACTCTGTATCATAAGTAAGGGATTTGTTTGTAATTTTACTATAGGAGGTAAATTAAGTATATTTTGAGTCATGTAGGCCACCTTTTAGCAGGGCAGCAGAGCCAGAGCTTTCACTTTTTTTAAACAAATGTTTCTGTTGCAAGACAAAAGAAAAGCATAAAACACGGAATTTGAATAAAGAGCATATGTGAAAAGAATAAGAAAATGTGTTGGGGGAAAAAGAGCATAGCTAAAAAGAAGGCTGATGTTATTTATTTACTGCTTTTGTTCTTTTAAATACTAAGTTTTTCCACAGAGATTTAAAAGCAACAGATGTGAAGAGATATTTATCTTTATGATAAGTTTACAAACTTTTCTTTTAAAACCGGGTGTTGTTTTTTCACAGTGTCATGATAAAAGTAGTCAGTAGCTTGCTTTATTGACCCATTTGCAGACAGCCTTGTTCCTCCAAAAGCAGTGAAGATGGGTATTAATAGACCAATAAAACATGCCCTGTCATGTTCAGCAAGCATGAATACATCTGCTGAAAGCTTGTGTGAACCATGTGTGAAATGTTTTACAGGGGCTTACTGCTGGTAGAGTGATTCATAATTGCATTGGATTTTATTTATGAAAAATAGAAGTTCTTGAACTACCTAATTTAAAACTTTGAATATGCAATGTAAAATTATTTCTATGTGTTTCAGTGGATTATTTGTCCATTGAGAACTGAACTAATGTTTGATATAAATGATTCAGACATTTGGATCATTTTGTACAACAGCAGATGGTTAAGAAGGAGCTGCCATGGTATGGAAATAAATGAAGGGCTCTGTTACAAACTATAGCTGAAGTTTAAAGTCTCTGACTTCTGCTCCTTCTTGATTTTGCAAATGGGTTTGTTCAGTTCTAAGACATGTTTTTCATTCATATTTCCTTAATATGTTTTTGGCTGAGCCTCATATAAGAATCTTCTCTGGTGAGATGAATCAAACTGTGCTATTGTTGCTTGTGTACTGGGTATCCTTGGTACTGTCACTAAGAGCTGCCCTTTCTGATGGTTATGATTGCATATTTTGTCCCACAATTTCATTTTCTGCAAGTGTTTTGTTTCCTGAGGTGATTGTTTTAAACACAGTTTAAATTATGGAAGTAGTTTAATAAAAAAAATCTCAGCTAGGCAGTTTCTAACAAAGCAGTAACTGACCTTGCCAATAGCAAAATGGGAGCACCCTCAGCTGTTCATTTCCCATTGGAAATGATGATTGACAGAGCTGGATTTGGATATTTTTCCTCTGCTCTCATGCTGACATTATGCAAACTGTCTCTGGAGTTGGCTGTTTTCTTCCAGTGATGGTGAGGTGTTAGCTCTCTTCATCCACCACCACCTGCCAGCCTGACAGCATCAGGGGTGATCTGCACCCATTTCTTGGTGACAGAATTTGTGAATGAGGTCAGCCCACAGGCGTTAGTTAGTCAAATGTCTGGGCATTGTCATCTACAACTAGAATTCATTTGACTTTAGAGAGGTTTTTATAAGAAAGTCTTAAGAGCCTTCTGGGCCAACTAATGTCTACCCACTGCTGACAAAACAAAGCAAAGCTTACAAAGCAGTGAAAATTTCTCTAGAAGTAGTAAGAGCTGTCGTGATATCAGATTTTACAGCCTTTGCAATCTAGAGCTAGTTTGGGTTTTCCCTTGATGTTTTTAAAATAGTGTTTAGATATTGTCCTACATACCCCTTGTAAGAATGTGTTGTGGTTGGTGAATACTTTGTGTATAACATGAGAGTTAAGCTTGGGAAAAAAACTGCATTGTTGGAAAATTTTGCTGAAGAAAGGATGTGTCTGCCTCTGTCTTAAGCAGCAGAAGTTTTAGGGGTAAGTGGTCATAAGAAGCTCTGTGATTAAAATCAGCTATATTCTGGCATGCAAGTTCATATGCTAAAGCATATCCATATGGACATGATGCCTTTTTACAACTAGCTTGTTTCTGTAGCCCAGAGATTTACAATACTTACGTTTTCAAGATTTCAGTCTTCAAATATATGTTGAATTCTTGTGTGTTTTTTGTAGTTAGATGCTCATTTTAGGTGCTTGAAGGTTTTATATAATATTTATGTAGTGGACAGTAACTTTTTCTGCCATCATTTTCAATCCTGTTAATGAAATTCTAACTTGTTTAGGAATATAATTTTGTAACAAATCATAGAATTAATTTTCTTGTTTACATTGAGTTGCAGTGACTGTTTAAGCTTCTTCAGTTCCTTCAGTTGATATTGGATAATGTCTGCATTTCTCTTGCTGCTCAAAGGCTCTAGAAAGCAATCATTTTCAGCTTTTGAAAGATTTTGTTAACTTCAAAATTGTTGCAGGGTATTTTTCTAGAGTATTTTTTTCTTATTTGGATGTTAAACAAACTATTTTAAAAATCACTGCCAATTTTCAGTATCATCCAGCAAATTTTAGTAAATACTGTTTTTTCACTGAGCAGATTGGTTGTTAAGGAAAAGATTGTGTTTCGTCTTCCAACAGCTCCTGATTTTAAATTTAAAATAAATTGACCTATATCTAAATGGAAAAAAAAAAGAGACTTGATATATGGGAAACTACTTGAATTAAATGCTCATTTTGACATTTTGCCAGTCATGGGAATTTGCACAAGCTCTGGGCTGCGTTAAGATATTAAAACAAAAATACAGAAACAGAGGAAAGTTTAGGCTTGACTTTGTAAGTTGTCATATGCATAATAGCAAACATGTGGTTTCTCTGTTCTTCACTTTCCTTGTATAACTTAATAGTATGTCTGAAAGCAAAGGCATTTTGATACAGCTCTGTGTTACTTGGCATTGCAGAATTCTCCTACTTTTTCCATTAGTCTCAGATTATCCTCTCCCTTGTAACACAGCACTTCTGGGTGATATCCATAAGGGAGGAAAATTAGAGCTGAACGGATGGATTCTATTTCATTTGTTACTGATTTCATGACAGATAATACCTTGCTAGAAAACTATAGGGTCACACAGAATTACTTCTTGCTCATTTCTAAGTAATTTAATTGACATCACTTCGAGGGAAAAGGTTTGTTGTATGAGAGGGGTTTTTATATTACTCTTTTAAAGAATATCTTTTGGCTTAGGGTATGTTACAAATGTAGCTGAACTGAGAAATTACAAAATCTTTAACATTTTGTGCTTTACATTTTTTTTAGCTTCTCATTATTGATTTTATTTTTCTAAGCAAAACAGTTATGTTCTTTTCTGGTTTTGGGGGTTCCCCCTCCATCCTTAGTATCTAAAGGCATGACACTATGTGAGACAGATTAAAGTAATGTCTAGCTTTGAAGACATGAGTGAATTATTGGCATATTAATACCTTATGAGTCAAAGGAATAGCAGCTGAATTTGGATTTTGGGAGAAGGTATTGGATTTGTGTTAATTAAAACACTGTGGAAAGTAATCCAAATAAATACTTTGGATACAAAAAATTTTGAGACGGCTTGAGCATCTCTGACCCTACTTTACCCAAGGTGGTAAAGTTCAGTAGAGGCATAACTGAGATGCCTCTATGAGCCCCTGAGGACATTAATTAATCCCTGACAGGTTTAAATTGCAACTTCATTTATTTTTTAATACTTTCAGTCACTTCTCACCCTTAATATGGGAGCAGAAGAGGTACAAGTCCTTTCTCACAGCCCCTCATTTTTTCAGTGGAGTCTATAAGAATTTTCAGGACCTGTTGTAATTAGTTTTTTTCTTGACTACAAAGGAGAAATTCTAGGGACTTCTCAAGATTGTTTGGGATTGTTGTTTCTTGGTAACTGGGAAGGGGCTGAAGTGCAGGTGTACTTTGGGGGAGGTTTGCTTTTTGAGTTTGTTTTGGAGTTTTGTTTGTCGGGTTTTTTTTCCTCCTTAGTCCCACATGAGAGCTATAGTTGGCTGTTAATGTTCAATGTGATGATGCAATAATTTAAAAAATATTTATATTGAATCTGTTGACAGTTCCACATATTTTACATTGTACTTTTTGAAAAGAAAATGGAGAAGGTTTTTGTTTGAAGCTGCCAATATGTTTATTTGGATACTTTCCTCTATTCATCCCTAAAAGAATTTATTTGGCACCATGGCAGCCAGAATTTTGTTTGTTACTTACCACATGCTACTCACCTGTGCCACGCTATTGACTTCTGTGAGCTGACACGTGCAGTTTTGGTGTTTTCATGCTAGCCTTTGTTTCATTTTCAGGAGAACTGCCTCACAGATGATATTGGCATATCTAGGTGGAAGGAGCAGGTTTTCCTGTCACACAGTGCCTTGCTGGCAAAGAGCTGCCAGGCTGCAATGGAGCTAGCAAAGCACAGCGCTGAGATCCAGGACATGGCATTCCAGTATGGGAAGCATATGTCTATGAGTCATAAGGTACACCTTTTCCTTTTGTTCTGGGAGCTTAAATATAGAAGGAAAGGCTTGTAAGATGTGTTGCTCGTGAGCTCTGTCATATACTGCGTGACTTATGCTGTAGACTTTAGCCAGCAGGTGAGTGTTGAGAAATTTGACTGCTGTAGGGAGTGAGATGTTTGCAGAAACTGTTAGTATGAACAGCACTTGTGGACAACCGAAATCACACTCCTGGCAATGGAGCTCCTTACATTAAAGGCTCTGTTAACGTCCCTCTGGCACATCTTTCTGCAGCAGCTTAAAACTTTACCTTCTCTGCTCCCACATTATTTCTAAACCCACTGTCCCATTAACAAGAGTTGCAGGAGGAAACATGCCATGGAATATGTTGAATTAGAAGGGATCCACAAGGATCATCGAGTCCAACTCCCAGCCCTGCACAGGACCATCCTCAACAGTCACACCCTGTGCCTGAGAGCATTGTCCAAACACTTCTGAACTCTTAGGCTTGGTGCTGTGACAAGGGGACAGAGCCTGTTCCAGTGTCAAACCACTCTCTGGGTGAAGAGGCTTTTTCTAATAGCCAACCTAAACCTCCCCTGGCACTACTTCAGACCATTCCCTTGGGTCCTGTCAGTGGGCACCAGAGAGAAGAGATCAGTGTCTGCCCCTCCTCTTCCCCTCACAAGGATGTTGAAGACTGCAGTAAGGTCTCCTCTCTGTCTCCTCCAGGCCAAACAGACCAAGTGACCTCAGCTGCTCCTCACACAGCTTCCCCTCAAGACACTTCACCATCTTTGTTGCCCTCATTTGGACACTCTCTCATAGTTTAATGCCTTTCTTATATTGAGGTGCCCAGAACTTCCCCCAGCACTGGAGGTGAGGCCACCCCAGCTTAGAGTAGAGCAGGACAATCCCCTCCCTTGCCCAGCTGGCCATGCTGTGCCTGATGTCCTCTAGGGCAGGGTTGGCCCTCCTGGCTGCCAGAGCACTGCTGGCTCATGTTCCACTTGCCATCAATGAGGACCCCCAGGTCCCTTTCCACAGCACTGCTTTCCAACCTCTCATTCCCCAGGCTGTACATAACGTGTTGGATCTTGGCTGCCACCGTTCGGAGATTTGTACTGTGAGGCTCAATTGTCTGCAGCGGCATGGGCTGAGCCATATCCCCTCTGAATAACTTGCTGTGGAGGGAACTTCCATAGAGGACAGCTAGAAGATAAGGAGGGAGGTGGAGGTCACTATGTCTGGACAGGAGCATCCTACACCTCTACAGTAGTAGGATTTCCTGGACAAGTTCTCTGACCTCTGCTAGAAGACATTGAGTCTGCAGCTAGAGTTAGTGCAGAGGAAAACACAGATCTGCTTGTGCTGTATTGCATCACTTGCGAGGTTAGATATAGCTTGAGACAGGCAGACAGACCTCCCATCTGCTTCAGCTGAGTTGATTTATGCAGTTTCTAGTTCCTACAGGAGAAGGAAGTGGTTTTATAAAGCACAGTTTTACTGCCACAGAAATGCCACTATATGCTGTTACTAGGTACAATTCTACCAGTAAATTACTTCAAGTGCAGTTATATCCTTAATATTTTGTGTGTGCTTTAATATTAATATATTCACCATTGACACATAGTTGTGTATTAAGGATTGCATAATTTTCATAGAAAGCTCCTAGCTATATTGCATTTGCTTTGTCAGAAGGAAGGTCATACTGTGTCTGCTTCCTCAGGTACTCAAAAGTAGAATCTAGTACTCTGCACAGACTAAAACCTGATCTTCCCACCAAAGGTTGGATCATTCTCTCCTTTAATATTTTCCCTGTTTCTTGCCACTCCACATCTCCTACCTGGCTGTGTCCCATGGCTTGCCCAGCTCTGCAAGCTGTCCTTTATCTGTGTCTTTGCAGACTCTCTACATTCTTCCCTTTACCACATCTTTCCACCACTGCAAGGCTTTGAACATCTTTCTATCCCTCCCCCAAACTTGAAAAAGTGCAACCAGAGTACAAGTGCCAAAGTAGGAAGTGGTGAGTAGGTGTAGAATAAGGATGTGGACCTAAGTTTGGGAAGTGGGTGGATAAGTTTAGACTGTTCCTGGGAATTGCATGTGTGTGTGTTCTTTTTCAGCTACATTCGGACCTGCAGCCATTTGTTAAAGAAAGTTCTAATGACACCATGGCCTTCAGTTTGAATTCTGCTCCTGCAATCCTTCATCAGGAATTCCGTGGAAGGGAGGCATGGCTTAAACAGATTAGAGAGGTAAAATGTAAAGCACTGTTTAGAATTTCCTGGTTTTGCTATTTGTTTATTTTTTCCTATCTGTACTTTCAATCTGCAAAAGAACTTAGAAACTGATGAGACGTTTCCCTATGCTCTCTAGTGCTTAGTACCTCTCTCATCCACACTTTAAACAAGGGGAAATTTAGGGACCTGACAGTCAAGCTCTGGCAGACTTCTGTATACCAGTGTAACAGGCAGATTCATTTCCGTGGAGCATATGTTTGTTCCTCTGCACTGCTTGTGCAGTCCCACGTCTTAGTAAAGCTGCTTTCACTGGCAGCTTAAAGCAGAGAACTTCAACCATCACAGGGGTTGAAAGGTAGGCACACATTTCCTTCTGTCAACGTGATGCAGGGAGTAGTAATTTTCAGTGGAAAGGGAAAGATCTGTGGAGCTTGGTTTTCTGACCACAAAATAGTTTTGAGATCTAGCTGTCTGATACCCTTGTTCTTAATTCTCTTATTTACCTATTTTTTTCCTCTGATTTTTACATGAGGAAGGCAATAAGAATAAAATAACTATGTGGTAACTGTCATGTACCACAGCAGGATTCAAGTCCATGAATAGCTTCCTGAATGTTGCCGAAGCACAAATAGATAACTGTAGAAGACAGCAAGAAGGGAAAGGGGGAGGGGGAAGCACCAAAATGGCCAAAATTAAGCATTCTGTTGAGTTCCCGCATCAGTTGGACATGTTTTGTCTGTCTAAACAACAGTGATGACTGCCATTTGGAAATTCATGCTTGTTGTTACACAGTTTGTTAGAAAGGCTGCTGCCTTTAATAAGAAGCTGGCTCTGTGCAAGCATATTCATTCAAGATGTGCTTGCTGATGGATTCTTTCTCCGCTGGCTTGAAAGCAGGAATCAGGTACAGGATGTGGAATCTAAACCTCTGCCTAGTTCTATGTTCTAACCTGCCTTCACATACTTCAAGCCAGAGGCATGGTCTCTTCAGCCATGAAATTTTGGGAGATGTATGCAGAATCTACAGTCCTACAGTTATACAGAGTAGGGGGATCTTAATTTTGTCACTTTGAAATTAGGGACTGATAGTTCATAAAGCATGGTAAGGATTTTTGGAATTCAACAGTGGCAACACAAGGCTCGTATGCGAGTTGAATGTAAATGGATTTGGATTATTGCAGTTGGAGAATAATGGCATTTCCACAGCACATTGTATAAAAGCTTTGAAACAATTTCCCATCTGCAGAATCTAGAGGAGGTTTTAGGACTCCAGGAGTGCCGTCTGTCTGCTTACTAAATTTTCATACCAAAAATGGGCATTATAGAAACAATGAAACTCTTCTGTGTGAAAAGGCTGGGGGTGCCAAGTGACATGTACTGCGGAGGAGTATTTGCTAACTACAAGTACTGCTGTACTTCATACATTTATTTATTATACATACTTTATACATGGTATTTACTATGCTACCACTACTACCAACTACAATATGGAACAAGAGCCTAGTTCAGGAGCCTTTCTTGACTGGTGTTGGTTTAGAGAGGAAAGTTATCTTTGATTAACTACAAGCTCTTTGAGGTATCATCCACAGTCACATTCACTATGTGACATTCAGCATAGGCCAAACACTCAAACCAGAGTCTTCCTCATGCTGGCAGTGCTCATAAGGGTACACCCTTTTGTCAATGTCATTTGTATGGTTTTAATAGGTAAAGCACATGCAGTCCACTTAGGCCCTGTCAGAAGCTTAACCAGCTGAGCAAGTCTGATGTAAAAGGTAATAAAAACACCTGTGTGTCTGAGATGAGGATCAGAAAAAGTTGGAGAGCCAAATTACTACAAAGTGAGGAATAAAAAAGAGAAAAAAACAATGGTGCAGTTGTAGTAAAGAAGGCTTAGGTGACAGACTGGATGAGGTTGTTGCCTGGAGGAGCACAACAGCCATTGACTTGAGTGCTTGACAGGAGTAGATCATGAGAAAATATTCTTGCTGTTGGTAATGAGAATAAGCACAGTAGGAGGCACACTGAGCATACCTTTCCTGGTATTACTATGGCTGAAAAACATCTTCCTCAAACGTGTTGTCAGATTCTCTGCTGCAGTGTGAATCTGCACATAGGCAATCACTTGTTAAAGAACATGTTTCTGGTGTTCTAATATACAATATAACTACTAGATATATTTTGAAGAAGTATAACATCCAATCAGGTGAATAAAAGTTGACAAATCAAAGAAGATGGGAATATACAAATAAGGAAGCAGTAACTGGCAATGGTTTTGCTACTCCCAAATACTATCTGGCTGTCTTCTTATGCATTCCAGAAAAGCTGTCTGTTGAGAAAACTAAAGAGAGAAAGGGTTTTTTTGTGGATCAGTCCCCTTTCTCCTTCAGAACAGAGGAATCTGTTATCTACTCAATCTACAGAACAGAGAGTCCTGTTACTTACTGTTCTCCTTCAGTTTAGTCTGTGATCAGTTCTTTTCTAGATTTTATTTTTCCTCCTTTACAAAAATCAATTCATTTTTCAAGTCTGTATGTTGCCAGCTCGGCAACATCCCTTTGAAGCTGTGCTTGCCACATAGTGTTCCTCTTCAGTGCAGGTCTCAGCTCTTCTCATTATCCCAGTTGGATAGTTGGATCTCTGAAGTCCCCACAGGGGACATGGAGAAGTAGCTGTCCTAATCTACATCTTTTCAGGAGACACATTGCAGAAGAACTGATGTTTGGGGTCTTCCCTTGAGGAAGCTAGAGAGAAAGAAACAGGTGATTTTTTTTTTCCTCAATGAACCTGGAAAGAGAAGAGCTGGAGTTGGATGAGGTGGTAGTGGCACATCCAGATCAGATCTCAGGGAAGGGTTTTCAGGTTGGTTAAGTGCTAATGCTCTGATTCTATCAGAGCACTGCCACCAAGTGAGAAAGACATATTCTACGTCATTCTGTGACAAAATTCAGGAAGTTGAACTACATAGTTGTCTGCATCTGGGCAAGAAGAAATTTAAAATTTATTTGTATTTCTTTCTGAGTGTGTTAGGAGTTGCAGGTTGTATTTATCTGTCGCTTACTCAAAAGGTGATGCTGATATTTAAATGAAAAGCACCTCTAACCTGGGTGTGACTGCTCTGACAGGGTCCAACAGCCTCTTTTGGGAGCTCTAGACTATTGCCTTATGCAAGTCAGTGTATGTATACAGAGAGTTCTCCTTTAAGAAAGTAAGTCCTTTTCATGCTGATAGGAAGGATAGTTTATTTCAGAATCTCATGAAAGAGATTAATTAATGCAAACAGAAAGATTTCTTAAGACCAAAACATTTTGGATTCACCAAATGTTTAACTACAAATCATAATAAAAAAGCCTAAAAATTACACTGAGTATCTGCAGCTCTCATCTGAAACAGAACCATGTTGTGTAAGCTGGTAACACATTTGGTTGTATTTTAGGGTTTTCTATATCAGATTCCTAAAGAAAGTAAGTTATGTTTAAAGTAGTAGCTCATTTAATTGCATTCTTTATTCTTGCAACTCTAGTTTGTAGAAAGTAAGTTTCCTAAAGAAAGTAAGTTATGTTTAAAGTAGTAGCTCATTTAATTGCATTCTTTATTCTTGCAACTCTAGTTTGTAGTATGTAGTGTCTGATATAAAATCTCCTTCTTTTTAAGGCACAAGGAAAAGGAAACATTGTGGACTATAAGAAGGTTGGTAAATTACATTTATATCTCATTTTTAATATTTTTTCAAATTATTTTCAAGAATATTCTTGACAGTTGAGAGAAACTTCCTTATTAAAGCTAGCTTGTAAGTTGTGTGTGTGTATATGAAGGGAGGGGGAATGGCTTGTGCAATTTCTTGGTTTTAAAAAGTCACTAATAGACAGCTGTACTGTAACTACAATGCAGCTATTTAATAATACTATTTTAATAATGTATCTAATAATAGTAATTTAATAATGTAGTTATTGAATAATCATTTTTACTGTCATTTCTCCCATTTACTTTCCCAAACTCGATTTTCAAACCGGGCTTCTGATGACTTTTGCTGCTTTTTTTTCCTGGAGTCACTTGCAGGTTAGATCCTATCAGTGGTCTCTCTCTATTGGTAGAGTACACTGCTAATTTTTTTAATCTCTCCTTAGTTCCATGGCATCTATTGAAAAATATACACATACAATAATTGGTTTTCTACCAGTCCCCATTACAACTTTTAGCTTTACAGCACTGTATTTGCTACTTCTGTATAATAAAGGCAGACATGAACTAAGTAGCTTTACTGGAAGTAGCTGAGACACCTTAAAACTCTTAAATGGCTGCAAGAGATGGCTGACAAGGTTCCCCTGGTTAAATATTGGAGCACAGCACTCTTGTGGTGGAGAGAGATGACACTGTGTCTCTAGCTCACTGAGCATGAGCCTGACTTGTTCTGAGTCTTAAGCAGATCATGAAATCCAGTCAGTTATCTCCTACATCAGTGGGAAATTATAGATAAATTACTGAGCCACGTGCATGATTGAGATTGCTTCTTGAAGTGGGGCCTGATGAGTGTTACAGCTCTGACTGATTGCTGCTCCTATGGAAGGCTAACACACAAGTGTGGGTCAGATTATTGTAAGTATTCTGTATGAAGAAAAATTACAATTAGGATTATTAAAAAACCTCTCTGCCCTTTGTTCCTCTTAGAATGTCAGAAGAATCTCAACTTACTTTGCTATTTAAAATCACTGTGCTTTTGGGTTGTTCTCCACAGCAGTCACAGTTGGATCAGTTTTCTTCCTTCTAAATCAGCACTGAGAGCACCAAATTTGTTCTTCGGGTGTGTCTTGGGGACATTCCTGTGAATGTTTAAGCTAGGTTGCTTACTTTTGCAAGTCCAGAACAAGTTTTCTCCTAATTGTTATAATTGTGATCCACACAATGTCATTTCTGTACTTCGGAAAAGAAAAGATAAGAATTTAAATTTGCTTGACTAAACCAAACATTTGTCAGAGGATTCTCTGTTTTGACTGAAATTATTTCCGATTTTGGATCCTTCTTATGAAATTTAAAAACTTACATTATTCATAGGCAACTTGGACACTTAAATAAAAGGTAAAGAAAAAGAGAAACCCCTTCAAGTTTTGTGTTTTTTAGCAATCAACTTCTGCCAGAAGGCACATGACTTTTTCTGGCTTTGGGTAATTATCTCTTGCACAAGCACAGATGTTATGTGGTGAATGATAGTAAAAAATACTGCACGATTTTTGTGAGTTCAAATAACGATCAGCTTTTTTTCTTTTTTTTTTTTTTAGAAGTCAGTTTCAAAGTCTTAGACTGTCACATCCCTCTTTTCTATGTTTGTTGGTCTAAAGTAAAAGTGGTCATTAGTTACATCTATGCTAAATGAACTCAGGAACCTGTAGCTGTCCCCAGCAGAATAACTTTACCAGCACATGCACACAGACAATTAGACAATTGTTGTGCTGTACAAATTAGTTTTGGGTTTTTTTTTTTGCTTTTTGATGTGTCATCTTTTCTCTTGCATCACCAGAGTCAGTGCTTTGCATATTGCTAAGTCTTTTCTTCTCAGCATCACAGTCCCTTCTCATCTTTCTGTTCAGTAGATACAGTTACTTTAACATTCCTAATCAAATCTGGGAGCTTGTTTCTCTTTGAGCCTTCAAAAAATATCTCCTCTTTAATTTTGTAAAATCAAAGATCACCAAAACTAGCTGTAGAACTTCTGAAAATTTCAATTATTCTTCCTCTCTTAGTTTTTATTATGAACTTCAGTGTGCCATTTAATTGAGATGAAAGTATTATGCTTTTAGTTGAAGTCATAAATAAACATAAACAAAAATTGCTAGCCTACTTAAGAAAGTTTCACCTTGCTTGCTGTACTTTCAATTAAAATAATGAAGGTAAATTTGAGAAGTTGAGATCCTCACATTTAACATGCCTCCTTAAAAGATAAGTCTTATTTCAATTTTGAGACTGCTTAAGAATTGTTCTTTTCATGCATATTATATTAAAATGGTATCCCTGATTTTTTAAGTTTAGTAAGGTCTCTGACACAAATATAGAAGTGAAATACTTTCTATTAATTTGATTAGATTTGAGAATGTCGTGTCAATAAGGTCACTATGTTCTGCAGAATTTTTTAGCGATTTCTCTTCCAGTTTTGCTCAATCTTCTTATCAGAAAGATTTTGATATCACAAAAGCATTAAAGTCTGTGTTCTGAATATATTTTCTCACATAAGTATCTGAGTGTTTCACTCTGTTTCTTCCTATGCTATCACACCACATCCAGACAAATTATTGATCCATCACTGTGGTGTTTGAAAGTCTCTTCCAGAGACGAAAAAAATGTTCCAGCTGTTTTTGTGGTACTCCTCAGATAACAAAAGGGAAAGTACCAATGCATGTGAGGGACAAATTTCATGTATGTCATTGAAAGAAGCAACAACTTTCCTGAACACCTCATTTCTATGTGGCAAAAATCTCAGACTTCTTAAAATCAAGGAGCTTTTGTTACTATTACGTATACCTTTCATGCAAGATAAGCTGTGTAATTCTCAAACAACAAATTAAGATTCTCCATTTAATTATTACCACTTGATAATATTGATTAAAAACTCTCTCCTAAAGTTGAGGCCTTAATGGTGCTTGGCATTATACAGGCTTGTAAAGGAGTGTAACAAAGGCCCAACCAGTAGGAGAAATGAGTAAGCGAGGAATAATTCTTGTTTTCTGGCCAAGACTCTAGAAAAATTATAATACTAAATAAAGAAATAAATCTTGTATTTTGCAGCCAATGGCTGCACTACACAATGATTTGTTATTTTTCTAAATGCAATATTCAGAAAAGATAAATTAAGTCAAGTGAGAGAGGACATAGCACAACTTTATATATATATTTTTTTTTTTACTGTAGCCCTATCCATTTACTCTGCTGTCTCTTATAGAGGCCTTTCATCCAAACTGGCATAGAAAACATGGCATAGTCTGGCATAGTATGCTGTGACATACTTTCTTGGTTTGTATATGAAATACTGTGCACTACATCAACGCCGTGAGCTGGGTTTGTACAGTGCTGGAAGGGATGAGTCAGGATGGGGTAGATCCAGCTGTTCATACACTGCATGGCACTAAAGTCTTGACTTCCCATCTGGTAGGAAAGAGAGAAGAAAAATGGGAAAGGTCATATTTGGTTACAAGGAGGTTTCTCAGTGGTAGCCTGCTGCTATGCTGCTAATAAATAACACTAGCACGGTGCCAGCCAGAGGTGCCAGCCAGAGGTGCAGGCTGCCCTTGCCCACTCCTCTGCTGGCTGCCACGGTGAGTGCAGCCATCCTCTGCAGTGCTGGCTGCGGGTCTGCAGCCCCATGGTGTAAGGGACAGTCATCCCATGTCTTTGTTAACATCCCAGGGAGTCATTATGAGGACTGGAGGCCACGGGCTATTCACCCTCCTGCTCCTGAAATGCAGCAGAGTTAAAAACAGAGGGTTGTTGTTTGTAGATGCTTATGACCCACGTTTTGCATGAAGATTTGTCGTGTTTGTTTTAGAACAGCCACTGCCATTAGTTCCTTTTGTTATGTATAATAAGAAATACAGTACAGTCAGTGATTTAATGAAGATGGAGCTTATTAGATGTGTTAGTAGTACTACAAAAGCATTAAAAATCATTCAGATGAAGCAATTTTCTTATTTTTTGGAATTAATATCTGAATTATCAAGGTGTACATCCAGTACCAACAATCAGTTGCATCTTTCTTTGTAATCATTGGGTATTTTCCCACTTCTTTGGGGTGAGAATCAAGCATAACTTTTGTTTCATTAAAGCAAATAATCACATGTTTTAACATAAATATGAACTTGATTGCATGTGTGTGCTAAGATGACAATTAACAATCACTATTTGCATTAGTGTGATTTAAGAAAATTATGCTTTTGGGTAAAGAGTCTTCACAACTGCCATTGTTTAGATTTAAAAGCTAGTGGGTCTTGTTAAGTTCATTGTGAAAGACATAGAAAGGCTTTGGTGTCCCTTCTAAAATAATAAATAATCTGTACAACCAATCAGTGTCTCGGGATGGCTTGTCATGTTTTGGCAGAGTATTGTAAGAGCTGTGTAACAGCAGTTTTCCCTGTAAGCAGGCCATCTTTCCTCTCCTGTTGGGGACGACCCTCCCCACATTTAGTCTCATCCTATATATAGTGTGGGTTTCAGTTTGAAGTTAAAAGAAAATTTTTCTTTTTGTCAGATGAATAAAGAAAATAAATTCTACTCTTACTAATGGAGGCTTCTGCAGGGTGTTTGGGCCCTTGAAAATGCATTTCTTTACCTTTTGTACACAAAAAGTTTCTCAGAAAGTATTTGATATTTTATACTGCCCCAGTTTCAGCTGGTATATCATGCTGCACATAGCCAACAAAAAAATTTTAAAAAAAAAAGTTTCAATCCTATGATGCTATGAAATTATGCAAATAAGTGATTTTCCAAGTTTTTTTTTTGAGAAGGAAGAGCTCAACCCTATGTCCAACCACAAGAATGGATGCTGAAACATTCCAAAGTACTTCTTTAGAAAACAAAGGAAAACATTGACAAAATTGATCTACTACCTATGAAATCAGTTGATACTTTTTTAAGGATAGCATTTCAGTAGTCTGAAACACCAGTGCTTATTAAGCATGCTGTTCCCACAAAAGGGAAAATAAATTTAGGAAAGCCAGTGCAGAACACTGTGTATATTTTGAGCATTATTCCGTCACTCAGCCGCAGGTCCATTTATATTTTGAATTTTGGGGTTTCTTTTTGTTTCAGCAAGTACTATGCACTTCAGAAACATAAAATGTTTTAGCTCACTTCAGGATCAGAGAGAATGCATGATATTCAAAGATTTCAATAGATAACAAATTATCTGGTTTAGGATCATCCTTCTGAAACCACATCAAAAAAAATCTGAAGTTTCTTTTGATATTTTACCACTGAAATAATTAATCAGATTGGACTATGGAAAAAAAAATTATTTTCAGGGCTCTCTTTCTCTCATTGCATATAAAGTCTATTACAGGCAAAATATTTACCACATATTCAGTGAGTCTTCCCACCCACCCCACCCTGCCCCTGATTCATTGCTCCCTACAGGTAGCACAGTGTGAAAGGAATCTTCTTTCCTTTGGCTCATGAAGCAGAAATGTCTCAGCAGAGAAGATCTTAAATTAGTTGACTTTGTTCTTGAACACCTGCTTAGTTTTTGACTAGTTCTTCAGTCTCCAAAATCCAGCAGTTCCTAGCTTTCCTCTTTGACCTCTTGCTGCCCTCAGCCCAGCTGTTCTGTCCAGCAGCAATCCGGAGCAGTTGATCTGAAAGGCAAATCCTTCACTTCTGTGGTGCAGATGAGAAATCCTCTCTTTGCCTTTTTAAAACAAACAGACTGAGAAACACGGTACTTTAAACTGTTCACAGAATCATACAGTAATAGGAGTTGGAAGGGACCTCTGGGGGATGTCTGGTCCAGCCTCTCACTCAAAGCAGAGCCACTGTGGGTTTGCTCAGTTAAGTTTTGAGTATCTACAAGGGCACAGATTGCGAAACAGTGCAGATACGTTGTGGAGGAGATCGTGTCTCATCTGAGCCTCATCTTGGCTGTGCTATTGCAAGACTATTCTTTAAGCTGAATTTAAATAACCAAAACCCAGTTGGTGATTTTCTCAGAGTCTTGGCACTTCTAGAATGAAGTAAGGTTTTAATGCCAATGGTCTGAACAAAAGCTTAAAAGTAAAAATGCAGTATTCCAGCATATCTAGCAGTTCAACTGGAGAAAAGTGTAGCTAAGCAATCTGTGTTTTGACTTGTGTTCAGTTTTAATTACTGAATATCATTCTGAAGGTTGTGTGGATTAAATTGTTCCTATAAGTGAAAATATGCACAAAATTAAATATGCCATATAAGTACAGACTAAAAGAGCAGATTCTTATATTTAGAAGAAATTAATGAGGCACCTTAAATAAAGTTTATAAGGTAAAAAATAAAAGCAGTTAATTTTGCTTTTCTGTTCATTTGCTGCAAAAATTAGCTGGTCCTGTCCAAATTTTAAAATAGTACATCTGTATGGGATTTTTTTTTTTCCTGTGTCCTTAGTTTGTGAAGTTCATTACATAAAATTATTGAAGCTCAAAATTTGAGAGAGTCTGAAAATACAACTGTAATGTAAACAAAAGTACAACTGAAGTCTTAAATTAGGGGGCTTTTGCATACAGGGGGGCTGCTGAAGCCTGGTTTGTTACAGAGTTATTTCTTGTATTTCTTTAAGAACTATCCCACTACAAAAAGCCAAATTTGTACTTTTTTTTTTCCCTTTTACAACCCCTGCTGAGACAGAGCTAGTATGCACTCTGGTTAGTTCAGACTGCTTTGCCTCTGTATGTGCTTATTTGAGTTGACCAGCTGCTTCTGCAGGTGGAATATAAAACAGGTAAGTTTTTGAGGGCTATAAATTGTTCATTATGGAGGATGATCTCTAACTGAAAAGCTTGCCATATAAGCAGGTATTTTCCATTTTGACATTCCTTGAACTTCGCTGGGGAGCATTCAACAGCGGATTAGTCTGATTTTTGTGTAGTGGTTCCTCTGCCTGTAGTTTGACACGGGCTTTGCAATTGTATTGGCTTCAAAGCAGTGCATGTGTCTGAGGGCTTACACAAGACAGGCGTGTAAATGGATTGTGTGTCCTTGTGTTAGGACTCTCCCCTATTCCAGACTCTGTTCTTTCAACTAAGTCATGGTACATATATGTGAGCACATATATGCCTAAGCTAAGCTTCTCTGGCTTTGGACCAATTTAAGACTTTCTAGGAGCTATTTTCTTTTCTGTTTACATCCCAGTACATACTTCGTGAGTACTAGAAGTTATGCTAATCCTTTTTCATAAGCTTTAGCAAATCAGCAGAGTTTGCTTCAAGATATGTGGGTTCTACTGTCCCACAAGGTTGTGTCTCAAAGAAGAGGAAGGGCCACCTTTGCACACTGCTAGAGTACCTCATCTCACCTGTCCTCACCTTTGCTGCAGAGCCCTGGAAATATGTCTGATTTCCACTCATTAGAAGACATGTTGAATTAGCTATGTGATGCATTTATGCCTCAGGGCAAGTTCCTTTCCAGCACACAGTGCAGGAAGATTCCAACTGAAGAGGAGAATAAAATTTTTATGAACTGGGACTTGAATGCTCAAGTGCTGTAATATGCTTTCAGCTAATTTCATCTTTAAATACAGATAATGAATCCACTCTCAGATAAGAAGCATCATTCATTCTGTGTGAATGCAAGTATGTATAGGAAGTGGGTGACTTACAATTTGGTCATATCTAGGATTTTTTTTAAGATATATACATACATACATATATATGTGTGTGTATGTGTGTGTGATTTAAACTTACTGGATAGGTAAAGTCATACTGATGTATTTTTTGAATAATAATAATAATTTGGGCACTGACCTGTGTATTGATGAAAAACATGACTTAGGAAACCCTGTATAGTTTGTTACTGGAGGTCACTGTATCCAAGAAAAGACATTTTTTTAAAAGGCTGGTGCAGTGATATAAGACAGTTGTGAAAGCCATCTGGGGCATGTTAAAGATCATGAAATGCTGTATTGCTTTCGGAAAAATCAAATCCCAAATATCCACCTGGCCTTTGTTTCCAGACTCAGGCATCAGGCTGGAGTTGGTCTGGGAACATCTGTATTTTAGAGCAGAAAATGTAATGGTCTTTCATGACAATCTCATGATGCTGTTAAAAAATTAATTAAAAATAAAAAAGCCCTTAATAAAAGCTGTTTAGAGCTTCTGCTAAGTTTGGGTATGGGTAAAAATAACAAGTTTTATTTTGTCAGTTTTGTTTGTATTATTTTGTAAGAAATTTAACCCATCATTTACCCAAGTTTTTAAGGTGCCAAATCTTTCCAGCAACTTTCTGTGAAATGTTGGTTATACCATGAAAGTATTTTCTTTCTCATATGGTGTATCACCAAGCCTTTGTCAAATTCGGCAGCCTTACTGATAAGATGGAATTTGCATGAGTTCAGTATAGTAGTTTACCACATTTTACTGACAAAATTTGCTTTTGTCCACTGTGACCAATGTAATCACATGGTCTATAAATAGAAACCCCTATTACAAAATACAGTCATTCCATCTGTGTCGTCCTATGTTGGTTTCCAAAAGCAGGGGGTGGAATGGGTATTCGTAAAATCCAGTTTTCACTGCATAAAACAGGAGTGTGAGTGAATGGCTGGTTTGCCAGTTCTGAACAAAAGCTCTCAGGCAGTGGCTGAGGTATGAAATGTTCAGATATTTAAATATATATATATATATATATTTTCTTTTTTTTTAAGTGTGTCCTTTGGAGAGCCAGCATCTTTCAGGTGATGAAGTAATGGGTGGTATAATTACATTACACACAGTTTCGCTGTAGTGGGGAGCTAAACAGAGCAGCTGAGAGGATTTAAGGGCTTTGTCTCATGGCTTTGGCTTTGCCCTTACCTCGGGAAGAGGCGGTGGAAGCCTCTGTGCTCCCAGATATAATTGTGCATGGCTGAAAACTGCCCCCCACCGATGTGCCTGTGTTTTCCAACAGCTGCAGGAAGCGATCAAGGCTGGCAAAGGTGTGACTTCTGCCATCGACCTCTGCCGCTGCCACGGAAACAGAGCACTGGCAGCCCTGGAGCAATTCCCTCCATCGGAGGCCAGGGACGCCTTGGCCAACATTGTCTATGCCGTGACCAGGTTTCCCTGACCTGCCGCTCCGGGAGGAGCATCCCTCCCTCCACAGGTGGAAGCAACCCGGCAGGGACACCAGTGCTGCCTCACACCTCTGGTCACCTCATCCCGTCCTGGCAGAGGAAGATGCACTTGCTGCCGCCGTCCCCACCAGCAAAATTAGGGAGAGGAAAGAAAAAAGGTCACAGACGGTTTTCACTTGTCGTGCCAGAAGCGCACTTGAGGCTGCACCGGTAGAAATAATTAATGAGTCCCGTTTCCGTGACCTCAGCAAATGGACAGGAAATAAGTCGGTATTGATTGGGCACCAGCGGGGACGGCGCCAGGGCGGAGGCCGGTGGTTTTCCTGCCAGAGGGAGGGATAGAGGGAGGGAGGGATGGATGGAAGGGCGTGAAGATCCAGGTGTCACAAGAAACCCGCTCAAACCTGCCCAGAGAGAGTGAGCTGCCAATACCGGGAATTAACATCCCCTTACCCAAGGGGAAGGGCAGTTTGGGGAATTAATGGGGGGAAATCCCTCTCTGTCTGCACGCTGTTATGTCTCCTCACACTCTTTTTATGTACTCAAATGTAAAATTGCCCTGTGCCTAATGAGTGTTGTATTTGAGAAACTTGCTGAGAAAATGTGTCAAGCATGGTAAGTAGGAGCTTTAAAATATTTAATCAAATATTAATTTGGCTCTGTTAAGGGAACTGAGTGCCTGGAGTTTATACTGTGCCTATGTAAAATGTTACTCTGGGTCAAAGAATGAGGTTTTTCCAACTTCTGGAGGAGGGAATATCCCTCCCTTAGATCCAGCAGTTCGTTTCAACAGCGTCTTACACGAAAGAATTTCCTATGTTTTTGACACTTGTGTTAATTTAAGCCAAATAAATGTTAATTTGTAAGGCTAGACATCAGCCTTTGGCAGAAAGGAAGCAGGAATGCTCCTCTGTGAGTAGTCACTGCACTGAATAAAATGCAGAAAATACTGGAGAAGTTTTGAACCTCAGTGTGTTGGATTTTCAGGTCCAATTACAGACAGCTTATAAGGTGTATCAGAAGCCTGCAATTTGAGACCGTCTCTGTTTTGTTCATAGGAGATGATTTTTGTGGTTTGCACGCCTGCAATCTGAGAATGCCGTTGACAAGAAGGCTGAGTTTACATAAATGATCTAGATTGAGACTCAGCTACCTTTCTTCCTTCTGTGGTGTAATTACAGCCCAATCTGGAGACAGCTAGCACAGCAAACAGATTTCATTACATCCCTCACTCAAACACTAAGTGGAGTTATTTCTGTTAAATTCTCTCCTCCCTCCTTTTCCCCCTGCACTCCCTCCTCGTCGCACAGCTTGTTTGTCATAGATCAGCGTGTTGCATTCCACCAAATGCAAAATATAAATAAAAACTCTATCCTCTAAAAATATACTGAAAATACATCCTGTGTAATGTACATAATATTCTGTGTACATTCTGCCCACATTATACCATGATATTTTATGTATAATAAGCAACCTTGAGTCACAATCTTTGTTTAGGAGCAGCATCCAGAACTCAGGACTCACTTTGTTCTGGAGAATGGCTTCAACACCAGACTCCTTCTTATTTGCACTTTCTCTCTTGCCCGCCCTTGCATCTTTTCCCAAGACTCTGGCACTTCTTGAGTTACTGTTGTTACTGCAGCAGGATGGCTGAAGAGAGAAGAGGAGCGCTGAGAAGCATGGTTTATTCCAGGCATTTACCCATGAAGTTCCCTGAAGTTCTTCTAATAAAAGATGTGCTAGAAAGAACTACCTAAGTTCAACCAGAGTCATATTTCAGCTTTCTTTGGCTCTTGTTTTTACATATTACATAAAGTAAGAGCCATTCATCATCTTTCTTTGTCTTATGTCTATTTTAATTGGTTCATAATGATTTAGGGCTGCAAAAACTTGGGTTGCTGGAGCTGTTCTGAGTCACTTCACCTCAGCTGTGTGAAAGAAATCCCAAACATACTGCAAAACTATGTACACCTCTCTTATTTTTTCACACAAGTACAAGTTTTTATTTGTACTTGTTATCAATAAAGGGAAATCACTAAAAATTAATTACTTTTTTGTATTTTTATCACCAGAGTGTTCTGATTGCTGTTAAATAATTGAACCTTAATTTAAAAAAATACCAAACAATGTGAATTGTCCCTTATCAATATTATCAAGAAATCTTACATTTAAGGTATTTGACTGTAATTCTTCAGAAATTTTTGTTGTCTTGTTTCCTCCAGATAAACTACAAGTGAAGTATTGTACCTGTCAGACTCTGGGTGTATTAGTCTTTGCTGTATACTAATGTACTCCTCACACCTCATACAGTTTCTGAGCAATGTATAGCCTTAGGGCAGTTCTGGTCATGGTCTTAGTTTTGTCTCCTTGGTTCCTTGTCCCCACCTACCTCTAAAGTAGGTCAGGGAGAGGGAGGCCTGTGGTCTGAGGAAAGCATCCTCACTGTTTACTTCAGTCACCCAGCTACTCAATGAGACATTCCTGGTGCCTGCTCCTCTGAACTTCTAACCAGTATGGAATTGCTGCACTATTCCACAGACACACAAAATGCAGGACAAGGTCCCAGCTGCTTTTTAAACCAAATTAAAATAAAAAAGTTATCCTGATCTACTGCGTCCCACTTGTGATGGAGTTAATTTTCTTCATAGTATCCTATACAGTCCCATGTTTTGGACATGTAACTAAAACAGCATTGCTCACCCACTGTGCTCAACAGTGCTTGCACGGTGCCAAGGCTTTCTCTGCTCCTCACTCCAAAACCTAGTGAGGAGTTGGTTGTGGGCAAGGGGCTCAAGGGGCCACAGATGGGACAGCTGACCTCAGAGGTAGTCTGCTGTACAAGATCATGCTCAGCAATTAGAACTGGGGATGGAGAGGGGGGGATGTTCCAGGGGTCGGTTGCCTGGGGACTGTCTGGGCATCAATTGACTGGTAGTGATTGTTTTTTCCTTGCTTGTTTTTCATGGTTTTGTTTTCATTTTTCCCCCCTTTTATCTATTAAACTGTCTTTAACTCAACCCACAAATTTTCTCAGTGTTGCCCTTCTCTGGGGTTGAGTGTGGAGATACTTACCTGTTAGTGGTTAGGGATTTTTAGAAGGATCTACTAAAATTGTGTCTTTTAGTGGTGGCATCAATTTCAGTTTCCCACAATATTTTTGACCTTTAGGATTGTAGCCTCAAGTTGTTCCAGGAACAGAAGTAGTTCAGTAAAAATCTCTTTCTCTTTTGGTCTGAGAGTCTCCTTGGCCCCACTCATGCTCATTGAGCTGAAACACCAGCAAATACCAAGGGGATTAAAAGCCTATCAATAGGCTTTAATCATAAGGCATTTTTGTAGACTACCTTTATACTCTTCAGATCCCCCTCACCTGATTGTTAACAGTCTTTGAATAATTTTGCACATTCAGTATTTTAGTAAAGGAGCAAGTCATGCAAATGCAAAAATGTCTGTTTGCCTGCCTCTGGCCTCACACTACCTCAGCTGGATAGAGAGGAATGCTGCTCCCTGTTCCTCTGTGCTGGGCACAGAGGATGGGATGTACCATCAAACCTGGCTGGGCATGTCTAAGCCCAGATGTACTTCATCTCAGCCCAGAAAATGCTTCTATGAGGGACTGTGTCTATCCTTTGTCTATACAGAACTAAAAACCCACAGTACATCCCATGGTGAGGGGCACTGACTGAACAGCTCTGAGGTGCTTAGCTGCCATGCAACACAATTATTTTTGGTACCCAGGATGGAACACATAGGGCTCAAGATAATACAATGTTTTATCAGAGTGTGCTAGAGGGAACCTTTTATGCTGTTTAGCTATTGCTGGTTGTGATGTTGACTTACTCTCAATGCAGGTTTATTTGTTCCCTTTCTCACTCCCTGTCATGCTCAAGATTAAACATGACAATTTGAGAGCTTGTTGGAGGCTGGGTTTGTCTTCTGCAGTTTGCTGTGCTGTGTAGCACTTGCTTGTATTTTCCTTGGAGAACTATGATGAAAGCACTGGCCCTGAGCCTAATCTGGTATTTGGGCTCTGTGTTGCTGCTGTCCCAGTACTTTGGGAACCATCTCGTGGAGATAATTAACAATTACACCTTTTCTCCCTTTTCCTCTGAGAGACAGTTTGTGGAGGAAGCAACAGCACCTTCCCCTTCACCTCCAGCAAGGTAATTGTTTTCCACCTTGTTACAATGTCTCTTCAGTATTTTGAACGCTCCTGGGTAATCAGAATGTTCACATCAGTGTGTCTCAATCTGTATCCAGCTTTTCCTAGGATTAACGGAGTATTTAGGAATATCACATGGGGATATGTCCTGGGGTTGTGTGGTCATGTGTGGCAAGGTATCTGGAACAGTTTTTACCTCTGATGGTGTGGGACCTGACTGCCAAACAAGTGCAGGATCCTGAAAAAGTGGCCGTACACTTGAGAAAAGGCTGTGCTGTCACAGCTGCCCTGGCTGTGCTAAAGGGACACAACTTCTCACACTGTGCTGGGCCTGGCCTAACTCTGCCAAGAACTCTTCAGCACCCTTAGAGGGCAGAGGTGGTCTCTGTGTCTGAAGACACACAAAAAGCACCATGGCTAAGCCAGACAGCCACCTCTCAACTCTATCAGTTACCCCTGAGTAACCCCCTACAGTTATGAAGAAATGACAGAGGCAGAAGTCAATTAGTCAGGGAGAAAGCTTCTCCACAGAGGGAACAGGAGGAGGATTTGGAGAGGCAGCCTGTTGTGCAGCAGAACAGTCACAAGAACAGGAGGGGAAAGAGACAGAAATGAACAAGGCAGAAATCACCATCTCCTTATCCCCGAGTAAGCTGCAAGATACACATAAATATTACAGCCATCAACCTGGTGAGCTAATTATCAGCTGGCTGCTGCAGTGCTCTGGTACTGGAGCCAACAGTCAGGAATTAGAGAGAAGGAAGCCCAGCAGCTGGGACCCCTCACAAGGGAATGGGGCATCAACAAAAAGAGGAAAAATCGGCAGCTTCTGGAGGCAGCTGAGTTGAGTTGAGTGTGAGGAAATATTCCCTTGAAGAAGGTTTTGTAAAGTATTAAGGCAAGAGTGGACAACCACTGAGAGTATGCAGTCTCTGAGGGAATTAGCAGTGGTAGAGGTGATCTACAGAAGCCTGGATAACAACCAGACATCTAAAGACCCGGATGAAATCCAGTGCCTGTGCTCCATGCAGTGGAAGTTTCTATGGAGCACCTGGCGCTCGTGACTTGGCCAGACATCAAGGCCCCAGCTGTGGGTAGATTGGCCAGTCTGCTCCAGCAATTCGAAGAGAATCTGTCTCCCACCCACCCCTGCAGGCCTGTGCCTCAGCTGGGGAGAGATTGTCCCAACAGCTCCAGCTATTCAAAAAACATGTGTCCTCCTCCTCCTCCCTACCAGCCACCACCTAGGCTGACAAGGGAGTTGTTTTCTGCTCAGGGGGGAGGGTACCATGTGCACATTTGTGTGCCATCCTGCGGTTCTGTGTGCATTACCATGAGGGGAGCGTGGGGCAGTGGGATGCCTCAGATGTGGAAGCTGGGGTATATGAATTGCAAGGAATTTGGTGGCCAAAAAGGGCAAGAGAACTACAACTCTGGTTGCTACTGAGCAGTTCCCCAGACAGTGCAGAAGGATTGATACTGCCTTTGACTCCAGTATGGAACTCCTGGTTAGCAGAAAAAGGATCAGGTAATGAATACACCATCCAGGAATTGAGGGGCCCTGCCTCTGGCCAGGAGAAGGAAAGGGATTACCAGGTTTATTTGACTGCATGGATCTGATGGCCTGGCACACCTGAATAGCTGGCTGTGCTTCTTTTAATCTAACCCTCCATGTGCATTGCCTTATTGGCAAGAAAGAATGCACACGTGGCCCATATTTGACTTAGTGTTGAACTTGACAGAAGTAGCTAAAAGATTGAAAAGCTCTTTTTGGCTTAATGGAAACATTAAGGAAGCATTCTCTGGAGCTGCTGGGGAGTGCTTCTTGCCCCAAGCGGTGCTAAGGATGCCAGACCAGTGTTCTCAGGGGTACACCTGCAGATGAGATCTCCCCGTGGCTTTTTCTTCTCAGCACAAAAGGCTAACTCAGGCAACTGTGCCATGCTGCAGATTTGTCAAGGAAGTGGCTTCTGGGTCAGAGTACTGGCTGTCACTACGCTTGTCAGCTACTTCAATCTCAAAGAAGAGTGAGGCATCAAACTTTTTTTATTCTTTGTAGTCTTCAAAGTCTTTTACCTGCACAGTGTCTTACAAAAAATAAAGAGCTAAAGCTTTTCAGTCTCTCAAAGTAGTTCAAAGGAAAGAATATTTCCAGTTCTGAAAGTCATCTGTTCTGAAGGTCTTTGAATTAAATTATGCTTTCTTTTTCACCTTTTGGAAACCAATCCCTAAAATGCATTAATTATTTACATAATTAGCATTCACATGTTTCTCTCTTAGGCTAAGCCTGGTTTTTCTAAAGCTAGGAGAAAGTGGCCATTAAGCTAAAATTCATACAGCAAATTCCTTTAAAATAAACAAAAAGATAAAGTACAGAGCTTGCTCTGAGTTGTGAAGGGGAGAAGAGGCTGACAAACAAATTGGCATTGATACACCAAAGCCTTGTGCAGTCACCTTTTCCAGCCCTTCATGCACTTGCACTTGTGCGTGACTCTGCCCGCAGCTCCCGGCGTTGCTGCCGTGTTGCCAGCCCTGACAGCAGCCGGAGAATGCTCGGGCTCCCCCCTGTGTAGGAGATTCCTTCTCTGCAGTGCGTGAAGTTGACTTAAATTCATGCCTATTTGCAAAATGCTTCAGTCAGTGTGCGTCTCTTGAGGAAAGACAACCTTTTTCTCCAAAATAGAAAGAGCAACACGATGGTTTACTTACTAAACTGGAAAGCAGTGTTCTGTCGACTTCACACGGTGAAATTGCAAATCTGTCTGCAGGAGAAAAGAGGGATCACATCATGCAAGAACATTCATTCCTCTTGGCTAATAGTGACAAGCAGGTGTCCCACAGATAACTAAAACAGTAGCTTTCAGATTTATCCTGTTTTTAAGAAATTTTTATATTAAATTCCATTTGAGGCTTATTTTGATATATTGTGCAGAAGAACTGCAATTGTGCAGCAACATTATTAAAAAATCTTACTTTGACATATCCTTCTTTACCTTATTCCACTTTGTCTTCCTCCATTCCCTCCTTGCCCCAAATATCAAAGACTGAAAATACTCTGCTTTATTATTAGAACAATGCTCATCATTTTTAGTTTTAAAATTGTACACAAAAGTGAGCATTTTACTTGCAACAAAACCAATATCTTAAAACAACACTTTTCTATGCTTTCAATTACTACAGCAAACAACTGGCCTCAATTGCAGTGTTGAAATCTTAGCAGTTATTAAATGTCAAATTCTAGAAATTAAATGTTATGCAGAAACCATTAGAAAAATCTCAACAAGTACCAGTAGATTAGATTAACTTTTTTCCCCCCCAGAAAAAAATATGAACCCTTATTTTAAAAAGCTTTACTCTCTGCAGAGGAGTGTGATGGTTTTTCTATGTGACCAGCTTATCCGAAACACAGCATGGTTAGGAAATGAGGCATTTTTCCCTCTTGGCTAGTTTTGATGAAAGCTCTCCAAGTTGCACATTGTGTCTGAACATTTCTTCATTCATAGCATGTGCCCATCGAAAACTGTTTTCTGTTTGCAGCATTTCAGCTGTACTATTTATAAGCTCGTTGAACAATGCTACTAGAAGCTGTAAAAGGTGTGTATTTCATATGCAAATCACTAGCAATAATTTTCTACAATTACACTTAGTTGCTTGAATCATTATTTTCATAAAAATGGGTTTAGCGGGAGAACATTACAGAATAAAATGTCTGTATTAGTAAGATTTATTTTTAATCAAACAATTTTATTTATATCCAAAGTATAAAAACTGTGAATGTCCCTACCTCTGCTCACATTATGTAAGACTGCAAGCAATATACATGGATTTTAGATGGAATATGCTATCTTTGCAGAAAATAAACAGGATTTAAACATCTAGTATTTCTTAAAGATGGCTGCTGCTGCTAAAAGTGGTCACATTATTAATGATTAGAAGTATTTATTATGTAAACTTTTATGAAAAGTAATTGCTTTCAATCACTTTCTATTGTACTAATAACCACTAAGCAGGTGGGTTTTTTCTTCTTGTAAACCCAGGTCCCCACGCCTACACTTTTTATGAAAAATTCAGTCCATATTGAATTTTCACTGATATCAAAGGGAAATTCCTGTTGGATAAAATGCATTCACCTCTTACATTCATGATTGTTCTCAAAGGCACTGCTATAGGGTATGACTAGGTTATATTAGATGGGTTCTAACTAGGTGGATTAGGGCATCGAGTAGCCATGAGCCACAGATCCATGTCAATGCAAATTCAGAAGAGAAGATTCCTATCCATGCAAAAAGCAAGGTGCAGGAGTAGCTTCCCAACAGCAGTGAGGCTAAAGACTGAGAAGGGAAGATCCCTAGCTCCTTCCAAGACAGTGACTTTTTTTTTTTTTTTTTTGTAAAAAAGGGCTGTATAACATATTGGCCATGACAGAAGCAGCTGGACCTCAAAAAACCTAGAAAGACTGTTTCAGTTTTGGGACCTGAAACAAAGAGGAATTCTACAATCTGAATATTGCTTCTCTGATTTAAGAGAAACAGATGTTTACAGACAAAAACAAAAACAAAAACAAACCCAAAAAAACAACCAAAAGCTAAATCATCCAGCTGAGTTCTCAAAGAGACCTAGTTTTCTACATTGCTTCACAATTCTTTTTTCTACTATTGTTGCAAACATTTGAACTTACATTTGAACATTTGAACAAAGTGAGGTATGAGACTATGCAACTGGTGCAAAATATCCTTTTCCATACTATGGGCAAGATATGGAACTAAGTGTTGAGCACACAGAGGAGAGTGTGCTGTTTGCACTTGATTGGAAGATGTGGACGTCTTTGGGAGAAAGGGCGTTCCAGGCTGTATTTACCTCTTCTGGCTGTAAAACAGAACCTGGCAAACAGACCTTTATGGGATAAATGTTTGATCGTTCAGAGTTAGATATGGTGTCGATAATAGGATGACTGTGCATTAAGTGAGCATTACTTCTTTTTAAATGCAAAGCTGTGAAATAGCGCACAATGGCACAGTTCTTGGCTGAACTAACATAAAGAGAACTGCAATTTCATTGCCAAGAGATTAAAAGAGGCTTATGCTTCCAAGAGTGAAGTTGCTCAGATTTGTCAGTTTTTAAACAGTTATAGATGCAACTGATGTCTAAGTAAACTCCTGCAGCACAGAAGGAGAATTTAGGTTGCCCACTGAGTTGAGTTACTGTATTCTTGAAGCTCCTTTACATTTCTGTTCTACTCTTCCACTTCGGCTTTGATCTGATTTTTATTTTAAGCTTTTATATAAAATTCTTCTTCCTTTGGTGCTCAAGTGTTACATATCTGCTGTCTTGCCAGTACGCTCTGGTGCTACTTCAGACTAGAAAAGGGTTTTCTTATAATGAGTGTTCATTTTTTGAAACTTTTTCTCTGTGAGCTAAACTCTTAAGATTTCCAACCCACATGCACTTGGAGATGAACCGACTCATTTTTAAAATCCAAATATGCTATTTATGTTCTCTATTCTGATATCCTTGATTCAGCAAGCAACACAATTACACATCTTGCCCATCTCTGTGAAGTTTAGCTACACAGCAAATTTTGAAGTTTCCAGTGGCATCTATCATTGTATCTAAGAACAAGAAGCAGTGTTGCTATAAAATTAAAAAAAAACAAAACAAGAGTATCATGTAACAATTCTGTTTTTGAGAAAAAAAAAAAAAAAGAAGAAGAAGAAGGCAATTATATTTATTGGCACTCTAAACCAGTGTTTCCCGACTAGTGTAGTATTTTGCTGGCAGAACCCTCCAACACTGCTTGCAGCCACAGGAAGTTTAAAAATATAAATAAAGTTCAGATGTCTGCCACTGTTCATCTCTGCCTGGGTTGCAGCAATGTATGGATATTGCCCGCAGCATGTTACTTGTTCAGTATTGTTGCCTGTGGGCCAACAGAGGTTCCAAATATTCATGTCCAATGTGTCCATACATGTCCTTTCAGTCAGACTGGCTGTGAAGGGCATGGAGGTATGCAAAGTTTGTTATCAAGCTGCTTTATTTGCTATTAAATATTTTTGTTTTATAAACTTTGAATTGCAGAATGCATTTTAGTGCAAATCAGATGAGATAATTGGACTGATTTTTAATGGTGCCTTTCAGACCTTTTTAATTCAAGACAGAAGATTTTGGAACCTGCATTCTTTCTATTTTTTTTTTTCTCCCTGATATATTCAGTCTTTTTGAAGTTTATTTATATATAATATATATATAATACATGCCTAAATAATTTAAGTTGAATTCTAAGCTGCCTGACTTAAGTGTCTGTCCGATCTGGGTGAGTCAGTGCCTGACTCCTGTCACCGCTGGAGGTGCGGGTCCAGCCGGGCACCAGCGGACCCCCTGACGTCCCTCTAGAGGGCAATCCTGCCCGTTCCATCCAGCCCAGCTGAGCCTGAGCCAGCCCGGAGGAACCCGAAGGAAATATGAGTCTCCATCCACTTGGCATAAGCATGCTTCCAGCAAAGGCTGGTAGCACACTCAGGTTAGGAAATCGCACTGTATTGCAGAAAACAGCCGCTTGGCTCTGGGCTGCCTTGCAAAAGGGGGCACCTCCCCTGCCTGCTGCACACACAGCCTGGCCAGCAACGCAGGAATCACTGAAAGTCAGCCCAAGAGCAGCAGAAAGAAGTCTGGTTACCGGTGTGGGCTTGTCTTTTTGCACAAGGGGCTTGCTTTCCGATTAGAGTTTTAACATAAAATGTATATAAGTTTCGAGGACCTGGCTCCACACCCCACTGTTTCTCATCTCCTTTTTTTCTGGCCTCCGTGACTCTTGTGTCTGTCTGGCTGCAAGGTGGCCTAGTTTCAAGATGTGGTGAAGTGATAGACGATGTACTAGTACCATAGCAATACTTTTTATGGAATGAAATTGCCAAAATTAGTTCCTGCTGAAAGTGCTTTTGACATCTCCTGCCACATCTCTTCCTACTGAGTGCTGTAGGCTATTGCAAAGATCTAAAAGAAAGAAGCCTTGTTGAAGGTTTCAAATTGGATTCTTGCTTATCCCAAATGTTTGCAGCATAGGAAGCAAAAACGCTTCTAAATTTAGGTTCATTCTTGGTTCATTCTTCTGCTCCTTGTCGTCATACCCAGCACCAGGCACACGGAGCTGTTGAGTCCCAGCTTAGGGAGGAGTGCTGCCAGCTCTGCCACCTCCCTGCCAGCCACTGTGGTTCCTCACCCCTGCCCAGGGGAATCTCTAGCTGACTAGATCCTTTGAACTAATTCAGAGAAGGCATTTTCCGGGGAGGGCTGGCACGTTAGAGTTTCTACAAGGTTTAAAGAGCTCCCGTAGTCCACCCTTAGAGAGCTCCATACATGTGCAGACAGTGCTTTCAGCTTCCCTGGGCTTCTGAGCACATCGGTGTTGGTGGTGGCCTGACTGAAGTCTCGCTGCAGTTTGGGCAACTCAGTAATGGCCCATAGTATTCGAAAGCAGTGGTGATTTTTTTACAGAAGAGTTCTCTTGCTAGAGCACCACTACTCCCCTCCCCGGCGACCTGGAATTTTTCATAGATTGCCGCAGTCTCACAGAGTGGCTTTTGAGCCAAAGGCACAAAGTGGGGGGAAGATGAACATTAGAATAAATGACGTGTGTAGCACAAGTTCAAATGGTGAAAAGAAATGGGACTTGTCTGGCTGGGAAGCCAATCTAAGCTTGCTACCTGCATTGCCTGGAGACAACTTGGCTCGCTCCCTTTCCATTGAATACTGTTATTGCAACAATATGCTCATGCTACTTTATGCTTAGCTGAGGCCCTTCAGGTCTCCTCCTGGGCTTGAGTCCCTAGTAGCTACAGTGCCTCAGGCCAGCACTATAGAGCAGAAATGAGGTGGAGTTCAAACTGGCAAGGTATTTTCTCAAGGGCTCTGAATTTGAGTTTGGGATTCCACTGGCTTGCTCTCGCCTTATGGTTGCCTTTCCTTAGTCTCACTAAGTAAAGCATTCAAGTAAAATCCAGCTGAGATCTAGCAGTACGTAGCAGCTGGGCCAGGTGTTAAAACACGGTACCCTTTAAGAAAAGCCTCAATTATCCTTACAATAAAGGAAGGGGACAAACCATACTGTAAACTTCCGTGTTCATAGCGCTAACAGGCTCAGAAAAGTTCGCGAGGAGTGCTCATTATCTCCAAAGAGAGAACGATGCGCTAACTGCAGAACACTTGTCTTGTTCATAAATGTATCTTTCGTTGGAGTGATTCATCGGCGGAGTTACAATGCTGGTGGTTTCCGCTTTTAAGGGCTCCTTTTAACAGCTGTCTATCAACAGCAATAATAAAAGGAGCAGTCAAAGTTAAAATCAACAAACTATTATCTGTTAGGATTATTCATGGAATATGACACTGTAAACATACCAAAAGTCCCAAATACTAAATTTAGAAGAGCGACATAAGCGGAATAACAAAATTTTAGGGAACTGCTTCTAAAGAAAGCGCCAAAAATCTGAAATGGTGAGGATTTTTTATTTTAAGAGGCACTCTTTTATTGTTCAGTTCAAAGAAAACAGCATGTGACTAGGAAAGTGCTGAGCTATTTATGGGGCAGAAGATTTATCTGGGATTTTTGTCCCAGTTATTTCTCTGTTGACTTATATGCCTTTGTATTGCTTTTGAATTAAAAAAAAAAAAATTGAAATAACAAACGAAAGGTTTATTTCTGTTACATTCACAGCACTGCTCAGAGCTCACGAGTTCTCCCGTCACATTTACTTGCCACTTGCATGGTGTGTATTTGCCGTGTAACTTCTATCAGATACATCCTCCATGCTGCACAGAATCCATCATCCTTCAGGGTAATATCAGACCTCACCTATTTATTTTATAATAAACATCTTTTATCAACATCTTTAGACTGAACTTCTAATAACTCTGGAGAAAAAAAGAAGAAAAGTGAAAGAATTACAATATAATTAGACCACCTGGCTGTGTACTTTTATTAACAGCAAAATTAATCTATTTATTAGGAACGGCAGCACGTTCATTGTGTAAGTAAAACATTTCACACAAAGCCGCCAAGTTCCAAAGGTATGTTACATATAGCCAAAAAACATAACTGCCAGAATTTGCCATAGGTTACAAAACCAGACTTTGCTCTCCCACAATTTTTATTTATTAATCTTTGGGAAACGGTTTGGTTTTCTACAAGCTCTAAGTCGAAAGGGCACGTGTGATTTGGCAGACTAATGTAATGTCTTATGTGCTCCTGTCAATTTCAGGGAAGATAAAATCTACAAGGATACTTAATTAAAAAAGAATGCGATGTCTGTTTTATAAATCACTGCTGCCATCTGCCCCCCAAATGCGGAGCCTGGAAGCGGTCTTGTGTCTAACCAGCGTGGGAAAAAGCCTGGATCTGAATTAAACCAACTTACTGAAATAACTTTTTCTTTTTCTTTTTTTTTTTTTTTCCCTAAGTACAGGCTGAAGCCTAACGCGGCACCAAACACCGACGTTTCCTACTTGGCACTATGCACAGAAACCCGCGTTAAGGTCACATAAAGGCAGGCGGGCAGCGCTCCCACGGGTGCCGCCAGCTCCGGGCAGCGCCGGGGGCCGGAGCCTGCCGGGCGGGGCAGGGGCTGCGTGCGGGTGTCACAGTCCGTGTGTGCGAGGAGCTCTCGGCGCGTCCCCCGGCTCCGCCCGCAGGGCTGCCCCGGGCTGACCCGCGGGCACGCCGCCGTGGGGACGGATTTACGGCATCGGTGCGGCCGGGGTCTTAGGAACTGCCGGGCAGTCCCTCCGCCGGCGCGGCCGGAGCCCGGCTCTGCCTGGGGATGACCCGGATCCCCCCGGTTTTGTCGCAGCCTGGCGGCGGCGGGACGCGAGTGGCGGGTGGGTGCTGGGAAGGCGCGGGGGGAATGCGGGACCGTGTGCCCGCGCGCGGCCACGTGCTCGCCGCCACCTGCCGTGGGCACGCGCCCCCCCCGCGCGCGCACGTGCGCGGCCCGCCGCCTGACTCTGCGGGGCGCGCGGGCGCCGCGTCCACGCGAGACCGCGCGGAGCGGCCCGGCCGCGCAAAGGCCGGGGAGGGCGGCGGGGGCGGGGAGCGCGTTTTCCATGCGGCGGTGGTCGCCGGCGGCGAGCGCGCCCCGTCCCCGCCGGTCCCCGGCCCCGGTCCCGTCACGCGGGGCCGTGTCCCTGAGAGGCGGTGGCCCCACGTGCGAGCGCGGGGTCCCGGGGAAGGCGTGTCGCGGGGCGGGCACGCGGCCCCCCCGGCGGCGGGGCCTCTGCCCGCGCGGCACCGAGTGGGCGGCGGGGCGCGCGCGGCGCGGGGGCGCGCGGGGTCTCCAGTGGGAACCGCGCGCGTTCCCAGTGGCAGCGCCGGGCAGGGCGAGGGGTGGGGAGCCAGGGGACGGGGGAGGAGCGGGCCGCTCTCCCCCCCCACCCCCGCTCCCTCCCTCCCCTGCCCCTGCCCCGGGGCGGCGGGTGGCGCTGGCCGCGGCGGGTCGGGGCTCGGTGTCCTTGTGCGGAAATGACACACGGTCCCGTCACGTCACGCGAGAGCGCAGCGCGCGGACCCTCGCACACAAAGAGCGGGGGGGAAGCGCGGGCTCCAGCGGCGGCCGCTCCAGCCGCCCCCGCCGCCCCGGGGCTCCCGTGGCCCCGCGCGGAGCAGAGGTAAGTCTCGCTGCCGCCGCTGGCGGGGACGGGCTCCGTTCCACGCACCCCACGGCGAGCAGGCAGCGCCGCCCCGGCGGGTGGGGGAGGAACGGGGAGAGGGGGGGGGGGCCGAGCGGGGGAGGCGCGGGGCCGGCCCCTCCTCCGGCCGCCCGCGGGCCGGGGCCGCGCGGGCGGGGGGCTCTTTGTTCGCCGCTCCGAACGGCGCTGCGGCGGCGCGGGTGGAGGGCGCCCGGCCCGGGCGACTCCGTGCGCGGGGCTGGGGGAGGGGGGACCGCGGGGAGCGGGGGCACGGCGGAACGGTCACGCCGCCGTCACCTACAGCCTCACCTTAACCCCTTCCCCCCCCCCCCCCCCTCCACCCTCGCGCCGGCCACACAGATCCGCCCGGGCAGGGTTCGGACCGGAAGCACCAACCGCCGCCTCCGCCTCGGGCTCGTGGGTCTGACCGCGGAAGCGGCCGCGGCCGCGCCGCGTGCGGGGCGCGCGGGGCGTCCCCCGCCGCAGCGCCCGCCCCCGGGCGGGGCCTCGCGCCGCCGCCGCCGCGCGCGCCGCTCCCACGTGGCGGCCGCTCCGCCGCCCCTCGGTGGGCGCGGGGGCAGCCCCGGCCGTGCGCGCGCTGCCCGGCACCGGCCCCGGCCGCCCCCGCCACGGGCCCGCCCGGGCACCGCCACGGGGCTTCGCGGGGCCACGCGGCCGCCGGGGCCGGGGTCAGGGTCCCGCCTGTCCTATCGTACGCGGCGGGAGGAGCGGCGGGCGGGTGGTTGCGCTGTAATTCGTGTCGGTCCTTGCTGGGTCGCGCTCTGAGGGGCCCGGTGAAGGGCACTGAGGGGGAACGGGCCGGCCCTGGCCCGATCATCTCCCCCCGGGCCACCCGCGGCTTCCCCTGCCCTGATCGCCCGCTGCCTCCGCCCGGATCACCGCTCATTGCCCGTGTCCCCATCACCGCCCGCTTCCCCTGCCCTGATCGCCCGCCGCCTCTACCCTACTTTTTCCTGCGATGTGTCCACACAGCCCTTTGTAAATAGAAGGGAACAAACTCTGAACCAGCAGAATGCGAGCCGGCGGCAGGCCAACAGCCATGTGACGGCTCCCACATAGCGTTGACGCAGTCCCAGAGTTTTTTTGGGTTGAAGTGTGAGTAGGGTTTGTCGGTGCCACCTATAAACACAGTGCATGCCCGACCCATGGGGCAAAGACGTCTAAGCAGGGAAAGAGAAACCTTTTCCCTAGTTCCAACTTGAATGATTTACATCTCATAAAACAAATAATTGCCCATATGTGCTGGTACGTTTTCTTCTCTCCTGCTAAATCAGACTCAGCATTGGACCAACTGAATTTCTATCTTTGCTAAGTATTTTCATAGTTTAGGTAAGTTCAGTGGACAAAAATAAACGAAAGTTGAATGCAGTTTGGAGGAGAATTTAAACTGTTTGCACAAAGTTCAGATGGAATAGTATTTTAAAATAAAAGCGGAGTGAGAGGGGAGAGAGGAAAGCAAAATGTTTTTAATAGACCAGTGGAAAACACGTGATTGAAGAAAAGACAAATTCATGCATTACTGCTGGAAATAAACCAGGTTAGTGTTTTGCTGACCTCTGCAAGATTGAGTTGCTGTGTGGTAAAAGTACAGAGGACACATTAAAAAAACTTCAGTTTTAGGCAAATTGTGAGAAAACTGGGAAGAGTGATTTTGGCTGTTTTTAAAATTTATTTAATTTGCATATTCAACTTAATTAAACTGAAATATGAAAGACACAAATTAAGAACATGCCTTCCAAGTCCTACTGGAAAAATAACCTTGTTGCAGGCTGGCTTCAGTGTAGACTTGAGGCTTCATGTCCTGCTCCACAGGGCAGGAAGAGAGATTTTCGAACTATGTTAAGTATAGGGATTTTTACTGTCCATAAGAGTAGTACTTCCAACAACATCTGCTGGTTTCTTAAAATCTTTCTTTGTAGTTTTAGAACTTACTATTCATGTATTTGTAGTCAGAATGCTTGTAGTGTTGCAATACTGTCTTCTATGATACTTAATATTACAAGAATCAGCATGGGATATTGATACTTACTATTATAAGTGTCAGTATTGGATATCATGAACAAATTTTATTGTGAAATTATGCTGCAGCACCCTACTACCTCAAAATGGATAGAATAGAAAGCATTTGTAGAGCGCTTTTAGTATTTGATATAATGTCTACTTACATTTTGCTGTTTGCTCAGTTAAATGAGGCAACATTCAGATCTCAGTTTCTTAAAGTTGGGCAGTCAGTTTCAAATAAATTACCTGTTTTTTGTTAGTAGGCATTTTTTATTAAGGTGGTTTCAGGTATTGGACTTCTTCAAGCCTCTGCTGCTTCAAAATTTATAAGGCCTTATCAAAATCATGTAAAATTTAAAGTCAAATCACTGGACCATAGATCTGAACAAAAGGCAAACATTTCCTCTAAGAAATACATTTTCTGGCTCAGTCCTGGAGTGGTATTTATGTCTAATTTAGTTGAATTGAATTTGAGTTGCATTGTTTTTTAAAAATTTGAGGAATCAAATGTACCCTGAGGATAATTGCAATATTGAAATTATTGAACCCAGTGCTACAGCTAGGAAATAAAAGATGCAGATTACTTGGCACCCGAAGCAGAATGCAGGACTCTCAGTTCTCTAGGTCTGTTTCTCAGCCCAGCAGGAGAGCTTTCCAAGAGACAGCCTGGAAAGCAGCATGCACCCTGAACAGGAGGCAGCTCCTGGGCAGCCTGAGCAGAGGGCACACGCCTCCAGTCCTTTTTGACTCTGGGGCTGTACGGATGGCTGTTGAGAATTGTTGTTTCCTCTCATTATTTCCAGCTGTTCTGTAGGAATCAGTTTTCTAAGATGTCATGAGGGACAGAGTTCTACACCGTTGCCAGGCACTTAGAGCAGCCCTCTGCTCACCTGCTGCGTGGAACAGGACTGCTTCCGCCTACCCACACCAGCTTTCAAGGCTCTGGACTTCCCATGGGAAGCTTTGGATGCTTTCTGTTGTTCTCCCAGTGCATGTTATGAAATACAGGCAGAGACTCAGGGAGCAGAATCTCAGACACTTGAGTGTTCGCTGAGATTAATTGATTAATCATTGTTACTTGCTGAGAATGAATATATGTACAGTATTTTACAATGGCTCTGGGTAAATCATACTCTAATTACATCGTGTAATTCCACTGCAATTTTGTGATAAAGTCCTGTTGCAGGATGGTATGTGAAGAGGAGGTGCTAATTTTGGCTGTTAAACAGCAGCTCAATGTACACATCTTGTAAAATTTAGCTAGTGTCATCTCCTTGAAAGATCAGCACTTTTTTTGTGCTCCTCTCATTTATATAACTTTATTACGATACCTATGCTGTAAGAGGGCTGTTGTATCTCTCATCACATGCTGAAAGCTAAGGAAACTGAGCAGTTTATTCTACATATGTTATCAAACACATATTTAATGTTACTAGCAAACATGTATGTCTTAACATTTGCCTAAAATGTAAAAGAACAGTTGACCTCTTCAGAAGCAGCACTCAAGAACACTTTTCATTATGACTTGAGTTTTATATATGAAGCAGTGTACCACCGTGAGGCTTTAAAGGGAATAAACTTAATACACAATGTCTCAATCCCTGTGTTTTTAATAGCATTCTTGTAGTCAATAATGAGGAATTTGGCACATTCCTGCCAATCTACACAAAGAAGCTAAAATACTTATTGGGATGATGTGCATCCAAAAAGCAGCTTCTACATATTTACCGTGCATTAGTGAACTGAACAGTAAAATGTTTTGCAAGGAGTTAAAATTCTAAACAGCAAGCTTCTATAAAACTGATAATAATCATCATTATTGTTATTATTTAGTATCTTGTTTAAGGTAGTGATTAATTTTCATTTATGATTACCGTTAACAAGTGTGATAAAATCTGAATTACTTTCCACATGCAGCATGTACACAGTTTTATACTTTCCTATGTGGTTTTCACACTATTTTTTTCATTTGTCAGAACTTAGTACATTAGATATGGGAGTTCAAAGTGTAAAGAGTTACTTCTTCAGTTACAAACAGCAGAACAGCAGTATTTTTTTCTGGTGGAATTTTTTGTTCCATTTTTAAGTCAGGATGTGAAAGTGATCAGTCAAGCTTTCTTTAAGAATGATTGCAAAGGTTGAGAACTGCCTTCATCTTAGATTATGGGCAGGATCTTTTCTCCCTGCATTATGCTTTTATAATGGTCAAAATCATAAGAGTGGTTGGGAAAGTGTCCTCCAGGGAAAACACATGATTAATTGTTAGGCGGTAAACAGGAGGAGGAGAATGCACATTATGGGAAGATTTAAATTATCAATCAGTTAGGATTCAGTTTTGTTTTGTGTATCAATAATTAGATACACCTTTATGTTACTTTTAGGTAGCAATATGCATTATACTAGATGATATGAGACTGAAATACATTCCAAGTATGAGTTGCAGTTTCCTCCCTTACTCATAAAATCTGTTGTGCCCCAGTGCTTTAAATCCTTAAGACTTCAGTGGATATTTTGGGTAGGTGCATTTTTAGTAAATGGATCGCATGTTTTGTTCTACATGCAAAAGCGGCATCAGGGTGGTCATTAACATGAAATGCATAGAGAAACATTCAAGAATCTTGTTTTCCATACTCTGGAACTCCCAGCACTGCCCTATGCATTGGGCTTCTCTGTTAACTATGGGTAATGCCATTTCAATGTGGAATATTGTTACCAAAATGATACAACAGTGCAGTTAAGTGTCATGACCTGGAAGGTTTTTGTAATAGAGCAGATGTCTAAGCAAGAGTAATCGAAGTGGGGAGTGTTAAGTCCTTTCATTGAACTGTCTTTTTCATTTCCTAGTCTGATGAAAAGGGAGAGCAGGATTTGTGGGGACGGAACTTGTCCAATAGTGACTGACAAGGTGTGCCAGGACCCCCCTTCTTTCCCTACTCCCTTGAATCTGGCTGTTGACGTAGCTGCTGCTGTAGGTGTTTGGTTTGTTTTGGAATCTTCCAGAGGATTCACCAGAAAACAGGATGTCGTGCATCTGTCTGTATCCCAGCAAGATAAAGCTGCCAAAGCTGGTCGCTCTGCCAGTCACAGTTGCAGGCTCCCAACTTCAGCACAGAGTGTTCACTCTTTCCTAGAACTTGCTAACAGCTGTCCTCTAGATAGCGTTGAGTAATATTAGGCTGAGGATAAGTATATTTATCTTACATTTAAAAAAAAATACATATAAGATTGAAATATGTTTTGTATACTCAGCATGACAAAGAACAACTGTTGGGTTTGCTTTACTGTATGTATTTCTTACCCAATTGCATTTTGCAGTATTTTGCCCCAAGATCTTTTAGACTATTTTTTTATTCCAGTTTTGCTTATTCTCACAGTCTGGGCCAGAATGCTACCTCAAAACAGGCTTCCTTTTTTAAGAGGAAATTATTATTATTCATAAGTGCTGATGCATAGCAAACGGTACTTTAACAAATATGAAATGTTTTATCTTTAGTGGACTTAAAACAATCAACAAAATTGTTGTTAATACTACATATACAAGCATGCATGCACAGACGTGCTCAAGAACAGATACAGACTTTCCTGTTTTCCATAAATCCTAATTTCCTAGGGAAGCAATGATGCATTTGCTCTGTTGGTGCATCTTTGTTGGCCCACTAGTCACTCATGGGTCCACTGTGACCCAAATTTGAAGCAAGATTGTGGAATAAATAAGGTATCATTAAATAGTTGAACCAAGCCAATGGCTTGCTGGTATGAGAAGAGATTTTAATTCAAAAATTTTTCCAGCCCAAACCTTGTGCATGCTCCTGAGCTGGGCCCTTTATCTCTATGAATTACAAGGAAAGTAACCCGGAAAAAAAATAAATTAGTTGTTTTCTGACTGTTTATCAAGATGGAAGGATAAGGTTGGCACCCATGCTTGACTAAGGGAACAGGTGGGGCTGTGAGGCAGGAAATCAAAGGGACAGTTGAATCCTGTCTCTTAACAGAAGGTGTTATATGTTAGATGTGCTTCATTTTCTTGTAATATCAGAGTTCTTACAAATCTCACAAAGAAGACAGGAAACTAGATAAGGAAAGAGATTATTACTAGGGCTCCCAAAAATGAAAAAAATTTGAGCTCCTGCTTTTTTTTGGCACCAGAGAGCTCAGGTATGGAACACAGTCTTCCTAGGCCTCATTGGTTCTGACACTGGTTTTGATTATTCACTTTTAATTGTATTCTGGCAGTTTTGGGTTTAAAAAAACATCAAAAGTTAACAATGTATTTCAAATTTGTGAAACAATGTTTTGACTCAATGTTATTTGACCTGAATTCAGGGTACCTTTGGCCTTCCTGATATTTTCTTCAGAAAGTTAACTGTTGCTTTGCTTTAATTTTCACTTTTTTCCAGTGTTAAAGAGTGGCTCTTCAGCGCCTCATTTGTCTTCTGCTTTCAGTTTGATTTTATTCTCCGATAGGAATTCTTCGAAAGCATTCCTCCTATTTGAATAGCAGTAATAGTAGGAATTAGAAAGAACATATAATTCCATATATTCCCTGCTAAATAATTTTTGTTGTTCTGTCCACTGCCACCTTTTAGTCTTCTCTTCTGGCTTTGTGGTTAATATTTTTTACTGTTTTGCTCTGATGAAGCAGTCTAGGATTGTCTGAAAAATCATTTTGATTTCCATTTTAGAATATTTTGTAGTGGTATTGGTAGATTTGCTTACTGTCACCTCAGGCCCTCACAAAAAGACGATGTCTCACACTCTCTGAGCACTGGCATGTGTTGGTCTTGTGCCACAGCCCTCAGAACCAAGCCTAGTGCAGTATGGAAAAGTTCAAGGAAGATCCAGGCAGTGACTGTCAATGTATGTGGGATATCAGGGAAAAAAGATAACAGTACCATGGGATTTTCTTAGGGTCCAGGAGAGCTTTTTGATGGTGCTGTGAAAAGTAGACTGCTGTAGGATTTTTCACAAAGAGCTTTAGTGGCTTTGTCTAAATCTGTAAATATTTTTGAGTTAATAAGATCTGGAATTAACTCATATCAGGGCTTATCATGTGGTTTAGAAGCTGGACCACTTTGTTTCATGCTGTTATGTCTCTAGAGAGTTTGCAAAAGTTTGAGTGACATGATTATAGTACTATTAAGATAGCTTAATTGATATATAGATCAATTAAAAAATTCAAGTCGTGAAATAGGGAATTATGGTGGGTGAAAGGAGTAGGTATCTGAGGGGTTTGTAGTAGCTCTACATCCAACTGAGAGCGACTTACTTTTATACAAGATGATGAAGACAATCTCTTGTTATCCTCTTGACGATGCCCTTTACAAGGCTGCATATAGGGGCTGTGTGGAAGATCAGCACATTAAAGAGTATCTTGACTTCAAGGGTGGCCCAGTAATAGTAAGCTGATTTTATAAATCTGTACATCTTTTGTTTGGGTGCTACCCATTGTAAATCATACAAAATCTAATCCAGAATGGAACCTCATAGTTACCATTACAGCCATCAAATTGCCTACAAATTGAAATTCATATCTACACAGCATTCAAGCGTTTACAGAGTTTATTAACAGTATTTTGAGATGTAAAGAAAAAATTATTATTCAGCATTATTCAGGAGAGAGGTACAGACTGTTTTCCCCTCCACAAGAGATTCTCTGTCTTTCTCTCCCCATCTCTCTTACTAATTTCATTATAATTTCTCCTCCTGGGCTGTATGTACATTTTTGATTGACTGGTTTTATTGACTTGCACGTGTAAAGTAATAATGCTCTGAGGCCAGGTAAGCATAATGCTGTGTGTAGAGGAGCATGAGCAGAGTGTGACATTTTGCCAGTCATCTGCTCATCAGTTGAGAGTGTCAGTTTGCAGCTGCTTGCCCATAAGGGTCAGTGATATCTGATTAATTTGTTTGCTTTCTAGATCTCCAGAGATTTAGAATATCTTTTAGGAACGTGTCCAGAGATTGATATTTGCCCCCAAGTAACTTGCAAAATTAGTTTTCAAGTAAACATAAACACAGCTGAGTTTTTCATGTGAGAAGTAACACTAAAATCATGCTAGCACAGTACATGTACTCACTTTTCCCTACAAAAAACACATTATTTAGAGACTGACAGAGAAAAAGGACTTAACATAGATCTATGTGCATTATTCTGCTTGAATGGATGCAATTTATATCAAAAGATCAAAGATTTTTAAGTAAAAACTTATTCCAGCATGTATGTTAATATTTATGATGGATTTTCTTTCTGTGATGATTTTGTGTAAACCACAAGGACAACATGAAAACATTTGACAGTAATAATAGTGATTTTGTAAAGGGTGAAGACTTTAATACAGTTAACTTCCATTTATATACTGCCAAGACACTTTACAGAGAAAGTTAGAATGAGTTCACTCTATACCAGAAAAAGACATAGAGTTTTAGCAGGTTCCCAACCTGCTGTATGTTATCAACAATATAGTTTGTATGTTGGCAGGTCTATAGATGGCCACAGGGGTTACTGAAAATAACTAGTTATTACAAACATACAGATTGGGAAGACTGGGAGTTATCTATGGGCTGTTAACTCAATACTTCTAGATGAAAAGTAATTACAAGAGGAGATGTAGATATTTCCTGATTCCAGAAGATGCTGATATTTATTTTTGTATTTTTGTTTTGTTCTTCAGTGAGATAGAAGATGAATTCAGCTGAAATCACTGATGATGATGAAGGTAAAATATTATACTTTGTATAATTTTTGATCAGGCAAAAATACTTGTTGATTTAAAGCATTTGTAATAAAGAATGCAATTGGATCAAGACGAATTACACTAATGTTTTTTAAAAAGTTATCTAAAATAGGGCATTATCTTTGTTAGTCATTCTTATTTCTGCTCTACATCCTTCCTCCCCTCCAAAAAAATCTTTCTCCTGTAACATTTGTTTATACTTTAGATTCTTCTTTGGAGAAGAAACTGTCATTTACTGGAAAATTGAATGATTTGACTTTGAGGTGGCCCCAATATACACTTACCATAGAAGTCATAAAAAATAATGAAGTTCTTCAAAACACGTTTTCATAAAAAAAAACAAACCACAGAACATTATAGTGAGTCATGGTTTTCTGGAGAGGGTGCTTTATCTTTCTAAACCTTCTCTTTTTTCAGTTAAAATTCCTAAAAAAAATGTGAAAGTAGAAACAGAAAACGAAGATGAAGCTCTAGACTGCTCAGTAACTTCCAGATCTGCTGAGAAACACTCACTGGATGGCGCAGTGACTTGCCTACAGGATTCCAACAAAAGGAAACAGACCTCCCTTGGCTGTGATGGGTCAGGAGGCCAGCAGGATGCCTTACCCAGCGTGAAGAAGAGACGCTTTACGCAAGAGGTGACTTCTCTATACATGACTGTGATTTTTTGATTCATATTTCCTAGGCTAAATTCACTGCTGCTATAAGTAGAATGCAAGTCTTTTAACTAAATTTGCATTGGTAATGAGTTTGTTGCAAACGTGGCTTATCTGAAGCCAGTTTGCACTCGGCTGGGTATTCTCTAAATAACATGGGAGTGATCATATTTGTGAAATATGGTTATTTCACAAATTGGTTAATTCATTTATGTGAATTATATTTTTGTAGTTCAGCAGATAACATAGGTAGGGGCAGTGATATAGAGTAACTGGGCATGACTGATTACAGTCCCTCTCATGTCACACAGTCCTTCAGCTGATTCCTGAGCGGTAGAATCAGGGCTCTAATTCCTTCTTCTGTGACAAAGCTTTAATGTTAGTGAAACCAGTATAAATTAGTGTATTATTTGAAGGATAAAAATGCAGGGATGCAGAACATTTCAGCCATATCAAGAGTGCAATGTATTACAGCATCTGGGGTGGCATCCCACTTGGGACAATCCAGATGTTTCCCTTGCCAGTGAAGGAGATGCCCAGTCTTTTCCATTATTCTGATCTTGTGTTTCACCTCTCTAGCAATGGCAGATTTTAATTAATCTCTGCTGAAACTGAGCAAGTTTCTTTTTGTCCTTGTTCTTTTCAGTAGGGAAAGCAATGATCATCTGTTCCTAGAAAAATCTTCTGCGTGTGGGAAAATATGTGTGATGCCGTCCACCCTCAGTCCTTTATTTTTGAGATTAAAATTCTTTTTTTTAGCTCTTCTCAGGAGTCACCTTATACTTTTGTTGTTCCATTTGAGAGTCCAGAAAGACTAGTGTCCAGTGTTGGATAGTCACATCTCTCCTGCCACCCTCTAAGAGCAGTATAATGACCTCCTGTTTTTCACACTCAGCACTTTATTAAAATAACCTAGATTCAAATTCATCCTCTTTTGAATAACTTCAGGCCCTGGGTTATATTTAGTTTGTGACCTATCCTAATGCACGTATCCTTTTCTGCTCTTCTGCTACCTAGCCAGTTATTCCATGTTGTATTTGCACATTTCATGTCTCCTTTATAGCCATAGTTCTCTGTGATTCTTTTTCTTGACTATCATCTCTCTGACTTCTTAGGGCTGTTTTTTTCCTCTGAATGCCTGTGGTAGGTAGGTTTTAATCTTATTACATGGTTTCTTTCTTTTCCTTTCTCTTTTTCTTTTTACGATTGTTTTCCTTACATTCAGATTCTTAAAAGAGCTTTATAATGGTCTCTGAACTGTGCTTGCTTTGCATTTTCCTGTTTGGCATTAATAAATTTTAAAATTTAATTTGAAATTAATTATAACTTTGGATTTATAATACCAGAAGTTGACCCAGTAATAACAATGAAAATTCAGTCTTGGCTGACTCCAATGAATCAGCATGTTTAGTTAAATAACCAGAAACAGTCCTCAAGCTTAACAGTGTTTTTAAAGTTAATTACTTCTCTAGTGTCAATATAATGTTTTAATTGATGACTTTATTAACTATTTCTATTTAAACAGTGGAAAAATCTTGATTATTTTAAAGAATGTTGTGCTTGTAGTATATTTTTACTGCATGTCACAAAGGCATCTGTCTATGATATAAACAGAACTGTGCTTCTTTTGGGCTGGTAATTTTATTGCTAAATTACTTTTTATCTGAAGACTTCACTTTTTTTTTTTTTTTTTTTAATTTTGAATACCACTTCATAATCAGGAATTAATTTTGCATTATTTTCTTTAAAAAAACAAAGTGGAAAAGACTACACGTTTAAAAATGTTATGTGCAGGACTTTTCCATATTCTTATGTGTCTGAAAGAATCTGTTTCTTGCTTGTATATTTATTTATTCTTTACTCCTGTGCTCGAATATTATGTGCTGTATTCTTACAGATATTTAGACTTTGTTTATTAAGCACAGCAAAGGTTGTAAATAGATTCAAGCATTGAACAGAACAATAACAAAGCAGCTTTTAAAACTTGGCTTAGGACTCCAAGAGAGAATGCGAGAGACTGTTTCACAATTTCTTGTATTGGATCATATTTTGCAAAATACTGCACTTTGCAAATGTCCATAAAATGTTTAGAACATAAAAAGTTGCTGTACAACTGTAGTATGAAAAGCAGCACTATCTTCTATACATTGAGTTTCAAAGAACAATATCTTTGCTTCTTTTTTTTGATAGTACATTAGAACTGATCATCTTAAATGGGTGCAGTATTATCTGAGATGCATGGATATTTAAAGATCAGTGTTACAGAAGATTAATTTGTTAAATTGGAGAATTTACAAAAGCCATGCATTTATGGTGTGGATAGTGCTGTTCCCAGATGTAAACTATAGACAAGATAATTAAAAGCAAAAGAAAAGAAAATGAGAACGCATCTGAACTAAAATATCCTTAAATATTTTTAAGGCCCAAATGTTTTGTCATTTGCTAGGAGAACACTGGCTATGAGTTTTTGAAATGCAAATATTCTGAAATGCAAATCCATCCCGAAGCCAGATTCAGCCATTGGGAGCTGCATTAGTGAAGGCAAAAGTTCAGCTGCCATCATAGTGAAAATCTGCTGTAGCTCTTAGCATGAGCTCCAGAGCACTGTGTCCAAAACTGAGACTGCAAACTCTGATGATCTTGCTGTCAAAATAATTAATTCATGTTCTTTAATACACATTCTAATATTGATTTGGCCTGACTTTGTGAGGTGCACAATAATAGAAATTACCCTCATATTGCCAGGTTTTATTACATAATTTATTAAGGAAAATAAATAGCAGGAAGTCAAATGAGAACTGACAGATACCTGATGGCCCTGAAAAACTATTTAGTAGCAAGGTATTTTAGTAGTAGAGAAGGAATTGAAAGAATCATATGCAGTTTCTGAAGGAATATTTGGCATATCCTCAGTTAACAGGAGTGTTAATGAAAGAGCAGTTTAGTTGGTAGGTCTCACTGGTTGTGTAAGAAATGTTTTGTTTTGTTGTTTAGATCTAAAATAGTAAAAAGCTTTGTAATTCAGTTTGACTGGGGAGCAGTATTGTGCTTATTGTAGTGGAGATTTTCATGGCCTGCTTTCAGGTGATGTCTGTGTGGCAGAGCTCTGTTACCACCTGAAATTACCTCTGTTTCTTCACTGACAAGTACAGGTGGTGTGTGACAACGTCCCAGCTTAGGAGCCTGCATTTAGCGGAGGGCAATGTGGATTTCAGTCTGCTTGCAGTTCAGTCACTGTTCTGGCTTTATTATGAGTGGGACTGGAGTGGGACAGTCTTCTAAATAGGATGTGGAAGTCAGGTGTCATCAGCACCATGACAGCCAGGGATTCTGCACACTGAAATACATTGCCTTGGCATTACGTTTTCATTTCATCATCTCTCCACACAGCTTTGGACGTACAAACACAAGGTTTCGTATGTAGGGTAATGTGATGTGAGTGAGAGCAGAACTTGGAAACAGCTTCAGTTTAATTGAATGCTGGTTTCTAAACTTGGAGAGGAAACCAGCTTGTTCTTTCTTAGTCTCCTTTGAGTATACATTGCATAAGAAATTAAGATAATTAGATTCAATTTGTCACTGCAGTAAGAAAATGCCAAGTGTGAGTACACATAGGGACCACATTTATTTCATAAGTTACAGTTCTGTTTCTAAGAAAGAAACCTTAATTCAGGTTCCTCACTGTAGGACATAATGTGGTCTTCGCTAGAATTTCAAATTTCTTGGTGCTCTCAGCTCAGACCTGAAGTCTGTGATTCATTTGTTTTAATACTTGAATGCAAATTCTGTTATTTTTTATCTAATTAATGTTCCGTGGAGCAAGCCAAGAAAATTGTTTCAGTATAGAAACATTTACAAATCTAGGAGTGTTTTCTCATGTTTGAATTCTGTATGTTGGATGTTGATTCTGTTGTGTCTGCTTAACTTTTAAGAATTATTTGCAAGTAGCTTCGTGTTTGGAAAAAAAACCCCAAATCACCCAAGCCCTTTGAGATGCTGTGAGATGATGAAAATGCTTAGTTCCAATTTCAAGCAATGAGGAGTAATTACAAATAATTGACAATATTAACTATTTATGAATTCATTACTGGTTTTATATAATTTATAAATTATATAAATTTATATAGTTTAAATAATTTAGGGACTTAGAAATCCATGAGTCTAAACTTCCTTGACTTTCAGAAATGAAGATATCTTCTGTTAGGCTTCCTTTTTAAAAAGATATAGTACCAAGGTACTTTCCACGTCTTTGTTATTTGAGTAGAATACCTTTTAAAAATTAAGTCATTTTTAGCATTTGTTTAGCAGTTCTGCGCCATTATAAAGAGATTTTTTTAAACCTGTATATAAATGTTTCACATCAGAAAAAGAGAATAAGCATATTTTTTGCGGTTTATAGTCTTTGTGACATTTTCAAAAGCTAACCTAAAGAGAGTGCTGGAATGTTAAATGCAGTTGTTGGAGGTAATGGCAAGGTCACAGGACTAGGAGTCAGAAAATCTAGATGCTATTCTTGGCTCTGTTGCTGACTTGTTGCCACCAAAATTCTCTACAGCCCAAGATCCTCATATGCAAGGTGAAGCCTAATGATACTTAATTTGAGGAGTAATTAGAGCTCTGTGGGTAGAAAGTACTGAGAATTATTATTGCATTTCTATTCCATAGAGAGAGCTGTGAGCCAAAAAAAGGGAAGTAAAAAGGAAACCTAAATAATACCTTACTGTATTTTTATTTTTCTTAGTGAATTTATTAATTTTTATTATTTAACACAACAAGCCCCCTGGAGAAAATTTGACTTTGCATATTCATGTAACAATGCCTAGTTAAGAAGCACAAATTTATAGCTAATATCTTTAAGGCAATCTTACTAATACAATATTTATTCATTTGAAGGGCTCCCTTTCAAACATGAGGAACAGAGATGCTGGCTCACCCACTCAGGTAAATGCAGAGCAGCCAAACAAGAACAAGAATTCTAATGTTACATGGCTCTGTGAAGAAGAATCCTTCAGTGACATAATCACGCCATCTTATAAAAAACCTCTCTATGGCATCTCACACAAAATCACAGAGAAGAAGAACCCACCAGGAGCAGAGCAGTTTGCTTCTTACGAGTTGTTTGAAAAAATCAACCCCAGCAGTCCCTCGCAAATTCGGACTTTGAACGATCAACGCAAAAGAGACTCAGCCACAGCCATTGCAGTAGCAGCAGCCACAGCAGATTCAGAATCAAATATATATTCTTTGATACAGAAAATGTTTTACACGCTGAACACCCTCAATACCAATATGACTCAGCTTCACAGTAAAGTTGACCTGTTGTCTCTGGAGGTTAGCAGAATTAAAAAGCAAGTCAGTCCAGCAGAGTCTGTTGCTGACTTCAAGCCTCCCCCGGAGTACCAGCTGACTTCGACGGAACTCAAACAAATCATGGATCAAAGCACATCAGGTGGAGACCTGGCTTGCCGGTTGCTCGTGCAGCTCTTTCCAGAGCTCTTCAGTGATGATGAGTTCGGCAGGAGCTGCAGTACATGTGGCTTTCTCAACAAAAGGAAACTTGAATCTCTTCATCTGCAGCTTATTCGTAACTATGTGGAAGTTTGTTATCCTTCTGTGAAGAGTACAGCTGTGTGGCAGTTGGAGTGTTTGCCTCAAGTCAATGATTTTTTCAACAGATTTTGGGCTCAAAGGGAAATGGAAAACAGTCAGCAGAATGTGCAATCATCCAGTTTTTATGAGACTGAGCAGGTTGAATCCTCTCATTTTATTGAGGATAAAGAACAGGAAGAAGCTTTGTCCTTGGACAGGAGTAATGTCATTGCCTCAGATTACATGCTGGATGCTCAGGATCTCAATGAATTTTTAGATGAAGCTTCTTCACCAGGAGAGTTTTCTGTTTTTTTGTTGCACAGACTGTTTCCAGAACTCTTTGACCACAGAAAATTAGCTGAAAGGTACAGCTGCTTTGGAGACTCTGGAAAACAACTGCTGGATCCTCATCGGCTTCAAATAATCCGTAGGTACACGGAAATTTACTTTCCGGATGTGCAAGAAGAAGAAGCCTGGTTGCAGCAGTGTGTTCAGCGAATAAATGATGAGCTTGAAAGTACGTATATGGATGGAAGTGAATGTGACCAGATGAGAGATGACTGTTACGATTCTTCTAGTTTACCAGATGATGTATCGATCATAAAAGTGGAAGACAGTTTTGAATATGAAAAGCCTGGCAGACGGTCAAAAAAAATTTGGCTTGTACCCATAGATTTTGACAAACTTGACTTTCCCCCTCCTGATTTTGATGTCCCAGTCCCAGATTACCTGTTGAACAAAGAACAGATTAAAAGCATATATGAAAGCAGTCTTTCCATAGGCAACTTTGCCTCTCGATTGCTTGTTCTCTTATTTCCTGAACTATTTACTCATGAAAACTTAAGGAAGCAATACAACTGTAGCGGATCTTTAGGCAAGAAACAGCTCGATCCCACTAGAATTAAATTAATTCGACATTATGTGCAGATACTGTACCCCAGAGCAAAGAATGACAGAGTGTGGACATTGGAGTTTGTTGGGAAGCTTGACGAGAGGTGTCGACGAAGAGACACGGAGCAAAGGCGCTCGTACCAACAGCAACGGAAGATCCATGTGCCAGGTCCCGACAGGAGGGAATTTCTCACCTATGCAATAAACCCTGAGAGATTTCGGGAAGAATTTGAAGGGCCGCCACTGCCACCAGAAAGAAGTAGCAAGGATTTTTGCAAGATACCACTCGATGAACTTGTTGTTCCTAATCCTGACTTCCCTGTGCCTTCTCTGTATTTGCTGTCTGATAAGGAGATAAGAGAGATAGTGCAGCAGAGCCTGTCAGTTGGCAACTTTGCTGCCAGGCTTCTCGTAAGACTCTTTCCTGAACTCTTTACTCCAGAGAATCTGAGACTGCAGTACAACCATTCAGGTGCTTGTAATAAAAAACAGCTTGATCCCATCAGACTGAGACTGATCCGTCATTACGTGGAGGCAGTTTATCCTGTGGAGAAAATGGAAGAAGTGTGGCATTATGAATGTATACCGAGCATCGATGAAAGGTGCCGGCGTCCTAACAGAAAAAAGTGTGATATACTGAAAAAAGCTAAGAAAGCAAAAAAAGTGACAGGCTCTTTAAACTGCTAAGACTTTGACCACTAAATTATTGTCAGGAATATGCTTTGGTTTAGACTGAAGGGCCTGTAGGGAGCTGGGGGTTCTCAGCACCTGGGACAGTCAGGCACTAAATTTGTTGTGCTTCAGTGTGTGTGTTGCATTTGTGTTGGCACAGCAGCAATGGGAAGTGGCTGACAACATTTGTACATGGGTAAAGACCATCAGTGACAGCTATCAATGACTCGCTGAGAGCATGATATTCACTGGTACAAATACATGTATTGAAACTATTGCTCCACTCCCCATTTCTGCATCTTCCTTTTCTATCACTTTCTAATAATAAAGAATTTTTTTTTAATGGTTGTGCTCTTCAAGAGCAGTTTTTCATTATACCGTTATAAACAGTATTTTTAATTAATTCGGATTTTGAAATGTGTAGACTAAACTTAATTTAAATTTGAAAGTGCCATTTTCATTTGAAATCATTGGAATATTAGACTTTGCTTCTACAGTAACTGCAGCTTCACACTTGTTTTGTTCTTCATGATACTGAGGTACTGAAAGCTATGATGCTGTGTCAAAGAGTAGGTCAGAATGGTGTCCTTTGCATTTTTGACTGTTACGTTAGTTTTTTTTCTAAAATCAAGAATTTCCTGTTGAAGAATTGAGACATGAGCATAAACACTGTGTGAATGGGGTTTTTTTGTATTGACACCACAAGCTTGGTCCTGCCCTTGTGAGTTCTGTTATTGTTTTGTCCAGTGTAACTGCTGGAGTGACTGAGGATTGCTTGTCTTGAGTAAAGCCAGCAGAACAGACCCAAGCCTATACCCATGGAACGTCTTCCCATCACCTGCTCGCCACCCTGTTTGTAAAACAGCAAAAGCATCAGCAACATCAAAAAGACCTGAAATAAGAACTTTAAAAAATTTTAGACCTTATTTCCTATCAAAATCATGATTCCAAAGGTGTTTCCAGTGTTGATATTGAATTGCATATACAAAAAGTATGTGCAGAGATTGGTTTTGCGGTGAAATCCAGTGTTTCAGGGTCCCAGCATATGAGCTGTGGAAATGTAACTCATTCTTTCCATGAATGCAGCAGCATCTGGATATTTTGGGTGTAGGGATATAGAACTCCCTCACTTTGCCAAATTGTTTTAGTGTAATTAGTAGCTATTTGGAGACATAACTGTGTATGTATAACTTAGGTTCGTGTGGTCAAGTTTGAATCATTAATATGTTCAAGTGTAACAAAGACCACCCAGAACCTGATATGAATTTGCCGTATGACTTGTCACTGGAGAGTGCTGCTTTAAAACTAATTTTCTCTTTCTTTTTTTAAAAAAATTTAATACTGATAGAAAGGGTGAGAGAGAGTCAAATATGAATTCTTAATACAGTAAAGACAGTGGTTGCCTACAGAGCATCACTGGAACACCTTGGAGCAATTGTTGATGTTCTCTGTGGTCCTTTTCTGTTGTTTACTTAGATGGGTCATAGCAAATTTTAAGTCAGTTCCAGTGTAATTTTCTATTTTAGCATTTGTAAGGAAGTATAAAATATTTGATATTTTTACTTCAGATTTTTAGAATTTATTGTTCTTAGACTCATATTGATCCCTTTAAAAGGAAAACAAAGTGGTTTTCCCTGATGGCAAGAACTAGTAAACGTATTGTGTTAAACTGGGAGTAAATCATAGTTAGTAGCATTTGCTCGTTTTGCCCATATGCTAGAAACATTCTCAGAGAATGTATGAAAAAAGTCATGAATGTACTAAATAACACATTGTTTATATCCATTTAAATGTTTCCTGTTGGTTTAAGTAATAGCAGACCATATTCAAAATGGATATCGGAGCAAATACAGCTATAATAAATCAAAATCATTTTACCAAAGATAAAGAACTGATACCACAATGTCTGCATCTGTTCATTTTACTGCATAAATTTATCAAATTGAATGTATCAGAAACCAAGACTCTCTTGTCATTGTATGCTACCTAGAAACTCTGTGAAATGTTTTTTACATGCACTTTTATGGGATATATAAAATAACAGAAGATCTTAACGACTCTTTCATTTGTGGTTGCAAATGGCTGGCCAAAAGGTAAGAAATACAATTTTATTTTCTTATCTTAATGTCATATGTTTCACCACTTGGTGATGTCAAAGCTCCCAGAAGAATTCAATATATACTGAACATTTTTACAAGGGATAGACGTTACTAGCTAGCATGCAAGGCTTTTAACTGTAGCTGTTGATATTAAGTAAAAAAATCAGTCAATTGATATTATCTAAAAAGTAGTGAAAAAAAATCAGTTTGACAACTTTGACCATAAAAATTATAATTTTTTAAACTGGGTATACAAATATTTTTGTTGTGTTTTTTCCTCTTTTTATTGCTGTGTACATTCCTTTTGTCCAATTCTTCACAACCCTTTCATGATTCATTTGATTGTATGATTTATAACTGATATCAAGAAAATACAGACGTATAAATAGTGGCATAGTTCACTAACAAAAGTTCTTGCAGCGCATCTGAAGTACAGCCACTTCATCCAGTTGGTCAGTCTTGTAAATATATTAAAGGTATATTATTTTCATACAAGAGGAATGTTGTCTGGTGATTGTTCAGGTACAAGCAGGATTTTTTTTCCTATAAAATCTCTTACTAAGATCTGAGATAACCTTAGCTAGTCAGACAAATACATAAAGGAAAACACCCCAGTTTCTGCATCCATTTAAAAAGATTTTTCTGTCTTTCAGACTTCTTATGTTTAAAGGAATAAACTTACAATTTTGAAAGTGAAACTGTGATAAAAGGGTTGCTAGATATTGAAGTGTTGGGTGCCTGCGTAGCCATGCTCACTGTCTTCCTGTGGATTAGCATTACTTTCTACCTACTCAGTTAAGGTGGGTATCAAGTGTCGCTACTTCTTACAGTGTAAATATATCAGCTTTCAGTAAGTATTGAATAGCCCATTTCTAAGCTTTCTAAAAGAAACAGTGTAGTATGTATCATAATTCTTTATTTTTGCATCCTACACATTTCCTACAACTTAAACATTTCCTTAGAAGTTCTGAAAAAAATGTAAAACAGCACATCAAAAGGGAGGTGAAGTATACATCAGTTTATTGCCCCTTAAGTGTATTCAGGTGGCAGAATCAACAACAAATGTGTTTGCAAATGAGAAAAGTCTTTGCTTGAAATCACTTTGTTATACTGATGCAGTACAGCCAACAGTGTTTCATGTTCTAAGAAATGTTTGTGACTTTTTAAATTATCTTCAAAATGCATATAATTTATTTCTAGGTACATTTTTTAAAATCTGTCATTTGTGTCTTCAGTTATTGTTTGATGTTTATGTCATAGCAGTGAGAAGTAGAATTGTGTGCTCAATGCTCTACAAAGGCACACCAGGTCTAGTTTCCTGCTGGAAGGGGCTAAGATGAATTCTTCACCCCCAAGAAACCCAGAAAATAATCTGCAGGTTTTATTTATAATTTATTTCCATTCAGATTTTGTTTTGCTGATTAAAGCAATGTGGAACAGCTGGAAAATTCAATGTCTTAATCTTGCCTTGAGGACAGGGCATAAATTGACAAGTGTTCTTACTTACAAAAGTACATTTTAGTTGATTGCACTTAAAATTTATGGAAGAACAAATGTGGCAGGTTTTTCTGAGTAAATGAAACAAAATCCATCACTGTTGTTGCAAACATTTCTTTACTGCCTTGGTTTAACTTTCTGATTTTTTTCCCATTATTACTGCAAGTCAGCACCAATGGAGTTACAGATTTTTCCTCAGAAACATTCTGAAAGTATCTCTCTTAATGTGCCTGAAGTTGATAAAAATGAATAGATGAAGTTATGGTTTACTTTCCTCTTAATTCTCTTTTAAAACTGACTTTGCTAAGAAAGGCAGAACAAGCAAGAAAAAAGACACATTTGTCTTCATCATCTCCCACCTACTTTTCTTGTTGTAGTAAATGTTAAGACAGATAAATTTCTAGTGCTTTCAATAGTGCTTTCAAATCTTCATTTTGCCCTAAAATTCATTCATCTAAACTTCTCACTGGTAGTAATAGTCTTAATTTCTTATAGAAGTGTCTTGTAGAATACATAATACCTGTCTCTGTCAGAGCTCCCATAAATCCTGTTCTGAGAGGTCGTCTCTCCAGCAGCAGAGTGCCAGCTGAGGGAGCTGCCCTGGCTTCGTCAAGTAGATGACTCCTAACAAAACCAAATCTCCATCACATTCACATTTTCCTTGTACGTCATTTGACTGGCAGGAGATTAGCCCTTACACTGTATTATTTTTATCCAGCATATTCCTTTTCATTTTTTGTCATTTTCTGGTTGCTGTCATTTCTAGCTAATGGCCATGAAAGCTTGTGACATGAGCAGACCACTTGCTCTCTCCATTTCCTGGTGTGTTCCATCATGGGACTGTGGTCCCCACTGAGCATTTTTCTTTGATTAACAATTCATAAGGGAGAGCCAATTCCCATGGGAAAGGAAGAACTGTAATAGAAGAGAAATAAAGCTGTTCTTTTCCCACTTCCCCCCTTTCTTACCCACACCCCAAGACAAAATTGAATAGAAAAATTTTAGCTATGTTTTTAGCTATGTTTTCCTTAATTTCTATTTTAAAATTTAGTGAAACTGACTTCCCAATTATAAAACAGGTGAAATCACTACATGTCCAATCACACTAAAATGGATGTTTATAGATGGAAACAAATTATTACTGGGTATTGGAGGAAGATCAGCTAATTAATATCTATACACACAGAACACACACGCATGAATGTCAAGTAATCACTCCCAATTTCCTTCACAAATTTCATTATAGCAAAGCAACTGCTTGTCCTTGTTTCCAGAGGCATTTTGTAGTCTTGTGTGTCAGTGCTCACTTCTCTGGAAGGCAAAATATTCCTTTAATCATTACACTTTCAGGAATGTCCCACTTTGGTTAGCTCATATGGTGGTGTGTTAGCAAGGTCTACAACTGTTTCCCGTGAGAAGAAAATTCTAAAGTAACTGTTAGCAGTGGGAATGAGTCACTTGATAGGATTGCATCCTACATTTGAGATCTGACCCCTTGTATACAACCAAGAGTTTGGTATTATGTAATGTTGTCCCTTGTCTTTTGTTCCCTATCTCTCCTTGTTTGAAGAGATTGAACAAAAGAAGTTCTCGCTCCCTGTAGTGCTCATCTGTATACAGACGTACTGGAAACCAATGAATTTTAGTTTCACTAGTGCTCAGATGTGCATGGCTCACATGCATCCTTTCACATTCCTTTCCCTTCTATGTGGAGCACTGTAATTTGGTAGGTCCTGAAGGCAGACTGTCCTCTTCTGACATGCCATTACAGGAAAAAAACAACCTCAAGAAATAAAACAACAAAAAAACCAAACCCAACTCCCCACCAGAATCACTTTGGTGCTTTTCTGTTCTAAAAAAAAAGAATTGCTTATTATGTGTGGCCACAGGGGTTGGGGAATACGCTCTGCCTCTCTCTGAGTCTGCAGGCAGCAGAACTCTGAACCTATTCAGGAGTGCCAGTATATGCCTGCTTTAGTTGAGCAGGCTCTCTTCTGCCAGACACAAGTCCAACTCCTGTGGGAGCAATTCCCCACTATTCCTTCACAGGGTTCTCTGTCCCATGCCCTGCTCCATAATGCAGGCTGGCCCACATGCAGCAGATTCTGCAGCTGTGTAGCACTGCTCCTGCAGCAGGTGAGACACACAAAGCTGCCGGGTAATGCTTCAGGCTGTGCCAGGGACAACGGGGTCCTGCACCCACAGTCTGACAGTGCCTGCCTCTTACAGGACCAGGCAAAGTCATCTAGATCAGCTCATCTGTCTGTGCAAGGGCAGGCAGGCTGTACATTCCATATGAAGTTGGTTTTGCCTGTGATTAATGCAGAGGTTGCCTGGACAGCACAGTCATCTGGGCGGCTTCCTGTGAACTTGTCAGTCACTTCTCAGGTTGTCCAAGCCTCCCCTTTCCACCTCTCAGCAGCATCTCCATGAAGAAGCCCTTCCATATAGTTCCTCCACCACACAGAGTCATTGACTCCAAGATCAGTTCTTGTGTGTTTTACATGCCCCCTGAAGGTCCTGCAAAAACTGTGGATGTGACATGCCTGTTCATACACCTTCCAGAACACATGCTGCCCTGCTTACCCTTCTTTGGGTCACAGTTTTAGCTCACATGATGTTTAAAGATGCAGAAACAAGTGCAACCTGCTTAGCAGTGTCTGACCCCAATAAAAAGGTCTGATCAATAGAGAAGCTGATCCAGGACAGATCAATGTAGCCAAGCGGAACAGCTTCTCACCTTCCTGCTGTCATAGTTTTCCTCTGAGATCACCCTGCCTTGTGACTGAAGCTTTCTATTTTGAAGCGTATGGGTCCAGTTCCCTCTCCAACCGTTTCAATCCTGAAACCACAGAGGGCTGCTGTCTCATGCATCACAAGATTCATTAGGAAGTCTGTCTTTTCCTTAGCACATAACACTGATGGATTAACGCTTAAAGCTTATCAAAGCCTATTTATACCTTCCACTGTCAGTGAGGACCCGGTTTTGGTGGCAGTCGAGTATCAGAATTATTTGAGCTGGACAAGACCACCAAAGATCATGTAGCTCCAACTCCCTGCCATGGGCAGGGACACCTTCCACCAGACCAGGTTGCTAAAAACCCCATCCAACCTGGCCTTGTAGGCTTCCAGGGATGAGGGATCCCCAATTTATTTGGAAAACTTGTTTCAGTGTCTCATGACTTTCAACAACAACAAAAAATTCTTCCCTATATCCAGTGTAAATCTATCCTCTTTAATTTTAAAACCAGTGCCCCTTGTCCTGTAACTACAGGCTCTAGTGAAAAGTCTTGATTGCCTGTGCTCCTGTCTACTTTGGTTTCCAAAAGGCTTTTCCAGAAGTTAAATATTTAACTTTTTGGCTTAATACTGTATTTATATTCTGTCCAATTCAAGAAGCTATCTTACTAAGTGCTCTTCCTTATTTTAATGGCTCTCAGGGATGCAACTTTCCTGCTCATCTTGGATGCCAGGAGGGTGCTGGCTTTTTTGTTGTTGCTACTGTTTTTATCCTGTGCAGAAAGACCCTTTCAGAAAGTTAATTTCTTCACATCCATACCTTAGCTATTCCCAAGCCCCAGAGCATTCCTGGCATTTTTTGAGTGGGGTTTTCTTCTGGTCCTGCATGCTCTGGTGTAAGCTACTACTGCTGGAGGTGACAGGTGGTGTGTACATGCTGACAAGCATTTGACAGGTTGCTGACCAGCAGCTGGAGCTCACTGACATATTGCAACACACCTCTTTGCTTGTTTCTCAGAGCACCCCTGGAGATTAGGGCAGCCACTTAGAATAGCAAGAATAAGTGGAATTAGGGAAATGATAATGAGAGGATGCATCTCATTTATTTCCATAGCAGCTGGTGGAAGCTCCAACAGAGTGGTGACAGCAATGCCCACAATGAAAGTACAGCCTGCTGTCTTCCTCTGGGTGCTTGGTCTGCAGAGTCCCTTCACTTCCGCACAGTAAGGATCCAAAATCCCATAGGAAAGCTTTCCAGGATTATGTCCTCTTAAGAACCATTTTTTAAAAGGTCACTATGTCTGTAAATCAATAGCTAGATATGTATCTGCATCCTTAAACATCTACACAATTAAAAAAAAACAACACCCCAAACCAAGCAAAACAAAATGAAAAACCAAAACCCAACCAAACTAAAAACAACAAAACAGAAAACAAACAAAAAAACAACCCCAAAAACCAAACCATCAAAACAAAACCAAAACAGCACACATTTTAGCTATGCCTGAAGAAAGCAATAAATTATTCTAAACCCTTCACTCTGCAACTATCACTATGAGGCTGCGGAGAGGTACACCCTGTTTAAACACAGCTATTGAGTAGCTGTTGGCATGAAAGAAAAAGTGTCCTGGAATATGCTCCTGCTGTCTCTTCAGAGCTATCTTTGTCCTTCTGGGCTACCCAGACCAGGTTGGGAGCAGACCCAGACTGCATGAACAGTAGCTATTTGCTCCCACTGGGCAGCTTTCCTGCAGACACATCTGTGTGTGCCTGTCTAAACATATATAAACAATAAAAAAACTTTGTGCTTCACAGTTCATCCAATAAGTTGTGTCGAAGGAAGCACACGTTTAATGTCACCAGTGCAAGTGGTTATTCCTGAGATGCCTGTGCTAAGTGACAGTATTTTCCTGAATTAATACAGACGTGAGATTCTCACTCCAGTGTGGTCTGACCTTTACTCAGCTCCTTACAACACCCAAGTATTAAATATCCACCTAAATGCCACAATGAAATTAATACATGACAATCTGATATTTCATCTTCCTCTGTGTGGTTAGTTAAACTGTAAAAATCAGCAGTACTACAAAGAGCTCCTCCCTGATCTGTCTTCTCCATGAGAGCAGAGTATCACTGCCATGATTTATTCATAACTTCCTGATACACATAGTGAGGAGACCGGCCAGGCTGAACGGAGAGCTTTGGCTGGAACTTTGAAAAAAAGGAGTTTATGACCTCTGGAAGAAGGGTTAGGCAACTCAGCAGGACTACAGGGATGTTCTAAGGTTATGCAGAAAGAAAGTAGAAGAAACTGGAATTTAATCTGGTTACTGCCATAAAATATATTAAAAACCTGTTTCTATAAATATATAAGCAACAGAAGGTTGAGGTACTTAATGCCTTCTTTGCTTCAGTCTCTAGTAGTAATAACAGTTGTTCTGCAGGTACTCAGACCTCTGAGCTGGACAACAGGGAGAAGAACGTAGCCCCCATAATCCACAGGGAAACGGTCAGTGACCTGCTGTACCATTTAGACACAAGTCTATGGTGCTGAATGGCATCCACACAGCTGTACTCAAGAAGCTGCTAGAAGAGTTCACTGAGCCACCTTCTATCATTTCCCCACAGTTCTGCTTCACCATGGAGCCTCCAGGTCACTGGAGGTCAGCCAGTGTGATGCCCATTTAGAAGAAGGGCTGGAAGGAGGATCTGGGAAGCTAGAGACCTGTCAGCCTGCCCTCAGTGCTGGGGAAAGTCATGGAGCAGATAATTAATCTTGAGTACATCGTACAGCATGCACAGCACAACCAGGGGATTGGGCCCAGCCAACACACCTCTGTGAAGGGAAGGTCCTGCTTGATCAAGCATGATGGAGATGAGCTCCATCTGTGATAGTGGCCTTCTTAAGCAATGAGGGAAAGGCTGTGGATGTTGTCTACTTGGACCTTAGTAAAGCTCTTGACAACATTTTCCACAGCATTCTCTTTGAGAAACTAGCTGCTTATGGCTTGGACAGGTGCACTGTTCACTGGGTAAAAGCCTGTCTGCATGCCTGGGCCCACAGTGATGGGGAATGGGGATGGTCTCTTTCTCCCAGACAACAAGTGATTTGACAAGAGGAAAGAGCCTCAAGTTCCACCAGGTGAATTTTAGATTGAACATGAGGAAAGATTTCTTCACTGAAAGGGTTGTCAAACATTGGAACAGACTGCCCAGGGAAGTGGTGGACTCACCATCTCTGGAGGTATTTAAATGGCATGTAGATGTGGCACACAATTTAGTGATGGGCTTGGCAGTGCAGGGTTAACAGCTGGACTCAATGGTCTTGTCTTTTCAACATACACTATTCTGATTCTAGGATTCTCTCACCATTACGTTTTCCTGCTTAGAAATATGCCACTGCAATCAGTATCCTGCTGTATTCTTGGCATAGCAGCGGCATATGTAAGCATAAAGTTGGTACTGTTAACCTTTAATTAAGATTAAATAATTAAAAAGGAAGCGATTTTACATAATTGAGGGCTTTAGCCCTAACTATGTCATGAACATAGAGATGAAACAAAGAAAGCATTTTGCTTGACGTGATGGCAGCTTTAATATAACCTTTTTGATTAACAAAATTAGACAACAATTAAATAGTGATCAAATCAGTCTTTATTGGTTCATTATTTATAAGAAATTTCCTGGAAATGTAAGTGTTGGATCTTTTAACTTACAGTACCACAAAACAAAGCTAACAGCAAAAAGTGACAGGCTTTATTGCATGATTATTGATGTACGCAGCAGAGCAAGATACCATTCTGACACAAGCCCTTAAAAAAGGGTACTGTAATTTTGTTCAACCAAAATTCATATTTAACAAAAAAATATGTTTTTCTGCAAAAATCTTATGCTGCCACATGCAACCCCTTGTTACTTAAGTACATCCTGTTTGGGCACTTTTAAATTTTTCCAACGCCTCAAAATGACTTTGTATTTTTCACTTACAGTTTTGTCCGATAATTTTTTTAAGACTACCCGCATAACTACAGCAGTTCCTGTTTGTTTATCTTCACCTATTATGAGATCCAGTGTGTCTCCAAGTTTCACCTGGAAACAGAAAGAGAAAATGAGTGATTATAAACATTCCCTGGGGAAAACAAATCCCTGCAATCTTCCTTTCTTTCCACTTAATATTCTTATCTCACAGGAGAGGAGGAAGGCAGCCAATACCAGACCTATTATAGATCCTCCAGCTATAAACTTCTAGGAAAGCTGTGGCAATACGCAATTACATGTCTCATGATCTTCCATGCCAAGAGCTTCACCCTCCATGTTATACAACCAACACCTAACTCTGAAAAAAGTTTCATGTATGTCTTTTTTTCCTGAAGTGTGCATCCCACCAGTCTTTTTCTATCAACACAGACACAAAACAGCAAAATGCAAAGTTCTTCCTCATGCCTTTTAAACGGTTTGAAGTGTTTCAAAGAACAGAGTGCTTAGCAACTGCCTGTGCTCCTCTCAAAGGTCAGGTGCAGTACACCTCTCATAAACCAGCCTTAACTCTATGGGATCAGGAATCAAAACTTCTCATCGTATTGCCCTTGGATGACAGTAGCCACCACTGACGATCACCTTCACATGAAGAAAGGGTTGGTAGAAGTACATGTCTGGTAACCCTTCTGGATCTCTCCTAACTGTGGTCCTGTGTGCTCTGTTACAGGTACAACAACCTTCCCTCAGCTACCCCAGTTTCAATCCCTTTCTATCATCAAACTTCCTATTTTCTTTAATCATGTGCCTGCTCCACCAATATCTCAGATTTAATCATTCCTACTCCATCAACCTTGCATACATATCATTGCTCCCTTCAACAACTTAAAGTGTTCTGTCCTTGATGCCTTCCCTTGACTTCCAGTCTTAGATTTGACTTTCCAACCACACAAGTTTCCTGTCTGCCTTAGGGGATAATGTTTTACCCAGGGAAGTATAGTCACACCATCCCCCCAAGGTGGAAGTGGTATTAGCAATGCTGTGCATTCACCTTTGCAGAGTGATCTAGAGGGAGAAGGTCATGCCTTAGCTATTTTCTTGTGCTATATTAAAAAGAAATTAAAAAAATAAAAGTCTTACAGTTCTACTTTTCTTCCATAGTTTTTCTCCGTTCAGCCTGAGTTCATTATTGTAGAATGCATCTTCTACTTTACTGAAGAAAAACAAGGTTTTATTGCAGTTACAGTGTGCAGTAGAAGAAATACAAGTGTTTCTTTGCAGAAACACAACACCACCATTCATGGGCAAGGCACATTTCCACAGCTCTAATTTGTGTGTAAAGGACACCTTCACTTGAGGTTAGGACAGACTTAAACTGAAAGTAAAGAAAAGGTCTTTCACAGATATTAAATTAAATAATAGCATATAGTTCCTCTGTGCCAGAAAAGCTGTTTCTAGAGATCTGTCTCCTGAATATCGAATGAATAATGTCTCCTTTCCTGCACCAGCCAATTTATTAATTTGTAAGTGACCAAGTTATACTAATATTCTGTTCTAACAACATAGTGATATCAGACTTCTGAAGGTTGCATTAGATCAAACTCTGTGATACATTTATAGACTGCACATTTACCTGGTAGACCTGTGAAGCTTGTACTTACCATCCCCTATTTCTCCATTCATTAAATAGTGCATTATTTTACTCCCTCAATCTCAAATTAGACCTTTTCATATCACTCAGTACAGTATTCTGCATTTTCTTAATTTTAAATAAATAGTGATACAAAATGCCTCCTCAGCAATCTCAGAAATACTGCAGACAGGGAAAAGCAAAAGCAGGCTGTTTCAAGGGTGATAGGGTGAAATAAACAGGAACATCCATACATCCAAAACATGCATGCAGAGGGTCAAAAAAGCTACACAAAAAAATCCCCCACAAATACTGAGTTATTCCAACAATAAAAGGTTATCAGAAGTCAAATGTTAGATGCATGACATCTTTCTCACTACCAAGTTGTTTCTTCTGTACTTACTTTCTTGCCATGTCTAGACCAGCTTTCAAGATCACGTCATATCGAAGAGACTGCACTACTTTTTCAAGATCCTTGTAATCTTTCACTACATTGGGGTCATTTTCAAATTCATCTTCCAAATTACTTTCATCTTCTTCCTCTTCTTCCTCCTCCTCCTCTTGTACGCTTTGTCTGCTTCTTTTAGAGCTTTTGCTGCTTTTGTTGCGCAGAGAAAGTACTGAGATATACTCTGGAGAGAGTCTTAGTGCACTGAGTCTGACTGGGGAGAAACTGAAACATCTTCTGTAGTTTACTGTGCTTGCTTGACAGCTACAGAATAAGCTTCTCCTCCAAGTGGGATACAGTTTATTTGAGGGAAATTTCTCCCACAGTCCAAACCAGACATTTAGTTTTCTGAAAGTGCTGATGGGGAGTCTGAAGCCAGTCATAGCATAACCTAAAATAAAACAAACATTCTTATATAAAAATGAGCAACTGCTTTGAAGGCTTGGAAGGATTTCCCTACACATGGCATAACAGTTACTACAAAAATGATGAGTATCCAGTTCCCCATACAGCAATGCATCACCTGAAAGCACAAGGCTTTAGGTGGCTTTATGATCTTTCTCACACACTGGCCAACTACAAGGAGCTAAACACAACGAGAATCAAACGCAGAAAAGCCCAGCAGAGTACTCCGTTTGTAATTCCTTTTCTGGTGTTCAGCATTGACTGTCCAAACACATTTGTGGCACTTTCCTCCCTACATCTGAAATACAATTCACAAAATACACAGAAACGCTGCTATCTGTGTCATAAAAAGCACAGGGTGATCTCTATTTATCATGAGTCATTGTCAATACAAGCAAGTTGCTGAACACTGCAAGCAAGCAAATCCAGAAAAGCCGAAAGCTGCTTAACCTCAGTTTCTGCTTGGACCACAACACTCCCGCATAGCAAAATGCTGAACAACGACCCCCCCTGTTCCTCCAAGTGGGAAGTGGCGCCGTGGTAGTGCTCGGGAGAAATATCACAGCTCTGTGTATCGCAACAGGCGCGACACCAGGAGTGACACCGGACACAGCAGGATCATATGGGAGCTCCCCGGTGCTGCTGCTCCTCTCTCTAACCTGGGACATGCAGGTGGAAACACTCCTCTAACACCCCAGATGTCTTTCCACCCTCTCAGAAACTGACTTACAGTCCCTACTAGCTGGGTGCTGCGCTGGCTTTTACTGTGACCTCATATCCACGGAAAAGTGTTTTCTTTAGAAATTAGAGATTAGAGTATGGTCTCCCCGCACCCAATGACCCCTGCCGAAATATGAAATGAGGCGGTATTTGTGGCTCAGAGAAAAGCCCTGAGCAATGAGGGCTATTACTGGCCAAATAAAAATAACCACACCTCCTCTGGCTTTTTTCTTGTATCTAAATATGTGAACTTAAAATATATGACATATAGTTTGAATTGTAGGACGGTACAGCGATCGCAGAAGACACAGGCGTGAATCTGCCTTCTCCTCAGTTCGGGGGAAAATTCCAACAGTTATTTGGACGTGCAAACAAACATTATTCCTTCGTTTTAGCACTCGACCTTAGTTTGTTCCGCGCTGACCAGCGGGTACAAGCGGGCCGAGAAGGCCGTGAGCCCGCCCCACACAGGAAGCGCCCTCTCCGCCTCGCTGGAGCCCTCGGCCGGGCAGAGCCTCGCCCGGCACCCCCGGCCCGGCCCGGCCCGGCCCCTGACCCGCCGTCGGGCCGCTCGGTGGCGGCGGGACCGTGCGGCCCCGCCTTCCCTGGCGGCTGCCCCGGAGGCCGCACGGCCCGGCCCGCCGCCCGCCCGCTGCCGCCCGCCGCCGCGACCCGGCCCCGCCACCCGGGAGCCGCGGCGCGCCCGGCCCGGCCCGGCCCGGGCGGAGGGGCGGCCCGCGGTGTTACCTGGGTGCCGCGGCCGCCGGGGCCCGGGCCGCTGCCGTCCCCCGCCGCCGCTCGCCCGCCGGAGGCGGAGCCGGAGCCGGAGCCGCAGCAGCCCCGGCTCGGCGCCCTCTGCCGGGGCCCGGCGGACCCGCTCCGGGGCGGGACGGGCAGGGCGGGCGGCGCGGGGGCCGCTCATCCTCCGCCCCGTGCCCGCCGGTCGGGGAGCCGAGGCGCCTCTCACAGAATCACAGAACGCGCAAGGTTGGAAGGCACCACAGTGGCTCATCTGGTCCAACCTCCCTGCACAAGCAGCGACATCCCAGAGCACACGGCACAGGATTGTGTCCAGACAGTGGTTGAGTATCTCCAATGAAGGAGACTCCACAAGCACTCTGGGCAGCCTATTCCAATGCTCGGTTACCCGAGCAGTAAAGTTCTTCCTCATTTTCCGGCGAAACTTCCTGTGCATCATGTTCTGCCTGTTGGCTCGTGTCCTAATAGTTGGCACCACCGAAAAAAGCCTGTCTCCATCCTCCTGGCATCGTCCCTCTAGATATTTGGGGCTGCCTCTCCCCTTCGGCACACCGTGCCCGCTGGTTTCGGAGCAGAGGCTGGAGGGAGCTGGGAGAGGCAGGAGGGCAGCAGGCTAAAGTGGGGATCCTGCCAGTCCCTCAGCACACCGGGAGGTTCCACGGGAGGAGCCCTCTGTGTTTGTGCCAGCCTCTGCCCTGTCCTCTGCTGAAGACTGGTCCAGCCACCGATGGTCTCCCTCCCCACCGAGATATGCTGGAGCTGATTGCCATTATAATTTCCCCGGCTTTCTAGGGAAGTTTTTTCTGCGTTTTCAGCTCCTCATGCTCTGACCACATGCCCAAACCAGAAAAACATGAACTTCTCTCACTGGCGAAATCACTCCAGCAGATGCACAAGTTTTCCAACCATAGATTGATTTGAAGGGTTTGGCCACCATGACAATCTAATTCAAACCCCTCTGTGACCTACATTTCCCTTTATCTTTCTTACTTTCCTCCACATTGCATCTCCTTCTTTTACTCTGCATCTCCATTACTGGTGATAATTCATGATTCCTTCTCTTTGGAGCTCAGAAACTAGGAGGTCCATCCCCACTTCTGCCTTCTCCCAGATTTCTCTATGCTGTGCACCAATCTCTTTTTGCTTCTGAATGCTCCGATTTCTCAGCATTTGGGGAATTCTCTGTATCCATACAGAGCAGGCACAGAATGCAACCAGATTGGTAGCATCTCACCCTGATGTAAGTGGCCACACAAGGTTCAGAGTAATTTTGGCAGATGGAAAAGCTCCTCAACTTTACAGTTCTGCTTTAACATGCCAGCCACCTCACCTGACAGACCAGTGGGCCCTTGGAAAAATACAAGCAAATATGAAAAGTGATATAACTGCAGAACTACTGCTGAACAGCAGTGTAATTAGCACGGGCATTATAAGTGTTTTCCTAATTTTACACCTGTATAAACTTCGTCATAAAGTGTTTGAATGGGAGGTTTTTATGTCAGGGATATTTGGTAATTCACAGGCAAAGCTAGTTCCCCTCCTAAGAAACTTCACTGGGAAGAAGTCTCTGAACGCCTTTGTGTCTTCATGTATTTTGAATGTTCCAGTGCTAAGTTCTGTGAGATTTTGACCAATTTCAGTTGAGAATATAGCCTCTAATTTTTTTGGCACTTTCCCCCTGTATATGGTAAAATACACAGATATACTTAACGGGGTGGGGGAGTGGGGGAAGGGAAGGATGGTAAGAGTGACTTCCTTGCATTCATAGTGGCACATAGTGAGTCAGAACAGAAAAGAATGTCAAAAGCAGTGTGGATTCCCCGAGCAGAAATGCTAGCTTCTCTAAGAAGGAAAAAAAAACCCCAGCCAAAACCCAACAGAAACCACCCCAAACCTATCATGCACCCCATTATCTTCAAATCTTTTGGAATTTGACATGTCTCATGTAGGATTAAAGTCATGATCTAACGTTTCTGAGCGTGAAGTTAACCTACTCTTAGTAAACAAAAATACAAGTATTAGTGCCTTTCTATGTTATTCAGGCATTACACATCCTTATTGCACCTTCATATTGAATGGCAAGGTAGAGTGTGCCTCAAGTCACCCCTTCTCTTTTATTTTAAAATATGATGATACAGTTGCATCTTGCACAAGCAGAAATTAATCAGATACAGAGGAAATGTGACTTGGTTGTCATGAGCAGGCATCATGAATCTGATTTATCTCATCATTTCTCCACCCCAAACAGAGACATCACCTCTGTCACACTTGCTTAATTTCCTAGTCCAGCTATGAAGGCAACTGTTCCAGTTGTACTAGTTGGAAGGTACATCATGTTATTATTACATCTCAGTCATGAAAGCAGATGCCTACCAAGGTTTTTAGGGACTTCCCCCTCCCCCAGGATTAACTCAGCCCTGGACTGTAGAGGAACTTCAATATCTCCCAGGTCTTCTTGTGGTCAGACTCCCTCCGTGCCAGAGTTGAAGGGCCGTGAGAGGGAACTCCCAGCCTGGGTCAGTATGTGCATTTTTTAATGAAAAAAAAACAATGCAAAAATGAAGTTAAGAATGATCAATCCTGATTTAATTATATGGAACTGTAATTATAACCAAAATGTTCCGAGGGGGTGAAGACCTCAGTGTAATTTTTCTCTTCTCCCAGTTTACCATTAGATGGCAGTGAAAAGCTCCTCTCAAAGCTGCCACGGGCTCAGGCTTCCCGCACAAGAGGCTTTGCTCAAGCATACATCAGTCGTAGCTATCTCTGAGCAGGATGTTCTTTAACCTGCTTCTAGGTGATTTGAATTTTTTTTTTTTAATTTATTTTTTTTTTTAATAAAAGACCTCCACAACATACACTCAAAAGTTTCAGTTTTGGTAAGAAACAGTGATCATTCATTTCTGGCAGATTCATTGTAGTCTAATTTTTTTAAATTTTTTTTTAATTATTCTGATCAAGGTGTGTTCTTCCCATGTCTAATCTCATAGAATTGTTTTTGTTTTTTCAGTGGAGATATCTCCTCTCTAGAAAGCGTAATTCCTCTCTTGTTTGATTTTCATTTCATGTATTTCAACATACTCCCTATGCCATTCACTCACAAGATTAATCTTTTAGATTTGGTAGCTCAAAGAGAAAATTCTCAGTAGCTTTTGACCTGTGTGTTGGAATCTGTAACTGGGAATTCCCTCCCCACTGCCTAGCGTTTTTTGTTACCTTTGTTTTCCTGCAAGGTCAGTCAAGTGACAGCACTGGATCTGCTGACACTCCTTGCACCTCAAAATAAAGAGCCCCATGCTGCCATTTGAGTGCTGTGAGTAGCTCTGACTAACATTCTGCAATGCACATCTCACCAGATTACTTGTCTCTGCAGATTCCACTTCAATATTTTGTTGTGGAGACCACATGTTTTTTAAGTTACACTGCTTGTTTCAGGGTAGGAAGGTGACTGGACAGGGTTCTATGCATATTTATGCTGCCTGGCCTAACAGAGTGTTCCCATATGAGCATGACCTTTAAGTTTGTCCATATTCATTTGAATAAAGAGCTTCCTGACTGCTAATTCACCTCTTCACACCTATTGTAACTCCTTAGATGTTCTTTTTTCTTAGTCCGTAGCCTAGAGACAATTCCTCTAGCCAGGTTACTTGCATTCAATCTGTGATCAAATAATCTTATCATCTCTTCCTCTAAAGCCCCTCTCTGAAAAATAACCTTTCATGCAGCAGAAGGTCCCTTTCTAGACCTTCCAGTGATGCCTTTTCAGTTGGCAGGCTGCTCTAAACTTCCCTCTCTCATTTATTTGCCTATGTAATCTACTGTGCTATCTTTTGCTATAAAACACTGTGTTTATTCTCTTTAGGATACCTTTAACGTACTCAGCTCCTACCCCAGTACACTGAAACTTCTGTTTCTCTCTACTTATCAACTCTTTGTGTTGCCATTTCATCTCTTATGATAACAACTGCATTATGAACTTCTATCCATTTTTTCCTGCAGCCACGTTGGTGTCCTGGGCTGAGAATCCCTTTCCAGAAGCGAGCAAGGTTTCACAAAACACCTTTACTTGCAGTTTACTTATTCCTTGAAAACCCATCTTTGACATCAAAGATTAATCAGAGGAGTAGAGGAAAGTGGATGAGTCTCAAGTATTGTTTTGTATTTGTTTAAGTGATGGATACAGCCACTTGTTAATGTATCATTCTCTCTTTTTTCCCCATCCTTTTCACTACCTGACTAATCTGGCTTTTGACTTCCTATTGTCTTTTAGAGTAGGAGGCAACATTGAGCCATAATTTTCAAGAAGACGGAGGTGGATAGTGCAGATTACTCTGACCAGCACTGAAGAAGTGATGTGAGTCCACTCCATCAGTCACAGCATGGTGAACCACCTAAACCAGAAATACATTGCTGCCTTGCCAGTGAAAACTGGTGTGTTACATCAGTGGTTAAGCAAATGGGAGGAAAACAGTGAGTAACTTCCTTCAGCCAGTCTGGTATCAAATCCAGCTACACCAAGATTAAAAACTGCAGTTTCACTGCTAATTCTTTAATTTTCCAGTTTGATGAGAGGTTTGCAATGAAATTCGTTTTGTTGTTTCACCCTTGCTTTCTTGTTTGCTAATGTCTAAAACACAGTATTTTTTTGGTAGGAAAAGTTATTGTGCTGTTTCCTAAGACAGGCTTTAAGATTTTCATTCATTCTATGGTGAATGTGTTCAGGTCCTGCTGGTGTTGGTTGCTGCTCTAGGATTTATCTAGCTGAACTAACAGTGGGTGGTAAATGCAACAAAAAACAAAACCAACCGATTAAGCATTCATTATTTGAACTTTATTTATTAGCCATAAAACAACATAGTTCATGAACAAATGTTAAGTAGTTTGAATTATTTGTTTACTGCTGTGTTTCCTCTGTATTCTCCTCAGATTAATGTCTTTAGTTGCTAGAAAATAATGTTCTCTCTCCTAATTAATAGCAACTAATTCAAGATATACACATGCAAGTTTAGCATTATCAGTTTCCAATGGGGAAATTTCAATTGTTCCTCCATTTCTGTATAATTAAAGTTTTCTTAAAACAAGCAAACTAAAAGCCCCAAACAAACACAAACCAACAATGTTTTAAGTCAGGCTTACTTTTAAAAGCAGAAAAAAGGCTGAGAAAAGTACTTAATCTTCCAGTGTGACTCAGAGACTGTTGATCTGAAAATTGAAGCCTTCTGATAATGTTTTCATAGTTTTAGTTACTTTCCCATGAAAGTTCTATAAACATGAATTGTTTATCACATTCTTTCTAAGAAACATCTTTTGGTGGATGTATCTCATGACCAGTGTGATTGGGAAGGTGGTAACTTAATTATCCAATCCCTGGTCATTGTCGAGAATCTATAAATATTGGAGTCAAAGAATAAAGGCACAGCTTTTCTGTTCTGACACTGAGAAGTGTCCATATGAATCATTTCGTGTCCTTTTGTGACAAGACACCAAGTTTTCTTGATTAGCATCTTTAACCAGATAATTTTATCTGTTCCAACACACCTTTGAGATACAAACACATATACACAAAGAAATAATATCAATAAAGGTGAAATAAGGAGGGATAGAATGTCAGAATAATATTACTTGGTGTCAAGGCTGTCCTGCCCTTTCACAATGTCCAACTCCAGAGGTGTAAAAGATGTGTAAATCGCATAGTAGGAAGATCTGGGATGATTTATCTCCCAGGGAAGCGTGTCCTTGCAACACCAGCTGTTTAAACTCTGGGTGTTCTCATCACTTTGTGACCACTCCTTCTCTTGCATAATGATACCCTGCGATAAAGTATTCACCATTTAAAAGATACATGAAGTCTTAGCACTCCTAGTGATACATGATACAAGTTTCCTTTCAGCATTTCAGCTTTTCAAATCCTAGACTAGTCCCTTTTTCTATTATGAAATTGGAAGAAGAGCTGATCCACTGTACACACTGTACTCCAATTTGTTCTTATTTGGGTTTATAATTTTGTGTCTTCCCATCCAGCTTCAGATCTTCCTGTTTCTCAGATTTCTCCATGGTTCGTTCTCATTACTTTGTTATCTCTGCCTATTCTCTACTAATAAGTCTTATCATAGAAGGAAAATTCAGGGAGATGGGAAAAGTGCTAAAATTGCATTATTGCTCAAGAACTGGAGTGAGATAATCACGAAACTGCATCAAACCACAAACAAAACAAAACAGTTGGGAAAAATTATTCTTTCTAAGCTGCATCAATGGAGTTGTTGCATGCTGGAGTCTCATCTTGAGCAGAGTGTGCTACTTTGGAAAGCATGATCTAATTAAGACAGATTTGAGAGAGTAGAAAAGAAAGTGGGAAAAAAAAGCATAAAAATCCTGTGAAGAAAGCTTAAAGGAATTGAATCAGTTCCTCAAACTACAGGAAAATATAGTGGCAAATGTCAGGGTGAATCATCTATAGTCTTTTAGGAGTCAATGAAGAGATGTCAGCCTCTCCAGGAAGTGATTAATCTACTTCAGATGTCTGTGCTGAAATGAGATTAATTACGTCATAGAAGCACTTGTTTTCTTTCATCATCTATAAGGGTTTCCAGGGAGACTTACTTAGATGTAGATGGCTGCTGTCATGAAACTCCTCCTTCTCTCAGTGCAAAGTGTCTGATATGTTTTCAACCAGTAAACACTTACGAATCTGGTCATCATTATCTGTGCACTTTACTATGCAACACAATAAATTGTTGCAATGCAATGCAAACTTGCAGCAAAGAAGACTTAAGAGAAATATTATGCAAAGACAGTTTGGCAAACAAAAAGAAGGTCTCTGGGCTGTTGAATACCCTTCACTGATTTTTTTTTCTGAGTATAATGTTTAAACTTCCCTCAAATCAGAAGATGGAATAAATTACCTTTGATCATTTTTACTTCTTCCTGTCTGTAGACCTGACATTATCTGACATTATGCCTCATGAGTGAAGGAAAGTTCTGTCTTGGTTTTGCCCTGTTCCAAGAAGCATGATCCCAAGCAATTCCTGGCCATGATTCAGGGGTTGGCTCAGGCCAGGGACAGCTACCTCCCAATAGGCAATTTAGACTTAGCCTCCATTTTCTGGAGACTGGGAGAGTTTAATCGTGTGGACAGGGTTAGACATGTCAGTTGGCCTGAAGGCCAAAGAACAGGCTCTGCTACCATTTAATTTGTTTGTATTGATGTCACCCAGGAGTTTGTTTGACTTAGGGAGAAAGGTGTGCTTTCAAGCAGGTCTGAAGCCACACCTAATTGTGTAGGCTGACACCATCCCTTGAAGTCAAAAGATCCCCGGACATTAAAGCAGCAGCCCTTACACATTTCTTCTTGAGACTTTTTCTGGAATCACAATTTCCCTTCTGCTCAAACTTCCAGGCTCACGATTCCAGGTTTGGAAATCATGGTTTTGCTTACTTCCATAACTGTACCTCTAACTAGCCAGCCCAATACCTTTGTCTCAGATCAACACAGAAGGGAAACAGCTGCCACTGCTGGAATCCTGGCTCTGCATCACGGCAGCAAGGCCAATGTCTGAAAACATATATAGTCAAATCTAATCAACATTTATTACCAATAAATGGAGATTTACACTACCACAAATCATGCCTTCCATTAAAAGCTTTACTAATAAAAATTTAATATGAACCACTGGAAGAGGAAATGCAATCTTCAGTATATATTCCAAGTTCTTATCCAAGACACATGCCAAACAGCTTTTGTCCAGTTGTCTAAAATCAGTTTCAACCAATCCCATCAGTATTTCATTCTTGTTCTGCAATGATAGTGCAGATGCAACTGTAAGGATGGGTGCTTCAAAATATCTGGTAAATTTTGATTATATGGCTGGAGCTGCTGCAACACACGTCCTTTCCACTAAACAAGCAGCAAGAGAAAGGCCAGGTTAACTAATGAAATACTAGGAAATATTAGGAAATATTGACCTGTGAGTTTCTCAAGGCATAACCATATGCTAAAAATGGATATCAAGGAAACGTATCACCAGATGATGTCAGCTTAGATCAGCATATGTGAGCTAGTTCGTGAACACTGCAAAAATGGATTTCTCCAAATCTGTCTTTTGAAAAAACATCAGGTTCTAATACATGAATACATAAGTTCACAGGTGGGTATTAACTGAAATAACTCATAATATGACTCAGGTGAGTACTGAGAGCTGTAGCAGACTGAGCTTGACATGTCTTCTTGGATGAGGACTCTGAGAGGATCTACAAGGTGTAGTAAATTCTAATATGTAAGTTGTAGTCTGTGCACAACCAAGGAGAATGAAGAGCTGATTGGGGGAGCACAGGATCCACTGATTCTCATGGGCAATTGATGTTCCTAAAATATTTTAGATGGATCAAGATTAGCATCTCAAAGGTAGGAGTAAATTAATGGTTAAGTCAAAATTATTTCTCATTAATTCCACTTAATGCTCTGTCTACACTTATTTTGCTAAAGCTTTTTATTTAAATGTAATGTATTTGAATAAACTACTTATGTGTCTTGTAGACTTCTCTGCCTCCTTTTATAGACAACTGTTGGGGTTTTCTGCCAGTCATTTTAGCTGATTTTGTTTTCCAATGCATTATGCAAAGCAGCAAAAGTTTTGCTGCTGCTCACTGAACTGCGAGCTATGCCTATTGCAAAGTTCAGTCAACTTAAAAGTCACTGGTGGCATATACATATGAGCTTAAATTTAACTCAAAAGATCAAGGTCATCTTCTCCCTGCTAACCTTTCTTATCAAATAGTATTTAATAAATGTATTTAACTAGGAGAGGTGCTGACCTACGAATAAAAACTAAAGGAAGTAGAGGAATGGGGATTTAACAATACTTAACACTGTATCTCAGCATGATGAGAACTCTAAGAACACACTGCCATCAAAGGGTGTTTGATTGAGGGAACATATTGTCTTTTCTGAAAGAAAAATATCTGAAGTTCCTTTTGGCCACCAGATAGCAGTACTTCACTTTGTATGGTTCTCAGCTCACAGCATTCCTTGCCTTGTTGAAAAATCCATATATTGGATTCTGGACTCTTGCTCAAATATATATTTTGCAGACTTCATTATAGACTTCACCTGTAAAAAAAAAGATTTTGGAATTAGGAACACAGGTGATTTATGTGTTCAGAAGGAATCAAGAATATTGCAGCTTTCCTGAATGGGGAAACTTGGTTCTATAAATCTAATGGAGTGTTAGGCATTATAATTTCCAATGACAAAAGTTTCAATGAAAATCTTTGGCTTAAAATATTTTTAGCATTTCTCTGTTGCTGACAGTACATTTCCTTATTTATATTAGCATTTCAGGAATATTTCAGAAAGATATTTTTTTGGCCTCCAAACATAAACTTTACAGAGTTATACAATTTCTGTAATTTATAATTTCTGCCAAATGTTTTTAAACCTCAATATTTTTCTTTATTTTCAAAGAGAGGGACAGACTTTACAATATTTTTAGCAAAAAGAAAGATACCCTCATTTTCACTGAAACTTATTAAAACACCAGAGGTGCAATATACTGTATAATAATAATAATAATAATAATAAAAGTAATTGTCAGTTATATCATGCTGTATTGGTTCATGTCGCCTTACAAGCATTGTGCATCATCCTCTTTTTTTTTACAGTTACAGACCTCAGGCAAGATGCACAGGTAGAGAGAATGGGAAAGGCCACCTGACTGTTACTCTATCATTCCCATCTGTCCACGTGTTGACATTTAAGTGTCTCAGCTGATGCTTCTACCTGGAACAGCCAGTTATGATCCCTATGGCATCATGCAACAGCTGTATCACTTCCTTTTCTCCCTAACAAGATGGGAGAGATAATAATGGCAGCCACCTCTGTCAGCTTTACACTAGAATATTCTTTGTTTTAGCTATTGTAGAGCCCTAACTGGATTTCCTTCATTTTTCATCTCCTCCAGGGAATCTGGTGTCAGAATCATGTGAGCCCTGACTTCACTGCTGTGATTCACATGACTTCTCTCACAGGGAATTTCACTTTTCTGTAGTGTTAGGCTTATCTACTGAATGAAAAGGTGACCTTCTCCCTCATTTATGATTCATTAAACTATGGTAACCAAAACTAACTGCTGGCAAGGGAAAGTACTGATAGAAATGTTTTGTCACTCGGGAGCTTTGTCACTCCTCTGTCATTTTAAGTCCACCACAGTTCTTTTTTTTCTCTCCTTATATCTCCATAATCATGAAAACCCATCTTCTGGCATCCAGCTTTCAGCAGACAACCAGTGAATATTCAGAGACATAAGACCATCAATTTGATGACTGTTCCCACAGTTACTCTATTGATAGACTATGTCTCTTACAGTTAAGAAATGGGCTATGACTATGATCAGAATGAGGGAAATGTTTCAAAAGTGCTTCAAACTTATGTAGCTCTCAAAAGCTCTTTCGTTCTGGTATAGAAAAGGGATTGATATTTTGGGTAGTACAGCTTACAAAATGCTTTTGTTTCTGGAAAAATAAAATAACTATATCTTTGTCAGGCATTCTGAAGAAATTCATGTAAGACTTAGTTTGGAATGAAATATACTTGTCCAATATAAGTCCCAGCACCCAGTTCTGCAGTGCATCTCTCCACATTTCCTATGCTTTTGGACTGAGTTCTAGCAATGCCCTTGGAAGCTCTTCAAAAGCAGCCCAGCCCCTGAAGATGGGCAATGGGTCATATAGTGCTGGACTTGGGTATCTCCTCACACTTTGTTCTGAGATTAACACTAATTTATCTAATTTTGAAACCGCTGGATTTGTCTGAGCCAAGAGAAAAAATCTTGCTCTTATTTTAAATAGAAATAACTGCTTTGTGACAATAGAATCAGCACATTGGTGTCTCTTTTTTTGTAGCTTATAAAGTGAACATAGACTGTTTTTGTTCAGTTGTCCATACACTGAGACATCTGAAAGGTTGTTCCAGGGCCTCACCAAATCAATCTTTAGTCAGTCGAGGGGGGAGATACAATGTAAGTACAGCATTTACTGTGCCAGAAGGTAGAACCTCACCTACACCGAGGCTACAGCTGGAAGAACTTTGTGTTCCACTTGTCACACAGGTTTCTTTAAAGAATAATGGTAATAATAAAATATTTAGATCCAAAGAGTGCTTGAAATTGCAACCTGTGGTCTGAAGCCTGAGCACTAATGGTGAGGCAGCTATGAACAAGATGGGATCTTAACTCCTCAGCTTTTCTTCCACTGCTCCCACCATTTAGAAATATTTACAGCTGCTTTCACCTTTCCTCCTCTCACTCATGATTTTTTCAATTATTTTTTATTCTTTTTAAATGGAAAAAGCCTGGTGTTTTTATAAACATAAGCATTTCTCTGGAGTAACTGCAGCTCAAGCGCCACAGCCCTGAGCCAGTCCCTCCATGCCAGAGCACGACGCCGGCTCTAGAGAGGAGGCAGCGCCTGTAAGAGCCCAGGGGGGAAGCAGAGCTCCCGGCTCTGTCGGAGCGGGGCCGGCAGGACTCGGGCGCTGCCCGGTCCCGGGGAACAGCCGGGCAGGGGGAGCGGAGCCCGCAGCGGCGCGGGACGAGGGGGCGGCAGCGACTTGCGGGGCCCCGGCGGGCACGGAGGGCGGGAGCAGAGGTGTGGGGAGGAGGAGGAGGGGGAAGGCGGCGGCGGGGCGTCACGGGAGCCCGCGCTGCTATAAAAGGGCCGGGCGCGGCGGAGCCGTGCATCCCTCTCGCTCGCAGCCACAGCGGCAGGAGCAGCAGCAGCATCGCGGCGGGACAGCATCAGATGGGCATGGGGACGGCGCTGGCGGCGCGGCTCGGCCTGGGGCTCCTGCTCCTTGCCCTCCTCCTCCCCACGCAGGTGAGCCCGGCAGCGGCTCGGCGCTTTCCCTCCGCCGGCCCCAGGGCGAGACCCTCCCCGCCGCTGTGGCGGCCGCTCCCGGCGGAGGGCCGGGTTTCTCCCGGGAGGAACTCCCGCTCGTGTTCGCCGTCCCGGAGCCCCCCGGGCGGCCGTGGGTGGCGGGCGGCTCCTCCGCCCCGGGGCGGCGGCGGCGGGCGAGAGGAACGAGCCCGGGCAGCCCCGGCTGCGGACGGGGCGGGGATGGGCGCGGACGGGCGGCGGGGCGAGCCCGGAGCCCTGGGATGGCGGTGGCGATGCCGTGGATTATCCCGGTCAAACCAAAAAAGATGAAGTTGGAATTCGCCACCTTTTTTTTCCCCCGTGGGATTCTCGAGGGGAACCGTGCTGTGGGCGGCGGCTGAGCGTTCATTGCTCCGCTGATCAGAGGGAGAACGATCCCTCCAAACCCGAGAGAGCTCCGGGAAGGCAAGAGTTTTGCAGCGGGACCCGGGTCTGAGCCTCACCCTCACTGAAGCTGTGGGACTTTGGGTCCCGTCCCGTCCCGGGCTCGGTTCCCGGCAGGAGTGGGAGGCTGGAAGCAAAGACGCCGGGCTCCGGCCGCTGCGCTGGCCGAGCCCTGCCCTTGGCGCAAAGGTAATGGGTGCAGGAGGGATCGCTTCTCCTGGAGCGGCCAAGCCGAGCGGGGCTCCCAGGTTCCCTATCGGTGTGTTGCTCTTAGCGACCTCCTCTTCAAAACGCTGAATAACACAGTATCAGAAAAATAAACAGCAACGGCGCTGCTGGATCGTGTTCCCTCCTCCTCTCCTCTTTGTTTGCGAGGAAGGGCATTATCCCTTCTCCTTTGTGCTTGAGTCTTGCCCTTGGCAGTGATGAGAGCAGGATCAGACCCTTTGGATTACCGGTATTTATCACATTCACGCTGATAAAATCTCTGGGGTCCCATCTACTGTGATGTTGGGGAATTTGGACATAAGCCCATTCTCTTCAACCAAAAAAAAAAAAAAAAAAACCGAGAGAGAAAAACTAGTTGGTTTTTTTTTGTTTTTTTGTTTTTTAGCATAAAACCAAGAAAACTTTAAAAATACATACCCAAGAGTGGAATGATGGTAGAGTCTTTGTATGTAGACAGACAAAAATTTCCAGGGCAGGTTGGGACTTGCCTTGTAGGTTATTAACTCAGCAATTCGCTATTGATCACTTTCAGACCGGTTTTAACAGAAACTTCAACACAGCGATTTTTATCCTGCAGTCCTAAATTGCTTCCAGCACGATGCCGATTGCCAAAAATGCAAACTATCAGAAGCTTTACACTGTTCTTATGTTTTTCTATTGTATGCTTTTTTTAGTAGGAAACACTGAAAGAAAGTGCTTATGTAATTTTCTAATTAACTTAACATACACCTCATTGTTTCAGTATTGAGGGAATGATTTTATTTTTTTATCTGCTAATCTATTTTCTCAGCAGCACTAGAAAAATGAGAAAATAAGGACACCTTTTGTGGACAGACTACTTATTAAACTAACTTCTTTAATAATATATACGTTTTTACTTGAATTAACTCTTAAGAGCTTACCAGAATGCTGTGGTAGAATACAAGTTTGCTGCCATGGAGTTAAAGCCAAGCTTTTTCTATTATGTTCATTTTTGGGGATGAGGGAATGTGATTCTTGCTCTTGTTTTTCATCCTTGTGTTTCACATGCTCTTTTTCACTGGTTATCTTTGACAGTTTTCCTGCTCATATGTAGGGAATAACTTGATCTCGAGGCTGCACAGACTGCAAGTTTTTGTTCTGTCCCTATAGTTCAGAGTTATGAAGGGAAAAGGGTATTTTTTTATTTTGCTTTCCGTCAGCATTTTTAAAATTTGCTAATATGCTGTCTTTTCACTATACTTTTTTTTGTTTGTATGTTCTAGAATGTCAGTAGATTGTGATTCAGTCACTATGGTTTCATTGTTCTAACTTCTGCAGTTCAGTGCTACCACAGCAAGATAAGAGGCTGAAGTATTAAATCCACTCACATAAAGCCCCACCATTGCCTGAAAGGAAGCCACAGACCAGCCCCAGAAACAGCATCAATAGATTCTTGACTGTTGCTTCCTCATGTTTTCGTCTGTGGCTTAGTCTGCAAACGCAGACTGCAATTCATGCCATTGTTTGAAAATCTTTCTTATCCTAAGATTTTCCATTGCACAGCTCTACATTTGCACTTTTTTTTTTTTTTTTTTTGTGAGGTTTTTTGAAACCTATATATCTTCTGATTTAGGGAAGGATTTCCATAAAGTAATAGTTATGGAAATACATTTAGAAAAGAATTAGATTTATTTCTTTAACAAATCCCACAAGTGCAATTCAAAATGTCTTTGTCCTTAACTGCACAATGAAAGGTGTGAGCGTTTGTATATATCATTTGTGTGCTGTGACTGAGTGGGGCTACACAGTGTTCATTGCTACTAATATGTATTCTGATTTTTAAAAAGAGAAAATATAACCCTTTTTGTTACTTCCCCTCCTCTCCATATTCTAGATCTACTGTGGTCCCAATGGAACAAGTCCGACACCTTCAAACAATTCTTCAGCGAGTTCCACCTCTCTGTCAGCTGTCACAAATTCAGTGAACAATACCACCACTCACGGACATGGGAATTCTCTTCACTCAACCACAAGTCTTTTTTTCATTCTCTCCGTTTCTCTTCTGTATTTTTGCTGTTAAGAGACTCTGGCATGGAAATGGCTACCACTCCCCACCCCGTTTCCTGAACCGCCTGAGATGGCTAGATCTCCAACCCAGCATGAGAAGAAATCAACCCAAACTCCACATCAAACCAGCTTGGTTCCACTCCATACTCAAATTAGTACCAGTCTGACCTAGGCAAGCACTCAGTATTCTGACTTTCAAAGCTGACCAGTGTGAAAAGACCAGCTTCAGCAAGGAGGTAAAATTATGAGCTCTTCCACCAAATGAGTTGGAATCTGAAAACCAAAATGGAAGCAAAAAGAGACAGTACCGACAAACCAAATTTAAAGCTGAGAAGAATTACAGTATCTTATAAAAAGGATGGATAATAACACTCCATGAAGAAAAAAAAGCTTAAAGTTTATCTACCATTTAGAATAAGGACTTCAAGAGTTTTTATTCTTTATGTTCAAAAACATCAACAGGCTCATAGAACCCCTAGAAAACAGAGAAAAGTTCAAATAATTCTGTTTCTTGCACAGCCTGTGTGGTTATAACTTATGGGTATTAGGATGTATGAACAAGAAACAACATCAGTGAAAAAGGTTTCTTCTAGGTTTCATTTGTATGAAATTGTTACAAGGCTAAAATAGAATAATAAAGTTTTTGTAAGAATCCTCTTATTTAACCCTTGATTCCTAACCAAATGGTTAGTCAGGGAGGGCTAGTTTTGAAATAGCTAAAACCCCACCAGTTTTCATAAGAGTGGAATTATTTATGGTGGGAATTTGAATTTGACATTTTATTTAAATTGTTTGTATATTAAACCATATGTGCCAGAGAAAGGAGGTGTGGAAACATTAGAAAAAGTACCAGGAGCTTTTTGTAAATGAAATTCAGAAAAGAACAAACAAACAAAAAGGTTAATGGATGTATGTCTCCTCTTTCCCTTATTTCTCCTCCCAAATTCTACAAGTTGTATAAGTCCTTTTTTGCTCCTGGAACTTTCCTTAATTATGAAGGATTTATGAAACCTGACATGAGTAATGTTATAGTGCTACATTTTTTTTTCCTTTTATTTTTTTTTTTTTTTTTTTTTTTTTGGCACAAGGTGAATAACGTACTGTTTTTTGAAGAGTTTTAATTGTGATATTCTACTTTAAACCGGGGCTAATATTTGCGGTGAGGAGAAGGAATGGGGAGAGGAGAGCAAACCGCCAAAAAAAAAAAGAAATTTAATGAACAGGTGTTTGAAATATGAAGACTGGAGTCTTAATTTAATCAGTGAATTTAAAAGTTACCTTTGTAAATACTACTTTTTAAATTTTTTTTCTGAATCAAAATTGCTACACTTGCACAGATTGTTTCTGTATCATCCAACACTTTAGAAAATAGTATCTGGTACTTGATCAAAGCAAGCTTTGTTGAGGAGGTTCAACTACCTTGATGATGATACCTTGTCAGAAAAAAATTAACTATGTTGATATGATCACATATGAGTGTACATGATCATACCACTGTCTGTAGATATTTATCTCAGTATAAGATCATGTCAAACATGAGTGGCTCTCTTAATTTTTTTTTTTTTTTAATACACATATCTGTCTTTCAGTTACATTACCACCAGTTCACAGTATCATATATTTAGTAGCAAGCTAACACAAATTCATGTCAGTGAGCGTACATGGACATTTCCTTATGCTTATCATTTGTATCAAGTAAAATGTTAATGATTGTATTTTGTGTTTGTGTAATAATGCTTTGATTTATTAGCTACTGATTTTCATTGAAAAAAACTGTAAATAAAACAGTGGACAGGCAATGCATTCTAGATGCACTTCCAGACACTTCTACAAAAACTTGTACCTTGCCTGTGTTAAGTGAATGAACTGTTAAGCAAGATGGTATATGTGATTAAAAACCTCAAGGTCTAGAAATGCTGAAGTGTAATTAGTTTTATTTCTCTGGAAGGTTTTGTGCCACTGGGAGTCTGGATTTTGCTTTGAAACCAGGGAGTGAGATTTGATTAACATCTCTAGTAACTGTAGTAAAGTTTTCCCTACATACTACAGCCTCTTCCCTTTCAAAGTATGACTATGTTTTCATGTTAGACAAACTGTGCTTAGACAGTTTTCATTTCTTTTGGTGGCAACGAGCAATTTTTCTTATGATGGCTAAAGCTGTTTCTTAGCTTCTATTTATAAAACAATGTGAATTAACTACTTAAAGTTTCTGACTCCCACAGACTACACTAACACAGTAGGTATATCCCAATAATACAAGTTGAACCATGCTTGATGAAGGACAGGGGCTGGAAGAGGTAGAAATTTATGCAAATTTTTGCTTTAAAGCAAAAATTAACCGGATGGGCATTCAGTAACAAAGCTGCCGTTCGTGACATTCCAAAACTGTGTCCGTGTTGTTTTTCAGGTGCGTTCCTTTCTAACACCCCTTAAAGGCCCTGGGTTGTTCTGTGTGGTTATCTTCACTCCCTACATGTGGAGAAACACATTTACAAGTGCCTAAGCACTTAGGCACGCTGCACATGGATCTGCATTTGTTAGTGGGAAAGAGGCCCCTGGAGAGGCCTCCCAAGGCTCCCGAGGGAATGTGGCGTGGCAGGCCTTTGCTTCTGTTCCTCTGCTTTTCCAGTAGGCTGAACAAACCCAAGGAGCAGGATAAGTTTATCAAAGCTCGCTGTTTAACTAAGTCTTGGAACGTGCAGGGAGTATCAAAGCACATTGTTCCTTTGTTTAGCTTTTCTCCAAATGCTCCAGGAGAAAGCAGCAAGATAAACCAACCAACCCGGCTGTGCGCCTTTTTTTAAAAACATGAAACTAAAAATAACCTCTTTCTAAAGACAAGCAGACAAGGAAAAAAGGCTGCAACAATGGGCCTTAATTCTATGATATACCAGTACAATAAAAGAAGTAAAGGAATGTGTTTGAATTTTTTGTGAAATATTCAGGCAAAATGGGATGCTTGGCTTAATTGGTGCCATGCTTTTTTCAAATTTTTTTTTTAATTGGAGAAATAGAGCCAGATTGCTCTTTAATAACATTTAAGCTATTTAAATTCTCTTGAATTTTAGAGTTTTCACCAGACCAGATGAGCGATTTAGAAAAATGATCTGGTAACCTTTGTTGTGTTTCATTCCACCACAGGACAATGGAATCAGTGATGAAGAAATCCACCCAGGGAAAGAGGATGTGATGGATATATTTAACAAAGCAGGGAGGGAGGGAGGGGAGGGAGGAGAATGGAGCCTCTGCACTTCACAACTATTTAATTTTTTTTAAAATGGCACCTACAATAACTAGAGTCAGCTCTTACCTGTGCCTCTCACTTTCACAGATCTGGCCAGCTGAGGTGTGTCTGGATAGTGTATATTGCAATGACTCTGGAACAATACTGCTCTGTTCGATGCATGGCATTGCTTTCGTTGTAAACATGTGCTAGCCACATATGTCCTGAATAAAGTACAGTGTTATTATTTGAATGAAAATACATAAAATGAGCATTTACAGTTTGTGTGCAGCTTACTATTCCTTCCTTCTCAACATCATACTCTGGATGTCCCTTAATTTTTTCCAAGTTGCAGTTTTCATCTAGTTTAGAAATCCACAGGGACTTTGAATGAACAACTTCCATTCAGCAAAAATCTCTACAAGGTGAAGTATTTTGGGCCAGATCCAACACCACTGCTAGTGGCCTCCTTGTTTTCAGCAAGGAGCAGCCCTGTCCCCTGAGTCTTTCTCCACACGAGAGCAGCGTACAGGCAATGCAGTGCTGTACCAAGGGTAGTGCCCCTCTGTCCACGTGGGGATGGGACATTGTTAATGTCTCAATAACTGAATTCAGGATTATTTTGACAAGCCATTCCCAGCTCTTAGCCAAATCCATCAAATTAAGGTTTGCCTGTACAATGCAAATGCTCTTGAGTTAGCTGGAGACAGCGAGCTGCTCTCTAATGTTATTAGTACATTGTTTAATATGGAATAATTTCTCCCCAGAGTCATTCTTGTGCAGCTTGTTGGCCTCTGGTAGGGCTCATGGGAACAAACACTTGCAGGGCTTGGCTCTTTGTCACACGTCTTTCCAAGTCAGCGTTTCCCTGGGCTCGGGTTACACCAGGCTCTGCAGTGAGCTCACAATAACACCTTGTATCTGAAATTGAGGATGGATGTGAATGTGCTTGCATTAGAGGCAGTTCAGAGTGATTTGCATTTTGTGTGCATTCAGGCTTATAGAGATTTGATTTCCCATACATGACTGAAATGATTTAGGTAGCAGACTTTATCATCCAGCACCTTTATTGTAATGGATACAATTGGGAACGTTTCTTGTTTTTGCATTAAAGATAACTTTGAAACAGGAGCTGCCAGCTCTGCCTCGTAGCAGCACAAAGCTCTTCATTCTAGAATGCACGTTATGTTTGATGCAGTGTGCAGGTCTACTGAGCCCCGGCAGATGAAGGGGCTGGTTATTTTAAATCCATCAGTTTATCTACAGCAGCTTGGAGAGCAGCACTAGGCTTTCTGCAGTATGTGCTTTGAGATGTGGTCTTTTCATCATTATGCAGTAGCCTCAGGAAAGATACTTGATCCTTACTTTGGTTATCAGCCTTCAGTTTTCCAAGTGAAACCCTCAGCATCCTGCTCATGAATGCATAATTGCTCTGGTTAAGACTTCATCAAAATGTCCAGAATGAATGACCTGGAGCTGAAGAAAAAACCTGATAGATTCTTTACTGCCCAATCAAAATCCTAAACTAACAGAATCTCATCTGTGAAGGGTCATTCAATTCTCTCCTGAATCCAGTAATACTGCCTGCAATGTATGTGCTACAAAAACATGAATAAAACATTTTCAGGCTTTTCAGAAGTGAAATGAGACTCTTTCTTTCATGCTTTCAGCTTAGCAGGAGCTATGCTTTAACAACTGATGGGTGTACAATATAAAATTTGAGCACACAGCAGAATTAAATCGTGGTAGCTTGGTTTTGCTGCATAAACTGAATGATCGCATTCCACCAAAATCTCTCTTGAATGACCTAGCGTGAAAAGTATTCTTTATGTGGCACAATTTATTAAAGGAAGCAACGCCTCTGTAAAGCAATTGTTCTGTTTCCCGCTTTTCAACCACTCTCACTGAAAGCACAGCGTGGACTTTTTTCAGATCGCTTAGTGTGCATAACCTGGACTTAAAGTCTGCCTTCATTAGGCTGAAATATGTAAACTTCACATGACAAAAACTGTATATTTTTTTTTTTACTGAGTTGTTTAAATTGCAGATGGTTTTTGCGGCATAAGACTGAACCTCGAGTTCAGAGGGATATATAACCCGAGTACAATAACAAATGTTATTGTGCAAAAACTGTGTGGTATAAAAATAAATATCGTGTATATCAATATAAATATTGTTTGCTTGGACTAGTAGGATTCAAAACTGAGTACATACAATTCATTATAACAACTAAAACCATAATAGCAAGAATTTAATGAAAAATATATTAAAATGGGTAGAAAGCATGTTCTGAGAACCTTCCTTGTTTTAGGAGTCAGGAAGAATTTCCTCTGAAATCAGATTATCTGGTAGCTGTTCAGATACAAAGACAGTCTGAGGCATGTTAGTAGAATGAAAAAGAACTTAATTGAATCATAAAATATGATATAGAATATAGATTTGATGGAGTCTTTGCTCAAACATGGCAGCTTCTGTGGTTTAACGCTTAAGTATGAGGAAGTTTTTGAACAACGAGGAAGAAAAGTCCTTTGGCAGGGCTGTGCAAGTAATGCAAAGGAGAGATGGCATCATTATCCTGAGACACAACAATGACATTTGCTGTCACGTATCTGCTATCTACATTTTTAAAAATATATTTTCTAAACCTTGCTGGAATTTTGTGACTCTTTGTATTTCCAAGAGTATCTTAAGCTTAATTTTTTAAGGCTGTTGTCACTACTCTGATTTTTTTGTCTTTCCTGTTTCAGGAAACTAACACAAAATTACATGCAACACAGAAATTTTTTCACATTGGAATTAGCTTCCATTCCAAAACTCTCAGGCTTCTGTAAGGTGTGGCCTTTTGCAAAGTGCCATCAGTAAATGAGCAACCTGAAGCATAACCGGGATGACAGACGGGATGTTTTCTTCCCTGCTAATTTGTGGTTTAGTGACATTAAAATATCAAATGAACATACATCTATTTTCAGAACACAAATTCCACAGTAATTTAGCCGGGTTCATCTGGCACTGATTTGAGGCCTCTGACACAGTTTTACTGTAAGCAAAAACACATTGCCAGCATGGTGGATGACCAGGATGAGAGGTAAAGTGGCCACACATACTCCTGTGACCTGACTGAGACATCAGCTTTGATCCCAAAATGTGTGTTTTATTCCACCAGGGATTTGGTGGATTTTCCTAGGCAGCTAATGGGGGTCTGTGACTTTAATTAGTATTTCAATGTGTTTACATTTAGCAGGTCTGTTCTTACTCAGCAGTGCAGGCTGACATTGTTCAGCTTGTACTTCCTTCTTTTTTCTCTTGCTCCAGTCTGATATGAAGTGTTATTCAGAGCAGAGGGAGCCTGTGCTGAGAGCTTGCAAAACTCCTGGTTGGCATTAGCCATTTTTTCAGCAGGTTTTGCATTATTTTCTGTAACAACAGTATTTAAAGCCCAAGTCTTCAAAGGTAATTTGGTGCCTGACTTGAATTCCAGTTCAGATCAGTGTCCTTGAGGGTTGTAGTTTGATGGCCTTCTGTTTAAAATCAGTGTGTAATGCTGAAAGCTCTTATGGACCTCATGGGATCTCTGCTTATTTTTCTCTTCTGTTTTGTGTGCCTGCTTGTTTTGCTTCCTATACTCTAGGGCCTCTGATTGCTGTCTCAGGAGTGTCTGTAAATACCAAGGTGGTGTCTTTCATTTCTGCTGCAGCTGGACAGGAGTGGTTTAACAAGGTCAGAGCTGCCTGTCCCCACAGTCTGCCCGCTCTCTGTCCCAGGCTTTCACACGTGGGGATCAGCACCCTTCCAGAGCAGCCACACTCCCTTGGTGCTTCAACCCAGGGACAGCCGAGGGCCCCAGACAAGCCCCAGTTTGGGGCTTGAGCCACTCATTGTGGTGAAGACCAGAATGATGGGTTTATGTTGATCACTGACAAGAAGGAAGGAGGGGCTGAGTGAGAGGCTGATGAACTGACAATATGGGAAATTTCATCCTTTTCCAGATGGAACCTTCATTTGATTTCCAGTGGCACTGAAATACTGTATTTAATCTTCCTTATCAGTTGAGTATAGCTAATTAGAGTTAATATATATGTGATGTATCCATACTAATACATTTTTATATAGCTAGTATGGCAAATTATAGCTAATAGTTGATAGCTTAGTGCCTTTTAAGATGGTTTCAGCCCTGAAGAGATTGCAGTCTTGCTGGGTTCGTTCCATCTGGGGAAGGGAGGAATAAAATGGGGTTCAAGTGCTGTCCTGCACATGACAGGGTGGAGCATTAGGGAGAGGGCAGGGGTTGGGTTAGCAGGTAGTGGATTTGCTGGGGAAAAGGACACTGCAAAAAATAAAGAAACTTCTGAAAAATGCTTAAGGCAAACCCTTCAAAAGAAATCTTACAAGCTCCAAATAAGAAGTGCTGTGTTCAGTTTTGGACACTGCAATTAGCAGATATCAACTGATAAAATTCAGAGTAGAGCAATGAAAATCACAACAGCTGTAGATGGAAAAGAAGTAGACAGAGTAGAGCGTATTTAGCTACAAAAAGCATATTGGGACCAGTAGGTAGATGACAGTTGCTGAGATATAGGGACAGAGCCTGTCCTTCCTGTGTGCTGTGGAAACAACAAGTCACGTTCATAAACATTGACTGAGGGAAGGCTGAGAATGTTTCTGAAAGCAGGTTAGATACACACCATTTCAGAATAATTCAGATCTAGCTGATCATATCTTTGGGCAAGAGGAAGGCTGGAGGGCCTCTGACAGCCCTTCTTTCCCATCTGGTTCCAGGATAATAGTGTTGATGCAAGGATTTGGGGCATCTGGAGAAGCAATGTGGTCTCGTTATGTAGGACCAGCAGAGTTGTTACAAGGACAAGGGTAAATAAGGAAAGACAGACAGCTTGAGTGGATAAAAGATAATTTTAATGATGCTGCATGGTGGGGATAAGGAATTGCTATCAAATCACTGTTTCACTGTTTCTGAAGTTAACTTGATTGCCCCTTACTGGGCACGAACACTGAAGCCAAGGGAATCCTGGTATCTGAAAGACACTTTCTGAGTGAGCTGAGTCTTTAGAAAGGCTCACTGTCTCTCACATGGGACAAGTGTATGTTGTTTCCAATCTCTTAATTAAGGCTTTTAGAGGATACTTTCCCTTAACCCTCTTTTTTTTTTTTTCCTTTCATGGGATGAGCGGGAATTTAATTCTGTTTATGGCTTTGACCACCCTGTTAAAATCTGTTGGCATGGGTCAGCGGGTTCCTACACTTGAATTAAGGAAATGTGAAGATGTACAGGCATCACGTGGTCATGTAAGCTTAAAGTCAGTTAGACAGGCTAGAAATTATGTGAGCTTTAAATAATAAAAAAGCTGTCAGCCCTTTGATGGCATGAGCGAGACAGTAAGGAAGTTCAAAGAAGTTGTTTCTTGATGCTTTATTCCTTGAAATATGCTTCTGTATGTATCACCACTTAAATCGAGTGGTGATAAAGCATTTGTCAAATAGCTCAAATTTACTCCTCTTGAAATTGGAAGAGGAGTTACTGAAATTTTCGTAAGCGCACAGGAAACCTGGAGCTCATAATATACTATGAAAGGTTTGTTTGTTTTGTCTAATTTACATCTTTCAACCTTTCATTTTCCGTAGAAGGAGGTAGAATATGAATTGCTTTTTTTAATGCAGCAAAGATTCTCTAAAGGTTACTATAGTCTCTGTAGTCCATTCAGCACATTCAGAATGTAAATTAGTTCCACATCAGAGTCTTTTTGTGAGGCTTTTCATTACAGGGGGACATGTAAAGCACTCGAAATTCTTTTTTAATTTCAGATAAAGGTGGATCAAAAAGTGGATAGATCTCTTTATTTGTATTTTTAAGAGTCTTTTTAATACTTTTTCCTATCAAACATGAAAAGGAAAATAGTTGCATTTCTAGGCATTTGGGGACCCCTTTGAAGCACTGAGCAAAGGAATGCTTAATACTTTGAAACTATGTATTATTGAAACTATCAATTACTTTAACATTTTTCAAAGGCAAAACAGGTTCCTCACCAGACCAGCTTTGTGTCTCGTTTTTCCTGTTCTGAGAGATTGCCTATCTGTATTGTAATGAGAAGATGGTCAGACTAGCCTAATGTTTAGCACTTCTTACTTTTCATCTTCAAAATGATTTGTGAAGCAGGCATATAAACTTGAGTTTCTCTAGAAAATATTTGTGTTGAATACAAAGCAACATGACTTTTTGTAAAGTCTTGTGGCAATCATTACATACTAGTGGTAATTTTAAAACCTTCCAAAATTTAAATAGGACAAAATCAGTTCAGTTTGGGTTTTTTTTGTTTCTTTTTAAACTAAAATAATACCTGTTGGATTTCTATAGTGATATATAACGTTGCTCAAGATTTTTTATTATTGAGGCTTGGCTTTGTAATTTTGACTCAGATTTTTGCTGAAGTCAAAGATTGCAGCACTGAATTCAGTTTGAAGCAATTGCTTTGTTATTTGCAATGTGTAGGGGTTGATTAAAGATTTTGTGACTCCTCCCATTCATCTTGTTCTTGCTTACATTTTACTAACACCTTTAGACTGCACCAACAGAGATGAAAAGTCTGCCCAGAATATGTGCTGGGTCCTGACAAGAAAGGCAGGGAGGATACCATAAAAACCTGGTATCATAAAGGTCTATTGTTAGAAAACTCTCTTTGGGAGGGTGGCTCTTATTTGCTAAAAAGCTCTGATTTATCAGGCAATATGTAAAGTGCAAGAAAAGGTGATGGAGAGAAGAAATGGACCAGTTAATTATTCAGGTCTGATATCTGGTACTGCTGGATGCTTATTAAGTAAGTCTTGACTCACAATTGTGTGCAGTGGTTAGGAAAATGAAAACCCCTTCATCTCAAAGGAAGAAACAATTTGGAAAACTCCTGGAAGATTCCTAAGGAGGAGTGACACCACTGCACATGTTTATATTGCTGAACGTTCAGCTTATGTATGTAAGGAAAAATGTGATGACATAAAGAGAAATATATATGGGATACAAAATCCCCTGATTATATGTTATTTGGTTTATGTGACCTTTCTTATTTTCTTTTTATATTCCTTTGGAAACAACCTCCTTTTGTTTTTTCATCCATTTTCTTAGCTACTTTTTGTTTTAAATGTTGATGATTTTTTTTTTTTTCCCTGGTGATAATCTATGGCTGGTCTTTATTCAAGTGGCTCTCTACTCAACAGAGTGGCAACTCTATTCAATTACAGCTACATAATCCTCCTCCCACCAAGTCTTAAACTGTGCATATAATTTTATGGCCCAGAAACTGATATAATGTTTTAAAGATTTGTTTCCCTTCCCCTTTTCTTCATCCCCTGGAGAAAGAGGAAAAGCTCTTACTTTTTTGATAATTGTGAAGAATTCATCCCTTTTTAAGATTTCTGTAAAAATTCTATTATCTTCTTCTGTTTTAAAATCATAAATGGATAATGCAGATGTTGAAATACTCTGAAGATCTTGAATCATTACAATAGCTCTGTAATTACATTTATTATTAATGATTTTCATTAGTAAATTATTTGAGTTTACTCCTTTCATCCTAAAGACTTATGGTGCTATATAGTAAGACATTAATTACAGCTTAAGACATCCCTGGAAGACAAATGAGTCCTCAGGCTTGTCTAAATGTGTGACAGAGGAGCTGTAAGTGAAGGCTGCTCACAAGACAGGAGCTGTGGGCCAGGTCAGAAGACAGAATAATTCTAATGTGGCCTGACTTCTTCTCCCCCCTGTATGTCCCAACCATATGAATTTTTTTTTTTTTCTTTTTGGTTAAATTTTGAAAGAGCTTTATCTACATCTCTCTGTGTCACAAGCATTGCCCAGGGGAGAATGAGACAGCTGGAGAACAAGAAAAGTGGGGATTTCTCTGGCCAGACCCTGGCCAGCTGCTCCTGGGGTCATAGGGGCTGTGCTTAGTGTGGGGCAGTGCTCTGGGACTGCTTTTGCTCCACTCCTCAGGAACAGCAGCTAGAAGCTGAGACAGCTCTACTTGAACATGCACCTGAATTTCCTTCTGAGTTTAAGCCCATGATTATCTCTGCTTTAGCAGCACTCTCTGACACCCTTGAGTAGAGAAACATGCACTGTGGTTTTATATCAAGTACCTCTAACCTGTGCCTAGAAAAGAGAGACAGAAGTCACCAGAACTGACTGACAGCGATCTTGAATGTGCAATTTTTTCTTTTAATAACAGAGAAGAAAGATGTTCACAAGATGTTGTTTGGTGCTTTTTACCCACCTTGGCACTGGAACACTGAATAGTTTCCAATTAATCACTGTTTTGCTGGAGCTAGAGCAAAAATCAACATCTACTCTTCTGCAGAAGTCAAATGCCTGAGCTGTTTGTCATGAGTGGCTTCTGCTAATGGCATGATATTTTATCTTACAAATAACCAGAAGTTTGCATTGATCCATGGGAGAATCAAGGAAGGCTGAGTTACCTATTAGATACTGCACCTCACTAATGGACAGATTAAGCTGCTGTCCACAGCATTTCGTTGCAATGCAGAGACTTTTTCTGGCCTTTTTTGGGGGGAGGGAGGGTGGGAGGAGAGGGATGGTGAGTGATACCCTGGATGACACCAAGAAGTCAGGCACTGACACCTGAAACAAGGATATAAAATTCTTCTTTTGTTGCAGTTACTTTTTGCACCTTCTAAATTGGAGCCCTGGTTTCTTGTTGTTTTTGTTTTTGTTTTTTTTTTTAATTTATCATGTTAGAGCAGCTTGCCTCTGATGCTGGAGCTTAAGCAAAGGAGGTATCACAACCTTTAAGCTTCTTTTCTCACAGAAATCCCACTTAGCGTCTGTTGGAGGAGGAGAAATTCTATGGTTGCTGATGCAGTCCCTTCTCTTCAGGTGGGGTATGATTATCTACCTGCTATTTCCTGTGGAATGCAAGGTCCTTTGATCAGGTGAGATAACAGCAGCATTTCTCAGGGGCTTGGAAGTGATGTTTTACAGGAATGGGACAAGCTTTTGCTGAACCTAGCAATTTCTCTCACCTTCCAGACTTGCCAGTTGAGCAGCCCATTCTGTTACTAGTCAAGGTGGCACTAGCAGCACTACACATGGATTGCAACCCTGCTGCCTCTTGCATAAGCAGCAAGGAAGATGCCCCTGCTGCAAAGGCCTTACACCTGAAGATGCCACCATTTGCTGCTGCAGCTTTGGGGCAGATCCCTGCCTTTTTGCACCTCATTGTTCATTTTCACTCTCCAGTTTTAATCTCAATCCCTCACATTTGACAGATTATTCTGTCAGAACTATCAAATGGGTATTCTTTATTTTTCATTATATTTGTGAATAGGAATTATCCCTTTGCTTTGAAAACTGTGACTTGTCCAAGTATCCTTCTTATCTTTGGGCGGCATGAAAAATATCACAAACTTTCAGCACCCTCTCAGTTGCTGTCTTCTTGTATTTCACTGCTGGAAGTGAGCCCTTCAACCAGTGACATCCATCCATTTCTTTCTTTTAATGAAAACAGTTTGAGGATGCTAAAAATGATGGAGCCTTTATCTGACAGCTTTTCTCAGGCATTTGCTGAGCATCATTCACCATAATCCCTTTATTTGTGTGCAGATACATAAACACACTATCTGAGCTGAAGGGGGATGCAGAAATGATTATTCTGGACTGGCACAGCTCGAGGCGTGGGGCTGGAACACTTGCAAGTGTGAGAGCCATTCCTGCAGCTTGGTCTGAGTCTGCCCAGCAGGCTCAGAGGCCTCTCTGGCCCAGTGCGGTGGTGCTTGAGCTCCATGACTTACTCCATTCTGCCAGCAATGGCTTTCTCCTGTAATCTGGCTTCACCCTTCTGGGCTGAAATAATCCATTTTGTCATTCATTCCCATTAGAGAGTCATTTGGACACAAGCAAAGCAGAAAGCTATTGATGAGTAAGTTCAGGAGACTTGGAATGAAACATTTTTTTTTATCCTGACAGTAATTTCATGACCAGTATGAACTGGCTGCAATGTAATGAGGAATTGGGAGAGTAATACAAGAGTCCTCCTGGTAGAAGAATAACAGGTGATCTGTTCAAAATGAAAAAAAAATTGTGGCATCAAGCTGTACTCTGTCCTGATTTCAAATGCAAATGACACTCGAGAAATGTGAAAGACCAAAAGGTAGATAGAAAACGGAAATTTTTCTGTTCCTGAGGGCACGCCATGCAAAGGCAACATTTTCTGAATCTTATTCAGACTTTTGACTTTATTGTTCAGAATAGTCTCTAATTCTTGTGATTGATGAAACAGACACCTAAAGTGGTAGGACTCATCATGCAACAGAAGGACTGTGGGTTATTCTTAGTCTGAAAAGTTTCAATCCAATAAGAGACTAAATTGTGTGAAGTAGATTGATGGTAAGAAAAACTGAATCCTGACAGTAAATGTCAGGGAAGATATATTAATGTACAGTAATGGAGTAGGAAATAGCCTTTTTCTATCTTCTATTGCAACTTCAGTAATTACTTTCAAAAAATGTTACTAAGTGTCTTTTAAAAAGACATGAACCAAGCTACCCTGTTCCTTATATAAAAACTTGAAGTAAACTAAAGACTAATTGGACAAATGTAGAAAGAAAAACTGATACAAGAGGTTCCTGGACACTTTGTAGTCATGAAGCTCACTTTAATACAGTGATTTCTTTCTTCTTTTGGCTTTTTTTAGGAGAACTTGGCAAAATGTTCAGTGATTTTGGGCATAATCTTGTGCTTTCTTCCTTCCTTTTTTTTTTTTTTCTTTTTTTTTCCCCGAGAAATTAGAACTTGCAGCATGTTTCCAGTCAGTCTTTTTTGAATGACCAAGGTGGTTGACAGGAGCGTCCTTACCTGAGCCCCTCCCCTTGAAGTGTTAGAGAAGAAATGATTGAAGAATAGTCATTCCATCCCATGGAAAGTTCTCGAGGTTTCTGAAGTTTTTCTGTATCTTTTGTAGGAACAAAATACAAAGCAGCCCCTTTCAAGTGCCTCTGTGAAAGAGAGACGCGTTGACATGCCTAGTTTGAGATCAAAGTCCTCAGGTATCCAGTTGGAAGGTTTCATTTTGGTCACAAGCAAAACGCTCTTGAAACGTTCATGTTCTTCTGAGATATTTCATCTTTGATGTAGTGGGATATTTGGCTAAATACCACTTTGAAAATGTTGAGAGTAGGTCTGTGGTTTTGCTGCCAATGTGCTGGGATGAGAGGAACTTAAGTGGGGAGAGCTGATAGATGAAGAACTACCAGGAAAGACCTGGAAAAGGAACATGAACATATAATAGGGTGTTAGCTCTGTGAAGGATCTAGCCTCCTTAAATTGAGACTTAGGAGCCCAAAGCCTAAGGCTCAGACTGTCTGATTCTTGCACTGCAAGGTATCTCTATTCCGTGGCTGAAAATTTCCCAGGTGCTTGGTGAACTTGCCAGTGTCCTGCTGAAGGGTCTAAAGCACAGGGTATTTTTTCATGTCAGTGTGTAAAATAAACACTGAGGTCAGGTATTTATTACAGCCCTTTATTACAAATCTGTCTCTATATTCTTCAGCCTCCAGCATCAGTGGTTGTAAGATGAGGCTTTTTGTATGCTGCTGCCTTGCAAACATGCTGATACGTCTTCATAATTGCAGCTGACGTGATATGCAGTGCAAGTGAGACCTCATCCTGCTGCAAGTGCAGGGTGTGGAAAGCAGTGATGGCTTTAAAAGGTACCTGTATTTGTGTAGATTGCATTATTTTTGTGTTATACTAATATATGGACTTGAGAGAGTACAGTCTTGTGGAAATGGAGGCATAAATCAAATTAATAATGGAATCATAGAGTAGTTTGTGCTGGAAGGGACCTTAAGGATCATTTACTAGATCAGGTTACTCACAGCCCCATCCATCCTGGTCTCGAATACCTCCTGGGACAGGGAGTCTACAAACTCTCTGGGCAACCTGTTGCAGTGCCTCACCACCACCCTCACAGCCAAGAATTTTCTTAATACTTTTTCTACACCTGCCCTCTTTCAGTTTCAGGCCATTCCCCCTTATACTATCATGCATGTCCTTATGAAAAATCCTTCTCCAACCTTCTTGCAAGTCCCTTTTAGGTACTGTCTCTCCTCCAGACTCAGCAACCCCTGCTCTATCAGCCCGTCCTCACAGGAGTTAAATGCTGGACAGGAGAATTTTCTTATTCTGAGCTAGTGCAATTACAATAGCTGTTCAGTATTATGGAAAAGGAAAAAAAAAAAGAGGGTCAAAGCTGGTAAGGTTTGTAAATTCATAGCTTTGTTCCAGGTATGATAATCTATATAGCAGAACATCTCTCTGTGAATCACATTTTCAGGCACTGATGATAACAGAAAATCAGGAATCCAGAAATAAGCTTATTGAAGATTTTGCACCACACACACACACAAATGGAGCATCTGGATGTCAATGTCACTGTCTATGGTGCATCCTTCCCCATAGAGACTAAAAAGATTTAATTTTCATCACATGAACAGTCAGATATAAAAACTCCATTACTCTTGAAGGTTCATATATAGAAAACTAGGAAATAAAAAAAACCCAAAACAACTGCTTTTCAAAAGAATTACACATAGAAATGGAATTTGTGGGTCTTGTACATTCTCACAAGATCTTTCAGTTTTGTCCAGGAGTTTGTCTTAGACAGATGGCTTGGTGCCAAAGTTAGTGGCAAGTATTTATGGCACTCAGTTAACTTGGTTCCAGCTCTGCCCCGTGTTACATCTTTGGCTGGGTGGTTGGTTCTGCACCCTGCTCCTCATCTGTGTAAGCAGTGCCATGTGTCCTTTCCCTCCAAGAGTGTAAGTTCCTCTGCTCTGGTGATGTCTTTTATGATGAGTACAGAGGATGCAAATCTTGTTTAGTGCCTCTGAGCTTCCACAGTATGCAATTATCAATGTTAATGTCTCCAAATTGAGGAAGTGATTGGATCTAGCAGACTGCTTTGTTGTTTGTTTGTTGTGTAATTATCAGCATTCATTACAAACAGGTATGTCTAATTTTTCCAGCTCTCAGCAAGCTGACTACAATGATGGTATTATGGGTTGGGTTAAACTGACTGGAACTGGTGAGTGAAATGGCTGCCCTTCTGTTATGAATAAATGCAACAATCACAAGCTAGGCAGATTAAAAAAAAAAAAAAAAGAAAGAAAGAAAAAAGGACTTGTTCAGTATGTGAGCTCTGGATTTGAGCTGCTCACAGGAGTTGAAAGCATGGAGCTTTGGTGGGATTTCCCAGGGTATTGTTTAACCATGTGCACACAGAGCTCTGCAGTGAGCAAACAGCAGGTGAGAGAGAGAGAGACAGAACAGTAAAATTGGAAATATGGTGTAAGAGAATATATGCAAGAGAGAAGGCATTTGAGCAGCGTCATTAGAAACGAAAAGCAAGGAACAAAGAATCACCTGCTGTGTGCAGAGACACAGGGCTCTGGCCAGCCCACAGGAGTACATGGGGTTGTATCAAAGAGCCTGTCCTTGGCTGAAGTGCTCCAGCAGTTATATTTCATCAGAAAAAAATATTCTGGCTCCAGCACACTGCTGTGTATCCTCTCTGTGGTGCAGATGGGAGGCTGAAGCTACACTGATGCTGTGCCTGACAAACTCCTTGCAATTTTATAATCAGTCAGGAGCAAAACCTAGACAGGAAACCTTTTGTGAAAAATGAAATCCCTTCATACCTAGACATATCTAGGTGTGATAATGTTTGGCAGGGAGAAATATCATTATTCAAGAGAATACCTTGCCATCTCTCCTGTATTTTCCCTGCTTTAGTGCGGCTGCTACAGCTTGCCACGGACACACGATGCTCTCACAAGAACCATGTTCTCAGGGGTAATCACCTGCATCCAGAGCAGCCCATACCCCTTGGACAGGGCCAGTTTGGAGCCAAATCCCAGTGGCTGGGTGGTGGGACGCGGTGGGAGGCCCCGGGGAGGCAGGGAGGGCAATGAGCCGTGTGTGTGGTGCCGGCGTGTGTGGAAGCGGGAGGGACTGGGTGCCTTGCTCGGGGGACCGAGGGCTCGGAAGGCAGCGCTGCTGCTCGGAGCGGGCACAGCGGCTCCTTTGTTCCCCGCGCTGGGGAGGAGCGGCTCGGGGCGGAGGATGCCGAGCGCAGGGAGGGCTGCCAGGTGCAGCCAGGGCCCACACGGGCCCTCAGTGTGGGACAGAGAGAAAAGCGTCAGCTCTTTAGAAGTAAATTCACCGAGAAAATGTGCAAAAAGAGGCACTGGCACCGTTTGGAAAACCAAGGCCATGTTTCCCTTGATCTCAATAGTAGGAGAAAGCAGAAAGTGTTTATTCTTCATTCGTACACTGAGGGTGGCTTGGCTGGGGGAGGTAAAGCAGGCTCTGTGCGAGTTTATATAGGTTACTGTGCCAAGAAATTATGAGGTGTCGCAGGAGGGCTGTTTGGAGAGGTGTATGGGTCCTGACCTTAATAAAGGCAGATGTTACTTGTGTGCCAGGACAGGCAATTCCTACATGCCCTTAATTTTGCAGCTCAGGTACAATAAAACTCAGATGGATGCAGTATTGTCTTGGACTGCATAGCAAGGCAATTTTTGTTGCACAGTTATTCAGCAGAAATGGGTTAAAGCACTCCATGCATAGTAGACACCAGTCCTGACATTTGCACCCACCAAAGAAATAACCTCTTGTTCACACACTTCTTAAGTTTGATACAGGAAAACAACACCACAAGTATGGATTGTTCATGCAGGTCAAGGTCTGAACTGCAGGAAATAACACTGGATTTTGAAATTGCCACTGGTGATGCAGAGCAGCCATCCAAAACCACAAATGAGAATGGATTTCAAAGTTTTCTTGGCTGCAAACAGAATAAATAAATAGTGGACAGTGTGAGGAAGTGTTTGGTGTTGGACTTACTTTGGCCCTACTAATGTTTGCTTGATTGCTGCAGGCAGTTTGAAAATTGTATCCTAAGCATAGGGCAGATTGACAGGGAGAAGAAAGCCTCAGTTCATCCTATATAAATGTTACCAAGGTCGTATCAAGGACGCTGAGACTGTTAGAAAATATGCAAAGGGGTATTTCCCTTGTGAGTTTTATCCCTCCCTTTATTTGTTTCTACATGCCGTTAGTGCCATGGCTGTATCAGGGTGTTACAAATTCCTCCCCGTTTAACCACAGCCTGTGTTTCTAAGGCTGGTGCTCTGGGGCCAGTTTCTGATCTCTGGTGTGGTGAAGGAAATTCGAGAAGGATTTACTGTACACCACCCAGGGTTTACTCCTACACAAGCAAAAGGAAGAGTGGGAGGCAGATGGGCGGAGGCTGCCAAAGAAAGAGTTAAGGGGGAGCAACAGTTACAAAAAAAAAGCAACAAAACAAAGAGTAGGAATAAAACATACAGCAATACTACTGTTTATGCATAGTGTTTTGTTTAAGTCTCTTGATGATGTTTCGTGGTTGCTTCCTCCTGTTCTTATTTTTAAGTCTATTATCATAAGAGCAGGTCATGTAAGGTTTTCAGGTCTCTCTGATACAGGCGCCGCTTATAAAGTTGACTGAATATTCTGCCCTGTGCTTCTGTATATTTTGCTTCTCTGCACACACTTTGCTCTGAGAATAGTAGTTAAAATTCCAGTGGGCTGCCCTCCCATTAAAATACCTTTAATGTTTTATTGGGATACCTCCTACTTGAAACGGTTTAACACATAAAGGTGCTTTGCTCATTTGAGAAAAAAAAAAAAAAAAAGCCATACTGCTGATGCAGAGGCAAGATTGTTTGGGTGGCTCTCCTGTCGATTGCTCTTTATGCAAATGGAGCCTTGGGAACGGGCAGATTAACGTGTTTCAGGGCAGGAGGGAGATGTAAATGTTGCATCTACTTGCCTGGGAGTGCTCTTCAGCAAGAAGAGAAACAAGCTCTCCTGCACATTGCTGACTGCTCTCTTTCTGTCCGAAAGTTCAATGAGTGTCCTGGAAAACAATTACTCATTTAAAGCAAGGAAAGTCCAGTGTGCCTGCTTCTGAGCACTCTGCTTTCTTTAGGAAGGTTCGAACCACCGCCTGGCTGAGGATGAAGAGTGGAAGAAAAGTAAAACTGGAAAAGGTGATGTAAACTAAAAAACAACAAAGAGAGCAGGTGAAATCTGAATGTAAAAAAAAAAACAAATTGTAAACCCATGCAGGTTAATTCTCTTGAATTACTAGCACAGGGTTTTCTATGATTGAAAACATGGATAGATGCTGGTTGAAAAGGGCATTTTCTAAGCCAGTCTAAGGAAAAAGAAATCTGCACTTTGAGAAAGGGAGAAGAAGCTAAACCATCTAAGCTGAGAGCAGAGAGTGGCAGAATTCAGCTCCAAAGATTTTGATTAAAGCTTTTTCTGAAAATCAGCCTTGTCTGGGTTTTCTCAGCCCTTATTTTAACACACTTGGTTGCTGTCCACAGAAATCTTTTCTCTAAGTGTTCCTGTTGTTTTTTTGGTTTTTTTTGGTCTTGTTTTTAGTTTGTCTGGTTTGGTTTGATTTCTTTTATTATTATTATTTATCAAAACCTATTTATCAATAGGCTTTGATAAATAATAAATGCAAAAAAACACTTTGTGCATTCAAACTGCTGTGTAGATGTAATTTTGCTGCCAGTGTGCAACTGCTGTCACAATCATGGTGGGACATTTGGCTTCCTGCCCTGAGTCTGGTCTCCTCCAGCCCCTTGCCAGGACTTCAGACACAGAGCTGGGATTTTTTTGTGGAGCAGTGGGACATGTTTGTCCTCACTAGTGTCCTCCTCAAAAGGCAGCAGAACATGCTTCATGAATTGCTGAACATTTGATTCCCCCTTTGATTCTCAGAGGGAATCAAAGACCCTGGAACCCACCTGAAATCTCTGAAAGAACTGGAAGATTTTTGGGGATGAAATAGAGTTATCTCCAGCTCTGCTCCCTGCAGGACTCTCAGCAAAGGCCTGATTCAGCAGCAGAATCCACTCTCCAATAGTGTCTGTTTGTGCTCCTTGGAGATGCCTGCAAGGGGTTGACTGAGCAGACTCCTGCTTTTCATGCCAGCATTTCAGCACGACAAAAGAGGGAATGGCACCTGGGGGGGTCCGAGTATAATCCCAGCACATGGGTGTGTGTAGAAAACCTTGTTGTAGCTACCGGTAACCATGGCACAGATTTTCTCTTTGCCACCCTTACACAGCATTTTCTTTGTCACTGAATTAGTTTCCAAACAACTCGCTGTTATCGCGGTTGTCAGTGCACCCACGGAGTGCAGCAGAAAATTATGGGAGGCTTAAAGAAAGGCTGAGACACCACAGGTATTGCAAGGAGCTAATGGGACTTTCTTCATTCCTTCAAAGAAAATCTTTTTACAGCCCCATTGAAATGGCTAAGCCCTTTTACTCAGCCTCTCTGCAAGGAGCAAGATGTTGACAAAATCCCTTCAGAATGTATTATCCCAAACGATGCATGTAAACCAGGCCTCTGCCACTGCTATTTTGACATGTCTGTGTAGTAAGTATCATTCCAGCTATATAATTGAAATGTTATTGCTGCTTCACTCAGTTAACAGCCTGCTGCAAAACTGAAGTAAACTTTCAAGCCCTGTGCTGTAGTACAGATCTACTATGCCTTTCTAATTTAATCAAAATATCTGGAAAACTGTCAGCATCTGAAGAGCAAAATGCCATTTGCTACTGTGCAGCAACTCTTACTGGAATCTCCTGGACTGCTACTAAAAGAGAGCAGATATTCAGCTCTTCCATTTGTCCTCCCTCTCATCTGTCCAGAGGAGGACAGTCCATTTACTCCACTGATTGAATTAAGGACTGAAAATTCAATCTGAGAAGAAGAGGGGAGCTGAAGAATTATTTTGATATGCAAAAGTATGGGAGTTTACATTTTGGTTTTGGTTTGGCTTGGTTTTTGGTTTTTTTTTCTTCCATATGAATGAGGAGGGTACTCTTACTCTGAGGGTGGCTACTTGGAGCTAGATCTGTCAGAATATGTACTGTCCATCAGCCAGGCTGGAGAACTGATAAGGTGGACAGGGAATATGAAGGCTTGAGTGTTGTAAAAGGGGGTGAAAGTAACTGTGCCTAGAATGAACAGGCCATCATTCCTAAGCATAAAGAGGTTTCTACATTTTCTCCAAAGCACTACCCAGAAAAGTAAATGGAAAAAGTAAGAGGGAAGGGAATACTCAGTGCCCATTTTCTACTTGAATTAAATTTTCATTTGCAAAAAAATGGGAGAGGAGAAAAAAATTATGAAAGTATGACATAGTATGTTAGTTGCATCAGAAATAATGAGCTGTTGAGGAATGTTAAAGGCAAATGTTGTTAGCAAAGCACCAAGGAAAGTGTCTATAACCCATATTTTTGAGGTATTGCACAGGCTATTCAATACAACCTAATTTTCTCATTAGGGGAGTCTCAGGTGAAAGCATGAGAACAACCTGGAAGTAAAATGATAATATCTTTCCTTCCTTCCCAGCCTCCAGATTTCAAAGAGATCCATTTTTTTTCATAATTAAGAGTTGAAGACACCAAACCATATCTGTTAGCTCATTGTAATCATATAAGACTGAAAATAATTCTAAGCCAGCTGTAAAGAGGAAGAAGAGATGCAGGTGCCTGAGACAGATGGACACACCAGTCATTCTGCTGTTCTAGTGGCATGGCTCAGGATTTCTCAGTTAGGAATTTACAAGCAAACTTGGCTGTCAATTTAAAACTAAACTGAATGAAGCTGCTGCATGTGAAAATGTCCACAAAAGCATATTCTGAAAGGTGGGAATAAAAAACTACCATTAAAATTTTGAGAAATAATTTGTTTAGGATTTGTTGTCGTAGTTGTAGCTGATTTGTTTGGTTGGTTTTATGCTAGTATTAAATAAGAAAGCATGAGCAACAATTTATTTTTATTCTACTCCTTAAAAGTCTGTTTGCCCTGGCAGTGTTCTAGTTACCTGAAAGCCCAGCTTGAGCAAGACTCTGCACAGAAGATGGTTACAAAAAGGACTCCAAAGGTGGCAGTATCCTTTAGGCAGCAGTGAGAAAAGGTAATACTGACACCTTTTTTGCACCAGGCTCATATATCAGTGATCAGGGAAGCCTGGGACAGTGTTTCTTATTAGGTTTCTGTAATATGATGCACACTCAGATAAGTAAGCCACTCTTTTTTCCTTTTTTTTTTTTTTTTTTTTTTTTTGTGCCTACAGCTCTTCTGAGAAAAGAATAGGGAATCTAGGAGAGTCTGGTGGGATTTCTGTCCTTTTTTAGGGCCAGGGGCTAGGAATATCAGACTCTAATGGGAGCCAGTGACCAGGAGCAGTCAGAGGTACTTGTGTAAGCAGATGTTCTGCCATGTACTACCTTAGAGGGAGTCTCTGCCAAGATCTACTTACTGATAGAATTCAGCCTTCTGCATGTCTTGGAAACAAGGATTAGAGGATTAGGGACATGATGCTGGAGGCAAGTGTGGAGTTCAGATAGGGATGTGTAGATTTTCTGAAGGAAAGGGAAGAGCAGCTCCATGGGCTGCTCAAAATTTGCCCCCCAAAAAAGCCACCTAGAGCATGAACTGTTTAATGAGGAGGGTGACCATCCAAAAAAGAACTTACCATTTAATGGTCTTGAAATTTCAAGATCAAGATTGATCTTGAAACACAGACAATCACTAAAACAGACAAAAAAAGGAGTTGGTGATGGAGGAGGGAAGACAGGATGCTTTGAAGAAGATGTAATTCCCATCCAAGATCCAAAGTTTTGCTGAATTTGTGAAGAGAAAATATCACTGACAAATGACATGAGTGCTCAGCAATCTCAGTGACAAAGGACAGCTTGACTGAGAAAAAGGGAGATTTCTGTGGGGTTATAAGGAGCTGCAGCCCCCAACATAAAAGCCAGAGGAGTAGAAAAATGGTCTTTGAACTAGAGGGTTCAGAGGAGGACCATGAAGATGATCAGGAGGCTCTGATCTGAAGACAACCTCAGAGACATGGGGTTCTTCATCCTGGAGAAAAAGGCTCCTGGTAGCTCTTGCAGAAGCCTTCCAGCACTTAAAGGGGGCCTAAAAGAAATCTGGAGACAACTGTTCAAGTTGAGGTTGGACAGGGTTTTGAGCAACATGGTCTAATGGAAGTGGGCCCTATGCATGGCAGCAGGGTTGCAATTCGATGATATTTATGGTCCATTCCAACTCAAACCATTCTATGAAGATGAAATTTTAGAGGTGAAAACATAAGCAAAAATCTCAGCCAATGGAACACGAGAATTTTCACAGCCTTCTTCACCTGGGCCACTTCAATGGCTCAGACATTCATGGCTGACCTGAAAGAGGAAAGAATTTTCCCTATTGAAACAGGAAAGAGTGAGTGTGTGTGTTTATTTGTGTATATAAGAGTTTTCATGCATAGGAACACTTCTTGGGTGAGAATTTTGGTGCTTCAATAATGGGATCATATCCTGAAGACAATGAAAGAGGCAGCATGGTTTGATAAAGCTTGTGATGTGGTGTGGTGTGCAGGTTTCAGGTGTGGGTGCTGGGTGGGTGAGAGGATCCCTGCTGACCAGGAGATGTTGTAACAATGAAGAGCTGGTAGAATTCAAGAGCTCTGTATTTTGTGACATGTTGAGCATCATTCTTGTGCTATATACACAGCAGTGCTCTCTGTTGTCCTCCTTCCTGGAACACTCTACCATGGGAAGTCAGCAAGCACTCTGGCTTTAGTTCTGTAGATTAAAAGTCCATCTGTTATTGCAGTTTAGGGATCACTTTCATTTTGGGTCTTCTCTGAACAATGTTTCATGAATGTGATCACCTCTTAAAACTGTGGGCTCTTATCCTTTTGTAAGAGAAGTAACTCTCCTCTCCTTTGACATGCTCCTGCTGCCTTAGGGGGTTCTGTTGGTGCTGCCCAAAAATGCTATTGCTGCCCAGAAATGTGCTTGAATACATCTAGAAGATTTTCTCACTCATAAATAACAGGTTTGTTAAGATAACTTCTTCCTTATTCCACTAAAACACGAGCTTAAAGTATTCAGTCCTAACAACACTGATGTCAAATTTGTATTCAATTACATGTGAGTCTCTGCTGACTCTTCTTCATCTCCACCTGTTCCTCTGCTATCCCAGGGAACAAGAGAATGAGAAAGAAGTGGGGTAACTTGGGTAAGGCAAAACCAAGGGTAATGCAAAACCTTTGTACATTTACTTGGCGTCTGCTAACTGTGTCCCTGTTCCTCAGATCTAGCTCTGCCTCCCTGCATTATGTTAAAAAAGGGTTAAAAACTGCCTCTGTTCTGGAGTCACTGTTTAGGGCATCCCAGGAATGCTGGATCTCATTTATATTTGTACCACACCTGGCCTCAATTCGGTCATGGTCTGGTTAAAGCTGTAGATGGTACACGATAGACGCAACTGCTGGGGCGTGATACCCACACAGTGTGCTCCTGTCCTTGGAGACAGCGTGGAAATGAACGAAGCTATCCCTTCCCATAGTGCACCATCATGTTCCCCTGATGTCAAATATTTCCATTTGGAAAATGCCACCTTGCAATTGAAATGAGACCTTAATTTAGAAAAATACTGGTTTGCAAGTTACCCGTGGGCAACCACTGGGCAAAAGTAGCTGTGAAAGTGGTACCACTTTCTATTTGACTGCAGATCCTGTGTATGTGCTGGAGCTCTGCTCCCAGGAGGCCCCACACCCACTACCCTTGATTATTTTGGGATGTGGTGAGGGAAGGCTGAAGGCTGGTGAGAGCTCATTGAACACACAGGGACTCTCTCCTCCCTCCAGCTGGTGCCTGGCATTGCATTCCCACAACAAAATTTTTAATTAGAAACCTTTTGCCTCAGGAGTCAGTACATCATGTAGAGCTAAACTTCCTGGCCTCAGTGAAGTTTCACTTTCTTCCCTAATTATTTGTTATTTTCTTTCTTCAAGCAGGTGCTAGAAACACTCCCTTCTCATATGTCCAAATCGTGCCTCATCAGCATGGGTGAGTGAGCTGCCTGTAAGGCACTGCCCAGTGCCCTGCTGCCTTTTACAGTGGTAGCTGGACTGGTGAAACTTGTGGGAGTGTAGGGCAGGCTTTCTGTACCTGCCATCCTACGATACAGAACATTCTTCTTAGATTAAACATTTACTGGAGAAAAGTTGTTCTACTGTTGCAGGAGCCAATACACCCGCTTCACTTAGCAAAGTGCAGTCTGGACAGGCCCTGCTAAATGCCATTCCTTGTCAGGAACCAGGAGTCACACAAGTGTGGTGAAGCCCTTGGATATCTGCACACAAGCACACCTTCTCCACAGCTCTTCAGGGATTTGATCTGGTTTTTGCTGTAGGCTTTACTGCAGCGGCAAAGTGCAGGGATTCCTCTGGCATGAAGATCTAATTAGGCAGAAATATAGAAAAATCATGAACAAAACCTTTTCTGTTATCTGACAATCCAAAGTGTGCTGTACAATTAAGAGATATTTAGAAAGTCCTAGATAGAAAGGATGAAGGATGGAAATGATGAAGGGTGGAGATCACTGTCACATTTGCGATCTGTATTTCAGGTCACACCACATGGGATAAAATCTAAGAAAAAATTCTGGACTTTGAATATTTAATTTCTTTGCTTTAGATAGGAAATTTTTAGGTACCAGCTTTTCACATATGCAAAGGCAATGATACACACTGATATTGGAACCTTATGCTATTTGTTGCTTTTTTTTTTAAACCTAGTGTTCATGAGGACTAACTGCAACTCATATTGGACTATTAACTCATAAATAATCAGAGTTGCACATTTGAGTATTACCAGGCACTTCCATTCACACAAAAACTGCAGCTGATTGAGAGCTCTCCCTTCCCAAACAATAAAACTACTTTGTATAATAAAGCAGGAAAATTTTCTTTTTTTTTCTTTTTTTTCTTTTGTTAAAATTCCAAAAGAGAAAATTAGAGACTTTGACATCACCTCATTTATAGACATACAGAGGTTTCTGGCAGTTTAGTAACTGATGTAATGTTTATTCTTTCAATAAACTATTTTTAAATTGGCTGTTAGGCCATAGTTGTAATTCATGTGAATACCAGGAAAACCAGCACGGCTGCAGCGCCTCTTTGGTACCACGAGGTACTGAGCTGTGCTTACAGCTGTACACAGCTCACACAAGTGCTTCACACTGTGCTTGTACACTGAGCAACACAGGCAGGAGAAGTGACATGACAATTTTCAGATAACTCCAGGGCTTAAACTTGGAGCGATCGTCAGCTTTACCTGCTGAAACCTGTGAATGCTGGTTATGTACACCTGAGAGGTATTAGAGCAGCCTCCCTGGATCGCTGTGCTGATGGCACTGGCTCACTCTGCCACTCTTCTGAGCACAAACCTGTTGTTCTGCTTTCCAAAGCCTCCTCACAGCTTAAGCTGTTTGTACATTGTAAAGCTGGAAGAGCTAAACCAGGCAGGTTCTCAGCAAGGCACACTAATACTAAATAAAAGTGACATTTTTTACCAGAAAATAAATTGTTCTTCAGGAGAACTCTAAGTATTTTGGAAAATATGTGAATATTTTCCTCCAGAATAGTCCACCCACTCAGATAAATCCTTGTCTCTGTGCTGTTGTTTTCAGCTGATGCTCCCACTTCTCCTCTTCTAAACATCTCCGGTCACTCCTTGCCATCCAAAGGAATGTTTGTGACCCAGCAGTTCCTTATGCTCCAGTTCCCACAGCACAGTGGTAATGCCAAGCCCCAGCTGCAACAGGAGTGTGCCCTATCTGCAGGCTTTTTCCCTGCAGGTTTATTTTCATGTGTAGGGGTAAACCCTGTTTTTCCTCTGCAGAAGAGAAGAACCTGTGTGTGGGCTGCTGCGTGTGTCACAGCAGAGCAGCTGGCAGGTGGTAACTTGTTTATCTGCAAGAAAGAGAGCTGCTCCTGAGCTTTCCCTGCTACCCCAGCTGCTCCTAAGCTGGGGTTTGCCTGCAGAAACAGGGTGAGAGTCAGAACTGAGAGAACTGGAGGCTGTCAGGGAAGAGAAGGGGAGTGGGCAAGGGTGAATGAGGGCTGTGGTTGTGCACTCAGGACATGCAGGACTGTGAGGATTTGTGGGACAGATAAAGAGGGAGGGTGGAAAAGTTATGTGTTGATCTGGGTAAACCAGTGTGGAGAGACTAAAGGGGAACAGAGGACAGGCAGACTCACTATTCTACAAAATAATTTCCAGCCCTGCCCTGAACTGCTCCTACATCTCCTCTGTGCTTGGAAGAAATCTCGAACCACACCATGACTGCTTCCCAGTCTCTTGCACCCATCCCTATAGCTGTGTGGTCACCTCTGCCAGGCAAGGGGAGACTACAGAAGTCACCATGGCCCTTGGGCTGCCCCTGTTGCCTGTTTCCCACTCAAATGTGGGAATGAGCTGGTGCCTTCATGTTCTCCTGGGGATGGACACATGCTTCTACTCTGGCTTTGGCAGCCCATTGCAGTGGGAGTTTCCCAGGGTACAAGACTTGTCCTTGCCACCCCCTGCCCTGTTTGTTTGGAGTCAAGAATAAGATCTCAACTGTATTTCTGAGGCTTTTATCAGAGAATAATGTTTTTCTCACTGCTGGCAGGGCTGGAAAATTATAGTTGCCACTGTAGTCAGCAGGGGTTTGGAGATACTCAGAGCCGCTCTAGATGGACCCTGAGGTGTGGGATGCCTAACTGGGGAGTCTGAAAGTCAGACATCTGAAATCGAGCTGGTCACCCTAGTAACTTATTTATACGTAAGATAAAGCTCTCATTTCACGTGTTTTCCTCTGGCACAGAAGACCCAGCTGGTTCAGCTGTTAAGTGATTTATACTGCAGCCACCAGTGAGACAAAGTCTTCCAGAGATGATGAGTTTGGCAAAATTTACTTTTGATCTTTCGTCAGACTGATAAACTGTCTTTGCAGGGAAGGCTGACCTCAGGAGTGCATGGCATTAAACTCCTTCTGCTATTTATTGCCCTGCTGACTGATGGCAGAGAAAACACATGGTGATTTCTGCTTTGGTTTCCTCAGTTGCACAACACCCTACTAGTTCTTTAGGATTACAGTAGCTGAGTTCTTTGATGTTGCAACTTGAGGCTACTGTACATTTGGTTTACTCTATGGTTTTAACTCTTCTGGAAGGCTCCATGCAGATTACAAGAGCAGGATTACTTCAGGAACCCTTCTCTCTGATGAGAAAATGCGCGCAGCAGGCCCTGCCTCTTCAGGCAGAAGACAATAGGTTTGCTTGGCAGTATCTGAATGTTTATCAGGTATTCTAAATTCATTAAATGAAATGGAATGGGGCTTTTAGCAGTATTATTAGCAAGATGACTGTAATTTAAGAGAGCAGGAGAGTGCTTCATTTCCTACCTTTAGTAATAAACTGAAAATAAAACGTAAATGTCAAGTGGTAATGTAGCAGTGTGCTTAGCAACCAGATGATCAAATGTTAGGAAAATGCCAACAGCAGTAAGTCAGAGCGGCCTGCTTGTGTGTTTGTGTGCAAGTAAATAATCTTCCCTCAACTAGGGCCTAAGTGTTGGGAAAGGTTATTTTGCTCCCATATTTGTTACCAGTCCTTACTCATAAGAATTTTTGTTGATTTTTTTTTTCCTGTTAAATCAGTCTCCCTACGGCATTACACAATTTTTGTTGCTTTTCACTGAACTATCTGTATTTTATCAATATCTTTTTGAAAATAAGCTACCAGCTCTTACTGTGGCATCTGCTGTCATGTGAACAGTAATTATTACTCCTCTCCCTGGAACAGCCGCATTTTATAAAGCAAAAAGATTTTTTTTTCTTTCCTTCCAGCCATTTCAAGCAGCCTGCAAACACCAAAGGACTGAGCTACCCTGCCAGAAAGCTCTTCCTGTGGCATCACGTATAAGCTTTATCCATTAACGTACAGCCAGATGTGGTGCTAGGAAGCCATAAACATCTATGGGCATCACAAGTGAAAAAGGGCCCCAAATTTTTTCCCACACAGCATAGAGATTTCTGGAAAACCTACTCCAAATGTAACCCAGGTAGAGTTCCTGCTGCTGCACTGCTTCCCAGAGTAACCCTTACTGCCTTGAAGGGTGGATAGGCTGGAAGACAGGGCCTGGGTAAATACGCTGCCCTGATTAGGTCTTTGTAACAGTTGGATGGATTAAACCATGCTCAGCACACATTCTGCCTCGCCCTGCCCCTCCTCCTGTATTGGCTTCCTTCACGTGGGGTAGGAGAGCTTTTGTTCACCTGAGAGCGATAACCCTGGCCCCCCCTGCCCTGCCTGCCTTGGAGCTCAGCCCATGCACTGCCTGCCTCCTTCCCGCTTCAGCCCTCTTCCTCCAAAGAAATGCCACGTGTATCAGCACTGTTTCATGCTGTTATGCATCACCAAAATAAAAGCCAGTGCTCTCACTGACTTCACTGAGCACACGAATTCCTGTTATTTCAGGGGGGCCGCTATTTTATTTTTTTATTTAGAAGGAGATACATGATTGACTACAGTGTCCTCTGTGCTATCTTTACATCCAGTTGGTTTCAAGCGAAGGTTTGTGTCATGAAAGTACAGGTATCATCTGTCAACCCAAAAGGAAGCCTGAAACCATGAGTACCAAACATTTTTTCCGTCTTTCATCTCCCCTGCGCCTGTGATGAGGGCTGGATTTTTTTGGTAATGACTAGATCTAGGCAGGAGCTTGATTATTCCTCTTATGAGAAATTCCCAGGGTTCCCAAACCTGCTATTTGTTACTAAATTGTCTAGAATAAAAGAAAAAATATTTTTCTGTGAAAAAAATTGAAAGAAACCAAAAAGGAAACAAAAATGAAACTGTTCTGATTTTGATGGTTGTCTTGAAAGTTTTGAATATACAAATTTTAAAAGCCTGGAAAAGTTTTACAAATCCTTTTGTAAATGCAAGAGCATACTCTAAAAAAACAAAAGGAGCAGATGCTTCTTCTAAAGACAGTGTTTACATTCCAACTTTCTCTCAAAACAAAGCTGGCTTTCCTTTTAAAGAGCATTTCCCTAAGAAAAATCTCTTGCAAAGTAAGCAGTTGATGCCTGGTAGCTCACTTTTTCCATCTGTGTTTTGGTTTGCTTAGGTCCCCTAAAGCACTCTTGAGGTGTAAAATCAGCTGGAAATATCTTGCACATGGACTACTATGTGGCATACATAGACTTACTTTTCTGAGTGCCATGAAGCCACCAGTAGGGATTTTGTAAATAGATTTTTTTGGTAGTTGAAGGCTGCTGGCACAGGTGGCTGCAGGCTGTGGAAATGCTGCACTTATGGCATGGGCAGCAACAGCCCTCTTGGCGTGATCCTCAGTGGAGACACAGTGGAGACAGTTTTGGCTTGCCTGCTAGAAACCAGAGAGGGAGTGGTTTTTAATGAATGTAAATACTAAAAATATCAGACCTTTAGAGAAAAAGTAGTCTATGATATGTAATTGTCTTTTTCCATGGAGTTAATGAAGGGAGAATAACTGTGGCCACCTGTCTTAGGTTGCAGTGCAAGATGTAGCCAAAAGTATGTACTCTATTACCATCTGTTAAAACCAGGCAGCGCTGTGTTCTTTATCTCTTCCATGACCCATCCCTCGTAACTCCAGGGGGTATCTTCTGTTAATGGGCTAGCTCTTAAAACCAGGTTTGTCAGTGTTTTTTATTTCTTCCAGGACCCATCCCCCCTCCAGGGGGATCTCTTCTTCTAATGGGCCGTTAAGTTTCACTGCATGACTGATAAAATTGCATCATCCCATTGAGAGATGCTCCACCCAGGGGGAGGAGCCAAGCATTCCCACCTGAATATGATCTGAGGCCTAGAACACCACAGTCAGCCTTTCTCCACTGGATTCCCAGAGCAAGACTGGGCCCATCTACACCACCACTGGACCTTCAGAGGAAAACTGCACCCTTCTACGGGATCATTGCTTCAACAGAACCACATCTGTCACTGCAGGAGGACTGCAGCCACCATTTAATTGGACTGCTACCAACACCCTGACCAACAGGGTGTCAAATTATATTCTAATTCTGTCAGTGGATTGTTTTTTTTTGTTTTGTTTTTGTTTTTTTGGTTTTTTTTGTTTTTTTTATTTGTGTTGGTTTTCTTTTTTCATACTCCTGCATTTTTATTTTAATTTCCTTAGTGAAAAACTGTTATTCCTATTCCCATATCCTTGCCTAAGAACACCTTGATTTCAAGATTATAATATTTCGGGGTGGGGGTGGTGGTTTAGATTCTTATTTATTTCAAAGGAAGTTTCTGCCTTCCTTAGCAGACACCTGTCTTTTCAAACCAAGACACCACCTTATTCTGCTGTTACTATCGTTTAATAGCATATCACCAGCAGCAGCAAACTGTGGTGAAATGCTCATTTCCTGCGTTGACTTCCATTTAAATATTTTGTATCCAGATAATGACCAGTTCTAGTTACAGTGATCTGAATATTGCAGATATAGCTAACTAGCTGAATGATGAACTATTTGATGAAAAGATCTGCTGGCAGCACATAGAAACTCCTCTCAAGTGCAACTACAAATAATCATTGGGATATCCTTTGGGGTATCCTGCTGGTGACCAGAGCAGTGTACACACAGTCCTGTGTGAAGCTGTGGTGTTCTGCTGCCCCGGGTTAAGTGAATTTTTGGCCCTGTCATTGTGGATCCAATCTGGTCAGAGCTATAACGCAGCAATTCCCTCACCTGCACAAGCCTGCCCTGGGCACAGGACTGGATGCACAGCCCAGGTGGGGTTATTCTGTGTCATTCATGTGTTAACTACCAGGGGGCACAGATCATGGCACAGTCTCAAATTTGTTTGGAGAACTTGGATTCAGGGAGGAAAAGTGAGCTGAAGAGAAAGCTTGGACACTTTGTCCAGACACTGCAGCTGGGAGGAGGTTAAAGCATCAAAATATCTGGACCACTGATGTAGGAGAAATTCCTGGAAACCTGAATATCGCTGCTTTCTGCAACATTGTGAGTTATTTTTGCTGGCATTTTTGCTGTTAATGCAACTTGTGCTCAATTAATAGTTAATTAATGTGAGTAAAACTGCAGTAGGGAAAAATATAAAAATGAATCTGCTTGCTCTTTCCACTCCCAACAAAAAAAATAATGCAAGCCATTAGTTTCTCCTTGATGATTTGAAAGCCCAAATAGTGCATTTGTATATCCTTTGTGTGCTTGTGTGTATTAAATTATAAAATTTGTATACAAGGTGGATGTTAATGAAATTAGAATTTTAAGGATTCATGACTAATTTTGTATTTTTTCCCCAAATATCTGTGGCTTTGATTATTTTCCTTTTGGATGTAGGAAGAAATTTTTTAGGAATTAGGATCAGCATCACAGTCTGGGGAACTTTTCTTAATGTACTTGCTAGCTCACATTTCACAGCTCTGTTTTTTTGTATATCTGTTTGGGGTTTTTCAGAAGATTTAAGGTGAATACTGCTGATACTGACTTCTGAGTGGCAATGAATGAGTTCATTGCAGTTTTTTTCTCTCATTAATTTTAGCCAGTGATGTTTTTTCCAAGATGTCTCTTCACTGCTCTCTAAATTGCAATTACTCTTCCAAATGGGAATAAATGTTGCCTATACAAATTCTCCTGTATGGCTTTATGTAGACTTAATTTAACATATTGATCTCATCTCACTTGAGGCTAGAAGTAGAGCATCTCTCATGTTCTCACATTTTAAAATTAGTTCTGCCAGATTCTCTGTGATTAATTTTTCAAGAGAATTTAACTTTCAGAAATAAGGGAACTATCAGAGGGTTCGCCTTAATGAAGCTGTTTCCATTCTGCTCCTCCATGACTGATAGGTTTTATCTTAACTAGTAAAACAAAAATGGTGTGATGAAAAAGGAACTTTAGAGAGAAATAATCTCTTAAGATATTCAGTGTACCAGAATTAGCTCTCTTCTCTGGGAGGCTGAACATGTGAGTATATACATATCATAACTTTTCAGAGGGTTTTTTGTCTTACCGCTATGTTTTGCACAGAACACTTAAACCATCATTTAATCGGCTTGATATACTTTCTTAAGAGGATTAATAGATTCACAAAGTTCCTAAGAGGATTTAGATACATTACTAATCACAGAGCTAGGAGACTGGCAGTAGTTAGTTTTAAAAAACCCAATTAAGCAATTTGATGAGACTGCAAGCACAGTTCTTCAGAGTTCACTATTTGTGTGTGTGTGTGTGTGTGTGTGTGTGTGTGTGTGTGTGTGTGGAGAGAAAACAAGCTGCTCTTCACAGAGGTTTTCACAGAAAATATTTTCTGTGTGCCTTGTACATGGGCTGCATCTAGGAAGTGAAGTCCAAAGTCTGCCCCTCTGGACTTTTTAATGGGATGGGGTACATATGGTGAGTGCTGTCCATCCAGGATCAGTGATGGGCAATTCACAGTAAGGGCCCCCAGTGAGTTACAGATTGTTTTTTTCAATCTGTGTGGTCAACTTTTCTGGGGGGGGTAAAAAATAACATCAAATAGAAAAGCTGTACATTTATATGTAAAAAAATGTTTCTCTCTTCTGTTGGTTCCTTTGGTTGGACTGGTGCATCCAGCCTGTCTAGACTGCAACAGTAATGGACTCCTCTGCTGGCACACACCTCAAAGGCAGACAAGCTCACAGAGAAGGAGAGAGAAGAAAGGGAGGTTTCAGGATTAGAGCTGGAGGCATTTCTAGAGCCAATGGCTTAAAAAGAAGTGGATTCTTCTACAGAAGGTGAAATGTTTATCTAACTGCAAAAAGCTTTTGCATTCACCTACTCTGATCTTCCAGTTACCATCAGCCCTGGACCTTCCTTAACTCCCATTTTAGTCAACATATTGCAGCTCCGTATTTTTTTAGAAAACTTTGAATTGCAGAAAAGCTACTGGAAAATCTGACAGCCTACTTCAGTATCTGACAGCACATAAAATTAAAACTTTTTATACTTGTATTTTTTCTACCCTTGGGTTCCTGCCTGTTACATAGAATGGCTTTGTACCTCTTGTTCTGTATGGTTGGTATTCACAGTTAAATATACATCATAGAGATGTAGTGAGCTGGGACTTACTTGATAAAGATGCAAAACACTGGATATAGATATCTGTGTTTAAAACATATTTTCCAGTTCTTTGGTTGTGTCAACCTCTATCAGCCTCTTCCATAATTGCAGGCATTAGCACTCACAACCCATTAAAAACATAGAGGCAAAATGCCATCTTTGAAACTGCCCCATACTCCCATTGTTCACTGTGGGATTGTGCTCTCTCTTTCAGCTGGTTTCATCAGGACCCAGCTCATCTGATCATCCCCAGTGATACCCAGTTCCTTATCAGAGCTGCTCTTTCCTGGAAGAGAGGCTTTCAGGCTAGGAGTCTGGCATGCATGCTTTGTTTCTAGATGTTTCGAGTTGTATTATCTTAATTTTCATATTTTATCCTCTCTACCCTTCTGCCCTGTCCCCCAGTTGCTCCCTTTCTCTGTTCTTCAGGTCACTTGCATACCTGGTACTCAGTATCAGTTTTTATACCTCCATTTCACCATTGAAAATTTTGCAGATTTAATGTCTCCATGAACCTGTTAGAAATCCACCCCTTCAATTATGATATCTTGTTTATAGAACCTGTGCTTGTAATTTTCAACCTGGTATTCACTGTTGACTCTTTTTTCCTCCAGTTCTTTTACTATATTAAAATACCTGATATATACCTGCAGTTAATATATCAGTGCTATTAATTTAACAACCAAACTTGTAATATACCAAAAAGATCATCAAATTTATTTGGTAAAATTGATTTTCCCCAAATGTCTATTACTGGCATTACTTATCTCATCTAAACTTACATCCTAATAACTGTCTCTCCTGTCAGGTTACCACTTATATTATCTTGGATTTTTGCCCAACTGATGCAGTATTTATTTATTTTAACTTTCTTTGGTAAGTCTTGGCACAATATTAGGACTCTTTCCAACCTTTTTGACTTTTCCAATATTCAGTGAGCTATTGATAACTGACATATTGACTGATTTTTACAATTCCTTTACTGACACTTTTTAATATTAGGATATATTCAGGATCATTTTTTAAAAAAAAAAAAAAAAACACTTAGTTTTGTTTAGACTTAATTTAGATTTTGTTTAGAAGGATATTTATTATCCTTCTCAATTACAGATGAAATAAAAAGCTTCTTACTAGCCTTGGTTTAGTAGTACCATCTCGCTTATCCTTTTTTTTTTTTTTTAATTGAAACTCAGCAAGGAGCTTTTGTACTCTTAACTTCCTAAATAAAAGATACAAAACTATTTTAAAACCAAGTTAAGAAATGGAGACGTAAGTCCAAGTTATCTGGCTAGAAGACAGAAACAGACTATTTGTATAAACCCATAGAGGGATAGTGTCCAAAAGTCCTGTACTTTCAAAGTAATCTAGTAGAAATCTGCTTGTATATCCTTAAAAAGAGACTTAAACATAGCCTTTTATGTCAGAAAGATCCTCATCATGTTAGTGGAAATACAAGACACTCCACTTGCTTTACAACAAATGTGGATTAAGGCAGAGAGGTTCTTTGCTGTGAGATACCGTTCCCAATGAGAGAGAGAGAGAAAAATACCAGCAGGAGGCAAGGGTGGAAGAGTTTGCACTTGAGTTTAGAAACTTCAGTGTTTCCTGCCTGGAAGGGAAAGGACTCCTGGAGAACTTACCCAGCACTGATGGGCAGGAATGAGAGGTGATTAGGAAATACTCCAACCTCATGGTTGGCTTCCCACTGAGGGAAGGTGACGTGAGCAACCAGGTTTGCAAAGGAAGGTGAATTGCAAGTACCAAGAAGCCCTCAGGGTGCATTGCAGCCTGCAGTTCTTTAGATCAGCAGGGTAGGAACTGTGCTACTGCCATGTATCCATTGTGATAAACACACAAAAATGAAATCATGCAGCACCTGCAGGGGAATAATGCCACTCTGCAGGTGTCTTTCCCAAGCCCTTGGATGTGCTTCTTGCAGGTCAAGTGTACAGTTTAGAGGGATAAATAGATGGTGAGGAAGAGAGAGAGAGGATCATTTTATGGCTTGCTGTCTTTCTCATGGCACCCCATCTTCCTCACTTAGGCAACAAAACAGAGAACAGAGTACATTTGTGTTTTCTACCCTGGATCGGCATACTAGAGGAATACTACTCTGCAGTCTAAGGTAAATTTGGTTTTGTAATAAAAATGGTTTTACAAAAAACAGAAAAACAGAAAACAGGAAATTAGACTTCTGGAAACCAGCCCTTTTCTCTTCTTGCCCCCGCTAATTTAAACATATGGACCAATTCCAACCTTGTCTGACAGGAAGATTCGAGGAATTAGGCTCCTGCTGACTTTGTCAAAAGGGTTGCTGTGAGGAGCCATCCCAGGTCTGATGGAGGCTGCAGCATAGGCACATTCCTTGTTAGCCATCAGAGAGTCCACGCTGTTGTTTATCTTCAGGATGGGAAGCACGGTACATTGAGTTCCCATGTACCTCACAGAATTGCTGCCTCTTGCTCTGTTTGTTTATTCCACATCCTATGATTCTTAATCTAAAATGTTAATGATGGAACAATTTCCTGTTTGTTCCTTAATTTACATCATTACCTGGACCTGAACACAAAGCTGCACTGACCCTTTTCCATTAAGGCAGAAATTTTATTGATAAATACTTATGAAAGGGTGTAGTCAAGGTCTGTAAACATTTTTGGTGCTTGTTGATGTTCATTCTACAGTACAAACTGAAATGCTCATGGGGAGGTGGGCTGGTCACTCATCTGCTCCATTGATATCCCTTTTTAGGATGAAGTGTGGGAGAGTTGTTTCTACTGATCAAAAGCTGATCTACCATCTGCAACATTTTAGAAAAGATGCTGTTACAAATGGTTTACAGTTCCTTTTTTAGTATTCATTAGCATCCCTGAAAAAGAAAGGGAGTTCAGATCACAGGAATCACAGGAGTCCCAAACACCCTCATGAAAACAAACTGGTTAGTTTTCTAGGGCAAATGCTTACCTAGGTTTAATTCTTCAATTACATTGGAACTCTGATTTGTAATACATCATAATGGAACAGTTATAGAAGTCTTGTCAGCAAACACAGGCCACCCTTTGTCCAGGTGCCTTGTTAAAATGACAGCAGGGTCACCTGGACACCTTTTTAGAGGCAGTGAATTGGTGTGAATTACCAATATCACATGAACACCTCCTGTATCCAGCTGGGGATGTGAGAAGAGGAAAGAAGGCTGAAGGAACCCTTCACAAGGGCTGTGCCCCTCTCAGGGCTGAGCCCAAGCCTGCTGCAATCCTGCACCTGCTGCAGATGCTGCCTCATTGGAACGGCATCATCTTCCGTCACACCGCATTCGTTGCATCTCCACTGTCACTGAGGTTCATATGCAAATGGCTGTGTTAGCAAGAGTCCCATTAAAAGCATTTTCTTACTCTCTGTGTAACTTGTTTAATGGAAAGTGAAATTTTTAAAAAATTTTGATGTAACAACTTCACTTAAATCCTTGGGTACCTTAGCTCCAATTCACTTAAATGTCTATGTATGCCTAATGTGTTCTTTCAAGGATAACTTTTCCAAAGTGTAGAATTCAGCTTAGTTTTCATCAAAGCAGTAAAATCCAGTATTTCAGTGTTGCTACTAAAACCTTATTGAGTCATTAATTGTGCTAGTGCCAGCAGGGTATCCTTGCTAATTTAAAGAACAAAGGCAGTTATTTTGTAATATGCACATTCCAGGACATTTGAATTATTGACCAGGTACGTAAATAATTGATGGCTCACAAAAGTATCACTCTAAGAGCTCTGGAAAGCATTGCATTCATTTGCCAGGGAGATGGTGGGGTCAGGACTTGTGTGGTGAATAATGATTCATTCTTTCCTTCCCCACTCAGATGCCATTATCCTGCTCAGCTGCGTGAACAGGACATTTAGGCTCCAACCGAGGAGCAACACTTGACGCATGCACTAAGCATGAGGAACATTGTGTAAAGGTGCCTTTTAGTGACAAACACGTGAGTCTGTTTTCATTTCTGTCCTTTCCCCAAGATAAAGTCGCCTTGGAAATGAGGAAGCTCTGTGAATTTCTGAAAGTACAAGCTGACAAAAAGGAAACAATGGTGTTCATTAAGGAAAACTGACCCTTACATGTCACCGTCTTGCTGCCTCTGCTTTGTGTCATCCCTCCTACAGCCAAAACTTCTGTTCTGGCACAGCCATCACAGGCAGGACTCCACTAAGTGCAGTGCCATGGCTACTTGGGATGGCATAGAGGTGTCAGCCCTGGGGGAAAGATGTGGCAATCTGCCCCATATGCAGCTGCTGTGGAGTGCGGGAACTGAGGTGGTTTTGGCTGTGGAATACAAACAACAATGCAGCCACATTTAGAGACCTGTAATGCCAGGCTCTCCCTATCAAGACATGCCAAACCACTGATGGCATGACAGCAAGCAGTGATCCCTAGGCAGTGCCCTACACAGGCAGGATGAATTTCCATGCCCCCAGTATGTCCTCAGTATGGGGCTCTGTTTGGGTCTCCTTTGGAGCCAGGTGAGGGAGGAACAGGCTGTGAGCCAGCTGATGCCCAGGGTGGTGCCCCCTGAGGTCCCCTGGCCCCTGAGGTAGTGCAGGATGCAGTGCCAATGAGCTACGGGTCCACAGCACCACATCTGAGCAAAATCTGTACTGTACAATTTAGAAGCAAGAAAATATATGTGAAGTTGACCAAAAAGATGTAATATCCAAAAGCATATAGGTCACTTGAGAGGCAAAAGTCCTCTGTGTGCTCTCTTGAGTGGGAAATATATCCCTTTTCCTACTAGCTCTTGCAGATGCTGTTGGAGCCATGCCCACACAAATATTGAAACATCTTTTTAAAGCCAGTTCAAGTAATCAGTTACTTAGGCTGATTTTTTTCCTTACCTAGCTTTTGCCACAGGCTTGCTGACCCTTTTTTTCATATACCAAAACAGAAGGAGGGGGGACATGGAAACATGAGAAGTGATGGGTGACCTAGAGGTAGAGATGCAAGAACATGATGAAAGGTGACCTGAGCTCACTCTGGGCAGTGGGGTGCTCCAGCAAAGGGTGAGAAGAGCAAGGAAAGGCCAGTGGGAAGCCCAGAGGAGAGAACACCAAATGAGATCAGAAACCCTTATTCAGTAGGAAGATATAGCGTGTCCTTCCTTGCCAAATGAAAAGCAGGAACAATTTAAAGTCAGGAACAGTGTGGAAAGGTGAACTGTAAAGAAAGAGCCTGAGCCTTGTGGAAGGAGACAGTCCCTGAGGGAACAAGCAGCTGCAGCAGCCTGAGACAGTGCTCTCCTGGGGCAAAGGAGCCTCCCCAAGCACCTTCCTCATGGATCAGATGTTCTCAGCACTAGTTATTACCCTCTTAAAACTCTCCAGACTGGCTTCTCCTTTGGCCATTAAGTGCAACACTCCAAAAGGAACTTAATAGAGAGCTGGAAATAATGAAATTATGTCTCCTCCTGTCTCTCACAAGTGACAACCCTCTCAGTGTGCCCCAGGCTTACACAGCTTCATGCTACTCATACATGAGAAAGTTTGGACCTATTCTGCAGCCCAGGTCTTTTGTCAATCCTTGCTTTGTACTTGATTTCTCTCCTTCTGCAGCGTAGTGTTAGCACTTGTCCTTGTTGAATTTCTTCATAGTGATTTCATACCCTCCCTCCAAGCTATTATTGATCACTTTTAGCTCTAACCCTGCCCTTCAAGGCATTTGCAACTTACAGTTTGTTGTTATCTACTGTGTACCATCATTTAGTTGTTGATAAAAACATTGAGTGAGAGAGAGCTGACAGCCTCTCTCGGTGAATCTGACAGTGATTCACTGATAGCCCCTGTGCTGAAAGCAGGTTCTCAACTCCTTTTGCCCATACCTAAGGCTGGTTACAGCTAGACCATGTTGCTAAATCTTGTTTATGAGGATGTCATGTGAGATGATTTTAAGTTGTGTATATAGCTTCCCCTTCAGCCACCAGGCTGGTTGTCTTGTCAGAAAAGGACACTAGATTCATCTGGTGTAAGTTTTTGACAAAACAGAACTATTTGGGTTATTTGCTTGATCACTTTGTCATCTTGGGGACATACGTGGACTGATTGCTCCTTTGTTTTTCTGGGATACCAGTCAGTCTGTTCTAGCATTCCCATGCTCTTCTTTGTATCAAATTTGCCTTCTGCAGACCTCTCCTCTCTGCCATACAGTATTAAAAATAATTGGTGGTGATTTCAGGTTTTGTTGGTATGGTATATTATAATGAAATATGCTCATGTAAAACCAACCACCTGGGAAAAGGCTGGGTGATATCTCAGACAGGGTCTCGTAGAGTTTCAACAATTGGCAGGTCTTCCTCAGTTCTGGGAAGGTCAGTGATTGCTCAGAGTAAATAACACAGCTGTAGATGAGAAATAACCTCAGGGATGTGAGGAATGGGGAGGGGAGAGTTAGGCTTTGTAATGGCAGCAGTGTTTCTGACAAGCTGATAGTAGCATGGTATATAGCAAAACTTAAAGAAAAACCTGCTGCTGTGAGATGCTGAGTCTTTCTGGTAGGCATTCTTTTTGCTGACTGCTGCTTGCAGGCGCAAAATGAGAGGTAGGACATAAGCCTCCCTTTCCAGAAATGTTTTCATTTCAGAAGACCTGAGTTGCTCTGTTCTTTAGGGGGTTATTTTCCCAATCCTGGTTACAGATGATAACCAGAAATTCATCAAAGTCAAAGAAATCAATGGCATTTGTGTTTCCTCTGGGCCTCTGATTCCTCCTAGACTTAGGGATTCATCTGGGGGCAGACATGACTGCAAGAGTATCAGGAGTGAAGGTAACTATATAGTTAAAATATTTTAAGAGACTGAGATAATAAATTTGAAGTCAGATAGCTCTCCTATGCTTTTGAAGATCTTTTCTAATTTGAAGTGCTCTAGTATATAAACCCTACATATTTTAAGAAAAATTGGAAAATAGATGTAATTTAATGTGTCTATCTGAACATCATCACCTTGCTAAATCCAAGCTAGTCACCCTAAGCTTTATTCACATCAGTTGAGAAAAACAGGCCCCTTGAGAAGGTAATTCATCAGACCCACTTAATTTACATCACTTTGTGAGTCATTCTCTTGAGGTATCTGTGGCTCTCTGTTACGTATATGTGGAGATTAGGAAGATGTGGATAACTTCAAGATGTCTATGTTATATAAAACAACTGTTCATCCGCATGTCCAAACTTGCTTTAAGAAATAGTTAGAGTTTTGGGGCTTCTTCAGTCTTTAAAATACATTACCAACAGTAATAGGAGAGCCAATGAAAGCAAGTTAATACGCTTTAGCTACAGGCTGTTGGGCCCAGGAGAATTCAGGAATATTCAAATTTCATTTTTCTGAAAGACAAACTAATTGCTATTGTCAATTTTATTGTTATAAAGCTTCAAGCAAATACAAAGCATTCAAAGATCAGTCATTTATGCTCTGCATTCAGTACTGAAGTAGCTGAACATTTGTTTTCCTGATCTTTTATGCCTACTTTATTGTCATATGTTGTTTGACATTCAGGAAATAACACAGTGTTTTAATCAACAATGTAAGATTGCATTAAAACTTGATGGCCCATGGCTTAATGGCAAAACTGAGTAATTAAAGCTGTGGCGTAAGTAATAGTTGGAGGCAAGTTCTGGTAAGATTTCTCCTGCAGACAAGGAAACTTCCAGGACTTACTCACCCACGTGCCCTACACAGAGGTGGAGGAGCCATCTGTATTTCTTTCCTCTGTCCCTGTGTCTGTAGGGAGCCCACCAGACCTTCAAATTGTCATGAATGATGTAATACTGCACTCATTCCAAAATGCAGCCCATGCTGATGGCAGTGAGACCGTTATGTAGCTTGCTACCCTTTGGACAGCTAATCCTGTAATTGGGATAAACAACAGCAAGGATACCCTTATTGCTAAGTCTTGAAGATGCTTCTGGTGCAAGCAGAAGAGGTAAACTCTCCTCTGACCACCTCCACATAGGCATCATGTGTCTCTGACAGGTTAACAGAGGGATTTTCATTACAACCAAGAAGAAAATCCATACTGAAACAACCTGGCATGAGATAGGTCTCCTTTTGTGTCCTGGAGCTCTCTTCCTCCTCTCTCACTGTCACAAGTCAGCAAATACATCAAGTGTGAAAGTTGTCTTAATCTTCAGCTTTGCTGTCGTGTCCAACATAAACCATGATTTAACACTTGTGTCTAGAGTGTCTGGTTTGTGACATCTTCCAGTGCATGTGTAATAAAGCAAAAACCATTTCTGGTACTTTAGAGACCATTACCTTCCCAGAAATGTCATCCCCACACTTTCACCACACAGGTCTGTCAGGTTCGCCCATTGGGCTCAGTGGTTTGCAAAGGGAGCATCACAAGAAGGAAGAGGCTCGCTCCATTTTCCATCTTCTGTCTCTGTTTCTCATAATTCCATCATCTCACAAGGTGCTGTTTGAAGTGGATGTGGAGGTGTTTGAAAATGAGAGCTTTGAAACCAGTACCCATGTGGCAATGTCCTTCGAAGGAGTCAGGGAGTGAGGTGACATGAACATTCCTCGCTGAGGACAGTGAGTCACAGAGCTCTGAAATTTGGCTGGATCTTAGAAAGAATTGAGAGGAGTGAGGCTACATCAGAGATGTACTGGACAACATCTCACAACTCTGGGGCTGCATTTCAACTGGCAAATTAAATGTAGTGCTTAGAGGTCTTCCTTCGTGAAATGTGAAATTACTTACTAGAAAAGCTCTCTGTATAATGTTTCTAATCCCTCTATAGAATTGTATATCCATTAATTTTGCATCTGAAAAGTGGCTTTTAAAAATCTTAAAGGTAAGGCATACTTAAGGTTTGTAGCACAGTGGTTGTGGCATCCTGAAAGTTCTTTTCCTCTTCCGTAGGACATTTTTTGAAGGTGTTCACTTGTTTTACAGAAACACAGAATCACAGAACAGTTAGGGTTGTGAGGGACATCTGGAGATCACCTAGTCCACACCTAGGGCAAGTGACATAGGAATGCATCCAGATGGGGTTTTGAATATCTCCAAAGAGGGAGAATCCATAACCTCCCTGGGAAGTCTGTTCCAGTGCTCTGCCACCCTCAGTGTAAAGAAGTTCTTCCTCCTGTTGAGGTGGAGCTCCTTGTGCTCCTTGTACTGTCACTGGGCACCACTGAAAAGAATCTGGAACCATACTCTTGATACCTTTCTTGGAGATATTTACATGCATTAATGGGATCCTCTGTCAGTCTTTTCCAGACCAAACAGGTCTGGCTCCCACGGTATCTCCTGATAAGAGAGATCCAGACAAGATTCAGACCCCACATCATCTCTGTGGCCCCTGCTGGACAACTGATTTAGTTTTCAAAATCATCTGGACACATGTGTGGATCCCATGGATCGTCAAGGGGAAAAATAAAATCCTAAGCAAAGTATGCTCTTGCTCATGCAGTGTTGGCTTCCTGTTGTACTTCCTTCATATAAACTGAATTAAGTTCTTGGTTTTTCAAAAGAAATAATGTGATTGTAGTAGCAGTACTTTGGCAGGCAAAAAACTGCCTGCAATCCATATCCCTTTTGCTGTTAAGTGCAGAATGACTTGAAAGGAGCAGGTATTTATCACCGTACACAAACCCAACTTCAAGGTACTTGCTTTGGGAAGTATAATATCTGTCTTCAACTATTTTTTAAGATATTTTTCTTGATCTAGAGGTAAACTAAATTAATTTGGGTCTACATGGTACTTCTCAGCTATCTTGTAAAAATAATATTTTTCTGTGTTACAGCAAAATAACTATTGTAAGTAGTAAAAAATAATGGAGTCCCTTTTTTTTTCTTTGTGGGGTATAGTTTTTGTCCTCTACCTGTTTGTCTGTATGAACCACATATCAGGATCCTTGAGGCCTTCATTTTAGAGACTGAGCCCTGCATGTGGGGTGCCTCAGTAAAAGAGCTTAATTGTCTTTTCATGTGCACACCAGAGATACTCTGCAGCCAGTCTTCAGTTTCTGTATTTAATTTGAAGTGGACAGAAGAGACAAAAAGTTATTTTGAACTGGTATTTACAGCACAGTTCACCTCATCAGCAGAGGTAGCAGCAGAGGTGAGAAGAAGCCCATACTTAACTTAATCAAAAGATTGCCCTGGCTGCAGTAACATTCATTTGTTCATTCATGTTGCTCCTTTGTCCAGAAAGATCATTCAGGAAAGAAAAAAACTGATATTCCAGTACTTGCTGAACCCCCTGTGGAGCAATTTTTATTGATTTGTCATGGAACCTATCAAAAGACCTTTTCCAGCTATAGATGTGCTGTATGTGAGACTGAAACTGTTGAACCCCATCATGTTCAGTTCCTGGAAACCTTTCTGCTCCTGAGACCAGAAGAAAAAATTAAGGGGTTTATTGTTTTTATGTCCTTTTCACATGCTGGTATCTCTTAGCTCAAATAATTTAGATGCTTCTCAAGTGAAGTTGGCAGAGTCTTCAGAGTGGGAGAAATTATTTACTTGTGTGTGCAGGTTTGCTAGCAGGCGGTATTCCAAAAAATAGCCATGCTAATTATGGGCTGAGATAAGGTCTACGGTCTGGCTAAGTTAATCATAAACTGAGTTCTGCCCCTCACAACACCATTAGAAAAAATAAAACAACCCAAAACCAACAAAAACACCTCAACCTCTTTTGTAATTCTGACCAAAGTTTCAACAGGAAAGGATTGAGGGTGCTTGTAGAGCCAAGTGCTTTTGTGCATGCAGAGCTGTGGTCAGGCTTTGCCTAATGATCTCAGAAGGCTCTCTTGTAATGGCCTGATAGCATTAATTTTTGCTCTGAGACCATTTAGATGTCCATTCTGATAAGTACGCAGATTCCAGGAAGGCAACCCCTCCTCCACTGCTACAGCAGTGTTTGGAGAGTTATTCAGCCAAGAATGGGAAAAACACACTGAGAGCATTGCGAGAAGAATATTGAATGGTCTAATTGAGAGAGAAAGAGTGAGCGGTAAAGCTGATGTAACAGAAATGATGGGAAGAGACATGCCTGAAAATACTTGGAATTTATGGTGTTCTCACTTTCTTTTTTTTTTTTTTTTTGTAACTCTAGAGCATTGTGATTTACATTCAAACAGCCTGGTAGGTTTAAATTTTAAATGAAGCTTGCTTAGAATTATGAATAAGGCCATTAAGTATTGCCTTAATAACCTTTTATTATATGAAACAACTTCTGTAATTGCAACAGGGAAAAGAACTTCAAGCATTTGCATCTGAGTAATTGATGGGTAATTTACAATGTTTGTTTTCTGTTTTCTGTGGAGAAATGAAAGGGCCTTAACCCTGTTGTTGACATTTGTTTTTCTCTAATGGTATTTTCAGAATTCAGTCCTATTGATCAGGTGTGCAGAAAAAGTGGCCAGTGGGTTTGAACATTGGAAGAGGGAAATCACAGAATATTTTGGGATGAAAAGTGTGGATCTAGTTTGTGCATGCTTACAGCTGTTCTGTAGGGTTGTCAGCTTCACTGGTCTTGCTGCAACTGCACCTTGCTTTTGATTCTAAGGTTGTAATAACCCAGACACCAACCCTGAATACCAGATAATCCCTTGGGATTAGGAAATGAGAAATAGGACTGAGAAAGGGTTCTTTAAAAAAATGTGTTGCAATATCTGTCCTTTACATGGGGAAATACACAGTCCCACTTGGAAGTGTGACTACTGAGTCAGAACAAGGATTACACAGAATAGGAGGGGCAGATAGACTGGCATCATCCTGGTGCTGCAAAGTGTCACTTAAATGCAGAAACCCAGATTAAAAGATTGCAGCAATTCAGAACCCTGGCTGACATCAGTTATGCTAGGAGTTTGACTTGATACTTAAAATGCTGGCTCTAAAAGTCTTGATGAATTTCACTTTCCACTCCAGGTTCCTTCAGGTCAAGCTGTGATTTAGTAGTCCTGCCCATGCAGTCTTTGTTGGTGGATAAATATTGTGAGTGTTCTTAGCCAGGCAGTTTTCAAAAGCACTAAATATTTTCTAAAGTTTTAATTGAGTTTTGGCCAAAAAAAAAGAGGAAAGAGACAAAGAAACAAGCGTGAGGAAGTGCAAGACAGAAGTACCAATATTCATATTCTCCTAATGCAGGTGAATTTCTTAGGAAAAAATACTCTGGTCAAATAAGAGCTTGAAGCAATCCAGTGTGAAAGTGGCAGAGAGTGAAGAACACCTAATGAAAGGTATCTACAGTGATAGGAATGGTGTTTGGTAAGACACAAAGCAGAAACTTAAAATTCCTTTGAAATGTTTCAAGAAGTCTCGGGAACTTGGGAGCTTATGTTTATTGATAACACACTGTGTTTTCTGAAGGAGCTCAGAACTGAATTAGCTGTGATCCACCACCTCTTGTTTATGTATTTGGAGAGCTGAAGGTTTCAACTATGACACCAATTTTTGGAGGTACTTCAGAAGAGAGCTGGGATACTTCAGATAAATAGATAAATATATCTGCTATGTCTGTAGCTGGCAAATCATTAGACCTGCACCAAAGAAGGTAATACACATGTGTAAATATGATATATAGGGGATGAGCAAACACTGCCAAAGCTTTTTCCTCAGAAGCATATCAGAGCTGCTTTCCTGAAGAGTTCAGCAGGAATACTGATACAGGAGATCCAGCTGCTCAGCCAACAAAAGGCATGCAACAAGGTTTTAAACCAGGCTGCTGTGGACATTTTTCTTCGAGATATACAACTAGCTAGATGAAGAGGAAAGGGAAGTTAGGAGTCCTGGAGAGTTTTCATGCTGAATTCCAGCCAGCAGAGATTAATATAGCTTTATGTTGGGAGAGAGTGGAGTTCAAGGTCAGTGAAGGGTCTGAACAAAGTGATCAAATGAGCAGTAAGATATTCAGGATAGCAAAGGTAAGGGCTAAATGTGAAGGATCTCCAAATTCTGTGTGGTGAAATAGCAGGTAAAATTCAATATAGATAAATATCAAGGGAGGCAAAACTCACTTCTAATTTTACACTGTTGGAATCTGAGCTGCCCTATTTGAAAAGAGACATTGAGGTTACTGTAGACATTGTCAGAAAACTTAGGAAGTGGAAACTAAACAGATTAGGGGTTTTTTTTGGCCGTCATCTTGTTGCATACTCCTGCTGTACACCACCAACCCCTTTCCAGCTCACAGAAAAGGTATAACAGAACTTGGAAAGGCAGAGAAGAGGTAGTGAAGGGCTGAAAGCAAACAAGAATGACTAAATAGCCACTTTTCAACCTGGGAGCAAGGTGACTGAGTCTGGCAGATATAATATTGCTAGTGTCTATAGTGCTAATAGACGTACTATTGTTAGTATGAAGAACAAGTCTAGGGAAAAATGCTTATTGTGCCTTGCAGCACTATAGCTAGGAGTCCTCAATGTGTCCTCAGCACATTCCAAACAAAACAGATAACTTTTAGGAAACATGCAAATAAACTGGGGAACTTCTGACACAGGAATTTGTGGAAGTCTGAGGTTTATAACTCTTCAAAATGCAACTTGATGAATTCTTGAATAAAAAAGATTCAGAGGTGCCAGGTTTGACCCCAGAGACCCTTGCATGGTGGACTGGGATATGCACCAAGGAAGCTCAGTACAAACAGAGCTGCTCTTGAATATCAGTGTGGGCCACTGATGGAGACAGAGCAACAGAAAATATGAACTTGTGAGCTCCCCAAGTGTGACTGCTTTTCTGTTCTTTTATTAACATTCTTCCAGTCTTCAGATAATGAAAAATGCCAAAACAATGAATGTGTTTTGCCTTTGTTTCTCATTGGAGATTAGACCTGGTGGAAAACAGGTGTTGGACACAAGAGTGCATCCAGACCGTGTGACCTCTAGTTATGACTTGCTGGAACGGGAGTCACCCCAGCAGACATTATACAGTGTGCTGTCAAAAACACAATTTCCCTGCAACTATCTTGGCATTCTGTTTGGCAAGTACTGTGCACTGTGTCTCTGGAACTGAAATTTTAGTGTATTAAGCTTAAATGCCCACCAGTTTTCACAGGCAGAGCCAAAGGAAGCCCAGAGCTTTTGTTTTTCTCCCTGCTAAATCTAAAAGGTCACAGCATACAAATTCAGCAGAGAAGTGGTTTATGGAAAAGTGTATAAGAAGGTAAGATGTGAAGCTGAGTAATAAAGAAATGTTATGAAGATTTTTCCCCCCTCCCCCTCCTTACCTTATCCTTACCCACCAAATATGTAGTGATCTGCCTTCTTATACTTTGAGGTGTGGAAGAATGAAAAATTCAGCAGTTCTTTAAAAACTTAACCTCAAAATTGTGTTTTACATTAAACCAGTTTTGAGCTACAGCACCCAATACTCAAGCTGCACTTAAAATTAACATGCCACCATACTACATGTGAGAGCTCTTCCTGTGGAGCAGCCTCTACAGCTGAGGTAGCTGTTTCCAAGTTCCTAAATGTGCATTTTCTCTTCAGCACGCTCTCTCTGAGGGCAGCAGCATGAAGTTCACTGTAGTGACTCCCTGTAAAAACCATTACACCAAGCTGAACTCTACATCCATATTCCTTCCTTGGGCATCTGTTTCTTGGAAGACTGAAACATAGGCTGAAAAACACATCTGAAAACAGCACCCCATAACTGTAAATAAAAGCCATATCCTGGGGAAAACTGCAGGCTTTCCCCTTTAGTGTCCTCATGTGCAGCCAAGCTTTGCTGCAGGAATATCAACCTGGGATTAAAATCCTGGTTCATTATCAGAGCCACAATTTTCAGTGGCTGTGGTAGATGGATCAGACCATTGCTGCAGAGTAAAAAGGAGGATTCTTGGTACAGTACAGCAGGACTGGAGCTCTGACTAATTTTCCTGTTGGAGGAACAAAAGAGAGGAGTCCGAGTCAGGTGCTCAGTACAGTTTTCTTTGCTAAAGCAAAAAGGGTTTTCACTACAAATGTTTTCATAATTTCTAGCAACCTAGGAAGATTGCAGAAAACAACTGAGAATGGGAATTTTGAATCTTGATACAGAGCTGTCATCTGTAAATGATAGTCACAGGCTGGAAAAACAGCTTGTTACAGATCCATTTGGGATGTATTTTTTCCTTTTTTCCTGCCTTTCTTTCTTCCTTTTCAGTGTTTTAGATGAGATGATTCTTACCCTGAGATGACTGCTAACCTCCTATATAGATCTCATTGGTTTATGAAGAAGCATAAGTGAAGATTTTTATCTTGTTTGTTTTTTATTTTTCCTTTCCCCCCATTTTGAAGTAAAAATAAATTGTGGCACAATGGTTGATGAACTTGCACAGAGCAAGAAATAGGACCATGTCCAGTTTTTCTCATTTTCCTCTACCTTGGCATTTTATCTGCTGACTTGCATTCACTCTCACACAATAAACAGCATAGCTAATGCCAGATTTGGCTCTGTGCATCCAGACTTATCATGGACTGCTGCACTTTTCATACCTGCCAGGCACTTCATCCAAAGCTCTCACCCATCTGTCATTTATACATACCTAGAGGTCAGTTCTTGTATTTGCCATGCAAAGGCTGATATATTCTCTTTGCTCTTTACTTTCACAGGTGAATATTCTAGGTTTTGACAAGCTATTCCAGTCACTTCCTGGACACCTCTTCAGGTAGACTCTTCTTCATTCTCATTGCCGTCCTCAGGACCAGCACAGACACCAAGCAGGGACAAAGCAGGAGATACTGGGAGACCATGTTGTTTTCCTTAATGGTGCAGAAACTTCTGTGATATTTTTTGCCCTGTGCTAAAAAATTCCTATTGAGCAATCTCTGTGGAGTAACTCAGGGCAGCTGGTCAAAGGACAGTTTGGTGGTCACTGTGCATGATTGAAAACCTCATCTGAAGCCTGCAGAAGGCTTTATTAAATAAAACGGATTCAAGTTTAAAGTAAAAGTCAGTGCATCACAGGTCTTAAAAAAATTATTAGTAATATTAATGGCAGCAAATTTCTTCTACTACTTCTCACCACTTCCCACACTCTAAATCATGTCTTAAGAACACCCCATTGATGCTGCTCTTTTTTAATTTCCACATTGGCAGATGCCACTGGAATAAGTGTCTTGACAAGCAGTTGTCATAATTTCTTCTTCCTCTTCCTTTAGATAGTAACTTACTACAGAAATGCCAATTTTCCCACACACTGTGTCATACATTTAGAATGCATTATGTATTAAATTACTTTGAAATAGTTGGCAAACGAGCTCGCATCTCTCTGATAACTCCCAAGGAAGCCAAACATAATATGCATGCACTTTTAAATTATCTATAAGCAGTTCTGTTCAGTTTTCAAGGGTGAATGCTCAGCTGTGTTTCACTTCCAATGCATTTTTGTTTAAAGCTTGTATTTAAATGTGAATGTCATAATGCATAGGGGGAAAAAAGAAAATTAATATTGTTAGTGTTTCCACAAATTCAAATACTTTCAGTTTTTAAACTTCAAATAAGACAATGAAGCACAGAGAGAATTTAAAAACCAACGTATTTTGAAGGGATTTTAAAGTAGGATCTAAAACTGTATAGTTAAAAAATTGTATTCTTTAGAAAGTAAATGCAAATTCTAGCTTTAAATGGCAGTTTGCCACTTTGCCTTTAAGCACTGCTTTTTCTCTATCAACACCCTTCTTGAATTTTAAAATGATAGCACTTACTAAGTTGTTTTTTTTTTATTAAAATGATATGTAAAAAAGACCTAGATGAATAGCTATGATAAAGCTCATAGTAAAGTGGGGAAAATACTTTTACATGAAAGAAGATCCTACCATGGCTGCATAGGCCAAAGAAAAATATGAGTAAGGGACCTGAAGCACGGCCCAGCAGAAATGGTCCTGACTGATGTGAGGAGATGGGCTTATCCAAATAACTGGCAATAGAGACATTGCAGGGTAAGTGGTGACACAGCCATCCAGTAGTTGTGTCCCCTCATATGACTGCTAAATTATGTCTTGAACCAAGCTGTAAATAGCTGTTTCTCTGATTGCCATCAAGGTGATGGTTTGGGAGACACATTCCCAGAGCTACCTCCTGAATGAAATGCAGAATAGTATCCTTCCAGGGCAAGGGAGAGACTTGCAAACAGAATTTCAGGGCAGCTTTAAGAAGGGACCTGGAACTTGAAAGGGAAGGAAATAATAGGCTCAAGAACCTGAGAGTCCCTCTTGAGCTCATATCTTGAAGGATGCAAAAAAATGACAAATACTCAGGTACAGCTCATCTGATAGATTTACAGACATTAATCAAGTTATGCATGTGTTTCTTTCATTTCTGACTTTAAAAAACCTTTGAACTGCCTTATTTCTTTTGGCTTCTGCAAATAACCATAAAAGAAAATGAAAGTATTTTTCCTGGCTTGTGCTAAGAGTGATTTTGAGATATTAGTTAACATCAAGTTATTTCATGGTTGTCATGATAATCTCTGACCCTGGCAATTCAGTGTTTTTCCCCAAAGCAGGGAAACTGAAATGGCATGCATTCATTAAAGACATTGTCAGACTGTTTGAAAGCTGGTTGCATGGAGTTTTAATAGAAGGGAACTTGCTGAGCCTGTAATCAGCACTTTCTTGAAAAATTATAATCAATATGTTGTAAATAAATGTTTGTGGAACTCTGTCTTGGAGAAGGTAATAACCTACTACCTCAACACTTGCTGTAAACCAAAATGTTTGTTACCATGACCTGATTATGGTAATTTAATTTCCATTATATACAGAACAAAACAGAGAAGTATTTTGCTAATGGGTCTTGAACACAGAGAAAAATCCCGGTCTAAATAACTAGTGTAACATCTCAGTGAGCTTAGATTTAGCTCTGAAGGTCTCACAGTCTTTGTAACATGGTAGACAATCTGGAGGTGCTTCACAGCAGCTCCATCTGAGGAGTGTTCAGTATTCTGACATCATTCAGTATCCATTTAGAGAGGGAAAGCAGCATTTCCCTCTGCAGCCCAGGCCTTTGCCAGCTGCTGTGTTCTAGTCCTCTTCCTTGTTTACACTTCATTCTCTGGCTCATAGAAGAAGTGCTCTGGCTCCTCTCCTCACCCATCATTGATTGCTGTCATACAGCTCTACATCAAACTCTGGGTGGATAGCTACATTATTTTCTTTCTTTGTACTTTCTCCCACAAACTGTTCACCTGTACTGTTTATTTGTATTTTGTAAACAGGTGATTTTATTTGGTTTTGTTTTCTTTTATTTTAACCTTGCTTTCCTTAGAGTGATTTAAAAGTAATTATCACTTAAAATCCTTCTGGCAATCTTAAAAGATAAGATAATGGCTGCTTTTCAGGTCCATAAGCTCCATACTGTATTCCACAGGTTATCTCAGAGTGACTCTGTCTCTACCTACCTTTGGAGAGTAGTTTGAGATTGGTTAAGAAAGGTTTGGGAAGAGGAAATGTTTCCTGCTCATCACTCTCTGCCAGGAAAATTCTCTTATATGTAGTAAAGGTGAAGCTCACCTTATCTCCAAGGGTACGTTAAATTTCTCCCTAATAGATTGATTTCTCCTCTGAAAGGAAAAGCATGGGTGTTTAGAATAGAGGATATCAGTTCCTTAATGACCACTGGCCCCGATTTCATCATGCAATGTTTCAGCTATTTTAGTTCACATTTTCTTCATTCAATCCATTCAAACTAGCTAAAAAAAAAAAGAAAAAAGAAAAAAAGAAAAAAATTAAAAAAGAAAAAAAGAAAAAAAAAAAAGGAAGGTTGGGATGGGAAGGCAAAAATAAGATAAATTCAGCTTCAGGGTAGCTAATTGGGCATAGCTGACAATATGACCGAGGCAGCATGGAATTGAAGTAAAGTCATTTATCCCTGGCCTAAGAGGGTTTTGCAGCCTATGCTGTCCTCAGTATTACTTCAGGGGTTTTACATGTGGCACCTGCCTGATCCAGCCAGCTTAGGCACATCCACTCAAGCTGCACTTGACAACCCACATAGTCATAGCATTTGTTTTATGGACAGCATTTTGAATATTCATTGGGAGCTAATTCTGCTTCCTGGAAATGGAGTGTGAGTCTTGGCTTCAGTGACAGGCAATCACTCACACAAACATTCTCCTCTCTTGAATATTCAGTAAGATAGTATGGCTTGGAGTATTGTGTACAATAATATTAATACAATCTTTGGAGAGGATGTGAATTTTAAATCGGTGGCAAAGTAAGCAAAAAAGCTGTGCTGGGGGTACTAAAGACTAAAAATACAGTTGGCTAGCTTAATTGTCACTGGCAGTGAAATTACATGCCATTGGTAGAATAATGGAATTGAAGTGTTGCTGTGTTACTTGTACTTATTTCTGTGAATCAGCCCTTGAATGGTCTGTGGCAAATGAATAGGCACCAAGTTTATATTCAGAAAGTGCTCACTCTTACAGCTGTGTGTCCTGTAATCAGACACTGCAAGGAGGAGCAGCCAGTGCGTCCCCCATGTATTATATTGAATCTCATCATCTAATCAACCATGACTGGGAAAGGATGAGCATAAAGAAATTACTTTCTGTAATCAGCTGAGAAGCCCTGATCTTGGTGTTGCAGATGGCTCTTTTCAGCTAAGTAATTAAGTGTAATATGTAAGAAGAGTGTATCACATGCAGCAGTTGACTAAACTCTAGTGAAGAGTAGAGGAACAATTTTACAATTCCCAGATACTGGAGCACTCCCCAAAGGTCACTTTAAGAAACATAACCACTCCTGGTAGTGGTGATCTCCTAGCTTCCTACCTCTGGTTTTTGAAAGCTGGAAGGAAACACAGCCAGGCCAGATGCTCATTACACTGTAAATTTTCAATGTTCTGCTGGGTTTAGTCTTGCTAGGCCAGTCTTTGCCACCTGACCAGCAGACCTAAACAAATTTTTTAACTATTGCAAACATTTAAATAGATAGAATTCTCCTTCAGTTCACAGGTGAATTTAACTCTGAAGTGAAGATAATAATAACAAGAAAAATCCCTTAGAACAGATACAAGAAATTCCATCTCATGCTATACCCTTTAAAGTCCTTTCCATGAATCAATAAATCATAATGCCATAAAGGCAGCATGTATGGAAATTTGCTGATTATTCAAGATCCTGATCTTCCAGGTTAGTAAGAAAGTTTAAAAGCTTTATCTGACTAAATGTAGATGTCTACATATGAATTACTCACCTGTGGCTGTCTTCACAGAGATACAGTTGAAAATGTGATAGGTTCATGATGAATATGATTCATGCCATCTTGAAGTAGATTTTTAAATTTAGCTCAACAGGAATTTCTCCTTCTGACTACCTGTTGTCCTCCATCAGATACAAAGGAGTTCCAGAGTGTTTAGACATCTGCAGTATAATTATCTAGATCTGACTTAAAGTGAATTGTGCCTCATCATCCATGACTTCAAATTTTTGCCTGCAAGCACAATAACAAAAATGTTTGGGAATCACTCTGGGTTCAAATACCAAAACAACCCAAACTGTGATGGTGCTGAGACGCCCCGTGATACTGCCTATATTTGCACTGCAAGATCGAGAGAAGCAAACCCTGTTTGTGAAACCCTGCAACATCCCTTCTCCCTCTTATGCCAAGTCAATGTCAACCACATGTAAGTGCAAAGAATCCCTCTAGTAGGCAGCTGTGTTGCTGGGACATCTGTTTCCTCATCATCTCCCACAAGAAACCTTTTATTCCAGGAGGCCTCATTTGGAGCATATCTGTTGTGAGGGGTCTCTGACTACATTAATATAAATATTGGCTTTGAAATTTTAACTCTAAAGTACCAAATGCTCAACTTTATTGCTTACCCTGCAAAACTCACTGAGCTATTGATGAAAGTGATGCTGCGAGAATCACAGATTTTCACTTGGTTTTGGTGCAATCTGAAGGCTTTCGTAATATAGTTTATAGCATCTTCATAATCTAAAAATACTGCCAGTCTATGGCTCTGGATGGATGAGGCAGAGTAGTTTGTTTCCACTGGTAGACTTTACAAGGCTTACAGTGATGTATACAAGGCTGGTTCTAGGAGGCAGCAGATACAAAAAACCCTAGTGAAGATGTTGGCAGTCACTGAGCTTTGTTTGGTGCCAGCACTGGAACTGAGACCAGGGTCTGGGACTGGAAGATGAGTGCTGAAGATGTTATTTTATCACTAGGTCTGGCCTAGTGCTCATGTTTGGAACTAAGGAATGGTGCTTGAAACAGACAGATTCATGATGTGAAGTATCTGTGTGGTAGTGCTCACTTGGGGTGTAGTTTGGGCTTTGCTTTGGCTTTGGTTGCTGTTCAGATCCATCAGAGATACAAATGCTAGGTATTTCTGGGTGTCAAAAATTACTTTTGAAGGGAGGCTGGGGTGGGGTTGCAATAGCAGTTTCAGGGGTTATAGTTAAGTTTAGCCTCTCCTTAAGGCGATGGATAGCTGGGTTGGACAACCAGGCTTTAATCTGCAGAAGGAATGTTGCTCTGGCCTTGGTAATGGGTTGGTTGCAAAAGAGAAGCCCATTTTGTGTCTTTTTCTGGCCTTCAGCTAGGGCAGAGGTTACAGCTAGCAGGGCCTGATGGAAAGTAGATATTTTTGTGGCAGTTTAGGGTTGGGACCGGTAGCCAGAGGGTAAGAGCTCATTCTCTTTTCAAGCTATGATAAAAACCTAACTCTAACTATGGCCAGGTGTCATGTTAGGGAAATAGCAGGGCCAGAACACCAGCGTTTAAAGGTGCAATAGAGAACTGTGGACTAAGATATGGGCTTGTGCCAGGAGGCAAGAATATTTAATGCTTCTCTACAGTCTGTGGAAGGGTTTCAAAGATATGATCAATTTTATGGTTGGAAATGGCAGATCCTGAAATACTAGTTTGATTATTTGACTCCTTAGAGATGCTGTGTCTAAGAATCAAGCAGATATCGACTTTGTAGCCTCATAATCCAGTCTATAACTATTCCAGCTGGATTTTGGATTTTTGGCTACCTATTTAGAAGTTTGTCTTAATCTGAGACTTAATCAAAGACTCTGTCTAGGACAAAGGACTATGCAAAATCTTGCTGGTTTTGAATGGTCTTCACATTACTTTGACCTCCTCAAAAGGCTATACACACATATATAAGTGATGCTTGTGTGTGTATACTTTATTAATTGATTTTCTGTGTTTGTGTTACAGGAAAAGGGTTAATAATCTACCTGCGTTAGGACTGGTATGTTATTAACACCAGGTCATGAAGATTCCTGGTTTTATGACTGCAGTATTCAGGGCTTAATCTCTTACTGCAAGAGCCATTGCTAGAAGGGAGAAAAATTTTACTTTGGGTTTGTTTGTTTCCATCCAGGTCTCTCAGTGTTAAGACTAAAGCCAACTTCATGGATTAGGAATAAAGTCAAAAGTTTTTGTATGTCAAATTATATTCAATTAGTATGCAGGACTAGTCTAAGCCAAAATCTTTTCAGTGGGTCTTTTACAGTGAGTAGCAGAGAGGAATCATTTCCCCACCACTGTTGTGCAGTAACCACACTCCTGACAGTAGTTGTACCAAGAGACACATCCCAGTAGCAGATGGATAAGGAGTATAAGGAGTTTGCTTCCTTCTGGTATCAGTCCTCATTCTAATCTGCTAGGCCTGACAAGATTCTAGTCCTCCAGTAAATGAGGACTCTGTAAATGAACCTTAACCACAAGCCACTGGCTTAATAATAATTAGCAACTTATCCAAACAAGAAGAAAGGTTGTACTTTCCTATTGGTAGCAGTCCAGTCCACAGGAATTTCAGCATCTGTGAATCCAAGTAGCTCTTCAGTTGAATCTTGTCTTAATTACAAAGCCCAGGGCTGTCTCTTCTCTGCAGCTCTCCCTTGAACTTGGAGTAACAAAGAAACCACATATGGCCCTACATCTCATCCTCAGCAGTGGCTCTTGCATCACTAACTTGAGATCTTCAGCCCCTTTTCCATAACACTCATCCCCTCTCCTAAGTCTTAATCTTAGGTGTAAATAATTTTTCAAGAGATAGAAAGATCATTTTAGCTACAGAGATGAACTTCTGGCTAACCTTAAGCCAGTTTCTTTCCAGTGTGAATTCTATCCCTCTCCTCTGCACGTGCCGTGACAAAGCTGCTCCTGCTCTCAGTAACCACAACCATATGAAGTAGCCTAACCTTTTTTCATAAATGTTCTACAAATTGGGAAATAAAGGAAAAACCAAGCAGGATTCAGCAAATGTCCTATCAATTTGATCCTTCCGGTTCAGAGCTTGACATCTAACCCTGTCCTGAACTTAGACTTGTTTAGGGCCAGAGATTCCTGCTACAGCAACAGCAATCTAACTTCAGTATTCACTCTTATCCAACTCAGAAGGCCTTCTAGTTTACTTTAGCCTTTTGTTGCCTGCACTTTGCAACCCTCTCTGCAGCACCAGTTCTATCTGTAAACCTAACAATAATGAAGAAATATCTACCTGGACAAGAAATAACCCTGTAAGTTATTCTGTTCCTTGCTTGACCACATTTGTTTTCCATATCAGTGGACCATGCAGAAATGAGCCTTGCCTCCATTGCTGCACATGTTCATGCCTTATCTGTGTTCCAGCTCATTCTTTTCCCGCCCTACAAGTGACACTACAGTTGTTTTCCTACCTCTGAGTTTTTCTTTGGCCAAAGGTGCGTGAGAGAATGGCGGGCTCAATCCTTTAAACACAGCAGCTGTTGCAGGAAAACACCCAAGATTAACTGCTTACAGATGTACAGATTTCCTCCTTAATGTCCTTTTGTTTCAGGAAGAAGACAAGGACAATGAGTTCCTGGTAGTCTTTGTGTTAAAGATCTCTGAAGTTGTTGTTCAAACTCTCTAGTTCTGGGTAACGAGAGTGGGAAATGAGTAAGAATTTATGCAGGTATTTGCTTTCCTTGAGTTCTTGGAAAATAATGGTGCTTTTTGTGGGATCCAGTCTAACTGGTGCCTGGCTGGGGGCAAGCAGAGCTACATCAGCATCCGTGGACCAGCTGGGCCAGGCAGATGAGCCAAGAGCTGCCAGCTCTTTGGAGAGGGGGCAAGAGAATCCCTAGAGGGAGGAAGAGCTGGTGCAGTACCCTCACATTTCAAGGTGCAAATACAGTGTCACACAGCCACCTGTCACCTAGGGGGTAACTTTATTGCCAACAACTAAGGGACATGTTACATTAACTTTGTGCCTGTTAGAAACCAGACAAACTGCAGATAAATGAGGGCTGATCAGATTATTTTGAATCATCACAGAGTATCCCAGGTTCCCCTGCTGCTTCTCAGGCTCCAGCAATGCTCCGTGAAGCTGGATGCTGATAATCTCTCTTTAGTTTTCATCACCACTCATCTTTTCTCACCAATTTCTCTTTACAAGTTCCTTTGTACTATCCAAAACTGTTTTTACACACAGTCAGAGGTTTTATCCCATCTACTATGAGTATCTTACTCTGATTTGTTTTTTTCTTTTAACTTGCTACAGTCTCTGAACTGCCTCTATCCAGTTTATGTTCTTAGCTAGATTAAAGACAAGTAAGACCTTCTCTCCTACAAGGTCAGGTTTTTCTCAGGTCCTTGCATAGCAGTTTATCTAGCCAGGTTGTTTTGGGACCCACAATACCACGTGAATAACAATGCCTCCCACTGCAGCTGGCAACCAGCTGCTAAAACCTGCTTAGGAATCTCCAAGAACAGACTGTCCTGCAGACCTTGGGGCATTAGCAAAACAGATTTACAGACCCAAAAGCTCCTTTAAGGGTGGGAGTACACTTGGAGGGGCCTTCCAGGTCTGTTTTGACTGAAAGGAGTCTTGTTTGTGTGCACCACAGCTGCCTACAGTACAGCTCAGTGCATGGTATGTGGGAATGATTACTAGATTAACTTTAAAAACATGTTGTAGCTCTGATTTAAGAAGCTATTGTAGAGTTACACAGTAGTATCCTTAGAACTACTCCAGTAAGCCCCACTTGCACCAACACAAATATCAACAATTCTCTGCCCTGATATTCCTGCTACTTTAGGGCACCAGGCAACACACCACCTTTTCCATCTTCCACACTAGGATTTGAACCTCTGCTAATTCATTAGCCAGTGGGGAGCTCTCTCATCCCTCCTGGGAGCAGCAACAGGTCTTCCCATGCTTTTCATCCTGTCTTTGTCCTTGCTGCCCAGCCCCTGTTACCTACTGCCAGCACATAGGCAAATGAGACCGGCTTACACCTGAGTTAAGCTCTAGTCCTCACACTCAGGTCGTACACTAGTCCTCACAGTTTTCAGAACCACCACTACAAAGTTTGGACCTTAAGTCCTTCTCAACTTAAAAGCTATAGTAAAACTTTCCACCCCATGCCCTATTTGTATGACCTTCCCTTTAGCACAAATCAAACTCTTCATTCTGTGTTTTCCTAAATAATAAATCTTATCCTATCCCCGATCTCAGTGCAAGCAGTAATCCTGTTACCCCAAATGACTGTGAGTTTTTGGAGCCTGTTGCTTAATGATTTGGGTTTTTTTTTTCTTAATTGAACTGTAGGTCATTATAGTCAGTGTCATTTCTCTTTGTTGCCAATTCTCTTGTTGATGCTAATGAGCAAATAAAAAGCACATGTAGGCTGAGATTGCAGTCAGGTTATGCTAACAGCAGGGACTAAAGGTTGGGGTTGTTTTAACATTCAAGGTCAAGAGAACTAGAATTTGTGGGTGGAATTAGGTGTCAGAGCAGGGCAGAAAGCTTTGTCTTTAACATTGGTTGTACCAGTGTCTCTGGGCAGTGATTAGAGTACTGGGAAATTTGGATTTGCAGTTAGGCTGTTATGTGTTGAAGAGATTGGTTTGCTGCTGCACCCCAGAGAGCCCACACAGGTCTGGCAAGGGGGCTCCTGAATAATGAAGGGGATTTCGTGTTTCCTTCCCTTGGCCTAATTTAGGGCGGGGCAGTTTGGTCTGACATCTGCTGCATGTGGCATGGTACTGGCGTCAGTGAGCAGTGTATGGATGGCTATGACACTGCAGTGTCTTTATTACAGAAGCTTGTCCAAGAGCTCGGCCAAGGTGAGGTGCAGACGTCATTCAGCAGACATGGTAATCATGATTTTAACTTACTGGGAATTAATATTTATTCCATGGTTGTATCACCAGCAAAACGCAGGCTCTAAGAGCCTTATTCCCACAAGGATTAGGGAGAGTTAAGGTACAAGTGCCTCCTTCATCATCGCTGTTAATTTAAGTGAGCACCTGAAACTTGCATACCTTGCCAGCAGACCTGAGCCAGCATAACAGGTTCTACTTGGAGTTGCCATAGTGTCTTGTTTAACCTAAAAAACAACAGAACCTGAAATTTTCTTGATGTGGCAAGAGGTTAATTTTGCTGAGCCAAAGGGCCTTCAGATAAAGAGGGATTCCGTGACAAAGATAAAGACGCAATTTGCAATGATGGAGGTCCTTAAATATTCTGGGAATCGTAGAAGAAAAAAATTATACAAACACTTCAACACAATACCTGTAAAAACTGAATGTAAGTCTTGTTGAAACAGGCCATATTGGCAAGCCTAGAAAATGAATTCACTGGTTATATAGGACTAGCAGCAATTCATTTACCACAATTTCCAACACAGGCCTGTTTGAAGGCTGAATTCATCATGGTGGGCTTAAAGGGAGTCTGCATACATATCCCAAGCAGTTGGATTTTTCTGAGCAATGATGAAATTGAGGATTTAAAGGGCAACTTTCAAAAATATATTTGTATTTCTGAATCTCTCAGCCACTGATGGAGAGCGGGTAGAAGAACTGTGCTGTGTGGCCTGTGTTCAGCCTTATGTGGTTATGGGGCTGTGTCTCAGCCTGAGACATTACATACAGTGTCTAATCCTCTAAACCGTAAAATCTCACGTGAATAGTGCCATTGATGAGGCTTGCAGGTAAGGGCTGCTTGTGTGAATGAGTGCTTGAAGAACCCAGCCCTCTAATTTCAGTCTGCAGGGAACTTTCCTAGCTGTGTTTTGTGTAAAAACACCTAAAAGTCAGATCCAAATAACATTCCTGGCAGACTTACTGCTGTGGTGTAGAAGGTATTGCTGATATTTAGCTGATGGCTATGACTGTGGAAAACGATGAACAGATTAAGGCTCTCAGTGGAGCTGATCCAATTGCACTGGGAGCAGGCATCGCTCCCAAGTGTTGGTGAGGCTGAACTCTGGGACTGGGGATAGAAAGCAGAGACAAACAGTGAAAACGCTAAGAAATACAGTGAAACTGACCTTCCAGTCTCAATTTTATGCCCAAAGGAGAAGGTGGGAGGCAGGAAAGAGGGAAAGACTCTGGTTAATAAACTTGTGTTCATGATGTGAGTCATTCCTCCAGTGTCTGCAAAGAGCCAGTTAATTTATCTGCCAGGGATAAATTAACACTGAAACTGCTTTGCCAGTCTAATTACTTTACAAGCTAAAAGGAAATGAGTAGTTGTTCCTTAATAGCTTTTTCTACAATGAACTGCTGCTAACATTGGCAGTAAAAATAATGGAGATGAGGAGGTGTGTGTGGAGTGAGACCAGTGTCTTGCTCTAAGTAGCAAGGTTTGCTCATTCTTAGAGAAACTGGAGTGAGGCAAATTTTATGTTGTAAGATACATTGGATATATGTGGCAGACAGCTGTCTCGGGTTAAGAAACTTGGAGAGTCTTCTGCCTTACCAAGTTTCCTCTGTTGTATACAAGGAATATTTCATTCTAAATATTTTACATGCATATGAACTATTGATCATTCCAACCAAGAGATATATAGGTTGGCTGGTTTGGGTGGTTGTTGTTTGCTTTTTTTTTAACCATTCCATATTTTCTTCCATGTAAGGCATAACCTGAGAGATAATTCACATAATTGTTTGGACTCATATTCCAATACAATACTACCTTTTTTTTCATCATGAAACAGTTTTTTTCTGGTGCACCCAGGGAAAGGAATATTAAAACAAATGTATTCCTGGGAAAGTGAATTTGAAGGCTTCAGAGAGCCAAAACTCTAATTCTGTGTCCCTTTGCTCTTCTTTGGAAGTTTCAAATGATGCCACAAATTTGTTTGTGGGCACTGGCTGTGGAAAAAATTCATGGCTATAGCGTATGGAACTCAGTATGAGGAGAGTTGAGAGCTAGTCATTTATCACATGATAAGCTTATTACTAGATGTTTCTCTAGACAGAATCAAACATTTAAGTATTGTTATAAAGACCTTTGCAGGTGGGATTTAAAATTTTAGGCTGAAAATCTCACAGGATTTAAATGTCACTGTACTAAAATGCTGCAATATAGGTAAAGCAAAGGTGAGCTTTTTGCAGGCAGTAGTTGAAGCAAAAAGAATCAAGAAACTCACACTGGGAATATTTGTACCTGTAACTTCCCACTCAAACCCAGTATTTACTGTGAACAGGCTTTCAGAGACTGTCTAGTGTGACAGCTGGTTGAATTAAATGCCAATAATTCATTACTTAGTCACTGAAATAACTGATAGCACATCAGTTTCTTAGCAATTGTACAGCTGGTTAGGGAAAAAATAATCAATACAACACCTACTCAGCAGAACTTATTGATTTTTAGCCAAAACTAAAATGTTATGCAGAGATGGTTCTGATTCAGTGGAAGCCACAAATAGATGTTTTCTTCTGGGACCACTGTACTTGATGAAAGGGGTTGATGCAGCTCCTCTGCCAGAGGCTGCTACCCCAGCTGAGCTCCTGGTCAAGTGCTCCCTAAGGCCCATCCTGCAAAATCAATCCTGGTAAATCAAAGGGGTGGATGGGGAATAATGACTTCAAATGAATGAGGGAGTGCTCAGGTAGGAAAATCCTGGCAAGCAGTATCCTCTTCCCTCTGTATGGCTGGACTTGGAGAGAACACCCAGAAGCCTGAGTGCCTGTGACACTTGGGTATCCATGACCTAGGTTTGCTTTTGTTTTTATTTTGACTCCAGACAATTTGTTCCACTGGTTCCTCTGTCAGGTACCCAGTGTTACACCTTGTGAGTTTCCAAGCCCCATGTCTCTGGGGCACTTGGTTCTTTGGTGGTATTTGGTGGAGATGCTAAATATTTTTTTATGCTGATGGAGACAATCTGTTTCAAAAGGCTGAAGTCTTCTTCACAGAGGAGTCTGATCTCTCAAGATGTATCTGGCTGTTTTGAAATTAAAATGATATTTTGACTGAAAGTTCATTAAAAGGCAGGCTCAAAGAGTGCTGGAAACCGAGATATAAAGGTGGTTCCTGTGCAAAATAGACAATTCTACTTAGCTGACATAGTGTTGTAGGAAACTGGAAGGGTGGTGAAATGAGTTTGGAAATTCTCTTCAGGGAAAATTAATTTCAGCAAGCTCTGGAAAATCTTGCAGACTTTTCTGGTACCCTCTGTCATCCCTCTTCTTCCCTTGTTATCTCTCTGAAGTAGGAAAAGGTTCAGAACACAGTACTCTTCTCAAAACCTTTGTGAAGATGGGAGCATATGAAGGAAGCAATATATCACAAACAAGGCCAGCAGATGGTTTTGTCCTTAAGTCTCTCATTGGTGGCAGTAATTTGAAAGAGTAGATATTTAGATTTTGAAATCTGGAAAATGTATTACTATCCAGTAAAATTACTGGAATCTTGTAAAGAATTGCAGAAAGAAGTGTGCTTTCAACCTTTGTTTAAATCCATTAAGTGATGTAACCTAAGAAAAATGTATTAGTCTCTTAATTCTATATTTTCAATAAAATGTGGTCTTACTTAATTTTTTGCTTTCATTAATTCCATTTTCCAATTCGTATTAATTAGGATTTTGTATATTCTCTGAAACAACATTTGTTGATTTCAAATCAGTTGGCCAGGAGAGATTAAGGAATTACAGGAAAAGTAATGGGATTTTGAAAGACAAGAAATCTGTGTGCTGGATTTTCTATTAGAGATCCAACATTGCCTGAGAAAGTAGGGGTAATTAGAATTTCAACAACAAAATTCTGTGCATTGCATTTGTTCCCTTTGACCCTAAATTGGTCAGATACAGCCCAAAGTATCTCCTGTTGATTTTAAATGTGCTGGAGATTTTTATAATCATGCCAGCGTTGGGGGAGAGGGAAAAGAAGAAGACTGAGTACTAGAGGATTAAATTATAACTGAGTATGATTTATTATGTCTGTATTTTTTCACTTTATTCATAATGTATTTTTCTCTTAGAACAGTTTGTCTTATGTGCCAAGATGTCAGAAAAATGTTTGTTCAGTGTTATGAATCTTATTTTAAGCTAGAAAAGGAGATGACTAAGTAATACCAAACCTGTATTAACTTTTTATATATGTCCTCAATTACTAAGGACTTTCTTACAAAGCTGGATCTTTTTTTACCTCCGGGGTACATGGGTGTGATACACTTTTAACCCTGTTATCTGCCTCGTGCACAAACATTTTGAAGACTGCTTTGTTATCATGACAATTCTCATGTGGAGCTTTCTTTATATATTTATATATGTATGTGTATATGTGTGTATTTAGTACCTTCTTTCTCAAAAGACAGGAATAATCACAGATTCCACATTGCAACAGGAGAACCACCATTCTTGGAGAATGGGGGCAGTGAAACAGAAATGGAATGAAACCAGAATATAATGTTATTAAAGTTGGTCAAAACCCAGTAATTCATTACCACTGGCTACACTATTGGTGGCATTGCACCTGGCATGCTGGTTTAAACAAGTGTGCTGTCCAGAAACCTCCATTACCTTGTGGAGACATGAGTTGTTATATTACAGTTCTTCATCTTAGAAGGTGGCCATAAGAAAGTTTAGCCCTGAAACTAGAATTATACCAGAAATAAAATGCATGACGTCATTGAAAATGCTTACACAAGTGTGTGTGGTTATTATGTTATAAAAAGCCTTTAATTTAGTAAAATATCTGTTGTTTAGGAAAGGCTGGAATTCATATAAAGGTTGCTCTGGGACTTAAAATCTATTAAAAAATATTGTGAATAATTACTTGTGGTAAATATTACTGACATTGACTTATAGGGTCTGATGTACATTGGTTTAATGTTCGAAGTAATAGGTCTTAAAATCCAGATTCTTCTACTTTCAAGTGTCCCTAATACCCTGACAAATTAACCCATTGAATTAAGGTAATCAAATCTGTTCTTTAGAATCTGCATGACTCTTTTATAAGAGTTCAGCCGTGTTTCCCACACATTATTTAATTAAATAATTTAAAAATTAAAAATTTTGAAAATCTGGAGCCTCACTTTCTCACAACTTCTGAAAAACAGATTGGTGTTTCTCAGTTTCTTCTGTCTTTTTTTTTTTTTCTTTTCTTTCCTGTAGCACCGTTCCTTGTTTGCTCACAGGAACAGTAACGCTGGTGCAGCGCTATTTGTGTGTCTCCAGCTCAGGATGTGGACAGCAGTTGTTGCTGTGGGTGGAGAGAGCAGGTCAGGAGAATGTGGCTGGAAGGGCTCAGGTCTGTACTTCTGTGTGCTGACGGGGTGTGATCAGCTACTGCTTATTTTCAGGAGCATCCCTTGTTCCACTCGTGTTGCACTGTGTGTGTGTCGGTTTAAGGATCTGCCTTCAGTAGGATCTCTTTTCTCTGTAGGCACTCGTCTTCAGTGTGAGGAGCCCCAGACTTTGGATAAGAACAAGAAAATCTGTCTCCTAAAGAGAAAGCTTTTAAGCCACAGCTGAAGATGACAGACTTTACACATGAAATCACTGTATTGCACTATGCATTAAGTGCTGTACCTCTACCCCAGGTAAAGAAGTCTTCTGCGAGGAGAACTTCTGAAAACTTAATGTTAGCAACTATATAAATATAATATGCTTTATTGGTAAAGTCAGTTCAGAATTTCACAAAGTGTGTTGTGCTAGAGAGTGATGGAATGTCATTTCACTCAGGCATGACATGGAAATTTGTGTGCAAAAGTCATAACCAGGCCCTCTGGAAATGTTCATTTCGCAGCCTATAAATAGGTGAGACCACCAGCCCTGTAAAGGGTTACTAGGTTGCTGGAACTTTCTGGGCAGGTAGGGAAGTCATAAAATAAGGATTTCATTGCTTGGTTGTGGAACTGGAAAGAGAAAAACATTGCTTGCAGAACTGAGGAGGAGAACTAAGTGAGAACTTAGAGAAGACATGAGGAGCAGAATGCCTTAAGAAGAGCAGTAGTGGAGGCTCCATGGGTGTCATCTGAAGGCTTTTGCTTGAAGGCTGGAGAGCCCAGCTGAGCAAACAACAAACATTTTACTCCTCCCGAAAGGTTTTCTGAGTTCCTGTCACAGACAATGTCAGAAGGCTGGGTGCCCATTACTTGCTGGGACACCAAATCTTGAGAATTTGATCAAGCAGGAGTTTACATTGCAAAGGATCCTGAAACATCATTAGTTCCACATTGAAATATGTTTTACATTCACTTTCATTTCTAAAATACCTATAGCCTGTAAACACTAGAACCTAGATTACGCTTAACTATTCAAGCTTCTGTGATTTGGGACTGTCTTTAATTCAACTTTTTATAGCTTAAATATTAACTAAATAGAGTACATCCATGGCTGGTGGTGAAACAAGACCAGTTTGAAACACTAGTGAGGTGTTACTGGTTTTACTGGTGTCCCTGGATCAGGGCTATGAGTACAAAGGTAGCATTTCCCCCAGTATATCTGCTCCTGCCTGTGTTGGAAGAAATTCTCTTTCTCACCTTCCTGACAGGAGGAATGACTTTGCAGAGATCAGTTTAGGTGCATGGATGCAAGGCTTCTTAGCACATGAAGTGTTCTTTGACTGGTTGGGTAATGTCAGATGTAAAAGAGCAAGCAAGCAGAATAGATAAGAAAAACTAATTGTAATATAACTTGTACATTAAAAACTCAATAAGTTTTTGCAGAGAACAATGAAAAGTAGTGTTGTAAAAGTGGCAAACAAGAATCATACTCTCTGCAGCCATTCACATAAATTTCTTTGATGGCAAATTCAATATAATTTTCTACTTGTTTCTGAAGCAGCATAAGATTTTAGATTGAGAACTCCATTTACTGTTAATAACATGGTCTTCTTTCAATTTAGAAAACAATTAAAATAGTGGCTGCTGATGCCTCAAAATCTTGGCAATATCCAAATATTTCTAATATTTATTGTTGAGCAGGTAGAAAAGAGTAATATGGTCTCTACAAGAATATTTTCAAGACCTCATTTAAACAGCATTATGAATACTCAAAAATGTAACAAATGCACTACAAACAGGTTTCTGGGGCTTAAATAACCTACTGCTTGGAGTTGCTACAGCTAATGCTGCTATTTAGAAAACACCATTTTCCTGTGATTTTGTAGACAATAAGAAGCAAGACTTGCTTTTAGATGCTCTTCTAGATCACAGGCATTTTAAATCAGGGGATAAACATATTCCTGAAGTGGATTTAGCAAAACCTTTTGCTTGTTTTTTTGCAGATCTGAAAAAAAAACTTTGGAAATCATTCTGTCAGCTCTCAAAACATGGAAATGTTCAGGTACACCATGGTAAGAAAGATGTTTAACTTAACAGTGTACAGGATCAGGAAGTATTTTACAGCTCCTGTAAGTTTTTTCTGTCCATTAGGTAAGGGTTCAGTAATTAAACTTTGTTTATTAAGGGAGAAGAGACTCTTTCAGTGGTTGCATAGTGCTTCTCTTCAACAGCATATACTATGTTTTCTGATAGTCTTAAAATAGTCACAATCCTGACTGTGATGTGTTGGGAGAATGTCTATAAGTATGTTACACTGTTAAAAAACTGATGATTAATATTTTGGTTGTAAGTGTACCTATGCAAAACCACTTTATTACCCATGTCTGTACTACCTCTGGAATACTTGACTTCCTTCTGATTTTAGAAAACAGACATGTTAAGTTAATTTAACCTAATTTTCCTAAAATCCCTTTAATTTCCCTGAAAACAGTGCAGACTTCAGGCAATTCTACTTCTTGCTAGAGCTTACAGGTTCGATGGAGGCTGGACTCTGTATGTGTCTGAGCAGGGCTTTACATTGAGAGACCAAGGAAAATGTGTTTACATGCTGTGAGAGTATTGGTTTCCAAAATAATATAATTTTCTGACCTGCAAAACCTTATTTTCTTGATTATTCAAAATCTACAAACACTACATTCATATCTACTGCTGTAATAGCTGAAAGACTACGTTCCTTGAGTAAACTGACTTGGACAATCTGTGGAAAACTTAGAATCAGTACAATCATAATTTATAACTTTAATTTATATTGCATGTCTAAGGAATGGATTTTTAAAAAAATCTAAAATGGGTAAATGCTACTTTGAGTAATAGATAATTGTATTTGAGTGTATAAAACCTGCATTTATCAGAAGAGTACCTGACCTGTTGAGAAATATTTTCCTAAAAACCCTCTGAAGTTAAACTTTGTCAATGAAATAGATTTTTGTAGGGGAATGAATAATTTATTGTGTCTGGGGTGGATATGACAAAAAGGACATCTCACCTCACAGTAAGTTTAGGCAACAACAAAAGCTTTCCATCAAAGTTTATAGACTTTCAGCAGATTCAACAAGTATCAATAATTAAATGCATGTGCTGAATTGTACTCTGGAAGAGAGCTGGTAAATTATTTCCTAGTATCCTTTCAGCTTTGCTTTCTGTTTCTTATTCTTTCCCATCACTGCACCACTCTGCTCCTCCTATCCCCCACCAAGGAACTGGAGTGAGCTTTTCTAGACATCCCTGGAAAATCTGTGCCACATTGGTGATAGCCCTGAGGTTTTCTGTGTCACAAGCAATGAGTCAACCATTAAAGCAGAGGCTAAAGCACCTCATGGAGCTGCTTCTTGTCTAGGGCTCTGTTTGTTGATATGTTTTCCTCTCACTGTCAGACTGAGCAAGGAAATCCCCAGATGTGGGCTTTCTTCCCCCAAAATGTGGGCTTTCTTCCCCAGCCCATTTGTGGAGTCAAAGCCACTCAAGAGCAATCCTCTCCAGGCAAACCAGGCAGTAACAACTGGCTTATTCCCTGGGAAAGTAGATTCAGAAACCAACTTTTAAAGGCCATCTGGATTTGAGATGGAATGGACTAACCAAGATGAATTCAACTAGTACTTAACTACCCACAGAAATGTGTGTGCTGCTGAGTTACTTGAAGTCTGGCATACCCTTCTTAAAGAAACTTGTCTTCATTGGTTTTCATTTCAAAGAGAGACGTGCTCATGGCTGACAGACAATCTCTTGTCTTTGGAAAGATGTCATTCTTAGAGTCATGTCTTCCTGCCTCAGGGTCAGGTTTTGAGCTATTTGTTTCTCTCTTTGAAAGAGCATGACAAAAAGAGGTGGTAACCAAGGCAAGTATATGTATTTTAAAATAAATTCCAAAGAATTTTTATATACTCATTAGTAAGAAGTGCTTCACCCACATTTCACTGGGTGGTATCTGACTTTACTGTGAGTGTTCTGTCAGATTATAGTTATATAGTGATTTGCTGGACACTTCAGATCTTGAAATTAGGCTGAGTGGCCTATAATCCTCTCACGTCATACCTAGTAGCCTTCTTGGGCAGTCAGGTAACACTCTTGCTTTCTCTGTGTTTGCTAAAGGTTTTGAGATTGCTTTGTACTGTTTTAAACAATGGTATCTTGATATTCTTTAGACTTTGTTTCAGTGCTCGGTGCAATTTATGTTGCATTTAACCAGTGGTGCCTGCAAGATTGTGTTTGTTCCTTTACAATGTAAGTTAATTCCCAATAACAGTACTTAAAATAATAGCTCACTTGCAAAGTCAGAAAAAGAACAATCTCTTTGAAAAAATCAGGGTGAGAATGAACAAGTTTACTGATTTACAAATGGAGAAATAAAATTTGATGTATACTTATTTAATCTCTAACTGAATGTATGCGCTAATTTTCTAACAGGAATAAATGCATGTTAATAGAAAAGTTAAAAAATATATTACAGATATTTAGGAATTTGTTGATCAACCAGTCTGGTTCTTTTAACCAGTGGCTCAAAAGTAATAACAAAATAAGCATGTTGCACAACATTACATATGTAGGACTTTTCATGCTGGCTGGGGAGTGCTTAAAGAGGAGCAGGAAGAGGTTGTTCTTGCCTTCTGACTGGCAGCAGGCTCTGGTGCAGATAACTCAAGGATTTCCACAAATGCTGCTGGTATGGTCTTAATGGAATGCTACACTGAAGCAACAATTCAATTCAGTTTGGATTTATATTGTATTTTCTTTCCCTTCTGGACATGCATGCTGGAATCTGGCACTGTCTGAGAGGACAAACTGTCTGAAGGACTCAAGATAGACATATAGGAATCAATCAGACAAAATACAGGTTGTGGAAAAAAATCACTAAAAATTAGTTATTTGGACCACAGCCACGTCAAGCCTTTCCCCTTCTTATAGGCAACCATAAATCCATGAAGATTAAACTATCCTTCCCTTCTCAAGTTTTGCCAAGAAGTTACACAAAGCTTCTTGGTCAGCATTTTTCTTGATGTTTTTTGCAAAGCTTGGTATTATAACTCATCTTTATTTAAGCCTGGAATAGTGCCAGAAGAGTTGTATCTCAGTCATTTCAGGAAGCAATTTCTGACACTTGCCCAGTCCAAAAGGAAATAAAACTTCCAAAAAAATTGATTTGCAGTGTTCAGATAGTTCCTTGTGATTGCAATCTTTGCAAAGGAGAGTACAGAGGCTGCTTCCTCCTGATGCTTCCAGGAGGACACACTGCCCTGATGGTTCAGGGAAGGGATGGAGCACTGTCACCCTCAGCATTAACCTGGCTGTGGCTGGCCTTCAAGGGAGGGAATAAAGCTTTATTAAAGCAGCTGGCAAAGTCCAGTTTCTCCTACTCTTCTCCTCTGCACCTCCACCTGAACCCTTTGATATCCTTAAAATCAAAGGGAGCTGATGAAAAGTCTGCCTAGAACTTTCTAAAATTCTAATTTGACTTCTTTCAGGTCATATAGCACTGACAGCTGGGAATGCCCCTGGTTTAATCTTTTTTTGTTTCAACACAACTGCATCAGAGGCTGCTGGTACCTGGAGGAAGGGCAGTGGATGCACGGTGCGCTTGGGATACCCAGACCCTCAGAAACCAAGACTAGCAGTGTGGAAAAGGCTCTTGTTGTTGAGGAGCTCTGCAGCTTTTTTGTAGGTAACATTTTCCAGCTCTTACATTTTATGACTGATGCTTAGGCACAATAGAAGTGGCCGGGGTGTGAAAAGAACAAACAGTTCAATGTCAAGAGCAAATCATGTGGCTGCGAGTCAGCCCGCTTGCTTGCCGCACCGAGAGTGCAGCCAGGTTACAGCTGGAAATTCCCACTCGGGACATAAAATTAGAAACTGTTTTGCACCGAAAATAGTGGAGGTGTGGAGAGAGAGAGCCATCCACCACAGCAGGGAAACCCCCATGTTCTTGAGAGGGTTTCAAAAAGGTGGAAAATCAGATTTTGTGGTGAAGGTGAAATGGCAAGGGTACCTGGAGGCTTCCGTGCAGTCCACCAGAGATCTGGAGCTGGAGGCAGCTCCTGGCCAAGCCACCCTGCGGTGCTGCCCATGCCTGCCTCCAGGTGTTCTGTGACATCAGCCCTGTCCCATCCCTCATCCCAGCCCCAGTGCCTGTGCCTGCTCCCCCCGGGCAGCCGCCGGTCACAGCAAGGCCCAGTCAGGCACCGGGGACTCACTGCCAAAGCCTGCTTTACACAGACACATTCTGGCAGAAGAAAGTCAAAGAGCTTTAAGGATGTTTATTTTTACTTCCATCCTTCTTCTTGCTTATTTTTGGCAAAAGTATCCGCTGCACTTGCTTTAGCAGAGGATTGATGAAATGTAGCCCTTCCTTCTTGACGTTGTGCTGTTCTCAGGGCAGCAGGACTCACTTCTGCTTTCTCTCCCTGTTTAACAGTTAATGATCTGGAAAAAAAACAAGGGGTAAGGTGACATTGGCAGCGCTGCAGCTCCCGGGGGAGACGGGCTCTCTGCAGGAGCTTGTGCCCTCTCTGGCTGTCGGGGGCCACTAGGTAAAGTAGCTGCTGGTGCTCCCAAATAGCAGCAACTTCTCATTGCATCTTTTGTCCTTGAGCCTGGGGTGGGAAGACAATATTGGGAACTGCAGAATACCTTATTTGTAAACCATTCTGAACAAGGCTTGACTTCATTTATCATTCTGGACTTTCAGAAGATTCATCATCTTCTCTCAGAAAATGTATGTTCAAGAGATATAAACAGCCAGCTGCTGTTCTAAAATTGTCACCTCATCACAACTGCTCAGGTATCAAGAATGTCAGCAGTACAGCAGGTCGATGACAGCAAGGGACTTTACCTCTCATCCTGGATAAAAACACCATGATCACATTAATGATATTCTGATTCTCTAGTTTATAGCAGAGAAAAAGATCAGAGGTGGCAAGGAAGCATATTTCAGTTTTATACTCTCAAAAATATTTCAAGCATATTTATATTTTTCATTTGGGTGAATTGCTGGAAGATTAAAACATTTATTTCTTCCATGAATCCAAGTAAATGTGAAGCATTGATTTAAAAATAAATAAGCATTGATTCCTTTAGTCACTGTCACTTTAACACTCACAGTGGCAGTGCTGCTTGGAGAAGGTGAGCAGTGTACTTTGCTGGCTTTTAAGTCACACAGCAGAGAAGACAAAGCTCTTCCTGCTCAAATTCTTGATGGTGCACTGCAAAATGATATGATAATTACATCACATTGAGCACACGTTCACAAAGTCAGCAGCTCAGTTTTGCTTAGCTTGCAGCATGCCATGAGCATTTAGGGATGCTTTTCCAATTGCTGGTGAGATGGAATCTTTTACACATCAGTGTGGCTTTGGCACTGTAGTCTGGAGCTAATCAGGAGGTATCTGCATCGTATTTTCTGTTAGACTTCTCCTTCTGCTCCTTCAGCCAAATCATACATGTATACTCTCAGTACTAGTATTTCGGGTTTGGTATCAGTCTCTTCGGTTATCCATTTGTTTCTGAGAAGAATTCTACTGCATTTTTTTACAGAGAGGTGATCAAGAAATGCAGTCCCCAAGCTTCAAAAACATGGAAATGTTGGTTCAGGTGCTGCACTTCAGAAAGGTGAAACCACAGCAATTCAGACTTCTCAATTTCCCTGTGTCCCATCATGTGAGACACCTTGAGTCAGGTTATTTGATCTGGGAGGGAAAAACGCTCGCACAACTGGTCACTTGTGGGAGGATGAGATGAGGAGGCCCAGGCTGGTGTGTCTGCTCCCCTGGCAAAGAACGTGGGGCTCAGTGATGAGCGATGCTGCAGTGTGGCAGATAGAGGCTGTGGCACAGGGCTGCTGCCAGGGGTACCAGTGCTGCTGGAAGAAGAGTGCAGGGCTGGAGCTGTCAGGCAGGTCTGGTCTCTGGACATAGAGCTGAATGAGACATGGGGATTTGGAGTCATATTCGGGGAAAATGCTTTCTTACAGTATTCATGGTGCTTGCTAAGTCATGAGTGTTTTAATTAATTCCCAGTAACCACATTCTAGTTCAGGAACAGCATCCATGGAGGCTGCTGGGAACTGGTTGCACACTCACCGCTGCTGACAACAGGTTTCCTCACATGAGCAGTCCCTGGTAACTGTGGTAAAGGATGTGGGCAAGGCAGACTGGTCAGAGCAGCATATTGGGAATCATTGAAAGCTTTAGGAAAGAAACTGCCCTGTCTTTGAGCTGGCTGTGGAGGAGGCAGGGAGTAACTGTTGCTTAAAATGCATCTTCAAAATGCTGGAACCTGTTCCATTTTTCATGCTCCTTCGGATGTGCCTACGGAGCACAGCTTATTCTGCTATGACCTGTCAGGTAGATAAAGTGGTACAAGCCCATTAAAGTGGGTACAGTATAAAGAAAGCAAGGTTTGTAAAAAAAAAAAAAAAATAGTAGCCCTTGTTACAGCAACCAGTGTACTGGAAAATAAATAGAGAAGATTTCAGGTACTTGGGCCTTTTCCCAGATTGTCTGCTCCTTACACAAGCACAGGTACAGACAAGGTTACTGCAACACTGTAGATGTGCTGTAGTAACACATATGTTCCCAGGTGGAAAAGGAAATACACAGGTAACAAGCCCTGCAGTGGGTGGTTGTATTTAAAAGAAAACCAACCCCAAACCCCAAAAAATCCCAACCAACTGAAAAAACTCCACAAGCAAAAAAATCCCGAAGCAAACTGCTTTAATTAAACCAACTGAATTCTTCCCAGCTCAGTTCGGCTTTAAATCAGGGTTTAGAGCAAAGTTTATCCTGACACATATTACCAAAACACGACTTTGCAAAGAGGTCCAAGTTTTCCACATCCACTTCTGCAGAGCAGAAAAAAGCATAAACTTTTCCATTGCACTGTAAAGCTGATAATTCCTTTTGCTGACTGATCAAGTCACACAAGGCATGTACACCTGGATGCTTGGTGATAAGTGGGATCTGATGGTTCTGTCACTGCTCCTGGCTGCAATGACATGAGGTCAGGGCAGGCTGGAAAGTCCAAGCAGTCACTCTGAAAATTGATGAGTTTCACACAGTTGTGAATAATATGATCATACCTTTGTTTTCCTGATGCTTCTTGTATATTCAGTGTTTTATACAGTGTCTGGATTTCGTGCTGCCTAGAACATCCATACTGCCAGTTCATGGATATGCCATAGGAATTACAAATGATGAACCGGGAAGGTTTTGATCACTGGCTAGAATGTTACTGGCATTCAGAGAGGAAGATGTTTTAGTAACACAATTATTTGTGAAACAGCTAAAAAACCTCATTGTCCAACTGATTGTCCACAGCTTGGCGATCAAGGAGCCCATTGAAATGCGCGAGGTGATTTGTGCTTTGCAAACACCATTGATTTAGTCTGGCTGCCAAATTTGGGAATTAATGCTGTAGTGATTTGTGGATGTTTCATGTTTTCATAGCTGTCAATCTGGAGACAGTAGATCCAAAATCAAAAACAAGCCCTTGAATTTGGGAGGACTGGGGGAATACTGAACTCCATGGAGCAATGATGAAAGACTAAAATGCTGGATGCCATTCAGCCACGCTTGTTAAAGCAGACTGCACTTTTGTTCTCGGGGGCTATTTTCTAGACTTTTAAAAAATTTATTTCTTTTACTTTCTTCCAACAGACTGGCAAGGAAATATTTCAGAACTACAATAGCCTTGCAGTGGTATTGACTTTGAATTGAATCTAGTTTCTCTATGCATTTGAAATGACAAAGGTCATTAACTGTGAGGTTTGTATTGGGCTAAGCAAACTGACGAAGAAATGGTTTCAGAGAATGCAAAAATATCTCCTAAGCAAGAGAATATGTGTGAGGAAAAAAGTCTTGGCTTTTAAAGTGGCTGTATAGACAATAGTTCTTTTAGGAAACTCAACTGAAAAGTTGCTTATTTGATCTTGCAAGAAGATGGAAGATCTCTCAGCACAAAATGCTGAGCCATTAGGAGGTTTGGATTAGGAAGGAATAATTTCTGTTCTGAGAGTAAGGGAATACTGCAGCTGAGATTTTTATTCTATAAAGACACATAAAGGGCTAGCAGCAGAACATTGTGCTACTGCATTGGCAAGAGGACACGATTTGAAAGTGGCAGATTTTAAATAAGTAGGTGGAAATGCAATTACTTAAAATAAATTGGGTTTTGTCTCTTTTTATTTCACTATTTTTCTTACTTTCTTTCATTATTGCTGTTAAGGACTAATTACACTACGATTTGTATTGCAATCTGTAAGAATAATTGGTCCTGTTTTAAAGCACATCCTATAAATGGACCATGTTACAAAGCACTGACTGGAGAGTGCTGAATTCACTCTTGTTTGGTGTGCAATACATCTCTGGTAAGACAGTACTGATTTCAAGAATGAGTTTCTGTGGTTTTGATCATTTGTGCAGAATAACATCCTGCTGAAATTTGGGATCATACTAGAAATCAAAGACAGGACTGCATCATTAATGCCTGAGCTTATGTGGAATAAAACAACTTCAACCTTTAACTGCCCTTTAATATTTTTAATGTAACATTTCCTATAAAAGAATGAAAGTTAAGGGTAAGGATATGGATACACAAAAAAATTGTTTTCGCTTTAAAAGTTCATTTCTCTCTACCTTCCTCTTAAGTGCAAAAACTACTCATCGAGCAAGATTTTGGAATTTTTAAAGGGAAGAGGGATGGGCAAAGCAACATATGGTCAAATATTAGCCAGAGTAATGTCAGAAACCACTTATCCATGCTGAAGAAAGGCGGTAAGCATAAATTTGTTTAATGTCTCCTGCATTTGGCTGCAGGGCAGAAGGGAGGTTCCTCTTCTTGGAGGGTTTCTGGTGAGCAGGCAGCCTCTGAGCGAGCTGGGAGAATTCTGCAGCTTCTACCTCTGTGAGAAAGGGACTGCCCAGAAACAAATTTAATTCCAAGCCATGCCACGGTGAATAAAACCAGCTTACATGTTCAAGGACATGAGGGGAAATAATTTAGCTGCTTGAGCCAATTGGGGATCCTAAATAATCAACAGAGAAACTGGGATTGCTTATTTAGGAATGTAAATTCAATAGAGATGGCATTGCTGGAACTTGATGGGAATTTTCTGGTGATTGAAATCTTTAAATCACAGGTAAAAATCTCTTAAGAAAGGTTGAGCGGACAGAAGGGGATAAGAAATGGCACACTATAACCAAAAATAACAAAAGGAAGTGAATATTTTACTAGTGACAAATAACAAAGAATTGTCTCATGGGCAGATTTCCCATTGTGAGAAGTGCAAAAGGGAGTAGGAATTTCTCTCTGTGAGAGAAAAAACCCTACTTTTTATGAGGAACAGGTGACTGGCTTTTTCAGTTACTATCTATAATTTATAGGAGGAAAAGGAAGATTGTGGGTTTTGTGGGAGACATTAATCCAAATACCATATGCTGGCAATCTCATGCTGCTGGCACTGAAACATCTTCAGAATCATTAAATAACATTCTTAATTTTATTTCTTAAAAAGATTGCTCCAGATTTTGCCTCAGCAGAGGAGAGGAAGCACAGTAGTAAAACTTAGTGGTATAATAAATAAAAATATTCACAGCTCGATTATGTTTGTTCAAGGAAAACAAAATGCAAATTAGTAGTTTTAGCTGATACAATTTCACAAAGTGGAAAACAACTCTGAACTAAGTCATTTGGGGAAAAAAAAATGTAAATTGTAACTGTAAAATGTCTAAGAATATTTTCCAGGCTGCCTAATAAGCTGTAACTGGGAAAAAAAATAAGGGTACATTCATTTCAAGACAAACAACAACATCCTGGCTGAAAGGAAACCGTTATAACAATAACCCTCCTCTCTGTGAATATAAAACAAGAATGGGGAAGCTGAGAGTAACAAATACAGGACATAAATTTCTAGCTGAAAAAAGCTGATACACCCCTTTTCATAGGTAAAATACTAATTATGTGCAATAAGGTAAGATATTAAACACTTAAGCCCTCAGCTTTCCTAAGAATAAAAATCCACCTTCCCTTCTCAGCCCAGCTGTGCTCCTGGTCACCTCCTGGTGCTGTTGGCAAAACAAAATCTTTGCCACTAACAGCAGAGAAAGGACTTAGAGACATTTATAGATACAAAACAGAGACATCATAGCTATTTCATATGACTATATATCTTCCCCTCTGGTAATAAACTGGGAGGGTGCTAAATTGCAGCTAAACATTTGAAAATGCATAACCTCCCTCCAGGAAATGCAGTGGGTTGAAAGACTGTTGGGGTGAGTGTTGTTGTGGCTGGCAGGGAAGCCCTGAGGAAGGAGGGGAGGAAGCTACATCTCAGAGCTGTTAGGATTTCAGGGGGCACTCCCAACCATAAGTCTGTTGGGTCTTAGTCACAGGAAAAATAGCAGAAACCATGATGGGGGGACTGGACAGATAACTTGAAAACAATATAATGAGTGTCAACAGATTGATGGAAAGCATTTTCCTATCAAACTTGGGAGATTTTCAATGTTGTTTTAAGAGGTGGCTGATATATATTATAATGTTGCCACTGTATATTTAGAGTTGTAGAGTGATTTTTATTTTCTTGGATGGTATTTGACACTTGTATAGAAATTGGGAGTGATACAAAAAGCAGTATAGCACACTAATATAAGTAAAGCCTCCTCCAGCGGGATAGTAATAAAAATTATTTACTTCAAGCACAGTTTCTGAGTACTGGCCTTTTCCTTGTAATATTTCATCAAACTCCTGAAAGGCAACCTCCACTCTGAGGCCTGACCAAGCTTTCTGAAGTAGTGACATGAGTAGAGAGCCAAGTCAGTTCTGAAAAGGATCAGTTTGAATATCATCTTCAGTGTCCCTGTGCCGCTGGTCTTCCTCAGTTAAGCAGAGAAAACCAGACCTTCACAGCTAGCAGTAAAGACTAATATATTGAAAATAGAAAAACATATCAGATGTTTTAAAAGTGGCAAAAGTAGGGACTTGACAATGTTAGTCTTATAGAAACAGATATCTCCAAGGGCTATTCATGAATAATGAAACTAATTTTCAGGTTTCATCTTTGGAGAGTTCATAATTTTTCAGAACTGTTTCTTGCCAATGATCTTTAGTGGTAATTATAGAAAAAGGTTAGTACTTGCAGCAGGTCCTAGGAAAAAAAGCCTTAAAAATTGAATAGATCAATAGAATTATTAAGTCATATTTAGTCTTCTTGTCCCCCACCCATATTTAAGACAATGACAGCAATTTCTGTCTGTAACAGAACTGGAGCTTGAGCTAAATTCTCATGTATTTAATAAGATTGAAGAATGCTCTAAAATGGCTTTAAGGTGTTAATTCAATAGCACACTCACTCTGGCAATAATGGACTGCATGGAAATGTGATGTTTGTTTAGTGAGTTTGCTCACAACAGCCAGAGCCAGTGGTTTGGGAAATGTCTGTGCTTTCAGAGTAAACAATACCAGGAGAAGGAAATTTAGGAGAAGTCTATAGGGAAGACTACCCATTACTACATTCACTGATGTCTCTTCTCAAAAACAGCATGACCAGTCCATTTACACCAAGCAGAATGAATTCTGATAGGTTTTCTCCATCATTTCAGGTCCATCAATGAATTCCATATATGTTGGCCAAATTCACTGGGAAATTTTGTGTTTGAATGGAAAAAATGAAGTGGCAGTGAAGAGCAGGAGTCAGAAATGCTGTACACGAAAAGTGCTAAGTTTGCACAGAGAAAAGCAATAGTTATCTAAAATTCCTCTATGCCATGGCTTGTCTTAAGGTCTCACTTTTAAAGAAGAAAGGGAAATAATTATCTTCTTTACTTTCAGTTATGTTGCTAATTCTGAAGTCTGTTTTTCACCAGGTTCAAAGTATGTTAGATCTAGTCCTAATCCTTCAGTGCTCAGATTCACTCTTGCTGAGGCAATGGAACTGGAGCAACACACATCCCCTTCATCAGGCTGTTTGTAAATGTAACTGTGCTTGAAGAGCAAATGCATTAGAATATTTTGCTGACTTGCTTGTAAAAACTATTTCCTCCTTTGGTATTCCAATTTTCTCCCCTCAACTTTTAAAGCATGCTACAAATTCCTCACCACCGTTCTTCCTCTCATGGCATGTACTCGAAAAAGTGAATTTGATTTTAGAGAAAAACATGCTGTGTGGGAGAAATACACTTGACACTTACAATGTCTCAGTATATATTCTGGGGACAAAAAAAAGAGTGATTTTGTTTAAAAGTAATGTGTTTCACCAAGCTTCTCCCCCAAGAGGGATGCTAGGAGGTGTAATCTTCTTTTTCTTTGGCTGAAGACCAGGACAGCCTCTTTGCTTGTTCCGTGAGGGAGTCTCTCTTGCCAGGATGTGCAGTGGTCCTGCTGGGCTGCCCTCAGGTGAGATGGTCTTGTGGCAAAGATGTGCAGCACTGTTGGCTACAACACAGAGTAAATATTTTTTTTTGGCTTTGTAAGCAGTTCTGTCAGATGGATGCTTTAAGTCCCAAATCAAAGAGGCATGAGCAGAACTGGGTTTTTGTTCCACCCTGATAATGTTTAGGCATGTTCTTTATGGCAGGCCTTGGGATATGTTATCTCCCTGATTGCACATCAGTGTTTCACACAGCCCTTGGGGCTTTTGTAAGTTCCTCACACTCTCCATGTGCATGCTGCTATGGTGCTCTGAGAACCCTGTGTTTGATTTAAGATTCAAGAGTGGGATGGGAAATGAAGAAACACAAATTCTCCCCGAGTCCTTGGAAGCCAGCACATCTAGAGAGGCATCAGACCTGACCTCAAATATCCCCAAAGACAGCCTTTGCCCTGGTGTACTGGGCAGTCTTCTCAGGGACAGTTTTTCCTCCTAAATATGTTCCCTGACTTGTGTAACCAAGCAAGTGGAGTCCAGCACCTTCCCACCTCAATTTTTCTGCAAGCAGGCAAGCTGGTGCCCATGGGAGCGGGCAGATTGGCTCAGAGATAATGCTTCTTTCTGAAGCTTCTTTCTTTTGAGGTATTTTGTGCTCTCCCTGAGCCTGTACTGGCAAAGTCCACATCATCAGAATGGTTCTGAAGCACAGGGGACAGACACAAATACAACCCTAAATGGAAGACCTGCAATGAAGTGTAGCTTACAGTTCAGTTCAACAATGTAGACGTCCCTCTGCCTGTCTCGTTTCTGACTGAGGCTGCAATTGAGGGTTTTGTTACTTGTCTGTTTAAATACTGTGAAGTTAGGTGTTTACTTCTATAAAAGAAATGACATAGTTTTACATGCTGCATGAAAAAAGCACAGCACAAACTTTGTGACACAATTGTGTTTTTTCTCTGGCTTTTCTGCCGAAGTTATATGAGTACAATATCCTTTTAGAGGAGTATCATCTTCCCTGTGTAAGTGATGCCATTTTCCTTTGTGTCTTATCTTCTCCACTCCTCGGGGGGTAAGTATTAATTTTCACCACTAAACAAAATTCTACACTTTCTGTATTAACAAGAAAGTAATGTAATGGTCCCTCCTTCCAACCAAAGTTGCAGTGACCATCTGGAGACCTCCCCATTCAACTTTGGATGAACTTCAGCTGAAGTATGAGAGCCACTTTGGCTCCATACAAGCTGTTCCAAGCCTCATTGTTGCTATTAGCAGTTTTTCTTAGTGACAAGGCTGCATTTTGCCTATTGAAGGTTCAGTTTTAGTGATTCAGCGTGTTTCCATTGTCCACAATTGAGAGTAGATCATTCAGGCTCTTATGTTTCCAGTGCTGTGGATACAATAGCTCATTATCCTGGGGTGGCTTTTTTGTTGGGGGTTTTATGGGGGTTTTGGATAGATGAATAATAGATGCAAGCTCTTTTCAGGGGCAAGTTCTTTTCTTGATACCCATGCACAGTGTTTATTGCTATGGGAATCCATGATTTTAGCCTTCAAAGCAAGCCAGTCATGGAATAGAGTGAGGGGTGTAACCCCAAGTTTTTGTTAAGAAAGGCTGCAGCTCCTCAGCCTGTATCTAGCTTTGTCAATAGGTGGTTGCACCTACACGATTCATCAGGGCACAGGTGAGACTCACAGAGGCCACACAGGAGAAGCTGGATTTTATTGTCCTCTAAGTCCATTGGTAGCAGTGGCTTGGAAAATGATTGCAATGGGGGTAAAGTTACGGTGATAAGGAAAGTTATTTGAAGGGCACATTCTTTGTTTCTGATGACACGAAGCTGGTAATTACTGTCAAAACAGTGGCGAGTTGGGGTCTTACAGGAAAAACTGGAAAACTCTGATAATCTGAATAGCAGTGATGAGAAGGAGCGCAAGGTCATGAACCTAGAGGTTTAGTAATGAGCTCCCAGCTCATAAGGGAAACGGTTATCCACTGAAAGCAATAGAGGCAGAGCAAGCCCCGAGTGTGCTGGTTAATTATAAATTGGTTCTGAGCTTCTGGTGTAATGTGGCTGAGTAAAGGACAAGCGTGATTCCAGAGTGGTCTGGAGAAGAATTTTTCAGGAGTGGTAGGGAAATATTAATGCTGTTGTGCTCATAAGCCTGCACCTGGAATTGCCTTTACAATACTTCTTGCCTATGCTAAAGGACATGGATTCAGCTGGAGCAGGTGAAGTGAATGGTTACAGGAATTAGCACAGGGCACTCAAATATACCGGAGTAAACTGTTCTAGCAGAATACAGGCTAAGGAAGAATGTGATTGTGCTCTATAAATACAAGAAAGAATTAAACACATCAAGTGAGAAGGCATATTTAAACAAAAAAACCCCAAATATTGCCTTGAGTAAATATGTGTGTGTGGCTTGGCTGTGATTTAAGTTTCTAAACAAAAGGTTCTTGAATATTAATAGGAGAAAGAAACCAAAAATACTTGTTAGATTTTAGTAATGGAGATGACTGAAATCATTATCTATGTAGAGAAATCAAGCCCACATTGTCCCTTCTGCAGTGTGTTCCTAGGCTTCCTGAAGTACACTGTTAATAACAGGTTTTGATCTTTGTTAAACATGTCTTTTGTGTGTCTGGGTCAGACTTTATATGTGCTTGAGCATCACCAGCTTGAGCTGGTGAACACAAGTCATAAATACTCTGGTCTTGGATTAAATCAAGCTGCCTCTATGTTCAGAGAGGTACAATTTATAAAAGGTACCCAACTTCGAAGATTTCAACTTAGGAACATGAAGTCAGGGCCTCTCCTTCACCAGAATACTTCTGATGAGTTTTGTGGGTCCTTCCCAACTCAGAATATTCTGAGATTATATGTGCTTCCTCATCCCTATGTCCTTTATCTCCTCAATCTTCCTCTCCCAAGTTTGGCTACTTGAATGAGTTATCAGCTTTTATGATACTTAATTCTTTCCCTCTTTTGTGTGCTTTTTACCTCCTGACATTTCTCAGCTTGCCTAAACAACGTTTCTGTGCTTCTCAGCATCACTTCCCAAACTGAAACATCTCCTCCTAGGTGGCACAACAAAGTGCCTACTGCTTTTCCTCCATGCACTGCAGTGCAGGAGCTTGTCTCCCCTTTGGGAGTGGTGCTAGCAGCTGCTGCCCAGCAGGTCACGGTACAGTGCAGGCAGGTACCTGGTTGCTGCCAGCCAGTACTGACTACCTACAGCCTCTGCTCCTGCTCCCTTATCTCACCACCTGCAGCAGCCTTTCAGTCTATCCTCTGCCCTTTTCTCTTCACCATAATGCACCTGGGGATCCTGAAAGGGGCCTCTAGCTGAGGAGTCCCTGTTGTGCCCCAGCCGTCTGAACCAGCACACATGACAGTACCCTGTGCACCATGTGTCACTATCGGTGCAGCTAGGCAGGACACACAAATGCTTTCTCCACTGGCTGTCGCACACAGCGACATACAAGAACAGTCTCTTCAGCTGAAAAACATTAGACTTCCAGCTCTTTGAAGTCCATTTCATCACATACTGTGCTGCAGACTTGGCTTGTGACTCCCTACAGCATTTTCACCCTTACTGTGTGGGTATCATACCATAGCCGGGGCTGTAAAATGGCACAGGACATGGCAAAGTGCCCTGGCTGTGTTCCTGCTGCTTTTCCTGAGTGCCCTGCACTCCTGGGCTAAAAACACCTTTTACTGTTCAGCAGCAAGTACATGAGGATGCCTGTGCTGGGTGGGAAAAAACCCTTTCTTCTACTTACAAAGAAAGGTTAACTTGGAATCGCCTAATTGCATCTGGACATTAGTCAATCAAAGGTGTGGTGAGCTAATTAAGAAGATTGTATTTTTCATTTGTTACCTCTCTCTAACATTCCTGTAACTGGATACATTCTTTTTTATTTGAGAGACAGATGGAAAAATAACGAACTTAGATAAACCTTTTTTGCTCCTCTTTTTTTTTTTTTTTTGCTTATTTCTGTGCTCTCTCTGGTGGCACTGTGGGCATCAATTTAACATGAAGTGCAACTGCCACGTACCTCCAGCTGAGATTTTTAGACATGCTGTGCACACCTCCTTCTCCCTTTTCAGCTGCCCATCTGTATGCGAGTCCAGTGGTACTGCTTTCAGTATTCTGGGGGGCAGAGCTGAGGGGGAGGCCTGTGGGATTCCCCAGGTAGGGTACAAAGCCCATTGCTCCCTATTGCAGCTTTCCACAGATTTATTCTTGGGCGAATCATAAAACTCATGGAGAAATGGCTAGCACTTTGGTTATAATGAATTCGTAGTTACTATTAAGTGTGTGATACCTGGAAACTAGAAATGCAGGAACAGAGAAGGAGCAGCACTCAGATTGAATTTTGCTTTGAATTTCTCCTTTCTATGAGTGCTCTTAAAGAGGGTGAGGGGAAAAACTTGTATGTGGAAACTGCTTAAAGTGCAGTATCAGATGGCAACTGTATTTAAGAACATCTTAAGCAAAAGCTCTTAAAAATTTTCATCTCAAAAAAAGCTTTTCCACTGTACAATGTCCTTAAAGGTTCTCATTACCTGAAGAAAAAACACTGTGCGCCAAAACCCAGGTTGCTTATTTGCTAAAGCTCTAGCTTTTGTTTCTCTCAGGAAACACTGGAATTATCTGGACTCAATGTGTGCTAAGGTTACACCTACCTCCCACTGTGACTGTACTGCAATGCCATGAAACTTCCAACTCTATTATTTCAGTGAATTGTTTTTCAAGACAGCTTTAAAAAATGTTTGTATAGGCAGGGATTTGGGTTTTTCCTTTTTTTATTTTTTTTACCTCCAGACCTTCCTGCTCCTTGAATTCCTGTATTTCTGTAACAAGGGGGTTTGAGAGTCTAATTATCTTGGCATAGCAATTTTTCTGTTCATACCTCTGGAGCCATGACTTGGCACTGGGAGCAGCTGCACAAAGCTCTGCTCACAACCACAATACCTATAGATAGCTGGGGTGTTAAGCTCCTTTGGGAACTGCTGGGGCTCCAGAGTCAACTACCAGTTTTTCTAATATGAAGACAGCAGAAGTCTCTTAGCTATTCTCCTGCAGTGTAAGGAACTCTTGCTTACATCCTTCAGCAGCTTGACCAAACTGGTTCCTACCTTCTTACCTCTGGTTCGATAAAATTCCAGCTTTAGAAAGGAGAGGCAGAAAAAGCATATAGGCATATGGTCCCTAAAAATGCAAACCAGCTAGGAGCAGGAAGAGGAGAAAAGAGTGGGAGAAACCTTGTTGGGGCTGCTGTAAATTTCTGATAGCCCAGAAATTTAAGTATCTGCCCAGGAGCTTGTTTTTTAAGTCTCTACAATTGTTAATTCGACTGCTAACACACAATTATAAATACCAGGCAGAATGGGTGCCTGCTTGGTTGGTTGGTCTCTCCCCCAGTGGGTATTTCTTCACAGTCATTGTATGCAGCAGAAACTCTGAAGGACCTTTGTCAGAACAGGTCATTGCTGTGATCTTCTGAATGCTCCTTTAGAGGGTTCTGCAGACTGGAACTGGAGTCCCATTTCAAAAAAAAGGTAGTGCAGATACAGGGACCCTCCACCTACCCCTCCTCTAACTGCTTGGGAAACATGAAGTAGGGATCTCTGCCTTCATCCAATTTTCCCTTCAGGTATCTCTTTACATCAGTGGAAGTTCTAAGAGAAAGACTGCCAAGCACAAGCAGTGATCTTCCGGTAGGTCAGAAGTAAGGCCGGAATTAATTTACAAGGGAAAGAACAGTCCTCAGCTTATTTCTTCTTCAACACTCCAAGGTGATTCAAGCCCCTCCAGGAATGCTCTCCACAGCCAGGATTTTATCTCAAATCCTGGGCCAAAGTCACTGACCTTTACTTTCAGAAACAGCAAGCGGTAAGTCTGGGTTTGAGATGTGCACATCAAAGAGCAGCTATTTTCAGTATAGATCCAGATACAGCAATTTGGATAACCTCACCGAGAGCTCTGGTCACTAACCTGCTCTAAGACACACCTGCATGATTACAGCACACCTAAATTACTGAACAGGACGTTAGTGACAATATTTTATTAGGATTCTCGATTCATCCTCATCACCCACTAATAGAAAAATCAAGTTCCCTAAAGACTGTTCTATGGAAAAAGGTAAGAGTGTGGCTGCAAATAGGCCATACCTTGATTTTTAGCATTTAATAATATAATTTAGCTTTTTAAATGTGGGGTTTTTAGTTGTGTACCATTTTAATTGTGTGGGAAAGGTATTGAAAAAACTCACTTTGGCATATGGAAAATTCACAAATTTATCTGCAATTTTTAGAAATAAGGTTTTTTTCTTTTTTATATGGGTGACAATACAGTATATGACAAGATGTAATTCAGGAGGTTTCTTTATGTTTCCATAGATTCCATCTCAGTCATTTTTCCTCCCTCTATACCTTTTACATCTCTGCATGCTGTACACTATGACTGAAAGGGAATCTGATGCAAAATATCTACAAACTTCATCCTTCATGTTTTTACCTGTCAAGAAATGGAAACTGCAACATTTGAAACAGGTTAATAGTTGTTTAGTAAGTGTTTCAGTCTACAAGATGATGGTTCGGAAATTCAGTTTGAATTACTATTGTAACATCCATGAAGGAATAAATGGCATTATTCCTACAGGAGTCACACTGAGTAAGATCTCTTTTTTAGTAAGCTTTTAAGTGTTGATTATAAAGAACAGTGATGAAGAAAGAAGAAAAAAACTACTCAAGTACTACTGCTACACATCTTTCCCCAGAAGATACCTGGAATTCATCATTCTTACATGGATACAATGCAGAATAATCTGCATGATTTGTAACCCCAGAGGTTATTTTCACCTCCTGCACAATTTAGCTGGAAGTAGGGAATATTTTTGGTTTTTAAAATAGACTAACATTTCCGTATCTTGAATTTTGATAAAACAGGGATCTAAATGCAGGTGTGATTTAGCTTTCTCACAATGTCCTTAATAAGCATCACATTACAGATGTGTAGATGTGGCATTGGGGATATGACTGAGTGGTGAACTTTGTAGTGCTGGTTGAATGTGATGATCTTAAAAGTATTTTCTGATCTAGAGGATTCTATGGTTCTATGTTATTCCCTTGTTTCCTTTTGTATTTAAGTCTTGAACAGATCCTTGATACCCTTGTTCTGACAGAGCTTGTCTGGTTGTCATCATTACAAAAGTCTACGCTCCAGAAGGAAACCAAGCCCTTTGGCAACCATGAAGTCTTCACACAAAAGTTCAGGTTAGTTCTTTAATTGGTCAGATACCTTACACACTCTCTGGGGATTGAAAAATCAGCTTCACAGGCATAACATACAAAATCTCAACTTGGTGTTTTTCATATCAGTAAGAAATAGCTCTTAATAACATGGTAATATTTACTTAATTTACTTTACCTAAATTACACTGTAACAAGCTGTCCTGATTCCATCGTGCATTACTGCATAATGTCTTCATTATTACTTCTGCAAGAGACAATTAACTGCAGAAATTCATTTCCTGACCTCCACAGCTTTCTTGCTCTGACTAACAAGTCCCAGGCTATGAAAAAGAAGCAGATTTCTGATGCTGAAAGACACCACTGTCGTGCCTTTTTACTTCTTCTAGTTGAATCACTGGGAATTGTACTTGTTTTTCAAACCATTTGGCTACAGTGAGAAGCTGCTTCTCCTGGAATGAACGTCCAATGAACTGAAGTCCAACTGGCAAACCTCTCTCTGAAAGAGCTGTAGGAACATTTATGGCTGGCAGTCCTGAAAGAAAAAAAATACACATGCAAAGACTTACTATGAAACCTTAGAGTAATTTTTGAATCAATTTTAAGAGAACCAGAAAACAAACCATGTATAGAAAAAAGACCAGCTAAAATAATTTGATTAAATGAACTGAATGTTAGATGATCACAAGAAATTAATTAAAGAGATTAAAGAGGTCAGCATCCTCTGAAAAAGATAATCAGTTCTCCTTAGAAAGAGATTGCTGTCTCTGGAACAGGTTCATCTTACCTGCAGCCCACACTCAGCTCCAAAGTGCCCTAATTTAAAATCTAGTCTTAGATTTTCAAGCATTTAATAAATTGTCTTTAGACTCAGTTACCACTGTAAGACTTACGACATGTGGGGGAAATATCTTGATTCTAAAGAGAAGGTTCAATACCTAAAGAGATTGGACATTTAAAATTACTTGGCAGGGAAAAACATAATTGAATTCCTGTCCCCTACTCACCAGCCATGTTTGCAGCCTGTGTCAGGATGTCATCTTGAGCACTGCGGGTCCTGTTGTCCTCTTGGATGAATTCCATGTATGGTGCTGCATCACTCAGAGTGGTGGGAGTGAGTAAAATATCAACACCGCTCCTGAAAACCTTCACAAAGTCATTGGCAATGAGACGTCTCACTTTCTGTGCCTTGACGAAGTAATTCTCATAGTTCCTAGAAAAAAACAGGAACATAAAGGCCTGATATTTTAATTCCCAAAATACAGAACTTTATTTCTTAGTTATTCTGGAAAAGACAAGCCCAGTAATCCTTTTGGACAAAATTTTGACTCACATTGGAAGCTTAGTCACCACACATGTATTTATGCTCTCATAGCAAAGGAGCTGTCAGAGAAGGAAGAAATGAGGGCATACAGCTGAAGAAAGGTGAAGGGAAAACAAAACCCTACTTTACAATAATTAACTAAAAATCAAAACAACACTTTTATGACCATTTGGAAACTAAACTGTGTATTGAATTTCACAGAACCATGGAAAATGCCGAGTTGGAAAGGACCCATCAAGATAATGGAGTCCAACTGTTGGCCCTGTGCAGGACACTCCAAGACCCACACAATGTGCCTGAGAGCACAACTCACACTGGCTTGGTGCTATGACCATTTTCCTGGGGAGTCTGTTACAGTGCTCAAGCACCCTCTGGGTGAAAAGCTGGTATCTAACCTAATTTCACTGTAGGGCAGCAAAGTCTAGGACATGCAGAACTACACAGATCTGAAAAACAGGAATAAACCATTTAGGATTCAACCCAGCAAGATACTTGAAGCATGTGAAAAAGTCCCATCATCTGTGAAGAACTCCAAATGGATTTAAAACTATGTATGTGGTTGTAATATACTTTTCTGTAGAATACTATAAAGACCTTATCTTTACCCTTTTTTTCCCCTCATGTAAACATGTGGTCTATGAATTTCTGTCTTTACACAACTCTGAAGCAGAAATACATTAGTCAACTTTACGTCTATTGTTCCTTTTAATTTCATATGCAGAACTGGTAAATACGGAATCTTAAATTCAGAGAAGTTCAGTTTCAAAAGTAACTGTCATCTAAACCCTCAGCTACTTGGGAAAGGAAAAAAAAAAAGGGAAGTGAAAGAAAAATGGAGTGGTGTATTACCAACTGCTACATGCCAGTGTTTACCAATAAAACGACTGCGACTACCTAAAACCTGCTTTGTTAGAGTAATCTAAAGATTAAAGATTCCAAAAGACAGCAATGAAAATGGCTATAATCAATAACAAAGTGTATTCAAGTTAGTAAGTTACATAATAGGAATCAGACCTTTTCCTACAATCACTTCAGAAATCAACCTAGCTGTTAACTTCAAAAAGTCCCTAAGTGCCACATCTACATGTCTTTTAAATGGATGGGGAATTCACCACTTCCCTTGACAGGCTGTTCCAACGCTTGACACCCCTTATAGTGAAGACATTTTTCCCAATATCCAATGTAAACCTTACAGGGTACAACATAAAGCTGTTTACTCTTCTCCTATCACTTGTTACCTGGGAGAAGACACTGACTCCCACCTCGCCAATCTCTTTGCAGGCAGTTGTAGTGAGAGTGACAAGGTCTCTCCTTTGTTCCAGGCTAAACACCCTCATCTCCTTCAGCCACTCCTCATAAGAGTTGTGTTCCAGACCCTTCACCAGCTCTGCTGTCCTCCTCTGGACGTGCTCCAGCCCCTCAATGTCCTTCTTGTAGTGGAGGGCCCAGACTGAACACAGGATTCGAGGCATGGCCTCACCAGTGCAGGTACTGGGGGACAATCCCTGCCCTGGTGCTGATACAGACCAGGATGCCATTGGCCTTCTTGGCCACCTGGGCACAGCTGGCTCATGTCCTGTTGACCAGCACCTCCAGGTCCTTTTCCCCTGAGCAGCTTTCCAGCCACTCTTCCTCAGCCTGTAGGTTGTTATGACCCAAGTGCAGGACCCAGCCCTATAGAACCTCACACAACTGGCCTCAGCCCATTGATCCAGCCTGTCCAGATCCCTCTGCAGAGCCCTCCTGCAGATCAACACCACCAAACAAATTGGAGCTGTCTGAAAACTTGCTGTGGGAGGACTTGATCCCCTTGTCCATGTCATCTCTAAAGATGTTAAACAGAACTTCCTGAACGATCACCTAGTCATTTTAAAACTCTGAAAAGATAAAAATAAGCTGTAAAAGGCAACATTTGCAGCAGACACAGATGGGTTTTCTCTACTACTTATTCTAAGGATGCTTTCTGAACCCTTCAGTCTTACAAGAGAGTAATTTACTGTGGAACAGGAGCACAACTCTCTGTTCCATCTTGGTGGAAGCTAATGAGAGTAGCTCAGCTGGTTAGAGCCTTGTGATAAAATAACCAAGGTTGCAAGGTCAATCCCTATATGGGCCATTCACTTAAGAGTTGGACTTGATGATCCTTGTGGGTCGCTTCCAACTCAGAATATTCTGTAATTCTGGCATGTAATTCTGTAATTGTGTATTCCTTCACAGAAGAGTTAACTATGTGAATTTTCAAGCAGCCTAAGGAAAGCTGATCTGGACAGTTGTAAGCAGAGGGAGCACACTTGGCAGGAATATCAGCATTCCATAAAAGCTGTTTGTTACAGACTGACTGACAACATTCCTGTCTCTCAGAGCAATTAGAAGTCACATCTGATGAATACTCTTGCTGACAGAGCTCTTTCAAAGAAAGTGCACTACAGAGACTGATTACATGCCTAATATTTTTGTTAGTATCTGAGCAAATTCACACAGAAAAACAGCACTTTTACCAACATAAATTAGGACTACTGAATAAGGATTGAAAACTAAAAACGTAAAATAGATCCATGCACCAGATTCTCCATGTGAGCTGGATAAAACCCTGACTTCTGTAAGGACTCCAGTTCAGTACTTTGCCAGTGCTTCTCTTTCCCTGCACCTTGAGGCAGAGAGCCGCAGTTAATGTAACAGCTGTGTCTCTGGCTTTCCCTAGAAGGCCTCACTACAATGTACCAGCACTTTTTCTATGCAGTTTTAATGAGATAAACAGCTACAGAACTTCTAACACTACAGCAGTAATGACTTCAGTATGATTTCAATGTCATACCATAGGGTACATTTCTGCCTAATTTAACTAATGGATGCCAATAATGCTCTGGTAGGGAAAAAAAATATCACTAAGTTGTTTTACTTATTTAATGTAGGAGGCTCACTGGTAAGACTCAGGGAAAACATTTTTGTTCATTATTAACAGTTCACTAGATATTATAGAGCTAAAGCAGCAATAAAAATACAAACAGCTACTAGTGTAAAGGCAATTTCTTTTTCATATCATGATTAATCACCATTTGCTCAAAAATTCATTAACCTGGAAAAGCTGAATTTCAAGATGTACTGCTTACTGTTTCAACAAGAAGTAGTTTCCTGACAGAATCCTTCCTCTTACGACATCATTGAAGCCTTCTCGCCGTGTTGCAGCATACATACTTTCAGTGGAATCCTTCATGTCAGAACGATGTCCTGAAAAGGCATTCTGGGTATTAATACTTCTTGTAATCCTTAAGACTTAATAACGTCACAGTAATACAATAGGTCACTGTTTGCTGCAGTCTGATATGCTACTATTCTGGAAAAACAATGAAACATATTCCTGTCTTATTATGGAAATACTAAACTAGATTTTGAGCCCAGACATTGATATGCCTAGTAGTGAAATAAACTATGTATTTATTTATCTGCACAAGATTTTTTACTATATTTCATCTTGGAGAAATTAACATCAAGCATCCAACCATGAAAAGGAAATCTACAAAACTTTTACATGGCATCCTGCAATATTTCTACTGCCTGAGAAAAAAGCTTTTCAAAGGCCTTACCATATTCCAGTCCATCAAACCTGGCCATATTTGATGCCACTTCTGCTGTGCACAGCACATGATAGCAGACAATTGAGTAACGAGTGTGTGGGAGGCTCACTTCAACCACTTTAGCACCTGCATTCTTAAACAGCTCAGCAGCCTTTGACCAGATAGCCAGAATTTCACTGGACAGCCCTGGTACATGATACTCCTTAGAGGAAAAACAAGAGGAGTTATTTTACACACTGGTTTACTTCTAATAGCAACCAAAACACAAATACTCCTTGCTAAAAATACACTGAAACCATTATCTCAGCACTTTAAGATTTAAAGTACTTATTAAAGCTTTTTGCATCTACTAAATCCTATACAATGAAGGAATATTGAATTAACAGGATTGAATCTTCTTGAGAATATTATGTTCATCTCAGTAGGATTAATATATGTATCACTAATCATGGAATTTCAGCAGCTTCTTCTAAAAGAGTAACTGCCCAGTTATCCCCTTATTTATCTATCAGGACTGTACTGCACTGCTCTTCAGTCATGGGTAGAAATTCTTCAGGTCTAAATCCTAAAACTAGGGCTGCTGCAAGCAGGACAGATTAAAAAAAATGGCCACAGCACTATCAGTGGCAACTGGCACACCTTGGTGAAACAAACAAAACCACCCACCAAAGAAGAACTACAATCAATGGGTTGGGAGAAGACTTAGATTAGCTACATTTCTATTTCATACTCAAATTATAAGTATTCTATTAAAACTCCCTAATTTTGAAGATACTTGCTTTAGTTCTAACTCATAATATCAGGGGCATAATACTGTCTGATTTCTGAGAAGCTATGACCCATGTTTAATGTATGCATGTACCTGTTTAGAGTAACTTGTAGCAGTAGAAAAAACTGTCCAAAGGATAGGAAAAATAAACCAATTATCACCATTTTACATTTATCAAGATTTAAACAGTATGCAACTGATCAATTTTCTAGGCATGTAGTTTTTCCATTTCACAAATTGTGAATAATTTGTCAGTGGACATCCCTGCTTATGAAATTAAAACTTTTGGTATGCCTGTTCTAGCTTAGGTTGCAAAACTGAGAATCCAATTAATGTTACTCACATTGTCTCTTTGCAGGCAGAGCCTTTATTAAATTAAAAATAGGCTGAAGTCCCAAACTTTGTTCTTAAATTTCAAGTACTCTTATGGTTACAAACACGATTGAATTGCATACATCAGATGCCAAATTATAGATGTCAGTTCTTATTAGAACTCTGCAAACCATAGCTCCTTGTGCCATTCAATTGCCTTTAAACTTCTGCTCTATATTAACACAGGGCCATGTAGGCAAGTATCTCAAAGCTCTGCACAAACCAGTATCAAGCTCACTGCGTGGGAAGGCACCAAGAGCAACTTGTTTGAGGTTACAGAGTGGACTAATAAAGGAGCAACAGAGAGAACCAAAAACTGAAGTTCTCCATTTCCCCTGACGTTCCTGACTGTGCTTCCCACCACAATGACAGTATTTTAGATGATGCATTAGTGTATGCTTACTCCAAATTGCCTGGACAGGCAACAGAGCACACACATACCCTTCCTTTTCAGGAGCTGCTTTTACTGTCTTCAATGTTTCAAATCACAGGAGACTGGGAGGTGGTGGGCAAGACACAAGTATTTTTTTGTTATGTGCCTTATTTGTTCTTCCTGTCCATAACTGCTAACAGGATTTAAATGTTACCTTTGGAATTCCTATTGAAAGCTTGCTGACATCAGTCAAATTAGGTAGTTCAAATGGCTTAAAGTCATCCTGAATTGTGGTAGAGTCCTTTGGATCATGTCCAGCAAGTGAACCTGAAATATGACATGACATGTGAAGACCAGGAAAACGTACATTAGTTAGTTAGAATTCAGTTTGTTTTGAGGAAATGCTGTAAACAAAAATGTAGGACATTGTAATACCTAACAAAACTGCCGCATCATCCACACATCTGGTTAGGATTCCTGGCACATCCATGGAGTTCACTAGAGGAATGAGACCATGGCGAGAGATCAGTCCATATGTTGGCTTTAAACCTACAACACCACAGTGAGCAGCAGGGTTTCGGGTAGATCCTCCTGTGTCTGACCCTAAGGCTCTATGGTTTCAAAAGGATGATCATTAGTAAGATAATTCAAAACATTTCCAAATCATAAGAATGTGTGGCTTTAAGATGCATGGATTTAAAACTCTTGTGAATTCTTCCAGATGAGAAGATCTGAAGATCATAATCACACAACCTAAATTCCAGTCTGCTCTCTATCTATTTTTCATTTGTTCCCTGATTTTTCTTAGGGTCCCTGAATTTGCCATTAGGACAGTCCAGTTCTCTTCACAAAGCAGAGGCAGATAGGTAGAATTCAGACTGTCTGAAATGGCCCCAAATATCTTCTTCTGCCTTCTCTGTTCCAATACTGTGGTCTGTTTCAATACTGCATGATAAATATGTGACCTAGGGAACAATTTCCAATACTGATATCTTTTTTATTGGGTAGCCAATGCAGCATGAATCAGCATTTTCCAGGATAAAAATGAAGAGCGACACCTCTTGCCCCTAAAAAGAGGGCATACTTTGGAAAGATGTTTTTCCTGTTTCCAAATCTACAAAGATTGATCAGAACTCCCAGTTTACAGTAGCTTAGGTACAACTAAAACACAGTATATTATTATTATTATTATTACTATTATGTTGTATTTCTTTTTTCTTATTCACAGGTGAAACCTTGATCTATTTTTTTTTAAATTGTACTGAAATGAAACACGCTGTTCTCTTGTTTTTAATAAATCTAACTCAAGCAGCATTAAAAAGATAAAGCAGTTTTCATTCAAATCTTTGCCAAAACAAATTTAAACTTTAGAAACAGGTATAATCTTTATTGAACTGAGTATATGACTTTTCCCATAGCCATTTGTTTCTGATATGGCTGAACAAATTCAACTGACTTTCCTGAAGTCAATTTTTTTTCAAAGCCTTTGTGTTGATGTAAAGCATCTTCAATTTTATAGCATTTTTGGACATCCAAATCTCAAATTGAAAATGTACAGACTGGCAGCATTCCTAGTGCTTGAAAGACACTAATAGGATGGATATACAGCAGGTTATACACAATAAAATAGCTGGACAAAAAAAATCTCACTGATCTGACAGTGTGCTGAGCAGTGCAAGATGGGAGCCCAGCAACACAAGAAAAGGTGCCAGACCCTCTCAGGATCAGCCCATTCTGGCTCAGGATGAGGAGCAGCAGTCCTTGGGAATGGCTGCACAGAGTTCAATTTCAACAGTATTAAAATGTTGGTTAAAATGGGTTATATCCCACTAAAGGTAAGGAGATGAAGAGATACATAATTTTAATAACTAATTAAAAGAGTTGTAATCGACATTATCAAGAATATTTTAACAACAAAATAGATGCTAGTAATGTAGTATATGGGTAAACAACAATGAAGTAAATAAAGAGCATTTTTAAATACCTTCCAATTAAGAGCACAATTGAAATAATTTTCTATAAAACATGCCCCAACATGTAGCTCTAAAAATTGCATAAAATGCAAGGTGTAAAGATTTGTGATCAGTTTTAACAGTCAAATGGGGAAGACAGTACAGACAACTGAATTGCTACACAGTGTGTTGCTATTCCATACAAGTAATAATTACTATTAAAAAAAAATCCAGCTTATTTAAATTCCTTTAGGAAAAAAACTCCAAACGACCATAAACACACACCTGCCTAAAAAAAAACCCCAACACTACAACTGTCTTCTAACTTAAAAACAGGGAAGTCTATAAGTACCTATGTAGTAAATACTCTGTACTCTTTTGTTAAGGGATTTGAAAGTTTTTAGGTCCCAGATCTTATGTACTATTACATAACTACGCTATAAAAACAAAGGAGCAGAGGAAAGATTATTATACTGTTACAAATTAAGGGATCTCCTAATTTGCTGAATTATATTTTCAGTGTGTATTTGTGGAATGCAATTAGTGAGGCAGAGGATGCATCACAAACCCCGAAGACTTTTTAAGAGATTACGTGGAAAAAAGGATAAAACTGTCACTCCTTTATTGCCATTGTATTTTTATTTCATTCAGTGCAAAGTGATACCACTGAAAAATGCCCGAAATGAGTAAATCTAAATTTGCGTGCATGGATTAATTCTTGCTTCATTATATGCCACAAATAACCTAGGGATGTTGAAATAAATTTTTGTGTGCCAGTGCCAATAACCTTCCTATTTCATACTAGCTCATGAGAAAATTAAAAAATTAAAACATTCCAACATATTTTGAGCCATTTAGGGAAAGACAATTTTAAAAGCCTCTTACGCAAAACACGTGAAAGATGACACAGCAGCTGCACTGCCTCCTGAGCTCCCTCCTGTTATCACCCAGTTAGACTCTTCATCTTCTGAATGGGATTTTGGGACAGACTTTTCCTTGTACTGTTTTGAGTAACTCCAGGGATTTCTGACTGGTCCAAATACTCCATCCGTACTCCCAGATCTAAGGTAGTAAGACAGGACAAATACAGACAGAAGTGACAAATGACACACTGTATTCACCAATTTAATTTTTTTAATCCAACTCCTTATCATCCTTGCAAATTCAATTTCAACACAAGAAAGCTGGTGTATGTAAATCCTTATGCAGTCAGCTTCTACAACATTACATACACCTGTAAAATTTATAGCTGCTCATCAGTTTCTGACATAGAACCTGAACTGGTACCTCTTTCTAATTTCTGCTAAAGCCACTGAACCAGGGTCACAGAGACATAAAACTGATTTAAGCTACGTAAAAGTACAGGAGCACGTCTCTTTCCAAACCAAGGTATTCTGTTTTTCCAGCCCTGCATTTGGTGTAAGATCACAGCTGTGAGGAAAAACATGCTGCCAGAGATGGAGAAAAAGCTCCACAATACCAGGAACATGCATTTCTCCGAAATGCCACACTATTACTCACCCTGTAGCCCTCTGCAGAGACCACAGTCCACTGGTTCAGAATGCCAGACTGGCTTCTCAGAAACTGGTTTCACTCAGCTTGTGTCACCTAAGTGTGAGCTGCCACTAGAAGGAGGGACAGGGTGTACTTTCCTCCTTCCTCAGGCCCTCTACTCCATGCTCCCCCTGACTACAAGGTGTCAGTGTCACCAGCTAAATCATCAGACAGAACAGGCAGCTGACAGCCGTTGAAAACCAACCTTATTGAGACATCATTACATTAGAGCTGGATCTGCTCCCTGATCAAGAGATCATGCAAACACACAGACTAGGACGAGAAGCCAATGTTGGGATAAGCTTACTAGGAGAACCCTGTGCTTTACTGAACTTAGACCAGTTGTAATACTACATTATCAGGTTTTTCCTAAGCTTTTTGTCTGCTCCTCCTCTGAGGAATAGCTTTTTTACACAAACATTACTTTATTCAAAATAATATTGTCTATGTATTTCCACCCCATCCATGTGAATTTCCAATTAAACCTTGGACTTTGGTTTAAGTATAATAAAACCAAAATACAGCATTTACTGTTTTTCACAGGTAACTAAAGGCCCAGAGATTCCCTTCCAAACCTAGCAGTAATTATCATCCTTAACAGCTCAATGCTGTTCTCTGCTTGGCTGCCTTCACAGATTTGCAGAAGAATCAATTTGTAGGAGCATTTTTCAATGTGCTCTTGACAAAAAGTCACCAACATTAGCTTAGGCAACTTAAAAGCCTTGCTCTGGATTAGCCTATGTGCAGCAAGTCAGGGAGTACCCATATAAATTACCCCAGTGGCTGACTGGCAGAGGTAGTGACTGCCACTGCGGGCATGATAACAATTACCTAAGGGCAAAAAGCCATCAGTAAGGAGAGAGGAAAAGGCAGCAATTAACTGTGTTGTAATCAATTCTATTAACACACTACCAAATCTACAAGAAGACCACTTGTCCTTGGCCTTCTGCAAAAGCTGGACCACTTCCCGCCTCTCAAGCACAGCTACATTTGAACACTATGTTCACAAAACTCAGTGTCTGTATCATTTACACAACACTCTAAGTGCTCAGGGAGAAGTTCATGCAGCTCTGTGTACCCTTCCAGTAAGTACTCATTATTGTCTCGACTCACAGAAACAGGAGTTAAGGATTACAGGTAGACTGGAACTGATGCTAAGCATGCTATTTATGTAAAATCAACACATTAAAAATAATAAACATCACTCACCCCATTGCAAATTCATCTAGGTTTGTTTTACCCAAAAGCACAGCTCCCTGATCCAGTAATTTCTGAACTACTGTAGCATTGTAAGGAGAAATATAACCTGAAAACAATCAGAACATTTAAGACCAACTGGTGAGATACAAATTATTTTTACAGGTACTATGAACATTTTTAAGCTGTCGTTACCACTCAGACCTTACATAACCTAGGATGAGAACTATGACAGTGACATGAGACCTCAGGTAATAACCAATTCACTTCGTGAATGATGACAGGGGCTCCTCCACTCCCACTTTCATCAGGAACAAGGACATCACTCCTAATACTCACTGCAATCAGTCACAACAGGTCTGAGAATGTGCTTTAAGGAAAAGCATCTCAGGTGATATAACAACTTTTACAACAGTGACGCCATATTTTGTTTCTTCTGCTATTAAAGACAATCAAATTAGAGGTCTGCTAATTTGCTTCTGCTATCTTCCACAAGGATTAATAAAAAGTTTTACTTTGTGCAGAATAAAACAGCTATAAGAAATGTTTCCTACTTTTGCTTTTACTATAAAAACATTGTAATGCCTTGAAAACATTCTTGACTTGTTAATAGAAACAATGAGATTAAGAAATTAAAAGAAAAAAAGCCATAAAACCATTATAGAATGTGATTGTATGTTGGGATTGTTAACACCCACTTTTCTCACAGCCATATGAAAAAATTATTTAAGTCAACAATTATAAACAGAACAACAATAACAACAAAATAGAACTGTCTTTGGATTCCACTAGGCAGAACAGTACTCACTGCTCTCCTCTAGACCTAAAAACAATGTGAAGGAAAATGCAAGTTTTGGATCCCTTTTATTGTAGTATATAGGTTTTCATTATAACTGTTTTTAAATGCATACAAATATAAATACAGAGATAATGTGCTTAGAAGAAGAAAAAGATACATCTGTAATACCAGCTGAACTTGGCTAATGAAATTGGACAAATGTATTTCCTCAAATGACACCAGCTCATTTTCTGAAAACTCTTGGCTTTCTGGAAGACTCCAGTCAATAAACCCTATAAAGAGCAAATTATTTGATTTTACTTTAAAAGCTTTACTGTACCTTTTAACATATTTGATGCACATGTTGTCTCAATGCCAGCTGTATTAAAGTTGTCTTTTACAGCAATAGGAATTCCATCTAGAATGCCCAGTGGCTGACCTGCATTAGGAATGGTTGTAAAACAACAGAGATTAAAGCATAATGTGCTATATATATAATGCTCTCATCAATTACTGTTTATTTTATATGTCCCTTTGTGTGGTTTTTGGAAGAAAGATTGCTTTCCATTTGGCATTTGATGGTTGTCTGTTCCATTTTCAAGAACCATCTTCCATTCCTACTAAAGCATTGAGCACTCTGCCCAAACCAGACTTGGCCTCACAGAGCAGAGCTCTGTGAATGTGTCTAAGCCCTTCAGGCAGGCAGCTGCTTTCATCCAGGCTGGCTATACCTTTCCCAATGTGACCACACAGTGCTTATTTCAGCCATAGGTGCTGCTAAATCCACTCCCTCACTAGGCTGGGAGCCATAAATTCTGCCTACCCGACATACACAGTAGATACGACCTGAAAAATTACTGAAGCAGAGGAAGTCCTTCCCAAGTAATTGATTATCTACCATCAAAAAAACCCCAAACCAGCAAACAACACCACAAAAAAAACCCCAACCGGGAAACTAAAAGGCCTACATCAGGAAGCAAAACAACCTGGCTAACAATTTTATTGAGCTGCCAGAGGACAGCAAGTGTCACCCAGGAAGGAAAACATGTACTCTATTAGGTGAAAATTTACCTTTCCTGCCTTTCTCTAAACATAAAGGAAAATGAGGATGGCCATCTTCTAAATGGTGCAGATAACAGGACTGAAAGCTGCTCTGTTCTCCAATTACTAACGGCAATTAATGAAGCTGTTTTATTTTAATTTGGTTTCTTAATTAAAAACTCAACAGGTTGTACCAGCTGTTTGCCTATCCCAGTCTGGAGGTCTGTGAATGACCACTGCATTTGCCTATTCATGGTACCTAATTGGCTACACATTCCAAATGAGCTGCTGAGGGAAAGAAGCAGCAGACACCAAGTAGCAGTGCTGTCCAAGAGGCACAGGGCCTGTTTAACCTGTAGTACCTCGTTTGGTCCAGGTTTTCCCCCTGATTTTTGGACTAAATATTCTTCCGAGTGCCAAGTGTACATCCATGAGCACCCGCGGAAACCTCAAAGCGTGAGCCTCATCCCCCGACAGTCAAACAAGCCAAGCCAACCCCTCCAAAAAGCAAAGGTGCTTCGTCTAACACAGACAGCTCCTCCACAGCAACTTTTTAAGGCCTGACATTACTCGCAAACCAGCATACCTCTTTTATATCTTTCCTCGGATTCTTCAGCCTGCTTCAAAGCGGTCTCTTCCGCTACGGTAATGTAAGCATTCAGAAACTTGGTGCTTTTGATGAGGGCCAGGCATCGCTGGCAGAGCTCTGTGGGAGTGACTCGTCCTTCCTTCAACGCCGCCGACACCTGAGAACGCAACCTGTCTTTCAGGGCAGCCGGGTGACAGAGGCCGCGCCGGGGCGGCACGGGAAGAACGCGCCACCGCCGCTGAGGGAAGCAGCCCACGGGAAGCGCTCTCCCGGGCCGCCCCGGGGACGGGGGACGCGAGGGGACACCGGTCACCTTGCGAACCCGCCCCGCTCCTCGGCACCCCCACCCCGCTCCTCGGCATTCCCGGCAGGCGGACAGACCCCACTCACCTGTCGGAGAGAGGCGCGCAGCATGGTTCTCCCTGCCCGTCGTCGCCTCCTCACGCCCGCGAAGCGACCGCGACCCCGACCCTTCCCCCGGCGCTGCGGCCGCGCGCCGCCATCTTGCCGCAACACCCGGCGGCACCATTGGCAGGGCGGCCAAGAAGGCGGCCGCCCATTGGCTGCGGGGTCGGCCGGGGCTGAGCGCTGAGGCACGCTGGAACGAGCCGGCCCGATCCTTATCCCGAGCCCGGTCCCGGTCCCGGTCCCGGTTCTGGTCCTTAGCCCGATCCCGCGGCTCCACCTGGCGCGGCCCGGCCCGGTCCGGCTGCCCTGGCCATGCTGTCGTGGGGAGCTGCGGGCGGGCGGGTGCTGCGCTGGGCGAGCGGGCGGGCACCGGCCCGAGAGCTCCGCTCCTCTCCGCGGGCGGGGATCGCCATGCCCAGCTGGGTCATAGACCGGTACGGCAGCAATGAGGTGTTGCGCTTCACCAGCGACATGATGTTCCCCATCATACACTTCCCGAACGAGGTTATCATTAAGGTTCACGCTGCGAGCCTGAACCCCATCGACCTCAGCATGAGAAGTAAGTGCCAAGCCCGAGCAGCCGCGGGCGGGCTGCCGGGATGGCAGGGGCTCTGCTGGGGCTGCGGCCGCGGCGGCCCGAGCGGTGCCAGGGCACTGTCCTGCCCCGGCACACACCTGTCTCGGCAGTGTCCAGGCCTGCCTCAACACACGTGTTTCCCCGAGCCCTGTGCAAAACCGCCGCCTCTTGGAAACGTATCTTCTTTCAGGTTCTCAGGGAAGAACGATGTGAAAAAGTGTTTTTCAAGTTCTTAGGGGAGAACGATAGAAAATGCCGCTGACAAGAGTGTGTGTGTGTTGGGAGGGTGAACTTTTAATTGAGTGATTGTGGTGCTATTCTTTTGACCGAGAGACGCCCGGCCAAGGAACAGCATTCCCCCTAAGTGATGCTGGGTTTTCGCATCTTGAGGTGAATAGCGCTGGAGGTCTGCGTTGCTGCCAAGTCGGCATGTGCGACCTAAGGCAAAGCTTTGTGTTGTTCATTGCCATCCTGAATTGGCATCTGGGGACGTGCTGTCATCCCTCCCAGGAAATCTGTCTCTTTCGTTGCCCGGCTCTTCGTATTTGATACATTTAATCAGATTTACTTCCCCATTTTCTGGGTTCGAAACACGAGAAGGAAGTTGCGGTAGTAGAATACCTTGTATTTCCTATGTAGAAGTGGTTGCATATCGAATCAGTTTCAGCAGAATAAGCAAATATGTCTGCAGGAAGCTTGCTGACAGAGCTGTAATCTGTGTTTGACTCTCTACATGAATTTTAAAAAATCTTTGACTATATTTGGGGGTTTGGTGATGGGACATGCTATCTGAAGATTCATGTTAAGACACTTTCTACCATGATAGGGCCCCTAGGCAAACTTGTCCAAACACTTGAATGGACATATATGCCCCAAAGCAGGCTATTTTTAGGCTGCAAACTAGATGGGTAGTTCTGAGACTTCACAGCATTTGTCTGTTGATTACTGAATAGAAGTCCAGGTTGTTCATCTTAGAGGAGATATGCCTTTTTATTTTTCACACCTGCTCTTTATTTCTAAAATCTGTAGAAGTATGAGATATTGCAGATTTTTTTGCATGCTTTAGTTATAACAGAAATGAGGCATGTTATGCATAGCTGATGCTTTCTAGTTGGAATTGCACAATTAATAAGTGAACACTCAGTATGGTATGCTGTGGTTGATTCCATGTTTTGCAGGTGGTTATGGTGCAACTGCGTTAAATATGAAGCGGGATCCCCTGAAACTCAAAACCGGCGAGGCTGAATTTCCTCTAACACTTGGTCGAGATGTCTCTGGTGTTGTTATGGAATGTGGACTGGGTGTGTCCTATTTCAAACCTGGAGATGAGGTGATTCCACCAGTCTCTTTATTTTTTTTTTCCAGAATGTATAGTTAAAATATGCTATGAGATGTTCAACATTCATCTGCTCTTAATTATTTTTTTAATGCTGTTGCACTCTTAATAAGGCCTATCTGGCAGTAAATTCCTAGAATACTTTCTTCCCTTCATTTTTTCTCTGAATAGCATAATCTTTCAGATACTTGCTTCTTCAAGTTAATTTCCCTTCTGTGTTTTAGTTTTTGGTCCATTTCAGCAGTAGCAAGAGTGGAATTTTGTTTATTTGGTTTTTGTTTCTTTATTTTTGCACACTCAAAGTGCCACTTTATTTTCAGTTCAAGGTAAAATTCTAACAAGAAGGGATTTGTTTTTCTTGAGTGACTTGGAGTAGGAACTTTGGCTTAACCCAAGAAGCACTTCATGGGTGCCTACACAAATACTGATACTGCTTGCTTTCACCTTCACCAGTTGCTTTCACATTTCACCAGTTTTAGCATAGCAAATCCTGATTCTGCACCATGCTCACCCCTCTAATCTGGGCTTTCCGGGCATGGGAGTAGTTTGGGGGGGAGGGGTTGAAAAATTATACACAATGCAGTGGTACAGTTTATTTACATAGCTCTCTAGTCCTTCATTTAGTTAGTTTTGTGATTGTTTTTTTGATGTAAAATAAGCTAAAACTGGTTTCTGATAAACAGTGAAGACATTCTATGAATTAGAAAAAAGTTTTCTGTAATGAAGGAAACTTCTGTGTACATACAATTGTGTACAAAGCTACAAAAATTGATAGTTATTTTCTGTTTGGTTTTAGGTGTGGGCAGCAATTCCCCCATGGAAACAAGGCACTCTGTCAGAGTTCGTGGTAGCTAGTGGAAACGAGGTAAACTGTCAAAACTGTGGCTAACAAAACCTCAAAGTTGTAAAGGCTGTCATTTTTCTTCTTTGGTATTTAAGTGACTTTATTTCTTAGTGCTTGGATTGATTTGTACTCCAGCTAGTTTTGACGGTGGCTAAAAATGTGCAATACACAACCTGCAATTCAGTAAAGCTTTCTTAAATATTTCAGTGCCACATAGGAGTGTGACTTAGATATGATTTTATTTCAGGTGTCTTTTAAGCCAAAATCTCTCAGTCACACAGAAGCTGCTGCCTTACCATATGTTGGTCTCACTGCATGGTCTGCACTTAACCAAGTGGGAGGACTGAACCAAAGTAATTGTAGTGGGAAAAGGTAAGTAAACAGTTCTGGTAAGTTCTTCATTTTTATATTGATGAGCTGCTTCTAAGACACGTCCAGCAGTGATAAAGACTGCTGTACCATGACAGCCATAAAGATCAGCTGTCTGAGGATGATGGATTCTGTCCACACAAGCTGCTTGAAAGAGGCTTCTTTAGAGGAAGGCTCAGATGAGGTCCCTATATAGATGTAAAAAATACCCAAAGAAGTTGTGGGTGCCCATACATCCACAAGTGGAAATATTTAAGGCCAGGTTGGGTAGAGCTCTGGGCAACCTGCTCCAGTGAATGGTGTTCCTCTCCACAGCAGGGCATTTACAACTGGATGATCTTTGAGGTCCCATCGAACCCAGGCCGTTCTATGATGCTATCATAATCCAATGTATATATAATGTATGGGCTGTATAGAGAACTTGAGGATGTTATCTCCAGGAATTTATAGGGACTTTGCCTTTTTTTGCCTGTTAAGACAGCTAGTCAAATGTAATATCCTCTCAGTTATACTGACAACTCACAAAAAGCCCTCTCAAGGACAGAGATGTGGTTCACTCACTTCCTGCATGTGTGGGCCATTTGGAACAGACTGGTTTTCCAGCTTTTTAGAGAAAAATGAACAGGTGACTGACTCTTGTTTGACCTGCAGGCCAGAGCTTTGATGGGGTCAGGAATGCAGACAAGAAAAGGAGAACATGCAAGACGAGCAGCCAATCAAATAGAAAAATCGACTTTGCTTATCAGTCTGTTAATCTGACAATAGCAGATGAGGAAAAATGCAGTGAAAAATTGGAGCAAATACCATTTTTCTCCTGATAATCGAAATTTGCAGTTATTCTGACCTTTAGATGTTTGAGTAAATAGATAGCAAGATCTTCAGAATGGAAATAAGGGCAAAAGTAAAACTATGGGAGTTGAAAAACAGTAGTTAAAATTACTGTGCTGCATCACAGGTTTAGGTCATAAAGTAATTACTGGGTAGCAGGAGTCTGGATGCCTGACCTCGTCTTATCTTCCTGATACTTTGTAACGCAACACATTGCAAAGAAACTAGATCTGTTGAAATTCTTCACCTACATCTCTGGAAGACAGTTGAGTGAGTGGTCATTCGTGTGTCACAGGGAACTTCACCATGAGAATATTGAGTAATTGTTTTTTCTAAAGATAAACAATGTTTTGAGAAAATGAAATTGCAAAATTTAAAGGAGTTTCAAAGAGACATTATTGAAATTAACTTCCAGCTAGTAATAAAATTCTAAATAAGATCACATTACTTTTTATTTTTCAGTATTTATACTTTCTATTATCTTAACTTTCACAGGTAAATAGAATTAACCTAATGATACACTGATAGGCTAGCCTTATTAAATTCTTTCCAATCTTCAGGTAAGTGTTTAGATTTTGCTGTTAACAGTAAAATTCAAACTGTATTTGTAATGTGTCTTTACATTTAATATTTACTTTCATGCTCCAAATAAATTTTTAATTGCTCTATAAGCAAAAAACCCATTTTAATGTATTTAAAAATATTCTATTTCCTGTCTATAAATTTTGAACTGTTAAACCAGCAGTGAATGACTTATGTGACGGTACCTTTTTTCCCCTGAAATATTACTTGTAGGAAAGTGTTTAAAATGCATTGAAGGAGCTGTGCAAAATTACATTCCATGAACTCTCAGGGCAATAATTTAAAAGTACAAGAATTTATACAGTGTTTCCTAATTTCTTTAGGTCATGTATATGGTAAGAATTTACCTACATATGTGATTTTATGTCAGTCTTTTTGTCTCCTGTAGCTGTATGTAAACAACTATGTAGAAGGGTGTATGTTCACACAAAAATGTCTTATTTTGGCAGAGGAGCTGTATTCCTTGATGAAAACTACTTCACTGGTGCTTTAGTGCAATGTTAAAACATCTTAAAAGCAGCAAGATTTTTCTATTGGTGTATATTGTTCTCTTTGCCTCTTTTAAGGCATTAACGTGGGCTAACCAGAAATACTTGCTGTTTAGTCCAATGTCTGGCATTGATCTGACAGATTATCTGCTCCATCTGCACATACTTTCACAGGTTATGTTTTTACAAGTTTCCTGAAGTGTGCTCTCACTGTTTGTGAACCCTCCTGCAATTCCAGTCATTTTTCCATTCTATACCACTCTGATTAATGTCAATATTCTTGTAGAAGCTTAAATGTTTTTACTATCCTAAATGTTCAGGATGACTCTGTTGTATTGAAGTTCTCTGTGGATACCTGGAGCTTCTCATATGTGTTGCTGATCTGTTTCAGTAGAAGGGGGATATGCTTGTTCAACACTAGCTGTTAGATGTCTTGCTTTCTGTATTCACAAAAGGCATGACAAAACAAATCTGACCGTGTGAGAAGTTATTCAAGTGGTTACATTGCTATTAAGTGAAAGTCTTTATGTAAATACAGAAGCAATATCTTAGACTTTCATGTATGCTGGACAGAAATGTTGCATTCTGTTAATGTAAGCTACCAAATGTACACTCTTTGTTTATATGGTTACATTGAAAATTTGAATGATGTAACACCCCAAGAAAATACTTTTTTTCAATGTCTGTGTGTTATTTCATCATTTTATCTGTTGAGAAGTATAAAGTGTAGGTTGTAAAACTTCTTGAAAGGGTAAACATTTCTTGATCCAGGAATAAATTTCTCACGGGCGTTTTGTTGGCATAATAAAATAAAATATAATTTTATATATAAATAGAGTTGATATATTTAGTCAATAAATACATCAATTTTGTAACTATATAAAATTGATGTATTTGTTCAGTTTTTATCCTGCATGTAACTCAGTCACTGAAAATTTTTAATTGTTTATAATCTGGAGAAAATATTAGCCCTTGATCTGTACACCCACTCCCCACCCTTTGTATGTTCTGTTGGGGGACACACACAGCTGAAACAGGTCCTGCTTCTTTCATTCTCATTTCTGACCAGACCACAGTTCCAAGCAGGGCCCAGGGAGATGGGCTAAACTCATGGGTTTAAGATGGGTTCAAATCTCATGTGTGTGCTTATCTGGAGAGATCTGCTCCCTGTGATTGAACTGCTGGAGCCCCATGGGGGTCTTGGTGTGAATGTTGTGCCTCTGTCAGAAAGGAGGAAAGCCTGGGGAACAAATGTTCTTTCTGTTCTTTTCAAAGAATTGGTTCTCTTGGATCTCTGTCCAGGTCAGAAGATTTGTTAGTTTCCTGGTACAAATACTGGTATATTAGTTTACTCCTGAGCTCACCCTTACAGTGAAAACAGGTAGTTTCTATGATGTGTTTTCTCCTGGCTGTGTTTTCCTGAGGCAGTGCAAGCAAAACTGTTCCTGCTTTGGCACTTGCCACCATCTGTCATTCAGTACTGTCCTAACAGGTCCTGCACCTTCAAACACTCCCCCTCTTACCTGTGTGTCTCGTTGTTGTCAGTGCTGTAAAAATGCTGATCTGTTGAGCTGGTGCACATGGATCTCCTGTGCAGATGTAGTTTGTCTCAGAAATGAAGAACTTTATTGAAGTCACAATGTGTGGAGACAGTTTTAATAATTGGAAGGTGTGGTAGAAAATAGCCCATGTAATATAGGAACAAACTGAATCTGAAAGTATTTCTACCTGGAGGAATCTTGAGGGCTTTTATTCAAGGGGAAAATAAAAAACAGTCCTAGCCAAACAGGTCTCCAAACTGAAAATGTTACCTAATTCTTTTGAGCAAATTGTACATTTTTAGATGACAGCTTTCCACCAAATATGTAGTAGAAGAAATGCCCTTTATCTAGGAATGGAATTGTAAAGGCAGTTTGAAAAGGTTCTTTTGAAAGGATTTAATTTTAACTCTCCTTTTAAAGGATAAAGATGGGTTTAACCCAATATCTTGAGTGTAGTATCCTGGAGCCTCTTCAAGTATACTAAAGTCAAAATATGCATGTTGCTTCAGGCATCTGTCGTTAGAAGCCTGGTTCTGAGGATAAGTACATTTTGGCAGATTTAAAAGCTGCAGGCTTTGTGGTATTGTGGTTTCATATTCTTAATCTGAATTTTGCAGCTTGGATCAGTGAAATGGGAGGGAACAGAATCTGATCACTTACAAAAGGAGCATTTTAAAATGGATAGTGTGACCAAAGCCAAGTCTCTTAAGCTACTTCAAAGAACTTTTGTAAACTGAGACTCCAGATTGTATAGTACAGTTTTGTACTGTAAAAAGCAATTTCCTTCAACATCTTTTACTGTGAGATTTAAAACAGGAATTTCATCAGCTTCTGAAGATTCTGAGATTTTTCTGGCAAACAGAAGCTCTGAGAAATATGATGTTCCTCAATCCTATGCCAGGACTTCATCTTGGATCTTCTTTTTGTCCTAGCAAATGGATCCAAAGTCAAAGCACTGTTTGCAACTTGAGCTGCAAAGTTTTCATACTAATTCACTTTCTGATGATTAGTTATTTAATGAAATGTTTGGATAAAATTTTTGAACAGTGATTAGGCTTCTAGCAGTAAGATTCTCACACAAGTAAACTTGTATAATTTTTTTTTATAAATTTAGGGTTATTAGTTAAAATGAACTCTCAATTGCTAATAATTTGACAATATGCTCTTTCATTTTCTTGCTTATGAGCCAGTTTCCACAAGCTGGCATTTACAGGGTCTTGTTGAGATGTACTAGAAGGAACTAGAAAAATTCTACTGCTTTTTTCCAAAGGAAAATGCACCTATCTTCATTTAATAGAAATTAAACGTGTTAATGATGAGGATACTTCATTGTGTTATTGTCTTTTATATAAACATTATGCAATATGGGAAAATTATGTTCCATATGTTCTGCAGTTCACAGTCTCCTTAAATAATGTGATACTAAACTACTTTTTCTCTTAGATAAGACAGATGTGTGTAAAATGTTGGTGAATTGGATTTTTTTCTTTAGGAGATATGACAGTGGACTCTGGGAGACAGAAAGGACTCTTAATTTATTCTGTCCCAAACTAAACAATTATGTTTGGGAAAGTGAGGACAGGTACAAGGTTTTTGAGCAATATAAATGCTACTATGTGACAGCTCCACTGCCTGCATTTAGTTGAAAGCACATATGAGGAAGTCTCTTTGGCTGTGCTGAGGTAATGCTTTTGGCACAGAACACGTGATCAATAATGTTAAGTCACATTTTTGGCTATTTGAACAGTTAACCACTCTTGAATAACATTGAATGACAAAACCAATCTTTTGCTAAAAATAATTCAGTGTCAGAGATGTATAAGAAACATTAGAATACATAGTTACTCCAGAATTTATTTAAAGAACTATTAAATATATTTTAATTTTCTCTTTCAGAATATTAATATTAGGAGCTTCAGGAGGAGTTGGTACATTTGCTGTACAGGTAATACTATCCAGCATGCCCAGGATGAATCTTCAAGCATTTCAGTATGAAAAAAAAAATAACAGAAGGGAATTGAGAGAAGGAATAGAGAAATAGCAAGCTACTGATCAGTCTGTCTGATAGAGACAATTGATATTTCCAAAAGGAAAGTATTTTCAGATTTATTGCTTTCCATTTATTATGTTGTATTATTTTAAAGTAGGAAGCAGGGACTTTCAAGTTGTATGTAAGATCACATTTCACAATTTGGGTGCAGGAAATCTCTGATTGGTGTAACTTGAAATATGTGTCCTGTTCTCATTATCTTTCATTCAGATGTGCACTTTAAATATGAACAGAACTTGGTGTATGAGTGGGAAAACTGATGGAGAACATTACCTACCACAACTACTGCAGTTGGTCAAATGATGTTAGAGGCCATCAGGCTTTTGACTGCAGTGATTGTAAAGCACAGAGGCTTTGATTTACTTTCCCTCACTGTCTTTGCCCTGCTGCCCTTTTGTCTGTCTGTTCCAGTAGCTCTAAACTTTGGAACATCAACGTGCTCTTTTGTTGATTCATTAGTTACGGAACGTCCTCTTTCATGCTCTCAGTTAATTTGGTGGTTTTGACTCTAATTAGTGTCATCTCATGCTGAAACATCTTTCTCTTAAGATTATAAAAAAATAAAGAAGTTGGGTGATTGCATCACTGCTTTCCATATTACTAGACCATAAGCACAGGAGTTTTTGAGGAGTTTTACAGCAGAATTTTTTGTGGTACACTATTTGCCTGATCCATGATAAAACAGGTGACTCTAAGTATGAAAGGCTGACCAGCCATTGACTAGTTAGAATTTTTAACTGATCAAGCCTGGATAAACGATGTTAATTTATCTGGAATCAAGGTAAAACCTGTGAATGAAAAAATGAGATGCAAAAAGAGATAACTAGCAAAAATCCTTTGCTTTGCTATAGCTTTTGGAGTAGAAGATAACATGATACTGTCCCTGTGGTAAATCAGAGATGACTTCCTTCTTTTTCTTGTTACTAACCTATTTGCAGTAATATGAAATACTTAAAGGGCATATTTAATAATATTTAATGGTACATGTGGTGCCAGTATGGTAGATTGGCAGGTTGGACAGTACCTCTTGGTGTGCTTAGCTGGTAGATTCAGAGCAAACTGAGAGCCTTATTTGTCATGAGATCTGGTATCTTTCAGTGGCATTAAAAAACCCCAAACTCTTTCTTTCACACCAACTCCTCCTCTCCCACAGCCACCTTAAATATTGACAAATTCTAGACATTATTTTGTCTGTGGGAATTGTGACAAATTAGCCTGTATTAGAACAGTCTCTCCACTCCCTGTTAAAGGCGCTCATTCATTATATAAATATAATGAGATTTTGGCTTTTTAAGTTGTTCTCTATTTCACTAAATTTTAATCTTTGGGCTTCTTTTTTTTTATACTTGTTTTTAGCTAATGAAGGCCTGGGATGCTCACGTGACAGCAGTTTGCTCTCATGATGCCAGCACACTGGTGAAAAAGCTTGGAGCAGATGATGTGGTTGATTATAGATCTGGAAATCTGGAAGAGCATCTTAAAACATTACCCTTGTGAGTGTTTGTATTGCTTAATGCTGAGATGAAGGAGTTGGCGGTCAGACCTTCTGCCTTTTGATTGCCTGACTCTATCAGAGCTCCCTAAATTTTTCTAAAGCCTTATGTTGTAAAGCAGATTCACCTTTTTGGATGCAGTTAGCAAGTGAGTATGCCCAGCAAAGATTACATTGTAAAACTAAGCCAGTTAATTGGGAGACAAGCTCACTTCCATGTGCTTCTCTTCAATGACTGATATGAACAGTTTTGTAGCTTCCATCCAAGTACCTTGGAGAATATACAATGCATGAATAAATTGAAATAAGTCTCTGAAATCCTGAGTGAAGTTGGTAAATACAAAATTCATCTTGTAGAGGAAAGAACTGTATCATGAAGAAGCAGTGACTTGCCACTGTGCAACTCAACTGGGAGTAAATCTCTGTTCTGTAACATTGGATACAGCTGCTTCTGAAAAACAATCACATTTATCTTGTCACAGCAGCTATGTTTAAACTAGCCTGGGATTTTTGTCTAGAACAGAAGTATTTTTTCTGTTTTTTCTTTTTTAATCTTTCCGTCTGTTTAAATGTAATCTACTTGTATTTGAATATGGTATTTACACAGCTCTTTTTAGCTAGACTGAGGTAAGTTTCTGGAAGGGGAAATAGAAGCTGCTCAATCTGTGGGAGAATTTTACTGGTAACTGTGCTAAGAAGCCATGTGCCCTTTAGCTGTAGTGTGATTTTCAGCAGGCCCAAGGGCAGTTGTGAGGGCAGTGACACTGTCTGTACAGCAGGATGGACTTTGCAGTTGGTGCAAAATTTGCCTTTGGGCAACACTTTAAATTCTAACAAAGTGACCCTTTCTAAGAGAAATCAACAACAGTGTCTAGGGTGCAGTTTAATGATGCAACTAGGCTGATCAGTCAGCTCTACTGACTGGGATGTTCCTACTTTCCTCCCCTTTGCAGTTGTACTGACTCTTCAGAATCCACAGTCAGCTACTCCTTCCAGGAACATTAGTTTTTAAGATCTTTTCTTGTTGGCAGCTAACTGTTACATTAACTGAACTGTAAATATGAAATCACACCCTTGGAAGACAGGCAGGAAAACTGTCATTCCAGAGAGATAAGGACTTTTCTATTTAATTTGCATAAGTATTTTCCCTCGTATTTATAAATTATTTAGATTAGAGATATATGTTGCAATCTGAAGATTGCTGGAAATTTACAGATGAAAATGAGAACGAGTTGTGCATTTAACAGAACAGGTGCATAGCTCCCTGTTGCCCTATTCAGCCTTTACAGGTTCACATGCTGGGAAAATGAGAAGGAACACTGAAACTGTGGCTTTTTGCCAGAGGCTGCGTATATCCATTCCATGGTGGGAAGGTTTTAGATCCTTTGCATTGTTAGGTTCAGTGTTAAATAGGTAGATGTGAAAAGAGCTGTCAGGAGAGGTAAAATGGCCCCTAAATAAATAAGGAGGTAAAAAAAAACTTGGAGAAGCAAAGCTGAGAACTGGATCACAGAAAAGATGTGAGGAAATAAGCATTAGTAGAATAATTTGTTTATGTAATTTTAGCCACTGGAACTGACTTTTGTTGAGTACAGCACGTACAAGAGCTGTTCCTAGTTGAGGGCATGAGTCCAGACTAGTTTTTACATATACATACCATATTGTTTAGTGCTAGACCTCAAGACTGTTCCAGTAGTCTCTGTGGGAGGGCTGAGGAGATAGAGCTCTAGAAGGCTTTAAGCAATTACAGAATGTAGTTGTGCATCTAAGTTTGCTTTTTGGAGCTTAAGTGTACATTTTAAATAGCCTGTGTCTGATGCACAGTGAATGGGCAATAACTGGTAAATTTAAATCCCATTGCACATTAAACTTTGCTGAATGTTTGGGACCTTTGTGAAGTCTTGGGACTTTCTTGCTGCTATCTTGCAGGCTGATTATTTTTGCATTGCAGTGACATGTAGAAATGTGAACTGTAGCTGATTTCTGCTATTAATTAGCTTAGTTACGGTGAAGTTATTTTTCCCATATCAAGATTTTAAACCTGTTATTTCTATGTCTGCAGGTTTGATTTTATCCTAGATAATGTTGGTGGATCCACTGAGAAGTGGGCACTAGATCTCTTGAAGAAATGGTCAGGAGCAACATATGTTACCTTAGTGACACCTTTCCTGATCAATATGGACAAACTTGGAGTGGCTGATGGCATGCTGCAAACAGGAGTCACTGTTGGTTCCAAAACTCTAAAGGTATTTGACAAAATCCTATGTACTTTCATGTTTTGTAGTACTTTAGTGACTACTTCTGTGGCTTGGATGTCAGTCACAGAGCTCATGGCGGGGCAGCTGTTGCATTGTCCTCATACGTCATTAAGTATACTATTCTTTCTTTCTTGCACTGAAAAGAAATGAGTTGGGGTGGTGCTGCTGAGTGTATGTAGTACTTTGGGGGACTTTGAAGTTTGATTCGTTATTGTGCTTTCCATTGTGGCCTTTTCCATATGGCCTCCCTAGTGAGTCCTGCTGACAGCCAGGGTTTCATAATAAACACAGCAAATCCCTGCCTCACTGAAGTGAGGGCAGTTTTGTTACTTGCTTTAGGCCAGTCAGGCTTTCTCTAAAAACATTGTTCCATGACTGATTCTCTTCATCCTGTTCCAGCAGCAGAGAGTAGTAAGTGTGGTTGAGGGTGGCTAGAAAGTCTTTCATCTCTTTCATGTTCGTGTGTCTGGATGGTGATACTGATTTTTCTAGTTTTTGTAAGTGGATCTTAAAACATTTTGCCAGTGGCCAAATCAGTGGGGCTTTTTAGAACTTTTTCTTGAACTTTTTCTTCCCTATGCTTGTGTACTTGCTCTCCAAATGAATGCTTTTCAAGCAGTTGCTATGGTATTCCTGCAAAGGCTTGGCTGAATGGGATTTTAAGTCCTGCAGTAGTACTTTCACAAGAAAGTCCAAAGACAAAATGAAAAGGCGGGGAAGAAATAATGTAATAGTATTTCTCAGTGTGCATGTTGCCATGATGAAGAGGATTCTATGCCATATATAAAAATCATCTCTCTTTGGCAGATGATGGCTTTTATTCCTGTAATGACTTACTTAGAGGAGAAGCTCTTGACTTATGTGTGAGAGATCTTCCCAAAATGCTTTTCATGTGAGCTGCCATCTGTTGTTGGACAGTGATGACTTTAGCAGATATTACAATGGAAAATGAAGGCACTGATACTGAGGTGGAAGGTTGTAAATGTCACATTTTAATTTGGGTTTATTTTACCCCCTTTGTGAGTGTATGTGAACATATAACACCATTTCTCTCTTATGTAACAAATAATTCTGTTTCTAGCTGCAGAGACAAGGTAATTGTTTTTCTCTACCAGCTGATTCAAACAATTGGTCACAAAATTCAACCTGATCCTATTGTGGTAATACAGCATCCTGGTCCGTACATTTAATCCACATGCTTTGGTAACATTTTTTTTAGACACTAGCATATAATTTCCATGTCTTTTCCTTAAGTTACTTCTTCAGAGATTCTGTCATTAATTTTAATTCCCATTTCAGTTTGCTCTCATGGTATTTTAATAGATTCGTGATCTTTCTTGCAGCATCTCCTTAAAGGAGTCCATTATCGGTGGGCATTTTTCATGCCAAGTGGCCCAAGTTTGGATGAAATAGCAGAACTGGTTGATTCTGGAAAGGTATGTCAGTAATGGTTATTTGGGTATTTGTGCTGAAAGAGATGCTGCTTGGACTCAAAAATAGTGTAGTTCACTATCAGGAAGTAAAATATTATGAGAGTCATGGTAAAGAAAACTAGTTAAAAATCAACTTGTTCCAGTTTCTAACTTCTGCCTTTTGCATGGAATTTAGGATTTCATAGTGCTTAAGACTGTTCTGCCTTCTCCCTCTTGAGCGTACATTTTTAAAAACGCAAAGTTTACAAAGTCACAAGGAGTAATGTCCAGTGATTGTTTATTTTTGCCAGTGGGAATAATTTAATATAAACTCTACATGGAAATTATGTTTTAAGAGGTCTCACTTGGTTCATCTGGGCAGAATAAACATGGCTGCATATGCAAAATTACTTAGCCTGGATGGTTTGGCATCCTGCCTGTAGTGTGCATAGAACTAGAATATTCTAGTTATTGCATGTAATAGATGATCTCTGTTGGCAGAATTGTGACAAGAATCTTGTGTTTCATAATTTCAGTGCTGCAGAGTATGATGTTTATGCTAATTCAGCACAGGGACTTGGAATATTGTGAGCATTCATAAACTTCTGAGGAATCTTAGTGGACTTAAGGGGAAAAGCCAAGATAGATTACAGTCTACTTTTGTGATCTTTTCGGGTTCATGAGCTTGTTACAAAATATATTGTGGGACTGAACAGTTGATTTCCTATGTTTTGGATTGTGTGGTGATATAGGTCCCAGCAGTGTTGTCTTTGGGAATTTTGGCAACATGAAATTATCCAAGAGTAGAGAATATGGACAACTGCTGTTAATCTTTCTATGTGGTAGATAAGCAGAAGAGTAAGCAGTCTGTCATGACTGCTGGTAATTCTAGTATGTGAACTATCTTGAGCTCAAAATTTGTGCATATTAGTAAGATTTAGATCTCTCAAAGTCTGAGTGTTGATTCCCCTTGTTTGATATGCAATATGTTCCAGAGTTTGGAAAAGAGTAAATAAACTGCTGTTGTACTGATTGCTTCTGTTTCGGCACCTCAGTGCTGCTGATAAGAATAAAAAGTTTTCTGCTTTGCATTAGATACGGTGTTATAGGAACTGTATAATCCTGTGGTTAAGAAAGAAGCTGTAGAAGGTCCTCATCCTGTGATTGCATTCAGTCACACTGCTAAATTCTAAGTGTCTAAGAAAAAGAAATGTCCTTGTCTTTGTTCTTATCATTTGTCCTGTTCTCAGCCAGTTGCAATTTGTTTTGTGTTCTGCTCCTACCTTGTATGCAAAACAAATGCAGAATATGCTCATGAAAGCCTCTTGGGAAACAGCTGTTTATGCAATAGAGATAGGGCTTAATCGGTGTTCTTTGCTTAATAACCTGGACAGGTGAATTGCAATGCCACTTAAGATGTACGTCATACATACATGAATGTCCTGATGTACTTCTGGTAGTAAGATGATCATGAGGACAAAGATGTTTGCTTGGTCTTTTATTCTCTGTGCAAAAACAGGTCCTAACGTCAGACTGTCTGCAGAGTCATTCTAGTAGCATTTTACTCTATTTTGTGCAATGTTGTAAACATCTGAGCTGTCATCAGGATTTTATAAGACCCAGTTGTGTTCCATTTAGACAGATATTAATAAGACTATGACCTTTTTTGTTTAGACACAAGAGTTCTCTTAAATGGACAGACCATCCATTCAGAAGAGTAGGTGTTTGGGAAAAAAGGCAGGAGAGAATCACTGGAGAAATTGTACCACAATTTCCTATAAGTAAGTGAAAATAAACATTTATGTTTTCATAGGAAAGAATAAAGGAGAAATTGAAAAAGCACAAAGCAATGAAATGTATCAAGAATAGAAAATTGAGCTCATGTAGTTTAACTTGTTACCTTTGAGTGAATATTTTTGAGTAATGCAGGGTTTTTTTTTTAGATTTGAGTCTTTTCTGTTAAGGACATCTTAATTTTGAGATTGTATGAAGTGAATAAGAGAGCAATTAGAAAGCTCCTGAAAATGAGAGGCTTTTTTTCAGGAATAAATGATATAGGGGGATTAAATGTAAGAAATTAAAAAGAGATGAGGGTTTAAAGAGATGTTACAGTAAGTGAAGCGTTGAAGAGCATACCTCTGAAACATTTACAGATCATTTTGATTTGACAGTGTTTCTCCCTACAGTCCTTCTGCACCAACAGAGATTTTTATTTCTGATAAGTTCATTATCTTCCTTTGTGAAAGCAAAAGGGTTCTCAATCCTTCAATGGACGCAGAGTAAGATATTTTGATTAAAGTTACTTGGTTCTCACCTGGATGATCTTTGCAACAAGGAATAGAGATTTGCAAAATGCCAGCTCTGAGGAGGAGTTCTTTTAATAGACGTTTTTTTTAATGGGGAAGCAAAGGAGAGGATTTGATGAGCTGGTAATACAAGTAAAGAGAATAATTTTCCTTGTGTAATTTACCTGCACATCAGTCAGTTCTGGGAATTGTAAAACCACTTTGAGTTTATGAGTTGTTTTCTCTGCCTTGCAGCTGGATATCTTGCAAAAAGACAGTTGCAAGACTGAGGGGCTGGGAGGCTGCTGCAACAGTTGTGGGCATGGAGAAAACCTAGTATTTCCTTGACAAATTTGAGAGAGACTGGCTATTTTCTAAACTGCTGGAGAATCCCTGTTGTGGTTTGAATTGCAGCAGTTAATTATAACCCAGTAAGGACTGGCTTAATGTGAGCTCCACCAAATGAGTTGACGAAGCCCATGTCAGAAGCTGCTGTGTCTCTTTCCATGGTAGAATGTTCCTGTGGAATTACAGTTCTCATCTAAAGGCAACTGAAATCAACAGAGATTTCAATTCAGGACACAGACCTGCTGGCACACTGTTCGGTGAAGTGTCATCACTGAAGGGCTCATTAGGAATTAATTTGGTGTTTTTCTGGTCAGTGTTGTGGATTTAACACTGACAATTTTGTTTTTTGCTGCTTGCCCAGCATTTTCCTTCTAAAGAGATGTCCTATAGTCCTTGCTGAAAATAGGCCAAATTCACATAAGTACTTAAGTTGGTAGAAGCCTCTAACTCATAACTGATCAGTTACTTTGCCTTTTATAAAGGCTGGTGCAGGAAAGCAGTCTCAGAAGACTCCTTAGTGTTGTAAGGAGGAGCACTGAGTGTGTTGTGTGTTCCTGCAGGACCATAATAGGATGTGGGTTAACATGCAGCCCAACAGAAATGTGACATTTTCATTTTAATTCAGTGCTATTTAAATGCACTACAAGTGTGTGTGCAGTGTTTCTGGTGACTTAATACTCTTTCATTTAGAGCATTGTTGCATCAGATGGGCTGATGGATGAGTTATTTTTGCAGAAGGAAGGCTAAAGGGCAAACAGAGTCTCTAATCATTACATGAATACATCAATCTCTCTGATGTTTTCTTTTTGGATAGATGTTCCAGCACAGGCACCCATAGGAAGAACAACTGCATGCCTATATTAATGTAATTTGTGAGTAGTATTGATTATACATTTTGCTGAAATCACTAGATGCTTTGGAGTTAGCACTTGCTGTTATGGTTTGGTGGGCAGGATGCTGACTGTTCTTTGGACCTGCTACTGTCTTCTTTTGCAGTGGTGAACAAATCACATAACCTTTTGCTACCATAATTTCTTGATGTACTAATGAGGGCTAATGCCCTTTATTCACCTTTGGTGATTTGCTCTGAGATACCTTGTTAAAATGAGGAATTGAATTTCTTCCTGTTCCTAGGTATTTCCTATTCAAGAAGTAAATAACACAAATGGATATGGTCATCGACTTTGACATACCATGGGTTCTGAGAGTTGTTTGGATGGCCATGATTTAAGATGGCTTACACCTACTGCTAATGTAGGTCATCACAGCTTCTGGACTCTGTATGTGTGTATTGATTTGCTTCCAATTCATCTTGTCACAGTTCTGCAAATAACTACTTCCTGGCCCTTATTGCACTATTGTTGCATTTCTCTCAGCTGTATGAATATCAGACTGAGTCCTTGAATATTCTCCAAACATGGCATCTATAGATCTGGCCTTCTCTACAGTAATTCCAGGCTTTATGACTGTGCTAAGGTATCCTACGATACCTGAGAACTCACCCTTGTGTGGTGCCTGCTTTAGTCTCCTTAAAAAAGGCACTAGGGTGCCTCATTATAGGGGTTTCTACACTTAAATGTCTCAATTAACTAGAGATCAGTCCTTCTCCCTACTTTTTAGTCACTCACACTTGTTCTGATGACTGTCTTTCTTCATGCTAAATTGTGAAGCTTGCACCTTTTTTATTTTTTTGCATTTAATTTTGTGTTTTCCTGTTGCAGTGCATTTGCTTGCCAGGTTGGTTGGCTAGAGCATAGAGATGTTGACCAAGGAGGGGTTGCCAAAAGCTCTGTTCAGCCCTTTCTCTTCCAAAAAGAAGCTCTATCTGCATTTTGTCACAGCCACCAAAAACAGCCACTGTGATTTTTATTAAATCACACCTGTTCCTGTTCCTCCAGGACATGGTGGTTTGCTTATGCTCTTTATGTAAGTGCTGTGTGGTTACATCACAAAGTGTCTGTGAAGGGCACTAATGGAAATTTTGCATTCTGTGGGGAAATAGGATTTCAATATGTAGATTCACTTACACCACAATGAGATCTGGAAAAAATTCATCACCATCTTCCAGGCATTTAATTAGATGTGTTCCCTTAACCTGATCTAATTGTAAATTGTGTGGAAAGTTAGTCCTGGTGTTCTGAGCTCTAGCCTCCTGGTGTAGGAGGCAATTGTGACTAGTGCAGGGGTAACGTGCAGACAAGGCAGCCCTTGTCTGCTGTGAGTTTAGTTTGCTGAGACTGGGAAGATGTGGATTACGAAGGACTAATCTTCTAGTCTTTATATGTGATATGATTTCACATGTAAATATATATTTCTGTTTAACTGTATGGAAGTTGGTTGTCTTAAGTAAATGGTGATGTTGACCCAGATTGCTTTAATTACCAGCATAAATATCAGAACAATTACCAAGAATGTGCCTTACCAGGGATTCCAGAGGAGATTAATTGTGCTTTCCTTTAGATAACAGTTTTTCAGCATGGTCCAGTACGTAGCTAAACCCAGGATCTTCCTTATTTTTATTGTTTTAAGCTTGGGCTAGGCTAGCACACAGTGCAGTTCTGGGCTTGTTCCAGTTTCTTACTGCTCTTCATTGTGTTCTGTAGAAGCTGTTCTGCCAGGGCTAATTAACAAACAAGAGATTTTGAAGCCTTTTCTACACTCTGAACTGTACCCTGATAGCCTGCTTAACTGGGGATTTGTATGCTAGCATTTTAATAATTGTATATGATGTTCATGAGTTCCTGTGGGCTGCTGTTAGAGATTTGATATGAAAAATGTCCTTTGGCTTAATAACCAAATAAGTAAGACCTGATAATACAGTTGTTGGTAAGATGGCTGTGGGATTAGACCCTGGGACACTTGCCTTCCATTCCACATCTTAACCACTGCAGCACTGTTTTTGTTATGGGTGTATTGTTGGATCAGTTTGACTTCTGTTACGTATTTGGGACAGAAATATAATGTACCTGATGTCCTTTAATGTGCTCATGGATGATAGTGCATATTCTCTGAAATACAAGTTAATAAAAAACATAGCAAGGAAAGTTTTATAAAAAATATTCAAAGATGAGGCTCTGAGCAATCTGGTCTAGTGGAATGTGTCCCTGCCTATGACAGGGGCAGTTGGACTGAATGGCCTTTAAAAGTCCTTTCCACCCCAAACCATCCTACAATTCTACGCTAGTACTGTGCAGTTGCAAAGCTACCTGTACAAGATGTGACCAGAGCCAGCTGCTGCAGAAGGTAAGAACTTCAGCCTTTGTCTTCAGTGAGGGCTGACTCTAGAACTTGCTGTTGGCAAGCACTATGAGGATTGGCATACTTTGTTGCATGTCACTTTAAGGAGAAGAAAGAAGTGAGATTAAGATGCAAGGAGCATGGAACATGAGTACAGCAGAGAAGATGCTCAGCTAAAGTAGGAGTGTCCCAAAACAGCATCTTTTTTCCCCGTGGGATGACAAGAAAATAACAAATGGATAACCAATTGTTTAGTTCCAGGACAAGGACTGTTCTTTTTAATGATTTTTCTTCATTATTGTTGTTGACATTGATGAGAGATTCACTAAAGGCCAAAGGATCAAGCACTGCATTTGTGCTCATGGATTACATTTAGGCTCAGTGATAATTTCTGGAGGAAGACAGCCTTTATCTTTTAAATCAGCTAGTCAAAACAGCAGCCAGATCTTTTCCATTACAGCAAGCCCTCAGGAGGATTTTGATGTCTAGTGGAGCACATCCCAGCTTTTGTTCTGTGTGCAAGTACCTTTTCTGAAGGTTGGTGTATGGGAGCCCTGAGCAGCATCACCAAGGTGTAGGAAGGGGATGTGCAGTGGGAGGCAGCAGCTGGGAGGGAGGCACTCTCGCTAGCAAGGCTGCCCGGCAGCTCTGACACGGCCATCCTTTGCAGACCTGGAAGAGAGCCAGTGCACTGTCACTGTCCTTTGAGTGTGGGCACTTTTGTCCTTCTGCGCTCTGAACTAGGCTTGCGCTCAGTTCCTCGCTCTCCTGAGAATTTCAAGGCTCTCGCTCTCCCTCCAGTGGCAGGAAAAAGCTGCGCATCTACTGGAGCGACTTCTTGTTACCACGAGGGTCAAAGCCATCTCCATTCCTTTTGTGTTTTCTCACTTGCTCTCTCCTGATAAATTCAAACTGTGCCCTTGCTGCCGCAGAAAGTGGGACCTCTAAGGGTGGGCCTGAATTTGCCATGAGCAGGAATGTGTTCCTGCTGACCAGTGCTGTTCACTGCCTTCTACATTCAGAGCTGGAGTGGCTGGGATACCACCTCTACGCTGTGTGTAGGACAGCCTTAATCAGCATCAGCAACTACTCCTTTTATTTTTCCAAGCACATGAATTAATTTCAAGAGACCTGAGATTCATTTCTATAGTATGTCCTGCATTGGAGAGAATGAAGAGGAAGAAAATACCTTTCAGGCCCAATCTGTTTTCAGATAAACATTTCAATGTTGGTATGTGTAATCCTTTCTCTCCCAGACTTTAGTTTAATCCCTTTTCCCTGAACAAATAGGTGTCCTCTGGCAAGGAACTGATGCGTGGCTGTAAATAGGCAGTGTTTTTATTATCCAGTTAATCTCCATTTATTATCACATATTCAACAAACAGCAGACGCTCCCCTACTTGTTTGTCTGTTCACAGGAAGAAATTTTATCTTAGTCAGTGGATTATGGTAAAGGCTGAGTGAATCACTGTGCTGCAACATGGTCAGCCCTTTCAGGGTTATTCAAACAATGGGACTGTCCAGCCAGCCAGATAAAATGTTTAATGCTCTAGATTGCCAAGATCATCAATTCGGTATTCATGTCTCTCTATAGCACTGCCTAAAGCCAGCGTTTAAATGAAGCTAGAGGTTACATCAATGTAGCAGATGGGCTTTGAGCATGTGGTGGCTGCAATACACACGGTGCTTTGAACTGTGAGGATGAATTCAGGGCTCCTCTGAATCACTGTGTCACCACTTTTCAAATGCACTGCTTTGAACTCTACCCAACAGGCTGAGGATGTAACATACCTCTGTCAGGGTTATAAGCTGCAACCTACAGTAAGGGACTGTGGGTTAGCAGGACAGTGAAGTGTCTTGATCATGTTTTCTAAGTTGATGCACGTGTCTGAAATTAACTTCTGCTTTTCCCTGGAATCCCTTGCACTTCACATCCCCCGTGCTGCTGCTCTGCTTTCTTCCCTGAATACTTTTCCTCTCCTCCTAGCCTATTACTTTGTCAGGGTCATCTGTGTCCATGCATCAGCAGGGTGGGTTTCTGCATCTCATTTTTCCCTCTTAATTGAAGCACCACAGCTTTGTACACAACTGCCACTAACAATCAGTACTGTACAAGTGCTTGGCTCAGCAAGGTTCCTGAACTGTGTTTTCCCAAGCATCTGCTATGAAAGCAAGGGTTGGTCTTCCTCAAAACAGTCAGTACTGATCAGCAGCACGTTCCTCCTGCTGATGGTCACAACAGCTGCAGCTGCACTCAGATGCTCAGTTTACCCCAAACCATTGTGAATTCAGTGTTTTTGCTGCCTTGAGTCCACGTCCCTGACTTTGCTGATGTCCAAGACAACATTTCCATTCTGTACTGAATGCTGACCAGACATGAGTTTGTCTTGAATATGATCATTTATACCCAACATTTCTTCCACAGTTGGGGTATCGTCGTGGCTCCTCTGCTGTGTGATGCTACTCACTTTGCTAGGGGTTAGTTTACAGACATTGTCCAGGCAGAACAAGGGAAATAATTACTAAGCCTTGTACCTTGCTGCATGGAAACTTTGAGGCATTTGGTGACTATATTTATTTGCACAGTGGCTCTCAAAGTGATTTGTCTGAAAATTCTGATGCATTCTTTGGAAGGGGTGCATTCATTCCCAATTTTCTGCCATGTAAAGTTTCACACTATGGCTAAGCTTGCTTTGACAAAATAAAAAGGAATATCTAGTGATATTGGGCAATACTGTGGTGCAAATTAGGAGTACTGATGTCTTGGATTACTGTTATCATACAAGCAAAGTCAGTAGTTATTTAAATGCAAGGAGTGGATGTCAATGTAAGGCACAGTGTATAAATGAAGTGAAAATTAGGAGATCTAAGAAAAGGACCTCCCTGAACATAGACAACTATCAGAGAGCATTTGTTACGCTTTTGGGGAAGGTGCTGGGTGGTCAGCACTGCTGCTAGGAAAAGTGTGTATGTATGAAAACCTTTCCTTGGTAGTGCTGCACACTCACCTTCTAAGCAGCACATCTGAAAGTAAAAACCCTTTGTCTCGTGGTAAAAGCAAGGCAGCTTTTGAAAGACAGTACCATTTCAAAGCTGGCACATTGTGTCTTTATTGCTGTTGTATTCCTTTTCTGTCTGGCATGATACATGTCCTACCAGCAGAGAGAAATTACCAGTTCTGGCTTATTCAACAAGAGAAGGGTACATGCTAAAACTATAAGGAAAGTGCAGACGATAATTTTTCCCTGACACAAGTGAAAATTATCTTTTTCTAGCACTGTAAATAGCGTGTTTGGATCTTGGGTACTTCAAATCATCATCACTGCAAGCATCAGCTGCAGACTCATCTACTGGTCATGTCTTTCTCTGGTAAGAGGATTAGTATCAGTGCAAGGACATGTACTGGTCTGGTGTTATGGGATCCAAGGTAAAGGACCAACCTCAGGGTAGGCACATCTTAGGTAGGAGGTGTGGGAGGTACATCTATAGACAAATCTTATTTTGGCGTTGGGAATGCTTACTCAGTACTTGACAGTAAAAAATAACCTCCTCCCTTGGATCAGCAGTGATAAATATTTTTCAGAAGAGCCGAAAATTCTGCTTCTGTTGGTACACTATGACATCTAAAGAAAATTCTTATAGGGGTTTCAGGCTCCTTACTTAATAATGGGGAGAGTGATTAAGTAGTTTCACTGTTGTTAGAAATTAGTCTAAAACAATCCAGAAGGCCACTCTACAAAATTAATGTCAAAATAGCAGTTGATGCAAGCTAGGCTTAATAATGATTTATGGCTCCTGGAATACACAGTGGCTGAGTTTTCAAGTGTAGTTAAATGATTCAGCAACAAACATTGGTGGACTATTTTTCTACTTCATTTGTGGTCTTCTACAGGTACTGAGCTGTGTACTGATGGGCATCAGGGTTATAGGTATCTTTAAAATATCTGATGTTGTGACAATTCTTGAGTTTAACAAGAAAACCAGTAGAGAAATATGAGGCAAAAAAAATGTTCTGTCAGTATATCATTGTGGACAATAAAAAGTTAAATCACAGTGTCAGTTTTTGAAAGGATGTAGAAGTTACAGCTGTACATGGTGATAGAATGTATCACCAGATACCACCATGGTTAGTGGTAGAAGCCACAGGTAAGGGCTCTAAACTGTGTTAGTAAAGGTGTTTCAAAATTTGGGCAAAGAGCAGCAGAAAGCCTTCTTCTGGATGCAGAGGTATCCCTACCAAATCTTAAAATGTGGCTACATGGCAAGTTCCATCCTAAATACCTTAAAGAAACCTCCCCCTTTTCTTCATACAGTTTGAGGTGTGAAGGTGATACATTATTCCTAATATAGTGACATTTTTCTTTATTCTGTAGATTCAACCAGTTATTGATGAAGTCTTCTCATTTTCTGAAGTTCCAAAGGCCTTTCTGAAATTGGAAGGAGGACATGCACGTGGAAAAACAGTGATCAATGTAATTAGTAAACAATAAATATCTCTAATCATTATTCTGCCTGCAGTCAATCTCTGAACATGAATTGGTATGTAGCAAGTGTTTCTTTTTTAAAAGCTCATACAGGATGCCTAACTTATAAATCTTGTTTTAGAAAAGCCTTTGATTCCTTCATATGCTGCCTGTTAATAAGCAGACAAGACATACTAATGTCCCTTAGGCATTTCTACCTGAAAACCATGTTAAAAATGTAGTTGTGACTTTTGCAGAACTCCCCTCACTCTTAGGATAAGAGGAACAGTCTACGGCATTTTCCTTTTAATATATTAAAAAGGAAAATGCCTTTTGTATATTTTGGAGTTTTTATTTTTCAGATATAAATCCTAAAATGGTGAGGCACACTCTTACCTACTTGTCTATATGAAACCTGTGCTGTTTTTCCTTGACTTCCCTGGTTCTATTTACCTTCACCAATGTAGATTATTACTCAAGCTGTTTCATTCTCAGAACTAAATAGTCACATCACTGTCTCAAGACTGAAACTTTGATCTTGTATGGCAACCCTTTCGTGACATAGCTAATCTAAATAGAAGCATGGAACAATATCAGTCTGTAACTGATAATTATTCTAATTGCCCAATTCCTGGCCCAGATTCAGCTGACTGCAGTGTTTATGCAGGTAGGGTGGACACAATTTTGTGTTCCTGTTCCTTTTGTGTCTCATCAGGACTGGTGAAGCACTGGAGGGGGTGTTTGTGTCTGGTGGGCTGTTTTTCCACTTGCCATTTTGCCAGAGATGAGCTATGGAGTAACATTCCCTGCAATTATGCAGGTGGATTGATTGAAGGAATCTCTTAGGTGAGAGCTGTCAATTTACTGCAGTGCAGCTGTGGTGGTACAGTCACCACAGTCACACCAACCATGTCATGCAGCGCTTCTACCAGGGGACAGAAGTGGCAGCCGTGTGAGTGGTGGCCCCGTGCACAAATGCAGTGAACATGTACTTGTAAAGAATCACTGATTCCTCAGAGCCTGCAGCTATTCCACACCATCTATTCACTCCTCAGGTGCTAGCGCAGAGAAATTATGGACAGAGATGTGCACAAGATGAAAGCAAAACTAACCATAAAATGTTACCTTTCTACCTTTAAAATAATTTCAATAAAAAGTTACCTAACTTAAATTTATTTGTAAAATGCTATATTATATATAGCAAGAGTACATCAATGTGACAAAGTACCACTGTTTGAAACCAGTAACAACATATTTTCTATTAAGGACTAAAAGCAGCACATTTCAGAGCAACAAAACTTCAGTGCGTCTTTACAAAAGGAAGAAATTTTTAAGGCACTTCCTCTAGGGTGCTAATAGTAAAAGCACCAGTATCCTTTGAGGCAATACAATAGTAATGAAAACGTTAATTTTAAACAGACTTACTATGCAAGACAAAAGCCTGGATGCTCCTTGGAGCAGCTTGTAATAACACTGGTCTAAGCCAGAACAAAACACAGCAGCATAGTACCAGAGTGTGTATTTTACCTTTTTACCAACATTATTCAGGAAAACTAACATGACCAAGTTCAAAGCAGGGAAACAGAAGGACTCCTGCAGTAATCAGAACATCCTACTTGTCAGAAGCTCTTTACTAAACCAGTAATACTTGGAATGGGCACAGCCCTTGTGGCTGGGTATGTATCCAGGCTTGGCTGTGCCCCTTCCTGGAGGAGTCTGACACTTCTGTCCAATGGAGAGGCAGGAGCTCACCACAAACACTGCTCTCCAACATTTACAGAAATATTGGGGAGCTGGGCATTCTCCATGGAAAGCCCAACAGGCAGTGGCTGAAAAACTCAGTAACCACAGCACTTACAGGCTGTTGCAGTCATCTTCAGTAATACTCCCCCTAAGAATTCTTGTTTCCTATATGATTTGGGAGCTCACTAAGACTCTGCTTCCTGAAACTGTTTTAAAAGGCACAAATATGTCTTGGCAAAGAAGAAAAAATACCCACAACTCAAGAAGTTAGGTAACATAGAAAATGAGGAAATTCTTCACATTCCAATGCATCCTTTTGCCAGCCCTCTTTTTCTAATGAAGTATCTGCTGCTTTACATCCTCTATACATGAGAAAATCTAGATTTTTTTCTTAATTTAGGACTTAATATATTAGCATACTAACTATACTTGAAGCCACATGTGAAAAAGTCTTTGGATGTGTTGTACTAGCAGTCTTTAAATTTTCAGTAAACATAAGTTTGTTCCAGTGAACCAAATATAATAATTTCTTGTAGTGAATATTTCTCCATACTACAGCCCACAGGTCCAAGTTGCTATACCCACATACACACTGCACTCCTGTCCTTTATAAAATAATTTGCACTTACTGACTATTTTGGGTTAACTACTCACTTACATGATTGTAACTCTGTGGGGTCTCTCGCACTTTCAGTTGTTCTCTTCCAGCCTGAGGCATACTGCCACTCTCTGTCCAACACTGAATTGTAAGAATTTAAAAACATAAACAAAAAAATAATTTTGAGATACTCAAGCTTTTATAAGGAAAATAATCTTGGATAGGGAGGTGAAATCATTCTGTTGCTTGTTCTTCTTAAAATAGTGAAGAAAAGACAAAATTCTCATCGTTGATCCTGTATCCTTCAGAGATGGCAGTGCCAATTCCAGTGTCCAGAATAGTGGCTAATTCAAACACCATTGATTCATCAGGTTTATACAACCAGTGGTTCCCAACACTGTGTTAACTTTTCTTCATTGACTGTGTTGACAACAACATGGTCACAATCATACTGTGTGCCTCCTGTAGAGAGAAATGTCAAAGAGGGGAGGTTATCTTTGAAATAAGAGACAAATACTCTATGTTTCAGAAAAGCTCTAGTAAGAGCTGGTGTAGACAGTTTCTCTTTGACCCATGGCTCTGGGAAGAAAAATGTATTTTCATCACTGCCTGCTTTTGGAATTTATTTTTAAAACAGTTTTTGAATTAACAAGGATCAGTCTGTCTTATTCCCTCCACCCCCTTAGCAGTTCAGTTTCTCAGATTCTTCAGCCTGGATGGAAAAGGGAAAAAACACTGCAGTACAGTCAGGTGCAGCTCTTTGAAGACTGTCACATGCAAGAGTCATGCTTGACTATACAGTTTTCCTGCAACAGCTGTCAGTTGTCACTTGGCTCTAAGAATGGAGTGAAGATGTTTAGATGATGAAGTAAGTCCTGCTGCTAACAGACAATACACGTGACCATGTCAGGGACAAGGTCTGGCACTTGTTTACTCCTTGCCATTATAATCCTTTATTTTGACCAGATGAATCACAAGTCATCATGCACCATGTATCACCCAATGTTCAGCTGTTTGCACTGGCAGCTGAACATATCTGAATGCAAAATAGAAACATTCTTAGAAGAGCTTAATCTACTTACGTGATGTAATGCCAAACGTTCTCATAGAGGAGCACCATTAATATTCTGACTTAAGAAACTGGGAAGCAAAGACACATTTGACTGGAGCTGAAAGTCAGAACTGATTTTTTTTCCCTCAGATCTAGTATGTACTGCAGAATTGTAGGACACGTGCATTTCCTATAGTACAACACACCTGCAAAGCAGGTGATATTGCCACTGGAAGCAGCCATCTCTGCCAACCATTTATACAAAGTACCAGGACACTCCCATAGCCACTGTCTTTTTGTTCTGCACCCCAATTGCCTCACCCTCCCTGAGAAAAGATAAGCTTTTCAGCTGAAAGCTTATGATGAGTGTAACATACTGAACTATCTAGCTAATGTTATTTTTTGTAGCTCAGTTTATCACTGTGAGTTGCAAAAATTGTTTTTAAATGATGTCTGATAGAATGTAAACATATTAAAATGGGAAAAGATGGAATTTTTTTTCAGCGGATAGACAGACTGTTTACTTGGATAGCATGGTGCTCTGGACAAGGCTTTGTGCTATGCCAGTTTATCCACAAGATGGCATTGGCAACTGCACAGTTACACAACTGCATTCATTTGCTGAGGAACTCTTTACTGCACAATTTGTGGTCCATAATGGATCAGCAGAGTTGGCAGAAACAGGCAGAGTTCCTACTAGGATTTCTCAAATAAAAGCTAAATGTATTACTGCTTTGTATTTACTGGACAGATTTACTTTGTTTTAGAGCTAATAGTGTATCTCTACTTCCACCACCAGACCTATCCATTGTAAAGTTCTTCAGTTATGAATGCAGAATACATAATTGTTTTTAACATGATTAACTGAAGAAAAGACAATGCAGTAGTATTTCTGCTTGTTTGGTGCAACTTAGAATGCACTTTAGAAAAAGGTATGCAGTCATTGTGACTAAAGATTCTCCTTGAAGTCGAGCATTTTTGCTAAGTTTGCAATTAATCATCATTAGCTTTTTATGTCAGTAAAGAGAATTTGTGACTATTTGTGCCACTGTTGTTATGGTCAGACACCAGATAACCCTGATCACACAGTGCTGATAGTCCTGCCCAGCTGAGGTGTGTGATTGTCCCACTCTGCTCTGTGCTCGCCTTGAGTGAGCAGCCTCACCTCCAGTGCTGGGGGCAGTTTTGGGCACCACAATATAAGAAAGATATAAAGCTATTAGTGCATCCAAAGGAGGGCAACAGAGATGGTGAAGGGCCTTGAGGGGAAGCTGTATGAGGAGCAGCTGAGGTCACTTGGTCTGTTCAGCCTGGAGGAGACTGAGGGGAGACCTCACTGCAGTTACACCTTCCTTGTGAGGGGAAGAGGAGAGGCAGGAAAGTGGTCACAGCACCTGACGGAGTTCAAAAAGCTTTTGGGCGATACTCTCGGGCACTTGGTGTGACTCTTGGGGTGTCCCATGCAGGGCCTGGAGTTGGGCTTTGCTGATCTTTATAGGTCCCTTCCAGCTCAGGATATTCTATGATTATAGGCATTTACTTCTAAAGTGCTGATTGTTGACTGTGCTATTTTGCTGGTTGGTTTGAGTTTTTTAGGGGGTAGTGATGGTTGTAATTGATGTAACTAATGTCACAGCATCAATTAAAAATCCATTTAAAAACAGCTAAAAAATTAATAGAACAGATATAGAAAATGTTTACTACCTTCACCCAAAAAAGCAATTATTATGTAAGAACATCTGATTATGCTAATTCTGCTAATCATTCAATTTGCTACTTTTTTAGACTTTCTGTGAAGCTCTGAAAACAAAGTTCACAAACAGCATCTACACAAATCAAATTACTATGACAAAAGTGACTCCAAAATACACATCAAGTTCTCACAGACCCCAGGTAGCTATGGCAGAATCTCATACTTGCCATATAGGCATAGCCATTAATAAACAAAAGAACCCCACCTTTTTGCATCTAATCACATCAGTATATAAGCCTGCCTTTGCTTTCCTACTATCCTATGGCTATTGCATCTTCAACTATAATGTAAGAAAATTTGCACTTACAGAAATCAAAGTTAATGAGAAGTTCAATTGTTCTTGTTTCAACATTTTAAATAATCATATTTACACTGACCAAAAATTAACTGAGCCTATCAACAGTGAGTGGACACTGAGAATACAAGATAACCAAGTACTGTGAGTTACTAAATTGTATGTAGGAGAAATGAAGTCTTAGGGCCTGTATAATTCAGGAGGTCAGACTAGCTGATCGGGTCTTTTTTGCTTCTAGATTAAAGCAACTACAGCACCATCCTTAATTTACAGGCATGTTTAGTGTGTATCCCACTGCAAATACCATGTAATTAAGGCCCAATGTAATGAGATAACATTTGCTTACCTTTGATATCTAAAACCAGCTTGGGTTTCATCTTGCTATAAATTCTGCCATCAGGACTAATATGCCAATATTGTTTGTCTTCATTCCGCTCAAATGACAGACCGAGTTTAGAGCCAGGAGTTATAAGATTTCCAACAATTGTCAAGCAGCAATCTTCTGCCATCTGTATCATCAGAAAGACAACAGCAATTACTCAAAATGGCCTTACTTTTATTTCCACTGTATTTTTTTTTATTGAATAGGAGAGATATCATCAAGTGAGAATAGAATTTAGGAATTATTTTCCCTCAAGGAATCTATTTTTGCCCCAAACTCAAGACTCATCTTTCTTTTGTTCCTGTTTCTGCTGACACTCCCCACTACACAGCAACATTAAAACAGCTATGCTGTGTTGGATCAAAAGGAACAGTTAGCACCTGTCTCTAGCAGTGGCCAATAAATGAAGATTACATTGATACCATGGAAGATTACATCGACTGTTCTCTTGTATGCAGTATGCTCCTGATTATCTCTTCCAGGCTACAGCAATTGCCAGCCCAGAGACTTTTCCATGCATCCCAGTATCTTTCATGCTCATTTTCTGTCCCATGTGTGAATTTATTAGCCACCAAGATCAGTGTAACCCTTTTATGTGAACATCCTTGTTTATTGTAAACCTTCCATACTGTGGCAAGCAGTTCCAAAGCCTAACTACCACTAAAATATATATATATTATATATATATAATATACATATTAAAAATAATTTGATATGTCTCTAGTATTATTTGATGCTCTCCTCACCCCCTGATTACTTTAATGCATATGTTGTCCATGCTATATTTGCAGAGACTTCAAGCACATCATCCCTCAAAGTGTACCTTTGCAGGCTAAAATGTCCTTGCTGCTTTGTCCCTTCCTTGCACAGAGGCTCTCCATATCCTCTGAACAATCTTTTTATTTTTTTCAATAATTTCTAGTTTTGCAGTAGTCTTTTCATATAAAGGACATAACTGCACAGGATCAAGTGTATGAACTTCACAGGGTATCACAGTAATATTTGCTTCTTTGTTCTACACTCTTTTCCTAGTCACTTGTATTACTTGATTCCAAACATCTGCAGATGTCTTCTTGGCTAAAAAAAGAGCTGGCAAAAATTAAGTTTATTTCAAAAGAGTATTAAGGCTGTATTACTAAGTAACAGTTAATTTTTGTAGATAAACAGTGATTTTCAGCAGATCACCATAAACTGCGCCTTTTAACTACTGAATGCACTTTTGTGGCAGACTGAACCCTCATTTGTCATTGTTGAAATGGCCCTAAATTATTTTTACAAGTACTTTTGAAAGCACTATTTATTGAAAAAGTCATACTTTTGACTATCATAATCTAGAATTAAAGTCGATTTAGCTGTGAAATTCTCTCTTGTGTCTGAAGTGTTCTCTAGTGGGACTAGGAAAACTCTGAGCTTTGATTAGGCCAGAACTTCACCTGTCTTGATGAAACTCATGAATAGTAAGGAGACCTGCATTCATATCTATTTCTGAAAAGTGATGTTCATATCTTGCTTCCTGATTATCCCACATAGTTAAAACAGCCCTGCCTTGAAAACCCCAGGCACAGTTCAAGGTCACATCTCATGACTCGGCCACTGAGATGACCCAAGCTTACAGGAAGGTGCATGTTCTTCCAGTGACCTGTCTGCCTCTGTGCAGGTAGCTACCCACCCAGGAGCTCAGTTTTCTTTGTGATATGTGGTAAAACCCAATTTTTGGTTTGTGCAAAATGGATTTATTACCATTCACCAGAAATATGGCAGAGCTCTGTACAAGTCACTTAAGATCAATGTTGTCAGCTTGCACTGTGCACTAAGCTACCTGATTGCTATACAGCACAAGCTGTGTATTTTCTGTGCACAGAAAAACTGCTTTATAAGATACAGAAAAAGGGGCAGAAACCAGGAGCATTTATCCAAAGCCATATAACACCACACTGTCTCAATATGAAAAGTTTCAGTGACATGTTTTAGAAACACCTTCAAAAGAAAAGTCTTTTGTATGTCACATTAAAGCTTTTAGCTTACTTTGCATCATTTTGCTGTCTGCATAAATCCCTTTTACAACTGCATGTGTCCTGTAAACATGTCCAAACAATGCCTTAGCTTATTAACAGTAAGATTCTTCCCTCCAGCATAGATGACATAGTTACAAATGGCTCCTTTGAAGTTATACAATCCTATAGAAAAAGTTCGCATGATTCTTTGCAGTCAAGTTGTTTAACAGTATTAAAGTAACTTAATTTTCTTTTGGCTGGCATTCCTACCTAAGACTGTTCATGCTTAAACATTACATGAACTGCGCATACCTCTGCTCACCTCAATGACAATTTGCACATGATTAGTTTTATGGACTGTGAGAAAAGTAGGACTTTATTTGGAAACTTGTACTTTCCTCTGGAAACTTATTGAGGAAAGAAAAAAGTATGGATTTTACAAATACAGGAATAACCAGAAAAGAAAAAATCCCCAAACAAAACAAAACCAGACAAAGCCCTACCCTAAATGGCTCAAAAGAGTGGGATTTTATCTTTAAGCTTGCCTAAATACAGAAAAGGATATTGTCCAAGGTTGACTTTATAATGTTTGTATCTTTAATTGTCTATTTCCTCCCAGATTTGCCCTAAACCAGTACAAATACTACATTACACTAACTGCCCTACTGCAAGGTATGCATAGTTCAAAATATTATCAGGAAGGGTCTGTACTTTAAAAGGACTCCTCTGCTTTGATACTTTTGCAATACTTTCTCTCAAAATTTCAATTATTCAAAAAAGTATCATACAACTAGTTTGTATCACCTTGAAAAGCCAAAGTTGATTAAAACAAAACAAAACCCACAAAAACCAACTCCCTTCAGAAAGATTACATTATAGTTGAAACAGATTAAACCTATAAAATAAATGAAGATGCTGCAGTAGGAAATAAGTTCATAAAGTCCTACTACTGGTGAGGAAAAGAGAAAATGCACACTGAACTCAAACCTTACCCGACACCTTATGAATCCATCCTGGTAAACCCAGATTTGATCATCTGAGTCTGTATCTTCTGCAACCTGTATCCTAAGGAGATTCAGATTATCTAGGTTTCCATCAGCTGACATGAATTTTCCTGTTTCCTTGTTTCGAAGCCTGAAGTACACACGTTTCTGCACAAAACAAAAGAACTCTTTAACCACAATCTCAGCAGAGAACACATCTTGCTCTGAGTTAACTTCAGAGCAGTTACTGTCAGTGCTGAACCCCAAACCTCCCTCTTTCTTTCTGAAAGTTTAACTTTTTTATTTGATAATTTAATTCAGAAGCCCATAAACATCTGAATGAGACAAGCTGTGAGAACTCACCACTCTGCATGGAGAGTTTTAGGCTTTCCTATGCACTGAAATCAGCACACAGTGCAAAGCTAAAATTTTTTTAATTCAGAGCAGAACTAACTTCTCTCTACTAATTCCTTCTATAGATGCTCTTAGCTTTCATTAATGGTGCAATTGTGTGACCTATTACACATGAACACTTCTGTTCAGACAAGCTCTCAGCAGGGCAGTAAAAATGCATTATTCCTAGTTCTGCTTAAGGCTATACAAAGACAAAGCTATGACAGCAAGCAAATGCAGTTGGTTACAGGTACAAGTAACCTATGGATTAGAAAAAGCTATTTCTCCAATGAAATAAGGCTTAGCAAGAATCTCAGATGTTAAAGCTCCCAGGACTGCTGCACCATTGGACAAGATCATATGGTCTTTATTTAGAGAACAAAACAGAGGGGATGACAAGAATAAATTTTGCATTAGATTTGCAAATTATTCTGCCAAGTAATAAGCAGGGAGAGACTTTCCCTCTTAAATCAATAGAAAATCACTACTAACTGAAGTATTTTATTTTTTTTTTTACTAATTTTCTTGTTTTTCCATAAATAATGCAGATAGTAGAGACAGTATGCCAGCAACCAGTGTGGGTGCTAGTTATGAAACAAAATCATTTATATATAGCAGTTATAGCCATTATTTATTAATGCTTAATTAATCCTTAAATACTGTCTTCTGTACTTTGGTTTAAAGGATGCTTAATGAACAGTTTAAGCACTGTAACTGCAAAGCCATGTAGCATATTCAAACAGCTTTTATTACACACAAAACTCCAGAGTGATTTCTCTACACAATTGCCAACGCTGAAGTTTGTACATGACTGTGACAAGGCTGTAACGCTGTTTTCAACTGCATTAATATCTCCCCAACCCCATGACAAGATACAAATTAGTGCTTCATGAGCTCATGTCAAAGCCCACTCACCTGCAGTAAAGGTCTCAGAGAACCTATCTGACAAAAGCCACTGGCTTTATACCAGTCTGGAATTTCATTTGGTGTTAACAACATCTGACGTCCCCTGTAATTACTGTGTTCATAAATGATCCATCTATGAGGAGAAAAAATAAGACAACTTTTTAACTGCTGAATTCTGCTTTGGAATCAATAAATAAGTTTAATAGAAATCTGTCCCACAATGTAGTAGTGTTTAGCTTTGGAAAGCAAATGACTTTCTTTTTAACAGGCCTTGAAAAATAATAAAATAACATCCTGATTTAGATCAGCCACACTGAGATGGGTACATAGGAGTTGAAATTTTAGAGTCCTATTATTTAAAAATTGCAAGCTGAATGAAGCAAAGCATTTTCTTGGGAGAACCCTGCTTTTAAATGCCATTTGCTTTCAGGAGGCACTGTGATTCCTCAAGGAGAATAGATCTATATGGTGTAAATGCTACATTGCTGCAGGTGCAGAACAAGCTGGTTTGTGTATCTGAATTTGGACAGGCCTGGTTCACATGAGAAAGAACTACTATGGATGCAGACTGGAACAAGCAAATACTGGAAACTGCAACAGGGTGAAGTTCTGTTGGGTATTTTGACAAAAGTTTTATTTCATAACATCTCTCTTCATTCCAAATACCTGCAAGGGGGGTGGAGAAGAGACAGAGCAAGAGTGCACATAATAAAAAATTTGTTTAGCATTCCCTAACATGCATCCAACTACACTTAAAATCACACATTGAGGGTAATCTGTCAGAACCCAACTTCTGATTTATCATTATTGGCACAGCCAGTGAATTATGTCTGGGCTTCAAAAAAGGCTGCCATACAGTGCAGTTTCTAGAGTCTTCTCAGTGATGGGCTGGGACTGTCCAATAGCCATGGGGGTTTGAATACATGAGCACTCAATATGCTCGTTTTCAGGTTACGTCCTTCCTCTGACGGATTTGTCACTGGACTTCTTCATCCAGAAGCACACTCACTTTAATTTTGGTGCTTTTTCACTGCCTAATACACATATATCCCCAGGTATGAAATTAAGAGAATTATAAATAGAGGTCTCTTATCAAAGGAAGAGAAGATGACACCCTCTCCAATAAGGAAGCAGCAGGGGCAAGGGAACTGTAAACCTTGTATTTTGACACATTACAGCAGCTTACATTGCTATAACAAAATCAGAATTTTCATAACATATTCTGTGTTTCCAGTGATCCACCAAAAAAACCGCCACATATATTCACTGGACAGGAAACACAAAATTCACAATTCCATTACTTGGAATCACGATATTGGCAAAGAAGTAACTTGATGTTTGACTTCACGTTATGGAGAGTGAGAATCACTTGTGGTTATGGTGAAAGATACTAAAACCTTGGGAAGCTTCAGAATATGAACACGTACCTTTCCTTAAAAATTTTGTTTCAAAGTTCAGTTCAGTGTGCTAAGGAAACCCTTTGACCAGCTTATCCAGATGGGAAAAATGGTCTGCTCTACAGATTTGCTTATTAGCGATCCACTTGAGGGCAGTCTTAAGCTACCCAACAGCTTATCTCTAGCACATGCCTTGGAAATTTACCTCTTCAAAATAATACATTTAAATGTAAAGCAACAGTAAAATGGATCTATCATTAAAAACAAAAAACCCTCACAAACTACAAAAACCACCAAAACTGGGGGCAAGTAGCTTAGAGGTTAACAACGGGCTAAAAAACAAAAAGAGAATTTAACAGATCTTAACAGATCTTTAACAGAATTTAACAGGAATCCTAGAATATGGGACAGTAGTTTTAAAAATGCTCCTGAACAGCTTTTAAACTTCATCACAGACTACTTTTTACATGATTTCAAGGGTACATTTAGAGAACACAACTGCTTAAAAACACCTAGTAAATCTAACTGCTAGATACTCATCCAATTCCTGAAGTAAATGGGACTAAAATTACTAGTAACACCGAGAGATGAGATCATGATCTGACTGTACCTCTGTGTCCATAGCAGAGGTTAAAGGATGACCATCAAGACTTACTAAAAAACATTTTGAACTAATAACACAGATCACAAACCAAATGATTTTTTTTACGACTGAGACCCAAACCAAGAGCACAGACGTTGTTTTTAAGGATGCTATCCAATTATAAAAATATGGCATGAGAGAAGACATGAGTTTCCTTGTGAGCTTTATTCAAATTAATTTCAAATCCTAGCACAGGACATGAGTCAGTGATAATATATTGTTGAGACAGAATATGAAAATGCTTTGTAAGACAAAATGGCATTAATGCACTACACACATTATGAAATTCTAATTTTACATTCTGTGGTTCCATTACACCTGTAAAGTTGAATAAGTACTTCATTTTAAAGAATCGAAAGGTGATTTTAAACTTACATGCCACCAAGGACTTGAACTGAAGCTATTCGAGGATTGTATCCCAGGAACTGAAGATTTAAGATTTCTGTACTGAATTCGATTTTCTTTCCTTGGAAACCCATCTTTTCAAAAAGAGCTATGCATGGTTCAGACAGCTCCTGCAAAAGGAAGATAAGTGCTTTTATAGGATGTTGGAACTCCAGACGGTGACTGTGCAGATCAGTACTCCACATACCCCTTTTATTTTAGAGGTTTCTTCTTGATTGTTTAAGATCAAAAACCCTTGGTGTTTCTGCTGATAAAAAGCCCTTATACAAAATACACAAGGGATCTTCTCGCATGGAACATAAAACTTCCTTATCTTCAGGCACAAAGACCTCTGTGGCTGATTCTTGTACAATACCTTAAGTATGTCTTAAAACACATTTTAATCAATGCCTTATCTCTCTTCCATTGCACTAACCCCCACTCGTGGGAATTTTCATACAAAGAGCTGAACAGACAGTAAGATAAATATTGATTTCTACAGCTTCAAATGATGACAGCCTCATCAGCACTGCTTATCACTTATTGCATTAATTTTTAACTTTTACTGTAGGTTACAGCAACTTCAATCTCTGACTAGACAAAAGATTCAAGTTTCATACTACTGACATAAAATTCATGACAAGTGAAAATTATAACATCTGAATCCTCAAAATTGTTGTGGAAAAATGATTCTTCTCCTTCTCTGTCAAAATGCTCCTGGTCTCAGAGGGATTCTGCCCACATGAAGCTCTCTGCAACAGTGAATCCAATTTGAATGTCTTCTGGAAAAGGAACCTTGGACTCTTTTCTGTGGGGCAAGGTATCTGTCGTGGACTGAAAATAGCCTGTCATAATGAAGGCCTTCCTGTGGAAGCTGGGAGGTAGGGTTTGAAATTCCCCAGGGTAAAGTCAATTAAGCCTGAGTGTCCTGGTGTTACAGTGTACACTCATAGAGAGAAATGACACTGCCACTCCCTTTCTCACCAGTCTTCCAGCCAACAACTGCATAAAACCAATGCCACAGCCAGAAGAGCTCCTTCCTTCTGGCATGTGTTCAGCACACTCACTGATCAACTGGACCGGGAACGCCTGACATGACGCAAAGTCTCGACAGACTCCCATCCGGCCTCAGGCATGGAAACAGGCCCTCCAAGGCAGAGCTGGCTCCATGCATGCGTGGCAGCTCATATATGCACGCTTCCATGTGAATTTATTAGGCAAGACCTCCCATCTACCAATTTCTAGACAGTGCTTAAATTCCTCTTTAATCTTCCTTTAGATGTTTAAGGGCTCAGATGACAGTGTTGCATGAGCGTCACCATCACCTGCGCAGCAATCCAGCTTATCACACAGCAGCTGAGCTGTGCTTCCTGATGGCACACATGCTGCTAGGCTGTGGAAAATGCCAGGAGAGGCCTTTCCACTTTACTCCACAATCATAGTATGCTCAGTCCTGCCAGGAAATGTAACACCAGTTAGATTGTCATGTGTCGCCATGGGTAAAGAGCCCAACAGGACCAGTCACACTGTGAAGATGTCCCAGTGCCTCTGAACTCTGAGCCTTTTTACAGACTGGCACCTCTGGCTTCCTCTGAGACATGCAACGTCTCAGGCAACAGCCTTTCAGCCTCTTGCAATGCTTTAGAAATAATCTTCTTGCAAAGAAAACAGAAATAGAAAAGGAAATCCTCCAATTTTCTGCCACACCTTACACTGGGCATTTTTTTTGATTCAGCAGTAACAATGTTATATAAAACAGCAAGAAGTGCAACGTCAGCACATGAATTTTCTTTCAGTACTTTTTGTGTACCGCACTGTACCAAGCTGGTGTTCCTGCATATCTACATTTAGTTATTCCACAGAGTTTCTCATTAAAAAGTAATTTCACATGACTGTTCAAGTATAAACCACATTCTCAGCTGTTTTATGGTATGCTTAGGAAGAACAACATGTGTCAAATTCAAGAAGGAAAAATGCTATTTTCTATCTACAGCACAACCATGTGGAGCATGCAAAGTAAGCACAACCAAGATATAGTGGAATCTAACCCCCAAAAACCCTCGTGCTTATAAACAGCCCTTAATATAGTTTAAGTTCCCTTATTTTAAAAAGTCCTTTTAGCTTTCACTTGCAAGTGTATCAAATATCCCTTTATTTTCCTTTTTTTATGGTCCCTTACAAAATGATCCTTGCAAAGGGGAGGATTCAACTGGATAAAACAGTAACATGACATTAAAATAGCAAAGGTGCTTCTAGTACAGAAATGTCATGAAAAATCCTGAGAAAAGTTACAGATGGTGGGGAGGAATTAAGATTGGCACTGACAAAATACAGTCCCAAAATAAGTCTGAGAGGTGAAACCAGGAGCTAAAATAATAAGGTTCAAGCTTTTGGAAAATCATGAAAAATGAACAATATAAGTAGTTAGAAACAAACATTCTTTCTATTCTGGTTTGCTAATAAACCAATGAGCAAAGTAACCCATTCTCCTCTTCTCTGCAGCTAGGGAGCCTCTGAAGAAGGAAGCAGCAGCACATGATTTTCAGACAGATGCAGCTCTGTGCTGTTGTCTGAAGTGTGATAAAACATAGGACTAGAAAAAGTTTCACATGTGTAAAGAAGCACAGAACTGGAATTTCTGTTTTAACACAACAGTCTCTGTCACAAATAGTAAATCTTTTTAAAGTAAGCTGATCCTTCCAGCTTGAAACAAGCATTTTAACCCTAGGAACTACTGACATGTACTGAAAAGCTTATTTTCCATGGTGGTCACCCACCAAGCTTGGCTAGAAACAATTATATTGTTTTTAATAGGATCTGTCTACTAGACAGTCAAAGAGTTCAGAAGGCAGATGAACTTGCTGCAGTTGTCAAAATTCTCCATCAAAATTCTCCAGAGCCATTAAAGAGGATGACATATTTTAGCTCTCCTTCAACACAGGCTACACCACTACCAAGTTATCAAAATTAAAGTGGAGTGCAATAAAGTTGCCAAATTCAAAGAAGAGATTCAATAGTGAACTCCTCCTTTTTTAAAATTAATACCATCTCATGTTGCCATAAGTTCCTGGAATCTTGACCACATTTTGCTAGTAATTACTTTAATCTTTAAAGATACCTGCAGGTTCCATTAGTGATCCATCATAATGATTGGTTTTAAGCTTGAGCAAACTCATTCCTGGCCAGTGATGAGTTACAAAATATGTAAATTTAGTTTAGTTTGTATCCACCACACATAACAACCCTGCCTGATTTTGCCAAATAGTATTGGGTGTTGCTTTATCTCATCTAGAATGGTGCATTATTTTGTGATTAACTCAAATTCCATTGTCCTGATGATAGCAACAGTGCCTTATAATTACATGTGTTTTATGCAAAGTTGCTTAATTAAGCATGCTATTTAAATATGCATCAAAAACAAGGTCCACGGTACAGATATTTCTTCACACTGTCCTACCACTTTCTCAACCCATTCTAAATGGTCTCTCTTACTGGGAAATAGGCTTGACTCTTCACAGAAGTTCTTTTAGAAGCTGTTGTCAAGAACAGGCATCCCAGGCAGTTGCTTCTGTAACATCTTCTCTTTTACAAAAACAGCACAGAGGTCAAGAAGACCTGACTAACTGCAGCTATGACATTTAACTGCTACTGCATAGAAAAAAACCCAAACCCAAACAAACAAGCAATTCCCCCCCTCCCTGCCCCCAACCCAAACCTTCCTCTGTTGTATGTGTGCCCTAGAATTTTTACTGTTGCAAAAAATGGGGAATCATCACCGCCTACTTATCTTTATAATATTTCTAATAGGTTTTACTTACAATATTTATGATCCGTAAAGATTTTAGAACTGCTTGGGGTGAGCAACCCATTGCTGTGAGGTCAGGATAGATCCCTTCTTCCAACACATACTGGTTACCAGCAAATTCCTCCTGGTCATACACTATGCAGCTGCAGAAAGAAGGAGAAGTTTCCTCTTAAGACATCTGTGCCAGTAAAATGTAGATGCATTATTTATAATGTTTTTTCCTGAAAGACTGACGTGCCAACGTCAAAGCGTTGTTCTCTGTAAGTTCCCATATATGAAATCACCTCATGTGTTAGAAAGCTCATTGCTTTTCTAAAACTTCTACCATTTTAGTGATTTTGCAGTATTCATTCAATATAACTTACCTGCCATCTAAAATTTTTGAAGACTTCACAGCAAATGAATCAATACATCTTGTGTTTTTTTCAAATATTTGGCAGTTACCCTTGAATTCAGGCTCTGAAAATAACTGGACCTTTAAAAAGTTATAAACATATTTAAGGAAATTCATTCTTCTACCTTCAGTTACATCTCTACCATTAATTCTATAATTAGATAAAACATACTTAAAACACCCAGACTTCCTTGGTTATCTATGTTTGTCACCTCTTCAGTGTTACAATCCTTGCTCAAGAGAGCAAAGTAACAATTCCAAAAATTACTTCTGGCTGTAAATCATGTAGTGACATACAAAATAATTAAAACAACACAAGTATAGCTTCTTGGTCTGTCTGCTGGGTAAGATGTTTAAATTCCCACAGAATGGCCAGAATAGGCACACATTTATTATAGGGCCATAAAGAGTTTTATATTATCAATCTGCTTGATCTCCAAAATATCTAATATATAACATATCTTTCAGTATATGAAAACTCTCTGCCTCTCAGAACACTAATGGTGCATAATCCTGGCAAAGGACTCAGCATGCCAAGAAGCATGGTATACTCCCAGGGTAGATGGGTTTTATGAGCCTGTTACAGCTATAGACACAATCTCATGTTGGTTCTTTCTCTGCTCCAAGGATAAGAGAGGATACAAACCCCAGAGTCTTTTTGCCTTTCTAAAAAAAAAAAACCAAAAAAAAAACCATACAGAAAAACTTTCTTTTGCCGGAGGATAATTAGCAGTGATCACACACAAGTCATTCACATTACAACATGCCTACCAGCTTTATTCACTCTTAATAGAGATAGGAGTGTGGGCAGGTACAGCATTCTCCAGAGAGGAACACACTGACAATGGATGTAGTCTGTTGGCTGCAAGCCACTACTTTGTTTCCTTAGGATAAGGTCTTCCTTAGGATAGGGTCTTAATAGGCACATAATGCAAAGATGCTAATAATTTTTCATGCACACAGCTGAAAATAAGCAGCTTTGATATTTTTATTCTGCATAGTTTATGCATTATCCCTATGCAGGAGATTCCACTGAAGCGTGCTACTTACCAGGAGTAGCAAACCAGGACAGCTAAGAATTGTCTCCTTAGTTTTTAGGGCTGTGATATACTCACCACTTTGACCGAAATGAAAATAAAAATAACTTTGTACAGGGACAAACCTGAAGAGGTTCAGAATTAAGAAGGATGAAAAAAGCTGCCTATTAGCCTCACTGTCAAAACTACATATTAGTGCTTGCACTAAGGAGACAATCCAATGTAGAAATATATTAACACACTGAACAGACAAGTTCTCCCTGCCATTTCCTTTCCTTATGTTATTGACAAAGGTGGCATTAACTTTTAAGCACAACTCAGCAGTATTTGTGAGTGAACAACTCCCTTCAAGTGCAACCACTACTAGCAAAACTCTTAAAGAAGTAGGTTCAAAAGGAATTAAGTCAGCTGTACCAAGAACAATATCTACCCTGTAGTGCTCTCACCAAGAACACCTCTGTTGTAGAGCCCTCTCCTCAGCAACAGACTCCATGTCCTGCAGCTCTGCATAGAGGGCTGCGAGCTCCAGCTCCTAAGAACAATCACTGATACCCCAAAACACCTCACTTGCTGAACCAAGACATTGCCAGTGCCCTAAGAAAGTTCTGATGGCAATTGTGTATTAAATCCCACCTTCCTTGGGTCTTCATGTGCCTTACTCGAAAGGTTTGGAAAATAACCTTCCCCCACGTGCAGTTTTCACTCTTTGTCTGACTAGTCAGCCATCTATGCAAATTCCTGAGTGTTCCACTTGACAAACAGCCACTTCTTTATTTACATGTTACAGACATTACACAGTTTGTGTGCTTAGAGAAGTATCTTACCTTGACTTTACTCCTTTCATTTCCAACAATATCCTGCAAAAGTTTTGTGGGGAAAAAAAGGAAAAAATATTTTCAACAGTGATAAAAGAACACACAAAATTTACTATTAATTATCATTTAAATAATGTAAGTAAACTGAATTCAATAAAAAAAAGTAGAGTTCCAAATACTTCAGAGAAACTTGCAGAACACGTATAAAATAAGCTCCTTACCATAACAATGGGTTGAACTGAAGAGATTTTGCAATTCTTTCCCCCCCATGCCTCAATGCTGGGATACAGCCCTTTAGCCAGTATATACTGCTCCCCTGTAAACTCAGGATTCTCATAAGCCACCCACCTAAAAGAGAAAGAAGAGGAGGGTGGTTGGTAGAAGTCACACTACTTTTCCAAAATACAGATGTGTATATTCATTACTGTCTTAAACAAACCAGTGTATCTGACAGTGCAAACCCCATGCAAATTTTCCTACCTTCTTGCAGTATGTTGATACAAATCAGAGTGAATTAGCTAAAGCAAACCACAAGTTCAGACACATCACCTGCCACATATCCTAAAAGTTATCTACAGTTAGAATATTTCAAGATGTTTTACAATTCTATTATTTTACCAAGGTCAAGTTCCTCTCTAAAAAAGATCAGAACCCAAAAACACCGCATAGATATCAGAATAGAGCTTTTTCAACAAAACTAACTTTCAGAATAATCTGGACAGGAAATATAGCAATAATGACTTTTAATATTGCCTGTAGCTATGGCTCAGTTGTGTTTAAGCAAATACACACCCCAACAGGATGCTGAGCTGCAACAACAAGCATATATGCTAAGCAGAGGAGACTGTTCCCTGCTAGGAATCAGAGAGAGTAAGAAGATCCTTGAAAGTTAAGCATTAAAACCACCACAAATTTGACCAGATCAATGTATTTAAATGCTAAGCTGTTACTGTAACTACTCAGTTGGACCTCATGCTTGACAGAGGCCACAAACTCGGAGATCTGCATCAAGCCTTCAGTCAGAATCAGTTAGAATATGCCTTTTTGAAAGACTTTCAACTTTTGAGATGATACACACCAAGTACAGGAAAAGCAACCAAGTCACTACATATATCTCTCTGATGTCCAATTACTCCCGCAGCACTTTAGGTCAAATCTTAAATATCTGCTATCAGTTAGTCTTGCTAAGCATAGTTTACTACACTCAATAAATCTTCTGTTACAGGGTTCCTATAACCCTGGTTCCACACTGAAAGCCCAAACAGAGCACTTCCTGCATGTATATGACCTTTCATTTTGTGATAACCTGCAGAACTTGCCTTGCCTTTCACTGTTATACTTCCCAAACTTTCCCATACTTGCACTCTGACTTTTTTTTCTGTTTGGTTGTTTTTAGAATGCCCACATGAGAACAGACCACAGCAGCAGCTGTGTTTGATTCATTATTTTTATGCAAGAATCAGGACATCTTGCTGGTTCCTGATTCTACAAGAAAAACTTCTACACAGAGTCAACCTGCTTTGAATTTTAGCCACTGTGGCACATAATGAATGTATGCTAGGTTATGACAAAATCCACTTTCAGTGGGCTCAGAAACTTACTGAGTTTCTACACTAACAAAAATTTCATATCATAAAGCAGCAAAATTATACAGGTCTTAAAATCTGCAAGGGAAGATAACTCTCAACATTAGAATTCCCCATTAATTTTTTATGTGTGTCGATCAATTGGATTCTACTAAGCTGCCACTTATGGCACTTATATAAGTAGAATTCTTACAAATGCCAGAGTCTCTGCAGATACAAGAAGTGGGATAACCTCAAACTGAAATAAAGGTGCATCAACACGTATGTGCCAAGAGTATGAACTTTGTTTTATGTGTCCATGGCAAACACTCAAACAGTGATTCACATATATCACTATTCACACATCTCTTGGTTTGCCTCAGATATAATCAATTATTCCAACTTGTTACGCACTAATTACTTACGGCATATTTCAAGGCCCATTTCAAAATCACCTCAGAGTAATTCATCAAAGAGACATTGGTATGTACAATAAATTGGGCAGAGAGTTCAAGTGTCTCAGATGTGTCTATACCTGTATACCACATATACCAAAAGCAGTGAAAATGAGGTTTCCTTAAACAATTCGTTCAGCAGGAATTCATTAGATTTTTCAATGCACAAGTACCAGGACGCAGCTATGGTGCATGGTAGTTTTACTTAATTGAGATGAATGCAAACAAGTGTTTCTGATATAAAGTCAGCTGTAAGACATGTCAGCAGCCTCCCAAGAATCCCTTCACAGCATTTATTTAGTTTCCCCTGTCTAAAAACCAGCCTGAATGCAGAAGTAATCAACAAATCTCACTTGCACATGTTTACATTTAAATAAATGGGATTTAAATAACTAAGTGCCACTCTTCCATGCAAGTCAGCCCATGCAGTTTGACAGTTCCTAGAGTCAGAGCTTAATGGTGACATACTTGTGCTTCTCCACTTCATTCAGAAGCCCATATAAGCTGCTGAAAGTAGTAATAACATCATCAAGGACAGGCAGTTAAATTCAGTACCAGCTAAACCTGTCAGACCTCAAGATTATCCCTAGGAAGGTGCATTGCCTTAATCCAAGTTCTGACTTAACAGAAAGGCCTGGAGAGCAAGACACTGCCTCCACAGCTGAGCAAGAGAGCCACATTCCAGCTGCCAGGCACAACAAAAACTGAAGTGCTGCTCTGCAGCATGGCAGCAACCATCTTGCCCCACAGGGAGTGAGCTCTCCTAACACAACAGATTTTGTAACCCCCAGACGTAGAAACTGCCTTGGTGAGGCTGAGCAACAGCTCCATCCCAGGCTGCTGGCAGGAGGGTGCTGGAGACCTTTATCACTGGGCACCGTCCATGCCCCCGAAACCAGAAGTAGCATAAAGCATTGATTATATACTGTTAGTACTATTACACACAGAGACTCTTTCTCCAAAAACCTCTACATGTGACATCTAGGAAGTGCAGCTCCAAACAGGGTCTGAAAGTACAGCCAAGAAAATAATCCATACATGGATAACTCGCCAAAAATCAGATTTTCCCTTAGTTAGCCCAGGACTCACCTTGTCTAACTTTAGGAGGGAGGTCAGAAAGTTAACTGGCACTTGCAGATTTATACCATGATTAATAGATAGGGTGAGGTAATAAAATTCTATTTATAGGAAAGAGATAAAATGGGTTCATCATGCTCCTTTGTGACTGTGACCCTTAGTATCCCAGGGATCTGCGAGCTTTAATTTTGTGACTCCTTGAAAGATTTCTTCCTGAACAGATACACAGAGAAGTTAAAGCTTTGTTTGAAGTGCTCTCCAATGCGGTAACCAGGGGTACTTGCCCTTTTCAGCTCCCAGTGGAGGTTTGCTCTTCTACCTTGTGTCTCCAGGTTCACTCATATTACACCTTCCTGAGTGCATCCAGATTAAATTTACTATCTCTGGTTTCTGTACATGAACTGCTCATTATTTCCTTAATATCACTCACTATCCATACGTACTCTAGAAGCAACCCAATCTACACTGTGGATTAATTACTTGAAAACTAGAGGAAAACCAGACTGATAATACGACCACAGTAAACCGATGACTACATGAAATAAACAAATCTGGGAAAATTCTTCCAGCAAGTTCAAAAGGAAACAACAAAAAGACTAGAGCTTCTTCAGGGGTTCTGGCAAAAGTTTGATGCGTTTATGGATAAAGAAAAGACACATTTCAAACATGCAGTTCCTACGATTTTGATCACTATTCAATGAAAGCCTGAAGAAGTTTTTAAGTAGAGGGGAAATCAAAATACTACAACACTTGATTTTAGTACTTGCTTGAACTTGTTAAGGGTGTTACCTGTTGCTAGTAAATAGTTCCATTTTCCACCATTTCAAATTCTGCCAGTTTGGAAGTAAAGATCAAACCTTACTTAAAAGAAAAAAGCCCCCTCCTGTTTTCAAGCAGCCTCGATTGCTTTCTCCCACTCTAATGGTAGAAAAATAATTTTTTCATTTTATGTTTGGCTAGTCTCCAAAAAATGCACAAGAGCAAAACATTTTCATTTTTAAAGAAGTAAATTTTCATTTCTCAAGAAGTCAATCCTCATCTCCTTATGAAATATTTTTCAGGATGTCTTTACAATGGATTTAACAAAGACATGAAAATACTGCTTGGAAACATGTTTAGAAACATTTATAAATTTAGAAATTTTAATGCAGCTAGTGCTGAGTTACTCCAAAATGGAATAGTCACTCCCTAAATGCAGAGCTGGGCTGTCTCAGCAATACAGTTTAAAGCTGCAGTTGAGCTCAGAACTTGTTCAGAAGTGTCGTGCACTGAAGTGTCAGGCTTTCTTTTCTTTGATATACCTTTTAAATTAACCAGAGCAATCAAATTAATTATGTGGGAAATACAGATCATCTGTTATCTTACTGCTCTAACTGCTTACCCCAGATACCTGTAGTTAAAAAATTGCAATGAAAGTTGAGGGCTTCTTACATTTTTTACTTATTTTAATTGTTTCCAATATGATACCAGGATGGTTACTTTGAAATATTTTGACAAGCTTTTACTGAATCTGTCACAGTTCACTATGTCATCAACTGCATTACAGTCTAAACAGCTCAGGAAATTGCTCAATGGATTATTCATTGCACAATGACAGATTTCTTGGAAGGAAAGATATAAAAAATTCTTCTATCTGAACAGACGGTTAATGCTTAAAATAAAGCACTGTATTGCCAAACATGACTTCACACAGATCATTCAAGCTTTCTGACACATTTACTAAGATCACCACAAAACTCCCAAACACTCACAACTTCTCTGGAAACAGAGTGGTTGTACGAGACTCTTAAGAGCTGAGTGCTAACCACCTGTTATGAACAATGCATCTGAATTTTTTAAAAGCTTATTGCTACAAATTACATCTTTTGGAGTCTACAAGGTGAGATTACAGGAGTGGTAGCAGAGTCTATGGGACAAGTTTTGTTCCTAAAGACTCCTAGCCACCTTTGCCATTAAAGTCACTCTTAATTACAACACTCAAACTCATGTATGACTCCTATCTCAGATGCAACAGACACATTTACTGGAACAACTACATGAAGGGCATGATAGGTAACCCACAATTTGTTTCCCAACCTTCAGGGGTGACTCTTTCCCATGAATCTGTCTTGCATATTACGGAAGACAAAAGAGCACAGTGGCTTCAGATGTCACCAGGCAGGAAAAAACCCCTCCTGTCACACCATATTCATATACAAATTATAAGCATTCCTCTGGAATGCACTGAGCTTGATTCTGCAACCTTTATCCAGACAAAACTTGCAGAGATATAGCACAGATAACACACTGAAAGATTTAGGGTGTGGCTGGGTAAGGCAGAGCTCCCAGCAAGTCACCTGCACACATACCAGGACTGTGCATCTCATGCTTTTTTGATTCTGCTATTTTATTAATTTTGTGTGTTTGCAGCCATGACTGCTGATACTTGTCTGCATTTCCCAAATACTTTGATACAGTCTTCAAGGCTGTAAAACTCAATCTGCAGTTGATGGACTCGATTAATCAAACAGAAAAGTCTATCAGCTGATCAACTGCACGTGGTAGCACTTGTGGGACTAAGAGCTGGCTTGTTAATGGCCATGGCTAATAGAGACTTCTGGGAACCATATGTTAAAAAAACTCCAAACAAACAATAAAAATGAACACCACAACACTAAACCACTGTTAATCTATAGGATTCACTGCAAAAGCAATGTTAATTTTTGGAACAGTTACTCTCCCTAGTATCAGAAAGTATTAGTGAGCATACTAAAAGTTACCTCCATTTGAAAGAGAATTGAGAGAAAGAGCAAGGAATCTACCTCTGGTCAAATGCAAGAAGCTTGGAAATTAGGTTTGAAACTGGAAATTATTTCCATAACAATTTTGCTGTTGAAATGCTTCAAACAAATGCAGCCACAAGAACAAGCTATTTATTCCTCTCTTGATGAAATCTCATCTCATGCTTTCATGCTTTGTGTATCAGAAAGTCAATGCTGGGACCATCTATTCTTATTTTAAGAAGAGAGACGGTTTACTGTGCACATTCACCAAACCTTTACTCTTCACATTCTGTGGTCAAGAAAATCTTATCTGAAGACACCACATAGAAGTCAGAGTCCTGAAAAACATCTGCAAACACTATCAATTTCTACAAAGACCACCGTATCTAAAATGAAAGAGTGAATAAAAATATTACTTACACGCCACTTAGCACATTTATAGACTGTGTCCTCAGCCCATATCCAGTATCTTTCAAATTGGAAATGATACCTAGCACATTGATATTGGAACCCTTTGATCCAAAGTCTTTTTCACTGTACATTATCATATGGGAGCTTGTGAAGTCCTGTTAAAACAAAGAGAAGCACCATAAGAAACGTGCAACATGACATCTCAGAGCACTCAGGGGACACCTACTATGTGTTCTTGGAACTTACACCAACAATTGGTCGCAGGGACTGCACCTCCTCATCGTAACCACCCCAGTCTGTCCAATCCCGGTATGCTCCTTCTTCCAGCAAGTACTGATGGCCTTCAAACCCAGGCTTCTCGTAAGCGACCCAGCTGAACAACAACAGAGTCCGCATGTCAAAATCAACAAGTGCCACTTGTGTTTTCATGAAGTAGACACAGATATGTGATATTTATTCTTTCGCTGTGAATATTTTCAAATTTAAGCCTGGTGTATACCTCAAACCCAAAAATTACAAAAACAAAATTAACAGGGACTATATTTGTCCACTGCAATTTCCAGCCTGTGGAGTTACTACTTCAGCTGAAGGGTAAGTACTGCTTTTCCTCACTTACACTCCTCCCAGTACTTTGATGGATCCCACTGATGGAAGTGGAAGGCTTGTCTTGTCTTCTGATTCCTTGTCATCAAGCGTAAAGATCTCTGATTCTACTTCCACATGTCTTCCTTCAAAGAAAGGCTTCTCATAAACAATTACCTGGAGTGGAAATGAAGTAAAAGGAAAATTGCAGGGAGGATGATGAATTCTGACAAATAGACAGTTTCTTTTGCATGGGCACACAGAGGGAGAATGCAAAATGATGAAACCAACTAGTGGGATCGATCTCTCTCTCTTCTCTACAAGAAGCCTTTCCACAAGAGATGCAACATGAGGGCTTGAGCATTCATTACCCATTTGCATTATCTGGATTGGTGCTAATACTGTCACATATGCATGTGATGGATGCAGAAATGTGACAGAAGATGCATTTTCACAGTCTGCTCGCATACAAAAGGACTACCCAATAAACCATCAGCAGTTGGTATCCAATCAAAGCATACTTATCTACCCAATGTGTAGGTTCATGTGCTGTAAAATAGCTTTGGACAATCAATACATACTGACTTTTACCTTTGGCTCCCCACTGAATTCAACTTTGCGACCACCCTGATAAAAGAAAAAAAAAAAAAAAGAAGAAAAAAGTAAGCTGTTAATGACTTAGATAACTTATAGATGTCTGTAGGAGTCATCAATTCTTTACAAAAAGGCAGGACTAAGGTGAAATAAAGAGCGCAAGTGAAAATAAAACACAGATTAATGGAAGAGATGATGCAATAAAATGTTGTAAGTTCAAGAATTTCATAGACTAAAAATTTTGGGGTTTTTTAAAAGAGTTAGATTTTTGTAAGTCTTGAAAACTCTAGCCACCTTAATACATTATTTATAACACATAAACATAGGTCATTTAACTTGTAAGTAATAACAGTAGTTTACCATTTTTAAGGGTCTCATGGACCTAATGTATGCTTCCTTCTTCTCCCAGAATAATAAATTAGGATATTCACCAGGCTCCAACATTAAAGGGACTCCCTGGAAACCAGGTTCTTCATAAAGAAGCCATCTAAAAGTAGAGGGGGTGGAGGGACAAAAGCAAGACATAAAAACCCCAGAACATTTCTGAACAGTAAAGAACAAGACAATATGCTTGGTTTTGGAACTAGATCATTGTATCCTTAACAAAACTTTGTTTCTTTACCACCAAAACTGCCACCTACAAGCTGGCATACTGACAAATATCTGTGCTCCAAAGGAACCACCAACAACACCTGTCTTTTGTTTGATCAGACCAAAAAACCCGAATGAAAATAGTGAACAGTAAGTATTTGACTCTGTCTTACCTGAAACCAACTTAGACTGAAATAGAAAGATTCAAGGTTATTCTATTATTCTTTAAAATAGTTTTAAAGTGCAGAACCTATTTACAAGAATTTTAAAAATCCTTATTAAACCTTACTGGTATTTGATGTAAAATCTGCTCAATAAAAAAATTCTAACCTTACATTGTTTACTAATACATAGAAAAACTTGACAACTCCTTAGAAATCTACTTCCTCGCGGTTTGTGTCTGCTAATAAATCTACTTTGGAAGATGTAACTTTGAGAATTCTTGATAGGGGCAGCAAAAGTAGTTTGGTTTCAAAGCTTTTTTTTAAAAATCTTGGCCAGTCATCACTTGCTAGAAACAAAGAATCACACTGCTGATCTCTGCATAAGGATGTCAGAGTATTTCTCCAATTTAAATGTGCTGATCTCAGAAAAGTGCAGTGTGAAGCAGTATAAAACACACAAACAGCAACACTTTCTGCAGCCAACCCTTTAATCGTGTAAGGACCATAAAATACAAATCTGGTGATATCAAAGAGATTAAAATAATCCATCATTCTGTCACACAGAACTCTGTTTAATACCTTAATATCAATTATTTGGACGACAGGATTTGAGTGCTCCCTCAGCTGTTCTGCAGATGACAAGAAGCTGGGTGGGAATGTTGATCTGCTGAAGGATAAGAAAGCTCTACAGAGGGATCTGGATCAATGGGCTGAGGTTCAACATGAGAAAGTGTTGAACAACATCCCCAGGCAGTGCTCCAGGACTGGGGAAGAATGGCTGAAAAGCTGCTTGGCAGAAAAAGACCTGGTCAACAGCAGTTATATATAAAGCCAGTGTGTGCCCAGGTGGCCAAGAATGGCATCCTGGCCTGGATCAGCAACACTGTGGCCAGCAGGACCAAGGCAGTGACTGTCCCTGGCACTGGTGATGCCACACCTCAAATCCTGTGTTTCAGGATTGGTTTTGGGCCCCTCACTGCACCAAGGACATTGAGGGGCTGGATCGTGTCTAGAAGGGGACAATGGAGCTGGTGAAAGGTCTGGAGCACAAGCCTAATAAGAGTGGCTGAGGGAGCTGGAGGGGTCAGCTTGGAAAGAATGAACATAAAGGGAGAATGCAAAATGATGAAAATGATAGATATTGCTCTTTACAGCTGCCTTGAAAGGAGGCTGTAGCCAGGTAGTGACTGGACAAGAGGAAATGGCCTCAAGCTCCACCTGTGGAGATTTAGACTGGATATTAGGAAAAAATAATTCACTGAAAGAGTTGCCAATCACTGGAACAGGCTGCTCAGGGGAGAGGTGAAGTCACAATCCCTGTAGGTATTTAAAAGATGTGCAGTAGTGGTGCTTAGGGACATGGTTTAGTGGTGGACTTGGCAGTGTTGAGTTAATGGTTGGACTAGATGGTCTTATAAGGCCTTTTCCAACCTAAAGGATTCTATGACTAACCACTGCAAGAGCTGACACACATGGAAGAACAAGGAGAGAGTACCGTCAGAAGGTAAAGGTGCATTGACTCATTTTTGTTGGCAGCTTTTAACAAACAGCAATTAAGCATGAACACTGGGAAACTTTAAGATGATACAACCACACCCACATGGCAAGGTGACTCAGAGCCTCACTCACCTGCCAATACAGTGAACTATGTCATGCCTGTAAACTAAAGGCAAAAAATCCCCTAACCCTGCAACATGCAAAAAAGCAGCAGCCATCTACTGAATTTCTCATGGAAGCAACTTCTTTCTACACTGGACTAATGAACAGACATCCAAGAAAGCTGAAAAATAATATATTTCACTTCCTAGTGAAAATATTAGTCTACTTTCATTCAGGGATACAAATGCAAGCAAGAGGTATTAAGACAGCAAGAGTTTGTGTGGATTTAGTAAAACAATGCTGTTACACTAATGCAAAATAAAGATAACTCAGATGAGCACAGGCTCTGCCTCCCTTCAAAAACAATTTACAATTTTACTGGTCACAGATTTTAAGCAGGACAGAAATAAAGTGGAGACGTAGATGAAGCAAATTAACAATCAACCTCCAAATAATATATCTGATTTCATTACTCTTGTGAGACATGTAATTTGGACTGAGGTTGCAGTTTATCAGAAATAACTTCTGGTCAGAGAACCAACCATTTGGACATCTTCAAATTTGCCTATATACCAAAATGTTTCATTTTTTCCCACAAATCAAGGTGTAAATATAAACCTGATAAAATACTTTGCCTAACAACAAAAATGCCTGTATATCATGCGGTAGACTTGAAACATCTTTGCAGTGGTATGTAACATCTGTCTTCAGCTGGGCAGTTTTTGATAGATGGTTTGCAGCAACACAAGTGCTATCAGTGCCCAAAGGTAAGAGCTAACAGCCAAGGGCTGTATACCCTGTAAGAAGTTCTGCAGGATGACTGAAACTGGCTCCAGTCTCACTTTTCCTCTCTCTTCTGCATACTTTTCCCAGTACTACTTTGAGGCATGTTTTCCATAATGATTTACAAGTTTGCTTATTAAGCCATGAAAACTAATATTGGTATGGCACCTGGGTTGCTCCTTAGAGATCTCCTTTCTCATGAAAGCTTGCTTGGTTCACAATATTACCCTCCTAACTCAGATGGCCAAATATTTTCAGGTGACATAACATATTTGTATTAAACATCATTGTAAAAGCCCAGATCAAAATGCACTGTGAAGTACAAGAATATCACATATGGACTCTCTAAAGCACTAAGTCTTAGTATAACAGAAGGACTTCAAAATTTTCCTCTTTTAGTAGGATGATTTCAAGCTTAGAAGAAAGCAAGTGGGAAATGTGATCTTACTATAACAATTCATTCCCCACCCTCACTTATGGTCAGTTTGCCTGAATGAGAAAAACCAAGAGAGGCAAACTCTTATTCCTTGTCTACAAATACACAAGGTTTATTCAGTATTTACTACATGCAAGCAGAAGAAAATGTAGCTCTAACAAAACATTCTAGGTCAGACTCCCCAAGAGTGAAGCATTACAGTGATGCACTAACACTACTGTCAACAAATACTGCCAAAATATAGGACTAGAATAAATACAGCCTGCTCACAAGTCTGACAAGTGTAACCAATGGTTTAAACCAAATTCCTTTCATTGCACTACACATTCATATAGAGCTACATACTTACATGCCCCAATGTACTTTAATAGAACAAGTCTTCTGAGTGGCTCCAAACACCCCTGTTTCTTCAGTGTCATCAAAAAAGGAAGTCACGATTCCTAGCCCTTCAGGCTCTGTATACAAATCAATTTGGGAAACCCTGTAATCCTGAAAAATGAAGATCGCCATAATCACTTGATCTGTGCTGTGAGTTCTGTAATTACTGAACGTAACTAAATCAGTTTTGAAACACCTGTTTATTTTAAATTGTTTTCCCCCCCTTGTCAATTACTACTGCTATTAGATGCCTATAATATAAGTATAGCTAAGCCAGTTTGCCTGTCTCTATTTGAACCAAGACAGACAGGCAATCTCTAATCAGCATTTACACTGTTTACTTTCTGCCATCTAGGCAGGAATGCATCCTCTTTCATCAGTTAACATCTCCTCTAGCAAATTAAATCCAAAGATAACACCAAACAAGCCATCCTTGAAGGGAACTGCAACTTAAACAAGAATTGTAGTTCCAAGCAATATATACTCCTCCTTTTTCCTTTCCTAGTCAAATAACTTTATAGCTTGTGCTTGTTTTGGCAACCTGCAACTGTAACTACTTAATGGTAGGTTAAAAGTGCATGTAGGAAGGCTGTTCCATCACGTGTGAAATTCACTGTTAAGTTTGCCTATACCAAGCAAACCAAAATTTGGTGTTTGACATTGAAGTTTGTATTTGAGTGCAAATTTGGTATGTATTGGAAAAAAAAAAAAAAAGAAGCAGCTGTATTTTGAAAATTCCAAATTATTGATGGTTTTCTGGGATGCTTTTCCTGAGACTGACCAGACTACAAAGCATATGCTGCATGTAGCATATTTGGTGCCTATTCTAATAAAGCCCACCAAGTTCTGTTCCTACCCTGTCCTTCCTCTTGATGTTACCACAATCCTCACATGCATTTTGTGATTAAACATGAAATTCAAAATTAAAGATGGTTTCATGCACTTGTAGCTCATGTTACACTTGTGTCCTAATAGACCAATCACACTGTGTATCAGTGTAAAACACCACTGTACATTAAGACCTATAAATTTATTTTTTTACTTGTATTACTTGCCTTAACAACATGTCTTATTGAACCGATCACTGCAGGCTTTTGAGACTTGCAGTCACTTTGCTCTTCAGAAGCACCTGCACCCCAAATATCTGTGAGTTCCAACTCTCCTTCTTCCAATGGAATAGAGGGGCCTTCAAAATTTGGCTTCTCATAGAGTATCCAGCTTAAAATAAATGTTAAAAAATCTAATTTTTCATGGTGCTTTATCAAGTGTGATCTGCAAAAATCATATTCCCACTTAACAAATCCTTTCATACACAGTACTGCTTCCAAATCCTTGCCATTTCCCCAATACAGCTTATTCACCCAACACTGCTGATGCAAGCCATTTTCAGTCACTGTGATACCTTTAAAAACAATGATAAAACCAAAGATGTCGACTGCTGAATTGTACTTTCACAAAAAAACTTCTCCACCTTTTAAAATTGCTAATTTGGGGCAGCAAAGACTGTTGTCTCTGAATACCAGACTTTGTATGAGATACAAATCAGAACCAATTTGTACATCAGAAAACAATGACACTGCAGACTGCTGCATCACATATAAACAGACAAGTTGCTTGGATCCTGTGAACAGCCTGGAGTTCCACAGGAGCTGGTGTAGATGTGCCAGAGGATGATAAGACTGCTCAGAAGACAAGGACAATTTCATTTTTAATGGCAGATTGGAACATATAACTAACTAAGAACTTTATCCACCTGCAAATACAACCCTTTCACTCAGGCTCTCAGCAGAAGGAGGAAAAATCCCCATACCCAGTCCCTCTAGACCATGCTGGAAAAGACGACCTGGTTTACAGAGATCAAAAGGTTTTGTTCCAGTTTTCTGAAGCTAAACAGCAATCAGTTTGCTTCCCAGTAGCTCCTACTGCAACTAGCCCTTGTGTCTGCACCATACTATCAGATAATTACTTTTGAGAACCTGCTATTTGCATTATAGCCTGGCCACAGCACAACTTGCTGTGCTAGCCACACTACTAATGGCCCTTCTATTGAGGCTATGAAGAAAGTAGGATATGAACTCGTTTTGAATTACTCTTGGGCAATACAGTTTTTAGAGCAAAACCCCTCATTTTCTCAGAGAAACAGTCCATTATGACTACAGCATCATCTTATTCCTTTGGCCATGAAAAAATCAAGTAAGATCTGGCTTTAAACTTACTGGCTAGCCTTTTAGCCCAATCCAAATACTGTGCAAAATCCCTGATGACAGGAGTTCAAGAGCAAAATAGCTGGACAAAATCTGTCATTTCATCTCACACCTGTAACTGATGAAATTTCACACCCCGCCAGATGGTAACACTCATTCAGTTAGTCAGCAAAATAGGTTTTCCAGCTCAGAACTTCCTGTTGCAGAGGTAAAATGCCCTATTTCTTGCTGTCCATGATACATTGCCATTTACAAGACAGACTTACTGTGAATAACATGCCACTTCTGTTTCAAAGCATCTCTGGATACAGTAAAAATCTTTGTAGGAAGAGTAAAAATTGATCTCTTACCATCCTCTGATGACTTTAACTAAAATTGTTGCAGACAGAACCCAAGAACTGCAATCTGGAACATCATGGAAAACTTCAATCCCAGCTTTTTGACAGTCTGAGTCACAGTATATCACCAGCTGTGTTAAAAAAAACAACAAAACCGAAAATCACACCAGTAACATATAGTTTTCTCTTCCTAAGCTTTAAATATAGACAGGAACAGTAAAACTATTAAAATTGATCTTACCTTGCCAGGTCTGGGATTGATTTTACTTTGTCCATTTCTTGGAAGTGTCTAATAGACAGTGAGAAAAGAAAAATCACAAAAAAACTCAACAAAATCAAAAACATTTTCAATAAAGGTGCTCAGCTATAGAAAAAGGGCTAGTAGAACAAAACATAAGCTACTCTGAATAGTAAAAGCTGGTAACCTTTCAACTATACCTACTTACCACTTCAATCTCTACTTCCCCTTGCAGAGATAAAGTATATGCTGTTCAATGATAAAGATGAGTTTCAATGTCTAAAAACATCAAGCCATTAAGCATGATGTATTTTGAAGGAAAATATGAAAATACTGAGGGGTGCATGATGGCACATACATGTATGAGCTAACTAGTATAAGCAATTTTGTGATGAACACTTTGTAACAGGTTTTCTCAAAGAGTATGAGACTGTGCACTAAATGATAAACTAAAAATATTCAAAACAAAACACAATGAGGTACAGAAAATCTAAATCAGTGTTGAAGTCAGCAGTAAATTGTATGATGCAGAATATATGGGAAAGCTGTGGTTGCATCACGTCATCTTCAAATAAATAAAGCAAGCATTGAAATTATGTGTTTGGTTTCGTAGCAAGGACAGGAGTGCTCATTCTGGGACAGGGTCCTGCTCTTCTAGGAATTATTCACACAAAGAGAAAGACCAATACAGATCCTGCCCCTAAATAGGTAACCAGCAACATGTGCAAGGAATTAAAGAGAACACAGTAGTTAACAAGCAGAGCAGGCAGTGGTCGCAAGACAGCTCTTAAGCACCACCAGATTTTTGTAGGCATCATCAAGACATGTGGAAGCATGACCGGTTTTTTAGCCTGCGCTTCAATTCCTGTTAAAACTTGTTCTGTGTTTTGAGGAATGCCAAAGTCATTGTTTTGGGCTGGCCTTACTCTTTCCTTCACATTACCCACTAGCCATTGCATCACCATTTTCTTAGTCAGTGGAAGATGCACAGCAGGTACACCTCACAGAAACATTTTTGATTCCTAACTTGAGCAAAACAATTCAGGCAGCAACAGTGCCACAGAAATCCAGAAACCCTTCAAAGCCTAAAGGGATTCTCTCAAGTGCAGTCTTAGGTACTATAGTCCATAGGCACACTCCACTGCTATATCAGGCCTCCATACCCTACTGCAAAATTGAAACCCACTCAAGAACAACAGCTGAAGTAGCAAAAACCAAACTAAGACAGTACTGGACATCTAGCTTTAAATTCAAGATTTTAAATCCAAGCAGGACCATCAGAGTAAGAAAGTCTCTTTAACTGGTAAATCTAAACACTACTGTAAATAACCCCCTATTTTCCATTTCCACTCTAATTAGGGAAACTTCCCAGAAGAGTTTGAAATCTACATTCTCAAAATTGCAAGGTACCATGGATGGCTGTCTCCTGCAAGGTGACAAAGAAAGGAGCTGATTCTACTACCTCATTCCTTTTAGTAGAACTGTTAGAGCAGATAACCATTAGCTTCGGAAAGTATTTCTCACATTTCTTACATGCTGCTTCAATTCCACAGGTCACATTCATGTGGCTATTAGACTTTAGAAAACATATTTCTTCCCATGGTTCTTAGATCTCCTTATTATAGTTTTTCTCTCAGGTCACAACAAGAGCTTACATTAACAGAAACAGCAAATACTACAGGACATCGGCTCATCATCTTAAAAACAGAAATTACAAATATATTCCATATTAAAGTTGCTTGGAGGGGAAAACATAGGTCTGTCTTCAGTCATGAAGAACAGGTGCTTGTAATCAGACCAAGGGACAGCCCTCCATTGTAGCAGCACTTTCAGTAATCACTACTATCCAGTTATTAAAGTATTCTTAAAGAATATATATTTTTCCAATGCACAGGAATACAACAGAGGGCTAAAATAAAAAATTCGCTCTATTACTTATTTAACTGTACAATGGCTGAATGTCTTGCTGGAAGAGAAGAGCAATTACTTCAACAGAAGCTTTCTGAAGTTCACAGAAAGCATTCTACTAATTTGCAATAAAAATTAAAGTTAGCATAGGATTTGTTTCAATATAATACAAAATCAAGTATGAAGACATATTAAAAAAATGCTTTCCATTCATATTTGCAAAAAGTCTCAAAATAAAGACCCCTTAATCATGTTGACAGAGGTCATCTCATTTTCGTTTTCAGATAAAACTGGTACCATACCTAAGTTCACCTCAATGAATTTGTAATCTATATATATCCCAAAGAGGGGAAATAAAATAATGTATGCACATTGTCTTGAAAACATAAAAGCTTGGTAACTTTGCAGGCAGCTTTTTAAAAACACAATACTTACATCCACATCTAACAAACCAGGGGGCACATTTGATTCATATCTGCTTGTCCCTAACCAGCTCGAAAAACTTTTCTCAGGGTTGCCGTAGCTGGGCATTGGTAAGCTTAGTTCTTTTTTTGCATTGTCTGCTTGCAGGTACTTCTCCACAAAACTTGGAAACTTCATATCTGAAAGAGACTGAATTGCAAAATCAAAATTAACAGTCATGCAGCAGGTAAACAAACGTTGTTTCATTTCCTGAATGATCTTTATTACCTCAGATTTTTGAGGCATGATGAATGGCCCAGAAACATCCTGTTGTAAAGGAGGCATCCCTGAAGAGTCAGTTGCAAAAGCTGTTGTGTTATTTACTGAAGTGACAGAAGGGCTAAAAAACTTTTCTTTAGAAGACAGCAAGCTTGAGAAGAGGGAGCTTTTTTCAAGCCGTGATCTCTTAATTTCACCATCTGTACAATCAATGCTCTCTTTTCCATTTATTTCATGAGTAAAGGCAGGTTCCTCCCTACATGACTGCAGAGCTTTGAATATGATACTTTGCTCTGTTGATGCACGCTTGGGCCTGACTCTGGCTATTGTTTCCAGGCTTTGCATTTTAATTTGTTGTGCTGGTAACAGATCCTGTGTTTTTTCCCTCCTCAGTCCCAAACCAAAAGTAAATACACTAGGATCAAATACTTTCTCTAAGTTGTCTTCATGAATGGGAGGCATGGCAAAGTGGGGTGCTGGAGACTTGGGAAGCTTTGACCTCTTCTTTTTCTGGGGTAAACAAACTGAGCTGTCTAAGTTTTTTATTGTTTCAGCAAATTTCTTCATGTCAGATGGGGAATCAAAAATGCTGTCATCTTCAGCAGATCCATTACAGGTTTTGCCTGGGCTCTTCTGTGTATCGGTGGTGTGCTCTGATTCCAATACACTGTCTTGATTGCTGTCATCATACTGCAGTGCTGAAAAGTTCAAATCCCCTGGCTTTACCTTTTTATCTCCATTTTCCATCTTCTTAAATTCTGATCTGGAAACCTGATGAGATGGTAGAGGATATTTATCATTATTGCAAGGTGATAAAGCCTCTGTGTTTGGCAGCACTTTTTCTTCATTTCTATGGAATTCTGAGCTTGTGTAACTTCTTTGGTAGAAAGGATCTTGAGCATTTTCACTTTTAACAGGTGAGTGCAAAGACAGTTTAAAAGGTGAACCTTCTTTCTTTGCTGTGGTTAATTCTGGTTCTGGTTGCTTCAGAGAGATACTACCAGCATCACTTTTGCTGCTTTGGTTAAAAAGGGATATGGCAGCTTTTACTTTGAGTTCTGCTGTCTTCCCAATATCATCATAAGAGGCAAAGTTTTCTTCACTCTTGCCTTTTAATTCTGCAGTGTTTTCTTTCTCCAGTGTGCCATTCTCAAATAACTTCTGGCGACTGCTTTGCTTATTTAATGTTTTATCAGGCTGTTCATTCTCTTTAGGTTGTTTTCCAAATTTCAGCTTTGCTCTGCCAACAAATGTGCTTGGTACAGCACTCGTTTTTGAAGCAGGGATTTCAGAAGGCCTCTGGTTCTGGTTAGCACATTTGTTTTCAAACAAGGAAATTTTGTTGGCAATGTTGCTGTTAGTTTTATTAACTGGTTTTTCAAGAGTGTCCTGCTCACTTTCTAAACTGTCTTGATTCGTAGGTGTTTTAAAATTCAGCTCTATGTTCTTCGGTTTGGCTGGACTACAGGAGGCAAAGTGACACAGAGTGACATCTTTAATTAATCTTGAACAGGCTTGTAACAATTTTCAACACAATAAAATGTAGAATTATAAACCGCAGACTTACTTTAAACTTTGATATCTCAAAAGGAATCAAGTAAAAGAGGAGTAACTACATGGATTAAAAAAATTAGACACTAAATAAGGAGTATGTATTTCAAACATGTATTTAGTTCTTTAAGATTAGTCAAACAAACACAGCAGCCTACAGCCTCTGCAACTGAGGCAGAGAACTCAACTACTTGTGACTGACAGACATTAAAATTTAGTAGTGAATAGGCAGAATAAATTATAAACATGCAATTCCCTACAGAGTTTAGAAAACAAATCCCAATTCATTAAGGTGATAATGAGTTGGTTAACATTTGCATATTCTCTTCGATGAGTTTTGAAGACATCTGCCCAGATTCTTTGCAGCCTTTACACCTACACTATGGAAGCAACCTCAAATTGAGTGAAAGAACTCTTTCAGTCTCATGAATGCTTGCAGAAAGTGTTAGCTGTCCCCAAGCACTGCATCAGCACCTTGGCTAAGCAAACACCACATGTGAGGACTCTTCCACTTCCTTCAGTTAAACTTAGCTAACAATTTAAATTGTGTAAACCAAGCCTAATAATTTTACAATAACTGAATTTGGAAACACAAAACTTTTCTATCAGAATGGACAGAGAAGCACATACAAGAACATGCACACAGTACTCCTGTGTGCATCAGAAGGCTGATGATGCACAGCTGAGTGTTTCAAGCTCTTTTCTCTGAATACCTACAACCAGGAAAAATTATTTATCTGTGTAGCTTGCTACTGCACACTGTACATTACGACCAACTGTGAGAATGCAAGACAGATGGCTTCAAAATTTATCAGTCAGATCTAAGGAGTGCAAAGGAGCCCACCATCACCTCAAAGACAGTCCTGTTCTCCAAAGAGGAATCTGGGGACACTCAGCAGTAGGAGGACAGGCAAGAACTGCCCTATGTGAAAACTGACAAAAGTGGGAGATAAAAAGAAAATAGCTTGCAGCAATCTCCAGTGTCCCAAGTACTCTACCAATCAATACATGATTCTGGTGTTTAAGTGCTTTCTTCTTTCTTTTACCTACATAAACTGTGTTCACTAAGTTCTCAGGCAGCTCTTTAGCCCAAGAAAGAGGTGTGAGATATATGAACAACACAAAAAGTGAGATGCTTTCCCCTCTTCCTCAAGTGATCCATCCCACATAAGAAATGAAACCCTTCTAATCCAAGACTCTCCATTGTACAAGCTTTATTTCTTGGGAATACCATGAGGAACAAACTTACTGAAATAACAGGAGGATTCGAGAATAGTTACCTACGAATCTATACAGAGAGTAACTGTTAAAAATCATGGAATCATAGACTATTAACAGGCTGCAATGGATCTTAAAATATCACCTAGCCCCAACTCCCCTGTCATGGGCAGGGACACCTCCCACTAGACCCGGTTGCTCAAAGCCTTATCCAATCTGGCTTTGAACACTGCCAGAGATGGGGCATCCTCAACCTCCGCACACAACCTTTGGTAGTATCTCACCACCCTCACAGCAAAAGGTTTTTTCCTAATATCCAACACAAATTTCCTGTCTCTCAGTTTGCACCCAGTACTCCTTCTCCTATCACTACAGGTCTTGGCAAAGAGTCCCTTTTCAGCTTCCCTGTAGACCCCCTCCCCTTCAGGTACTGGCAGGTTTTTATGAGGCCTCCATGCAATTCTCTTTGCTGAGAAGCCCCAACTCTCTCAGCCTGTCTCCATAGGGAAGGTGCTTTGTAGCCTCCTCTGGATTTGCTCCAACAGTTCCATGTCCTTCTTATCATCATGTCATTTCAGAGAAGCCTTCCCAACACTGCTCCCTGTAACTACCAGCCTACTCAACCTGGTTCACAACTGGAAGGCTCTTATGAAGAATGCATGATCAATAAAAGAGGAAATAGCAAACTTAAAATCCACTGGCCATACTTCAGATAGGTGCTAATAAAACACACTTGGAAAACTTAAGGAAAAACAGAAAAATGAAATATTCCTGAAAGAGGGAAGGTATGAAGGGAACTATCATACAGCATAAAATTAAATATATTAAGGCACTGCTTTTCATTTGAACTACAGTTGTTTTTTTCCTAAACTTTTAAAAGTTAAATTGTTCCATGACTTTTCTCTTTGGAAAACTAATACAAGTTGAAAGGGACCTCTAAAGATCAGCTAGCCCAACTTACTTCCTACTCAAAACAGGGACAGCTTCAAAGTTAGATCAAGTTTGGGAAGGCTTGAATAACTTCAAGGGTCAAGATTTCACAACCTTCCTAGTGAAGCATTGCAGCAGGGCAACCACAGTTGCTGTGAATTATTTTTGCCTTATATCCCATTAAAACTTTACTGTTACAACTTGCAGCTGTGGCTATTGTCCCTTCACTCCACAGCTCAGGGACAAATCTGCCTCTGCCTTCTCTATAGGTAGTGAGAGATGACTGAGGTCTACCTGTATCCTTCTCTTCTTACAGCTGAAGAAAGCAAGCTTCTTCAGCTTCTCCTTATACATTATTTGCTCCAGAACTGTCACCTTCTTTAATGTCTCACTACTGGACTCATTCCAATTTGGGAACATATCTTAGAGCAGAAGAGAGATGGAAGGGAAGGAAGGACTACAACTCAGCAGAGTTACCCAGACATAGACTCATGAGCACCAAGTGTCTTGTCCTTTGACCTGCCAGCTATGCTCCTGCCTATGGAGCACAGCACAGGCTCAGCCTTCACCTGGTACAATGATGCACTACTGACAAGGGCTGAATTTCAGGTCACCAGGACCTTTCATATCCTTTTCCAATCAGAGAGGAAAAAAAAAAAAAAAGTACTTATCCTTTTCTTTTACCTGTATTTCCAAGAGGTAACACTAATGGCCAAATTATTTCAACAAATTCTTTCCCATACCACCCTTTTGTCAGCCTGTCACTTGCGCTACTAAATGCATTTATTTCAACACAACAACACGTATCTTCCCCATAAAATCTGTGTCTCTCTGTATGCCCTGACACAAGCAAGTTTAATGGCTAACAGTGATACTCATCAGCCACACTTAAAACCTATTTTAAATGAAGAGCTCACCCCTCAAAGGTATAGTTTTAAGCTTTGCAAATTTATGCAGAAACAAGCACTTCAACACTTTGTATTTTGTATTCCACAGTATTTCTGCACGACAGCATCAGCCAAACAGCTGAGACCAAAGAGCATGAGAAAGCTCAGCCGTGCAGCTCCACTTGCCACAGCTGGCCTCCCTAATCTTTTCATTACACCTTTTCAAAACTACAAAATCCTGATTTAAAATACAGTGAAAAGATGCACTTAATTGCAAGAACTGAGTTTCTAAGTTTGTTTAGAAGGAGATGTTGTTTGAGAGAATCCTTTAAGCCTCTCATCTTGTATGGGGAAAAAACAGTACAAATGCTTTCTTACAAAGAGTCCACTGTGGCTGATTCTTACTACCCATTCCTGATCTGCAATGCCAGGAACAAGCAGGCACAAGAGAAATACCAATGTCCTTCTCTTTGGCTACACCTTGCAGCTAAACTGTGGAGGCAAGCAGTTAAACCTCTCCCACAGTCAAAAATGGAAGGTGAGTCACACACCAAGCATGCAACTGGTGCCAAAAAGACACTGATGCCAAAATATCAGATTGAGGTGAGCAAAGAAAAATGGCATGTGAAAAGAGAAGAATAATTCAACAAGTAGGCTTAAATACAAAGGCAGCTACAAAACCATGTCTGAACATAAAGTATGACAACCAAAGCCAAGTTTTCCGCTGAGCACATCAAAGTAACTACTGCCTGAGGTTTTATTTCCCAACTAAGATTTACCATCAACCTCATTTTAGTCTCAAATCTGATAGGTTTTCCTTTCAAAAACTAGAAGCAAAGTATCCTGTAACTTTCAAGTTATCCTGTACACAGACGCAAATGGAAAAGAGAGAGAAAATGCTATCGTTATTTAGAGGGAACCTGCATTTTTGGAGGGGACTGGAAAAACTGACTTGTTTTGAAATTGTGTCTAAAGAAACTTGACTCCCAGAATTGGCACAATGGCATAAGTAAGAGACATCATGGATTTTTAAGGGAAAACTACTTGTATTATATAAAATCCATCTTACAAGGGGCCAAGGAATCTCTAAGTAAATGGGTATTTTTCAGCCAGAAAGGAATTAATGTGAACTACCTAACAATGACTTTTTAACCTTTGAAAATGAAAATGTTATCTGTTCAAAACAAAAACTAGAGAACAAAACCACACTGTCTTCTAGTGATGGCACTATTTTTTCCTTTCCCTTTTACAGCAGCTTAATCCACATCCAGGTTTATAGTTCAAATGTTCTAATGAATGACTATAAATTATACCAGATCACTGAGCATGTAACTCTGGCCAAAGAAATGGTGCGGTGCTGTGCAATGACAGCTATCAGATGCATCAGAAACCTTGCAGGCAGCACAGCAGTCCCCACCCAGGGCTAAAGTTCCTATGGCAGCAGATAAGGCCAAGACACAGTGTCACACACCCCACAAAATGGGATGAAATAGAACAGGCTGTTTATTCCTTAAAATTTGGGTCTTTTGGACAGGGTATTTATCTGTTACTTTACGAGTACAGTAAAAGATAATTCACTGTACAGCAAGCCCAGGAGATAAAAAAAAGGAGAAAAGTGGAGAAAAAAATGAAATCCAGCTATGCAGGTGTTGATAACTTTATTATCACTAATGACAGTGACACAGAGAAAAAACAATATGAAAGGTACCTTTCCTTTGAAGCTGTGAAGATACAAACGCAAGAGTTTTAAGATTTGTGATCTATACTGCCAGATGGCAAAGCATCACCAAATACAAAAATGCCTCAGTTTAACTTTTGATATTAGGCTTTTTCAACTTAAGTTACAAATTAACAACTCAGATGCAGAGTATTGCAAATTATGCAAAGGAAATTGCTCCTGTGCTTCTCAGATGTGGGAAACATAAATGGAAACAGAGGTGTCTCTTAAACCATCTCGTTGAGCCTCCACATCCCTCCAACACAACAATTATGAACACTCAATGTACCCCAGGTGGGCCTACAGGATTCGGTGTACCCCGACACCTGTAACTGAACATGCTGGAACGAGGAGTGTAATAGCACACAGTACACAGCTGTGACAACCAAACAACAGAGATGAATAATGCAAACAAATCATTCCCTGTGGATGAGAATGCAACAGTATCAAGTAGTCGATCGCTGGTCTCATACTAGTGATAACAGTGAAATTTATAAATACAGCTGCTTCTTTGTAATCTAAGGAAAGGTTTGATCACCTGCTCGACAGAAACAGTTTCTTCAAGTGTAAAATCAAAAACTGAAAACCAATATATGCATAATTCTGCAAACACCTGATGTTATTCACATGCATCAAAATTTATATGATTCATCCTGCCCATAGGTAAGAAAGAAGCCTTATGTATTCAAATCTCTGTGATCTTTCATATCATTTGAATGACCAAGTTCTACATTTCTTCATAAAATAATAGCAGAACTTAGGCTGCTTCACAGAAAATTCCAACACATTTCTTATTTGAACATTTTCACATACAAACCTTCAACCACATTACGATTTGGTGTCAGAGAGAAAAATTACATTAAGGTCAATGATAGATGAATTAATCTGATCCGTAACAATGACAACTGAGCACTTTTTATATATGTTAAATTATTACATATAATGGAATTGACAAAGACATTCCCTATCCATTAAAAAAATAAAAAAGGAATCTAATAAATGTAGACTACAGTGCTTGTTAAGTAGCAGCTTTAATTATGGCTTTTTTTTTAAAAAAAGGCAGTTTTTGACTGACAGTAACAATTTAGACAGGTAACAGATACACAGCTAGTGTTGCCATAATGTTGCCATAATTCTAAACACAGACACAAGCAAAATCACAGCTACAAGGACAAGGTAAACTAGTTTGTTACTTACAGGCTAATCTTTGTCGTGACTGTTCTGGAAGCATCCAAGCTCTTCAGCTTTGAGGTGTCTAAATCAGAATTTGTCTGTCTCTCACCTGACAGACACAGGTCTCCATTTTTAATCCCATCAGTATGCAAGAAAGCTCTTCCATCTGGACTATTACCATGCTTTACTGCCTTGGTATCATTTCTGCCTTCAGCAAAAGCAAAGGCATTGTCTTCTGTCTTAGCAGCCAAAGAAGCTTTTGGAGACTCCAAACTGTCTTCCCCAAAAGCCACAGGTATAGCTCCCTTTTCCACTGAAGTTCTTTTTGTTACTGGGTTAGTCTCTGGCGATGCTAAAGGTTGCCTTTTTGAAGAGTAATCTTTCACCTGACTCTTCAAACCGGTAGGGGAAATAGGTACAGTATCTGACTGATTCTTTTTATATGATCTTCTCCTTGCAGATGTTGTGCTTGAGATCTGCTGCTTGCCCTTGTCAGCCTCAGCTTTAGATGCCCCTTTGTGAGCAGATCCAACTTTTAGGTCCTGATTACTACCTGAGGAAGAGGAATTTCTTTCAGGAGTCTGTTGAAGAGACCTCACTTTTCGTTCAGAGTTTATTATCTTGTCTGAAAACACCTCAGAATGGGCATCATCTTCAAAAATGGATTCTTCTTTTGCGGTAATCTCAGTCTGGTTTCTCTCTCCATTTGGAATGTCACTAGATGACTGAGACTTTCTCCGTTTTCCAGATCTTTTACTAGCAGATTTTTTATCCATTGTGTCCAAATCACTACAAATTTCTTCTGGTTTAAGAGTCACGGGTTCATTAAGGAGTTCGTCTGTTTTTCTTAGATAGATATCAACTGTTAACACTCTAGCAGAATATGCGTGTTCACTCGCTGCAGATTCCAACTCGTATGGCAAATCCTTTGGTTTTGCATGCCCAGGCTCCTCAGACACCCACGTGCTCACAAGCTGCTTGTGACTTAAGATACTCTTTTCTAAGTCTTCACTAGACAAATTTCTCAAGCTCTGTATGAAATCTGGAGTTGTGGAATTATTTATATCTGTGACAGATTCTTTCTCCAATCCTAGTGTTTCCACATTCAGGCTGCTCTCACAAAAAGAGTTTTTAATGGTTTCACTGCTGCCGCTCCAATCTGCTGACCACTCACTGTCAGAAGAGACTCCCCTACTACTCCATTCTGAAATTGTATCGTGATACAGTGGTCTTACTTCCCCACTGAAATTATATTCCTGTGCCTCAGAAGGGGCACTTACGTTTCTCACTTGTTTCTGTACTTGAGGAGCTTCGTGTCCTTCTCGGAAGTGCCTACAGTACACTGCCTGTGCCCCGTGAGGAGAACCTGACTTCTCTCCCTTATGATGTGAAGTGTGTTCTACTGAACTTTTGACATTCTTCCTCTTCCCTGTACCAAACAAATTTCCAAGTCTTTCCAAAACAGGTTTCTTTTTATTTTCTTCTCTGGAAGAATCTGGAAGGTGTGAGGTGGACTACAAAACCAAACAAACAAACATTTGGTTAATGTCAAAATTGTTTCTATAATACATTTATTTGTTTTTGGACAATGTGAATGCAAACAAAACAGTTTACTAAACAATACTAGCTCTTAAAAAAAGAACAAGAACAACAAAACTCTTGAAAAACTATTAAGACTCCACGATGCTTCTGAATATTTTTGCCTGCATTTATTTACAAGTGAGTTCATCCTGCCTTATAATGGCAGTTTTATATGGCCCAAATGTCAAACTTTTGCACCATTAATTAATGTCACCCAAAGTGTTACAGAAAAGGATCCTGGTGCCTGCAAGACCAAGGTCAAACTTCATGGTCAAAACTTTCCTTACAAACACAAGAGTGGGGAGTTTAACTCTCTCTCCATACTGACTGAGTCAGTTTTCACACTTGTGCCAGTAGAGAACAGCTTCAAAGGTCTAAGTTGTCTTAAAATTCATACATTTCTCATTAATGAAGTTCAGTAAATATCTGGCTTGTGTTTTGGGCTAAAAACCCCAGTATTATACAAGCCACTGCATCATTCAGTGAGCGTTACTGGGTCAAATACTACCCTGGATTACTCTTACTGAAGTTCTGCCTTACAACTTCTAATTAACATGGTAAACAGGAAACACGCAACAGCATCGCCGAGTACACATGTATATTTGCATTTTAATACATTAGCCCTTTTTACATGCCGGTACGATGAATACTTGTTTTGAGACGTCTATTTCAAAACACCGCGAGTATTTTCTACCCCGGCGTACCAGACCTCCCGAGGAGAGTTGGTTCCCTCGGCAGCACGGACCCTGCTCCGGCAGTTTCCACCTTGTTTCTTGCTGCAGACGCCCAGCTCGCCTGCCAGTGCCCAGCGCACCGACAGTGCCCGGGGTCCCACCAGCTCCCAGGGCGAGCCGGCGCCGAAGCCCCCGCGCCCCCCGCGGCCGCCGATCCCTTCCCCGCAGGTACGGCTGCGGAGAAGCGGCCCAGCACCATCTCACCGGAGGACTCACGGCCCCCGTCCCGCGCGTTACCAGGAGGGCGAAGCCACCCTGGGCTGCCACTGTCCTCCCCCCAGTCCCAAAACGGGACAAGCAGGAGGAAAATGCCGTGGTGGTCTTTGCCCGCCGCCAGCCGCGCCGCGACCTCGCCTCACCTCCTCACCCCGCCAAGCGCCCGACACTCACCGCCCGCCTGGGCTGGGCTCGGCGGCCCCTGAGCGAAGCCGCCGCACGCACCCCGCCGCTACCCACACGGCTGCCCCGGCGCCGGCCGTCTGTGCGCTCCGCCTGGGCCCGCCCCCGCAGCCCGCCCCGAGCCACCGCCCCGCCGCGGGCACCGGCTCTACCTGGCCAGGCCGCCCCTCCCGGCCGCGGAGGGAGGGGCGGAGGCAGCGCTGGACCGGCCCCCGGCCAGGGCCGCGGGGCAGCGGGAAGCGCGGGCGCCCCCGGCCACGGGTGAGGCCGCTGAGGGGGCGGCGGGGCGCGAGAGGGCGCCGCGCCCCGTACGTGCCCCAGCAGCCCGCGCTGCGGCCGCCGCCTTGTTATTGAGGGCAAAACGCCGCCCCGGGCAAAACCGACGCCCTTTGATGTTGAGGGAGAAGCAGCGAGGGTTGGAGGCGGGCGGTTCGCGCCGCCGCCGTCCCGGCGAGCTGCAGTGCGGGCTGCCCGGGCTGAGGGGCAGCGCAGGGCAGGGGCACCGGCTCGTCCCCGCCCGGCTCGACGGCCGCGGGGCAGCGCAGCGTGGGGAGCCGCCGCGACCCGGCCGCCCCCAGCTGCCGGCCGCTCGGAGGTGCCGGGAGCAGGCGTGGCTTTCCCCGAAGCCCGGGAAGTGCGCGGGGGCCGGCACCGCCCGGCCGCCGGGGCCCCTGTGGGACATCTGGGTTCAAAGCCCTGCGGGGAGGTGAACCCGCATCTTCCACCTCGCCCCGGCGGGAGCGGCTGGTTGCCGTCTGTGCCGGCTGACTGTGCCTGGCCGCCCCGGGCACGGCTGCGGGCGGCCGGGGCTCCCCCCCCCCGGCCCCGGCCGGACCGGCCTGAGAATGACTCCACGGCCGAATGGTGCCGGCGCTCTCCCCGGGCGCTCAATTAGTACTTAATGTTTAATGAATGCTCAACTAGTCCTCTTCTAATTAACGCTTAATGACTTATATGAGGTGGAACAGCTTCAACAGGAAGGACCACGCAAGGCTCACTTCGGAGCGTCTGAGGGCCCAGCGCGGAGGCGGGGGAGATACGAGGTCAGCCTGCCTGCAGCTGGCCGGGGTGCCCGGCCTGCGGTGTGTCTGGCCCTTTGGCTACTGAAGAAAATAAGGTCCTTGGTTTTTTTTTTTGGGTTTTTTTTTTTTTTGGTTTTTTTGTTGTTGTTGTTTTTTGGGGTTTTTTTTTTGTGGAGTCACTTCCTCCTCCAGCTGGAAAAGTGTTATTTTTTTCTTAATCAACAGCCTACACAGTTGAAGCCACACAGAACCTACTTAATGCCAGTGCAGCAGGCAAGGCTTGCCCAAGCAAATGAAAAATAACAAAAACCATGAAAAACACAGAGCCTAAATTGGGGAAGATGTAGAGCTGACTTACAGTGCAGTCTAACAGAAATACATGGAACCCTTGTCTTTGCCTACCTCTCTTAACCAATGTCACTCATTCAACTGACAAGCAGCTGTACCACCACCCAAGACCTGTGTCCTCACACAGTTATCTTTCACCAGTGGCCTTCAAATAGGCAAGTCTATGGTCATTACCTAAAGCTTAAGTTTTTTATTGTTGAGGTTTAGGTTTTACTAGACAGTGAAGTAATTTACTAATGAGAAAGTTGATGGCTGTCTTTTTCTCCTCCCTTTGAGGACTTTTTTCAACCAGCAGAACCAAAACAATTAAGTAAAGACCAACATTAAGAACTGCATTAAGTTCATACAGCTCAGACAGGTAAAGTGCTTTAGCGATAACAAAACCAACTATAAATTTCCCTATCAGATGCAACAATAATGAATAACACAGCCCAATTACTAATTTCTTATTCTATGTATGTATTGCCAGTACTAATTAATTATAGGGAACAGATAAGATGGCAATAATGAACATTGCTAGCTAAAACAAGCAAAACTAACTTTTTAAAAAACAGAATTTTTACCCTTAATGCAAGCTAATAAGGAATGATACTGATTTCTCTGAAAATTCATAATAACTAGAAGTGTGAGGAGGATGGCTATATTGTTCATACTAAAAACTGTTTTGGAACACCAAAACTGGGGAACTTTATTATGGTGTCAACCAGCATATTAATATTTGGATGGAAATAGCTGTCAGTCTTCTAAATTAGTTGGAACTACATTATCAACCTGACCGTCATTATTACACTTGCTGTCAAGTTTTTAGTTTGCAAGATTACACCTGGAAAAATTAGTTATTTGAAATGGGAATCTGTATTTCTCTCTTCCCAGCCACTGATTTGCATAAAGTCCATGGGAACTTAATTATCATTGAGACGTCTCCCCCTTACAAACATAGCTTAAACTACAACCAGCAAGTTCAAAAGGTGTTGAATGGAAGTGAGGAGGGACAGCCAGCCAGTCCAGTCACATAAGCCTTGTTTCCTCGGGGAACAAGGCTAAAGATTTTTCCTTGATCTTGAAATAGCTGCCCTATGTAAACTGTTTTGAAGTAATTTCTTCATACAAAGTACCTTAATTATATACAGCTCTTTCAAAACACATAAAAGACCAGGTACTTGCCCTGAAGAGCTTGTATTTTAAGTCAGATAAATGTAGGTGAGCCAGTATTGCCAGTGCAAGAGGGCACAGAGACCACGCTTCTCCAGGGGCTCCGAAGTGGGACCCAGCCTACCAGAGCACAGCACGAGAATGCTTGACTTCCAGGCACCACACAAAAATGTTTGATTTCAGAAGGCAAGAAGTACCCTTGCTCTGCAGATCAGGCATCTTCAGCGTGTTTATGCTCAAGCATTCTTACTCTTAGAACATTAGCTGCTTGAGAAATACCTGATCAAAGGCATTGGCAATTGAAAAATCTAGAGGACCTGCCTATCCATTCCTTGGACTATGGGGAGGAAGCCATTTCAAGCACTCTGCATGAACCTTGAAAGCCATGTTCTAATCTGAAAGCAAAATGACACTGCCTTCTTAACCAAGAAATGTAAATCTTGTTTGTATTTATATTCATACCTGTTTATGCTAGCATTAAAATATTTCCTCTGTTTTTGGCTGGGTTTTTTTTTTTTCTCATTAGCTAATGTGAGTTGCCACAGCCAAACCCCTAATTTAACAGTGAATTAAACATGTGCTTTGCTGGTCTCAAGTGAAAAGAGAGCATAAGCTACTATGATCTGTTGAATCAAAACTTCAGGATGTGTCTTGAGGGATCAGTTGGATGCTATTTTCTTAGATGAGTTCATCTGAGTCAGCTGAACATAAATGAAAACACTTCTTGGAGCACACATTAGAGAAAAAAGCAGTATTTTTACTAGTCATTAGCAACTTTGTGGTAACTAATAGATGGTAATATCTAGTGTGGACAGTTCTTTAATTTAAAAATTTATTTTTCCAGCATATGTTCATCTTCAGAGGGTAAAAAAGCAACAAACCATTTAGTGAAGAGTAACTTTGAGCTTCATTATTCATTAGAAGGTCATAAATAACTGGACTTCAAGTAAATGAAAACTTCTGAGACCCTTCTATCTTCAACAATTTTTATACTTTAAGACCTTTACAAATTAATGCTAAAAAGCCAGTAACATCAAGTGTCTTTAAATCACACTCTCATAATTCACCCAACCATGAGAAACAGAAAGCCTTGAAGTTCTAGCAGTCACATGACATACTAAAAAGTGCTTTAGCCAAAAACATTTAAATAAGTATACTATTACTCTTCAGGCTTTAACATTCTGCAGAGACTAAGACTCAGATATCCCACACTACCAGTGCCGGGCTTTGTGAGGCTGAAAATTGCTCTGGAGTACTGCTGGCTCAACATGCTGTGAAAGTATTAGTAGAAAAACTGGAAGGAACAATGTACAAATCAAAGCTAAGAGAAAGAAAAGTCTGAGAAGCACAAGACCCACTTGTACCCTCAAGTCGTACAGAGAGAAGTTTTCACACCACTCTCCTACAGGTGAGTGCCATAGCTACTGGCAGAGAGAGAGGAGTGAGTTGCAGATGGAAATAAAGGCTTGGTACCTATGTTCTTTTAAAAGCATGGAGAAAAAATATACTTAACAAAACATTTGACCTGAGTCAATTCTTGTTGTGATTCACTGAAGGGAAAAATGCAGTTGTATTTTAAGTTAACCTAAATGATCTCTAAACTTAACCAGTTTAATTGACTGTCAATCAAATGGATTTGAATTACTTCAATTCACTATACTCATTGTTCATTGTTTAATCTGACCCTTCACAAAGACACAAAGTGGGGGTTGCTATTAGGAAAATATGACTTACGTTATTTTAAATCCCAAACTGCCTTATTCTGAATACCAAGAGTTTGGCATATACTCTTTAAACTTTTTTTAGTATTCCTTTTACGTATACCACGTTCCAGGTTGACAGTGTCCTCTTCAGAGAGAAAAAAAACCGCTTTCAATTTAACAAGTCCACTCTAGCACAGAATTCACTCCCTGCCTCTGCCAGCTCTTTGACTGCTATGCAGATAGAGGATATAAACAGCAATAACTGGATTTTAAACAATTTCAGATTTACCTGAACAATTTGCAGGGAATGCATTTATTTAGATCCATGAACTTACCTGAATAAGCAAGGGGCTATAAATGTGAGACTGGAGCAGAGGGAAGTGGAAGTGGAACAAACATAAGTTTTCTGAACAGTCATATTTTTACACAGACTGTATTTTCTAGTAAGCCAGGATATTTTAGTGGAACATTTCATATCTTCAAGAGAACAGGACCTGCCTACTTCCAATTTATTTTTTCACAATAAAAATAATTTTTTAGTTCAAACATACATTGAAAATTGACTATTTTGTAACAGCATATAGATTAATGAGACTAATTAATGAGCCTGCATGTTTGATGGATTTTTTGGAAAGGAAATGTTTATATAAATTGTTTTATCCCATATTATTTCTTAGGTTACCAACACCAAGATTTAGATATTGGATGCATTAGAAAAGAACAGCAAAACTAAAAGGAGAAAAACATGCAAAATCAAATGAATGGAAATCTTCCAAAAAAGCTCAGGGAAGACAAAGAAGCATTGATAAAATGAAATAGATCCTTACATGAGTATTTAGGAGAGGAGGGAGATAAATAAGAACAGGCATGTCAGAAAAGGCATGTCTGCTCCCATCTCCTCTTCCCCAGAGCTAGTTATTTCCATAAACTAAAATCTTTCCCCCCTCCACTTCTGTCAAGAGGAGAAGCTGTCAGTTTTAGAAATGCTCTATAAAACTAATGGAGATCAGTTGACTTTATGATTTTAAAAAAAATAACTGTGTATTAACATGAAGATTTCTGGGGGGGTTTAAAAAAGGAATAGAAGAGAGTGTTTTTTGCCTTACCATGATGATGATAATTCTTTCTGCTGTTTACAGAAGAATAAACAAACTATCGTGTGTGAGATGCAGTCCTGTGTGCCACTAACCAAACCCTTTTTCTTAGCAATCCTCCCACGCTTTAACCCCTTCTTTCTTCTGGCAGCACTCAGGTTAAAAACAAGCAAAAAAAAAAGGAAGTAGTATCTGACTTGAGCCTTTCCAACTGATTAAGTCATTTGGCAGACAAATTAGAGCTATGAAAGGGGCTCAATTAGAGGATAGGAAAAAGAACTGCAGAAGGGTGGCAGCAAGTCCTTCAGTAAGCAGCTCTACAGAAGCAGAGAACATGTTGCAAAGAACTACAAAGTTAGTGTTGGGCAAGCGCCTTACGTGTATTAATTAACGTGCAATACCAGTGCATAGATACGCAACAGTAGGAGAAAAGATACCACACACGTTGGTTCTCACAGACCTCGCTACTGTTTTCTGATCCAAATTTAGGATGGCTAAAGAAAAAAAAAATCACATGTGCCTTTATGCAGAAAGAGATTGATTTATACTGGTATCCTTGGTTCTTCACCTTCCTAGGTTGGTATAGTAAATCTATATTTTTCAAGCTATTTGTGGTAAAATGGTACTAAAAAGGGACTTGAAAAAGCAGAAAAGAACTAGCATCAAAAGCAGGAGCAGGGATTATTCAACAATGAGTAACTGAGAGAATATTTCAACTCTCCTGAATCTGAAAGACATCCAGAAAAAATTATATGCAAAAAAAAGTATTAACATGAATGACTGCACTTGCAACTCTTTGTGTTTCAGTACAAGAGAAAGTGAGGAAGTTTGAAATGAGTTAGCCTCACATTTTCACTCTCAGGATTTTGAATCTTGCTGCTAGGTCAAAGCTGTATCATTAGATAATCTTGTTAGTGTAAAGATTCATCAAACTACCTCTTTCAAAGTAAAGAGTGAAAATAAACATATGCATGTTTTGTTCTAAGAGATAGGAACTTGAAAGTACTTTTTTGATAATCAATAAAGGATAAATGGCAAAAGCATTTTGAAGAGGAAGAATGTGGCTTGGAGTTAACTTTAAGTCTGCCCTAATCAGCAGCCACAACTAACAAATGTAACCCCTTTCCTTTTTTATTTCTGAATGCAATTCACAATGATAAAGAATGTATTACATAAGTGGTTTTGGTTTAGCAAGTCTCTTCTTATGCTTGTGGGTCTCTCTTCCGTTTTGTGAAAGCACACAGTATCCTGTCACTAACTCTAAATGGTGTATACTGGTTAGTATAGATTTAACATAAATTGTGTTATTTAGATTTATAGATTTAGCTTTCTGCAACACTTATTCCTTTTAGATGAAGTATTTGTGTGTAGTTACGAGAGCACAAATGAGCTCTTTCTTAAGCACCATCAATCTTCATCTCTTCCCCATGCTTTCACACAAAATTGTTGCTGTCAATAGGAGCTCAGCAGTCTGGAAAGTCTATGGAACTTGAAAAAGTCTTGCACATTACATTAAATGTTTACAAGGCAAAAAGGAAATAATCCTATGGAGCCATATATCTTATCAGTCTTTGCCAAACAGGGTGCTGATGTGGCTACTCTGTGCTGGCTTTTCCTGGGCATCTCTACATGACACTGCACCTGGCCTAGCCTTGAATCCTATAAACATTTCTGGGTGCTACAACATAACAAGGATATTAGGGTGTTAGAAAGCTTCCAAAGAAAGGTTACAAAGATGGTGAAGGATCTTGAGGAGAAGCTGTATGAGGAGTGGCTGAGGTCACTTGGCTTGTTCAGCCTGGAGGAGACTGAGGAGAGACGCACTGCAGTTACAAGTGGCAGCAAGAGGAGGGGCAGATCTCTGCTCTGTGGTGACCAGTGACAGGACCCAAGGGAATGACCAGGAGTTGTGTCAGGGGAGATTTAGGTTTGGTATCAGGAAAAGGTTCTTCACCCAGAATGTGGCTGGGCACTGGAACAGGCTCCCCAGAGAAGTGGTCACAGCACCAAGCCTGACAGAGTTCAAGAAACATTTGGACAACACTGTTGTGCACATGGTGTGACTCTCGGGGTGTCCTGGTGGAGCCAGGAACTGGACTTAGCCTTTCAACTCAGGATTCAGGATTTCAACTATGATTCTATGTAGCTGAAGAGTAAGGCAGAAATTCGAATACACTCCTGTGCCCAGTGGTTCTTTTTAGCTACCTCTAAGTGCTCAGCAGAGGAAGGTTATAGACTTATGGGCTATCTAGTCTCACAGTACTAGATAGGAAACCTAGGGCTCACCAGCAGTTTTCATTCAGTCTAGGGAACAGGGAGTTAAACTAACTAATGCACCAAAGTGTCCTTCAGCAGCTCTAGCTCTAGATACCTAAAAGTAACTCATTATGTACTTTGAAATTTATAAATCTGGTTATCTTTTTCTTGGGTAGCAGATAGTCTGAAACTATAAATGGAAAATTAAAAACCTTTTGCTAGCAACACAGGGACTTTCCCCAGGTCAGGCACAGTGTAATACAGGCTGTCACAGGTCAAGAGGCAGAAAGTCATCCTTGTGAGCACTGTGCTACTAAGGTGAGTCTGTTAAGGTGTGAAAGAATAAAGATAGTAAATAAACTGCAAATTGGACTGCTAATTTGATCAAAGCCAAATTTCATAAACAACAAAGTGAACTACATGTTTAACATGATATCTTTGGAAAGCTGATGTGATGGTCCTGTGACAGAAAAAAAAAGTGTGTATGGTTCTGACTCTGAAAACCATTTAGCAGCATGAAAAATGACAATATTTTAAAAAACTGTATTTAAATATGAAATTAATGTAGTCTCTCTTCTCCACAGAAGTTCTCATTAAATAGATTAAAATCATGTGATGTAAATCCTATTATACATTATACCAGGATATCATTTGGTACCTTTCAACTACAATGTGTCTCAAGTCCGCACTACAATATCAAGGTGCCCAACCTAGCATCTGTTTCAGAAAATTTGGGTTTGATAGGCTGTGTGCTTCAAAGAGACCTTTTATGAAATGTATAAAGTGTCTGCACTCCTTGATAACTTCTCTGATGTACTGATTTTCCCTCATGTACAAACAAAAAGTTTTTAAATACAAGGAACTATTATTACTAAAATACTTATCCTGATGTCATAAAATTGGCCGGATATCTCATTTTTACATCTAAATTACAGTACTATGACTAAGTGTTTATTCCAAGTAACAGTGTTCACCTAAGGCTTCCGGAACTCACTAAATTTATTTCTTACAATAATTATTACAGAGAACTTCCTCAATATTGGTTAGAATAAGCTTTATAAAACCAGTATGAAGAAAATGGGAATGACTCCAAACCCACTGGTTCCCTACAGTGTTGTGGGCAAAAATGTAAATCAAGCGGAATAGTCCTTCAAACTCTTTGCTTGTAATCCCACAATTACTTCCATATCGCAATAGTCTCCATTAAGCAAGAGGAACTTCTAAGAGGAATGTTCTCATTAAATGCCTTTTTATTTTTAGGTGTGTTTATTTTAGGCTCCAAACAGAACTAATTAATGCAGAAAGCATTAAAATAAACAATACGTCTGTCTAGAAAACAGATACATTATTACTTCTGAAGAAAAAAGGGAGATACATGTTTTCCTGCTATTACAGATGAATTACTACAGTCACGCTGCATTATGCTACTGTGCACTCAAACTGCTAAATGTTAGCTACTAAAGAGATACAACTACAACAGCATTTAAACTGCACCACTACCATTGGTGGGTAATTGGATGAAATTTCTCATTCCTACTTGGTATTAAAAAAACCCACATCATGTGTGGGTTCTCTAAAAATATATTTTGTTGATTAACAATAACGCAAGAGGGAATTAGATCAAACTGGATTAAACTGTAGAGTTCAGAAATACCTGGATTTCCAGGAAATGTCAAGAAATACAGTGAGTTATTGATTCCGCACTTGAATTTCTGAAGTTGTTAGTTTGGATATAGGCCAATCAAACATACCCTATGATTGTCTTTGGTGTCTGTGGCTTAGAACAACAGATTTGACAAAGGTACTTTTAAAGCTAACCCTTAAAAGCATCATGATTAACCACAGTTTTAGCTCCAACTCTTCTAGAGTTCGGCTCAAACTATTTTAGATTACTTTTTAAATAAATTAAAGCAAAACCACTCCATTAGCAACTTCTGGAGTCCCCTTTGCATAAACTCGCTCTATTATTTGTTGGTGCTTTGGAATGCAGGAGGGAGGTGGTTGTCTACCATGAAAACCTGGCAGACAACAAGCGTTTCCTGTATGCAGAAGGCAGGCATGAGTCCTCTCCTGTTCCTAATCTACTGCTTCCCTCCCATGCCTTCTTGGCACCTGTTGGGAAAGGCTGGGAATATAAATCTCTCCTACTCTGTATGTTTTTTCTCTAGCTACCTACCCTTTTTCTCTGCAAGCGACTCCATCATTTTTCCCTTCTGCAACTCATGCTTTCCCAGCTGGCCACACGGTGAACCTGACAAAGCTCTTCAGTTTCCCAGCTGTGCACAAGGCTCTGAACAGCAGCCAGCAACAAGCAGGGGGAGCATCTCTCTTGCTTGGCAGACACTTGGAAAAACACCCTCACAAACTGTCTACACATCTCCCATGTCTGGAAAGTGGGATTCTTTTTCAGGTCCAATAGTCAGAAATTTATCTAATAAAAACTGTCTGACACACCAGACAAAAAAAACATACTCTTGGTGTTTCCAGAAGCAAAACCATCAAAACTCCCCTGGAGAAGAGGGAGAGGAAATATCTTGAATCACCTCTGATGAGACTTCTAAAATCACAAATTTCTCCAGAGGAAATGCAAAAAATACTAAACAGATCTTGATATTCTTTTTATCTGAACTGTGGCTGCTAAAATTTATGGTGTAGTTTGTCAGATTTTTCAGACTTTTCAAAAGCTAAACTTTTAAATCTCTATTTTCCTCTGAGAAAATTTTTTTTTTTTTTTTCCCCCAACAAATATACCCTAGAAAGCAAATTGGTAAACAGAAAAGAAAAAAAAAGAGGGGGGAGGAGAATTGTAAAGATAGGAGAGGAAAAGAAGATAAATTTTCATTTGCACGTCACAAGATATGATTCAGAGGAAATTATGATGTCAAAGTTCCATCATAAAAATGCAAAGTTTGTAGTAGAAAACATTATATTCTGTTTAAATCTTTAGACATTATTTGTAACCACTACAAACTGAAAACTTACCTGGTGAAATGTTATCCACTATGATTTTGAAAATTACATGAACAATACTAGCTTGTAGGAATGGTAGATTTTTTTTTTTTACAATCTTTAAATCTTATTCAAACAGTAGTTTAGGCAGTTTGGTTTTTCAAGTGGATCATGCTTTGCTTTTGCAGATCTTGAGCCATAGCAGGTGGAGTGCTTGTTTTAAAGAGGTAAATGAAGAAGCATTCCAGCTTATTCACTGTAATTCAGCTCTTGAGACAATAAAACCAGAAATACGAAGTTTTTCATTACTACCCTCTTCAAACCCATTATTACACTGCAGCTGGCACTACAGTGCAATAAATTACACATATATGTATGCATACACACATTCCTAATTGTCATACGCATTATATAGCTTAAAAAGTGGCAAAAGCCTGGTCAGGAGGAATGGACTATTAGCAAAAGCTTTGTGTCGCAACCTCCTCAGATCTGAGGGTGCTCAGGTGTACTGTGAGCCACCTGGTCACGTAGCATGGCAAAATGGAGAGGGCCACACCCAAGAAGAGAGCAGAGCTAGCTGCCAAGGTCCTGAAAACCATTCCAACACATTGCACAAGTGTGGAAATGGTACAAGAAAAGCATGATGCAGTACAAGTCCTCAGCTCTCCACGCTGCAGATCACTGCACAGCAGCTCAGCGTGAAGGCCAGAAACAAACGTCTGGTGATTCAAAGAGCAACTTCACAGGACTGTACTCACCAAGGGAAAGAGAAGGGAGGAGTATACCCTTGGGAAGAAAGCAGTAAAGTGCCGGGTGTCATCCTAAGGAAAAGTTACATACTAGCAGAGGTAACACCTGTGAAATGTTGAAATGCTATGTAGCTGCGTGTTTGGCATGATGATACACAGAGGTGGGGCAGATAAAGGATGGTCACCGATAATACCAGACTGCCTGGTGCACACTCCCATGTCACCATTACCAGAGTCATTATGTACTGTCAATGCTTGATCATTGATGACAGACCTCCTAAATAATTTGCAATGCATGAAGGGTTCATTGCCTTCCCTGGGCAATACCGCACTGAGCGTGTGGCTGTCCACATTATCTCACCTGTGCAAAGCGCAGACGTCTGCTGGTTTGCTAGACCTTTTATTTTGTTCCCTGCTTGGGAGGCTGTAGTTAATTCAGCAGCCCAGCCCTGAAGACCTCAGCATTATCACATTCTGGGACCACTGCTCACATGACTTTAGGCCATCATTAATCCTCTCTAAAAGAAACACATTATCATTCACTGCTTCCACTAAATTTGTTCACCGTATTACCTGGAGTATGCAATAACTCAGATGAAATTCAATTCCAAACCCAGCTGAATATGAATACTATTCAGGATTCAGATCCAATGTAGAGTTGAACATAACCTTTTCATACTTCACCTGCATCAAGGTGAATGTATTGAATTGCTTGGAAGGAGAGCTGTCAAAGTGACATCTGTCTTAAGTTGCCAGCCAAGAATAAATACATGCAAGTTGTATTAGACAAGTTCAAGCTTGTTTGGGTGTCTTTAACTATATATATAAAACCCCAACAATCTCCTCAATAAACCTTGTGAGTACTTGAAAGATCTATCAGAGTAAGAATTTACTGATATCCCTGCCTTCAAATACATGCTAAAGGGGTGAAGGAAGCCTTCTTGACTCAGTATATCCACTGCCATCTTGAATGCTAAAATATTAGACTACAACACAGATTCCTCCTGCACCAATATTCCAGGACCTCTGTTCCTTCTATGAAAATGATACATAACTCCATGCCATCTTCCCTCCTGTGTTTTGCCCTTCTCTAAGGCCCTTGTTCATTGTCAGCTGTGCTCCTGTATGCCTACAATCAACCACAGCTTAGATGTCTATCAATCTCACCAAAAACCAGCAGAAATATAAGCGAAAAGGATGTTTTTGAGGTCCCTCTGAACCAGCCGCAAGAATGGGACATAACCTAACCCGGATGTTATTTTTAGGAAAGAAGAGAGTTTTGGTGTCAGAAGCCATGTCGGAAACAGCAAAATGAAAACCTCTGTAAGTTAATACTGAAATGAATTTGTGGTTCAAATGGGGATAAGGGGAATAATGAGCTGTGAATATGGAAAAAAAGTTAACCGACAAGGAAATTGCCATGATGCCATCAGTCTAGTCAGCAGCACAGTATTTTATTAAGCAGAGAAGTAATTTTGTTGAGCAATACTCAGAGAGGTTTTGTCATGGATAGCTGAGAAACTCTCTTGTGCTGTAATTAGCCACAGATTTCCAGACTTTTTGGAAGACAAAAGGATGAGCATGTCTTCAGTGGGCTAAAGACAAATCACAGTAATCAGATAGTTTTTTAGTGGACCTGATGCACAAGCTTTTTGACATCAGGGCTTCTCAGAATTTTGGTTATCTGCCTACACAGTGAGTATGACACTGCATATATAACTAGTTGCTTGATTCTTTTGTTTTCACTATTAGCAAATATGGCTGAATTGAGGACGTCTGTCATCATTTTCTGTTAAAGAATCATATCTTTGTATCCAGAGCATCTCTGCTGCAGTGTTATGAATGTCTGCTGTGTCCTGAGAAACCTGGGCAGAATGAAGCTTGGCCAAAGGTTCGTATCATTATGGATACTCTAAACTAAGGAATCTTTAATTCTCTTGTGTGTCTCAGACAGATTAATCATGTTAAAACGCAATTCTACTATGAATCGCTTACTCTTTTAGGGATGCAAATATCAGAATTGTAGCTCTTTAAGCAGAGACATAAAATAAACCTGACTTACTGCAGATTCCTAGAAAAGCACAAATCATGTAACTGAAAGCATTTAAATGACAGAAAGTGCTTATTCAATCTTCTGGACACTCCTACTTCCATTTTTAGGTTAGCTTTCTTTCCTATCTGCTGTGAATTTAATATATAAATAATTAATTGTTCCTGCTTTGGGGTTTTAGCTTGCTTTTGTGCAATCTTTGTGATCTCTCCTCTCTGGTATCCCTCTTGTCCCCTCCTCCCTCCTCCTATTGAGTCCTTAACAAAGAGCAGACATAGGTAAAGCAGTGGATGTGCAATTATCACAGCCCAAAAACAAATGGGCTTGATGTACACAAATCCATATCACATTTCTCTTTATCCTTTTCCATAAAAACAGACATAGTATCTAGGTTCTATCAGTGCAATAAGCCTTACCAATGCTGACTTATAACTACAGCTGGCCCAAGTGTCCTGATTCAGCACTCCTACAGGTACAACAGCACCCATGCAGCATTAAAAGTAAATTGCTTGTATAAGGGCTCTGCTGCTGCTGTATTTTTAAGTGTTAATGTTGAGAAATGTCTATCTTAAAGGACAGTACTGTATGTTACTAAAACTGAAAGAATTAACAAAAGTGTAGTTCAGTCCTCCACTCTCAGTGCTGCTCTTTAGGAAGAGCTCACCTATATGTGGGTTCTTGCTGGCAAGCAGTATTACACAAAGACTATCTGGACGTGCTGGGGTTAATTTTGCTTTGTTTCCACAATACTGAGCACCCCTTTCAGTTAAATATACTTATAGTAGTCAATACTGCCATTATGTCTCTGTAGACCATATTCTTAAATATTCTCTCTGCAGAAAAAGGTTTGATAGAAGTTGTATTCAAATTATTCCCCCTGTGCTTTGTGGGTTTTAACATTTAAGCCATTTCAGTCTACTGGTTTATGACACTACTCACTGAACACTGTGGACAAGTAATTTAATATACAGTGGCTTCTTGGAATACAAATGTTTGTGGGAGACATCACTGTGACTTAAATTGTCAGCATTTAAATTCTGTCCCAGTTCTGCATTTCCTGGCTTCCATAATGATTTCAGTACTAAATTCTAAATTATGATTTTTTTCTTCATGTTTATGGTGATGTTGTCTTTTTAATTATGAATTGCATATTTATCAACTAAATAAATCTGAAAAAATCCTTCTGTATTAATTATCTCATACTATTGCAAAACAGAGCACGACTCAGAGCTAAACATCTTAAAAAAAACTTTAAAAGTTTAAGGGACAGAGCAAATTAAATATTTATTATGTGTGTAAATGCTTTGTCAACCCTATAAGAAATGCTGGCATGGCCAGGGCAAAATGAAGCATTTTTCATGAATGAAATGAAATGAAATGAAACTCAATTGGTTTGAGAATTTGATTACTTCCCACCCTCCCCCACCCTCCATGAATTTCAAAGTAAAGATTTCAGCATTCTTCTCCTGTTAACATCACTTTCTTCCCCAAATCACATCATGGTTGCAGCCCAAGAATGGGAACAATTTGCATTGAAAGGAAAAAAGGAGGAAAAAAACCTACTTAGATAAACCAGTATAGCATTCTCATGTCTTCCTATACTTTAAACCATATTTTCTATATTTCCTATATTTTAAACCATAATAAAGAATTGATGTGCTGCTCAGCACAATAGCATCCTATAAAAAGCCATACAGACAATGAATAATGTAGCTGTGCTGAACGTTGTCAAAGAACTCTCATGTGATCCATGCTTCACCACATCTGCTCTTTTTCCATTCTCTCTGTATACTGTTTTCTTCAACTGATACAAATACTTCAGGACAGCAATCACAAAGCCATGGCTTATGAATAAAATCCCCCAGAAATCCTTCAGTCCATACCTACATTTAAATATACACCCATACATACATATCTGTACATGTTTATAAATAAAAATGTAAATATAATTGCTATACCTATTTCAGCCTATAAAAATATTTATTACTGTATTTCTGATTGATTTAAAGAAATGTATTTATTCAGATTTCCCATACACATCACATGTAGGTAACTCTCACAAGCAGACCTATATATATAAAGAACTTGAAAGTTACACTTTAAATTTAAAACATGGGAAGCTACTCTCTTCTCTGTAGGGATGATAATGGGGAGCAATGTGATAAGAAGGTAGTCCTAGCAGAGTGAGCACAAATATGAGTAACTGAAAAAGGAGTAAAGTGAATACCAGCTTTGTGTAGGGATTACCAGGGGATTTTGAATCTATGTGTCTATTAGCCAGGGGGAATTCCTAGTAGAAAAAAAAATAAAAAGGAAGAAAAGAAAAAAAAAAGGGAAAGGAAAATTATTCAGCTGGTTAAGCCTGGGAGGGAGGTGGAAAGTGGGACCATTATTTCAGGGAAACAAGTTACACTTAGGGAAGATGGTGGCTGGAACCATCATTTGGTATAGCAAATGACCTATCTGCACTGAACACACACTCTCAGTGAGGTGTACAACCACCCTGAGTGACCCTTGCCATATTTCCCACACAAGCAATAACAGTAATTTACCAGGTAAGGAACATAACAGTTATACCAAAGAAGAGGGGGGGAAAAAAAAAAAAAAAATTGAGCATAAGAGTAGTTAAGCAGATAGAAACTCTGGCAAGAATCCAGACATGCAGCACAGCACTGAGCAGGCTTTTTTCCTGTCCTTTTCCAGGTAATACAATAAAAAATCGTTCTGCTGCAACATTTAATTAGCTGGAAATATATAATCTATTCCAAACAGCTAAGGGAGGACCTATCTAGATTGTAAAAGAAAATTTAACAAAACCAAGGAGAAACCCAGCACCCTGCCTCACCTAGGCCTCTCTTAGGTAACTGCCTTCCTATAACTCCCCTTCACCCCAAAAGAAAAAGATGCTCCAGTGTCATATAATTTCCTCTCCTTTTCTCCCTTCAGTCTTTGCACAAGCCAGGTTTGTGTTCTCCTGAAATTGTGAGGGGCTTCTTTTCTTCTTTGAGAAAATCTACACCAGCAAACATTCTCAGCCCCTGTACGATTCATTTTGTAGGACCTTGGCTACCAGGTTTTGTTTACCTGTCTGATTCCAAGCTGGAAAAGGAGGTCTTCTTTCAGTCTCAAATTCTGGAAGGAGATTGGTTAACCACTGAAAGGCCTTATCTATTAAAAATTGGGGTGAACCTTAAGGCAATGACTTATTCTTCTCTGGACAGGTTCCTCTCACCCATCCATGAACTGATAATTTTGTTGTCTGTTACTTTGCAAAGTGACTCACCTGCTTTTTCACCTACTTGGTATGGACAATATAATATGCTTTGTTTCTACCATATAAACATCACTCTGGGAGGTAATTTAGTAACCCCATGGATTCCAAACAGACTTTAGGTTTTGTTATTTCTTGAGAAAATAAACCACTCTAAGAAGAAGCAGTATGACAAGCTAGGCTGAATGTCTTGCTAACATTTCTTTGAGCAAGGCAGACAGAAATTAAAGAAGCAGATGAGGAATCCTAACATGAAAATATCTTAGACCTTGATGAACTATCATCTTGAAAGATGAGTTAAAAGAACAGGAGGAATTAGGGATCTGCATATCTGCTGTCTCAGGAATATGGCAAAGGCAGTGATAGAATAAACTCATTTAATCCAGTAATTTGACACAGAATCAAAATGGGCTTCCATAGCCACACCTGGGTGTTAGAAGTACTCCACCCGGTTTCCTTCAATGAATATTCATGTCACAGAACTGAATCTTTGTGTGAAAGGCAGTGGCTGTGTTCAGGTAGCAAGTAGGTGTGAGAACTCTTATCTAGGTGGAGAATCCTGAGAAACCTTCGGATAGGTACCTGGTTATAAATCTGAAAATATGACTAATCAACACCTCAATATAAGAGCAGAGACAGCATTAGAGCACACAGATGCGACTTAGGAAAAAAGATATTGAAGCCAAAGTATCTCTCACATGGAATTTTTAAAGTCTAGATTTTTGTGATCATTATTCCTAATGCACAGGAAATATATAAATAATGAAGCATTAAGAACTCTATTTTCATTCACTGATTTTGCTATCAGCAGAAGCCAATCTAAATTTGAAATTGTTTTCTAGGGGAATAAATGCCTTTCAGCATAACTATACAGAAACCTATAAGCTTAACACCTGTTTGTCTTTAACTACATAATTTAAGGTCATTTGAGTTTGCCATACCATAGGTAGGACTCCTTCACCCTTGGTATCAGTATTTTGTCACTGCTGAACCTGCATGACTGCAAAATACACGTTTTATCTGTGATTTGGCTCTCAAATTAAATTATTATTTATCCAAAGAGAATTAAATTAATCAAACATTCAGGATGTTGTTTCTTCATTTATAGTGAGAACACTGGCCACGCTGTTTTATTAGTAAGTCTCAAGATATAAAAAACCAGATAATTAAAATCATGGCCACAGCTATACTTCATGCAGTATAGGCCATATGACAGCTGAAGCAATCCTCAGTGTGAATCCACACAGACATTCTAAATATAAACAGGAATCTAAGAAAGCTATTTTCCCCTCACTTGCAAAGAAACTCAAGGATACCAAATACTCCTATTTAGCTTCAATTAGCAAAACTGAAAATGTAACCAGTGATGTAATGTATTATTTGGGAAAAGGAATAAACTGAGTTTTAGAATCTAGAAATAGTGTATTTTGTGGATCTGACATCTAGAAATTATTTCTGAGGGATTTTTAGTATTTAATAATGTGTTATCAAGTGTCTATTTGCCAAAATACGAAAAGATAAACAGCTAACCTTCAATTTCATTCAACAAATGTTTTGCATGCTAAATAGCACAGGATTAGGAAAGTCAAGAATCACACAGAATCACAGAATACTCTGAATTAGAAGGGACCCAGAATGATAACTGAGTCAAACTTCTAAGTGAATGGCCTATAAAGGGATAAAACCCAAAAATTAAACATATACTCAAATTTTTATGATTTTTAATTTCTCATCAATCTAGTTACCTCCAGTAATTTAATAAACATTTGCAATTTGTATTTTGATAAGAGCACTCTGAAATCTCTCATTCATTGTTATATAACTGACCTTTTTGGTTGTTCCAACCAGAAGCTTACAGTAAACAAAATTATAGATTCCAGATGGCCTTGCAAAGGGAAAGAAAGTGGAAATCTCTGTACAGAACCTCAGAAGTATATGATGAGAGAGAAATACTGTTATAGAAGGATGCCTCTCTCTTCCTAAGAAAATAATGTAGTGAAAGGAAGTATTTTTGCCTTATAATTTGGACAACACAACATTTACTCGTGTAATACTATAAAGCAAGTGATCTTAAACATTTTTTAACATCCTGCTGGTTTTTTACCATCACTATTTATGGAAGTCAAACAAAAAGAGAAACAAAGTTGCACTGTTCATCAAGAACAGTTGCTGTGAAGTACAGGAAGAAGCAAGATGAAGATTTGTTAAACAATCCTGGAAGAAGATGAAAAGGGAAACCCAGGGTATACTATGATAGAAGTTTATTATAGACTAGCTTTTAGGGTGGAGAGAAGTTGTGTTTTTTGATCACACAAGGGAAGCATCCAAAAGGACAGAACCTGATGGCTTTAATTACTTCTTGAAATTAATTTTTTTTTCTGTTGGAAAATAAATACAAGAAGGAGACAGTCCAACAAGTTCTTAGAATATGCTGGGGACAGCTTTTTCTTTAGAAGGCAAAGAAAACCATTAAGGGAGTGGCTATTTTAGATCTTCTGCTGACTAGTAGGGCACGAACTGGCTGAGAGTGGAAGGCAATCTAGGTGAAAGTGAACTCCACCATTTAATAATCAATACCATAAAAAAGAAAAAGAAGCAAAATCAAATTACTTTTTTCCCTAGAAAACAAAGCCCAAATTTTATGAGCTCCAGAGACTGATAAGGTAGGTTTTGTAGGAAGACTGTTTCATTAACAAAAGAATGTAGGAGAGCTTGTCTTAGTCATTGCTGGAGTCAGATCTTAATTACCTAAGGTAAGAGGACTAATATCAATTAGGAAAAAACAGAGGATAAAACAAATTAGTCTGCATATATTATTCTGCAAGACTTTACTCAGAACATTTACCTTTGAAAGGTTTATGAACAGATTTCCACAGAAAGAACAGCAACACAGAGGAGCCTGATGCAAACAGTTTATGTTTTTTAGTGCACCGTTTTCTACCACTCTCCCACAAGAAATGCTGAGGGAAGGCAGGGCTTCCTTAAATCCCAATCCCCATAAACCATCTGTCATCAGCAGGTGACTGTGTTATTACACACATTAGGAGATTATCCCAATACAAAAGAAACTGCTGAATTCTCACACACACACACCCCCAGGCAACTTCCTTGATTTTTACGATTTATCTAACAATCAGACTTTTGCATTATACATCGAAATATAAAATTATGTGGCCTAGTCTCACTTTCAGAAGCTTCATTTAAAAGATTGTAAATGCTCTTAGTAAAAAATGGATTGATTCCACGTTAGAGAAATGACACCCCAACAGTTTAATTTAGCTGCAAGTATGAACAAATTACTCCAAAAGAACTAAATGCCAATTCAGAGTTTTCTAAGCAACAGCTGAACCCTCCTATTCTTTCCACTGAAAATATCAAACATCTACTTGTTCTTCTAGAAGTCCTTGAAAGAAGCTAATATACAAAATAGTAATAGGGTGAACATGACTTTTTTTTGTTGGAAAGCCAATTTCCCAGCTAGGTCTACTACAATGGAATGCCATCCCAGCACAGTAATGTGCCCTTTTGCTGTTTTGTAAAGAACTGAGATATTTTTGTAGGATGTTTCAACACTATCAGTAGAACTAAGAACCTGAATGAGACCAAAAGGGATATTTGGAGTTTGTGTTATTTGTGTATTCAGCTGAAGACAAATGAGTCTTTTCCAAATGCAGAAATCAGTAGATGAGATTTGCTGGCTTGAGACGACTGAAAAATAAATGTGTTTGTTTTCAAGACAGAATATTTTAAGCCTCCATCAAATATATTCAGATGAATATTAGTTCCACAACCAAGAAGAAAGCAACTTTTTCAATTACTGGCCTGTTGAGTGCTTTTGTTAATGTGGAAAAATAGTATTTCTCTCTCCACGGAAAGATTACAATAAAGACAAGAATGGCATTGCACAACTTTGTCTGCAATCTGAAATTAAGTTCTCACATTAGAACAGGAGTAATTAGCATTTTCCCTAGCTTGCTTCCATGCAGTAATACTGCTGCCAAGCAAATGAGTAACACTCCGTGAGCTAAATGAACACTAGAAACAAACGTGTAGCCATTCCTCCTCCTCTGGGAAAAAAACTTACAGAGAAAACAGTGTGGGTTAGGTGGAGAACTGTAGAAAAGTAGGTGCTGTTCTTTTATTATTTTGGCTTACGTATTTTTTTATGAACAAAAGGAAAAAGCCATATGGTTTGTGGGAGGATGTGGAAGATCTCCTCGAGCCATTTTCTTTTTTGTCTCTTCATGCCAGCTATAGTCATTACGCACCTTCCTTATTTCCGTAGATGTTATTAATTTGAAAATTTTCCAGTACTTTAAACACAGCTCTTTTAAAGGAAGATTACAATTATACTTTGTGTTAAATTCCGTTTTCAGAATAGACACCCTCATGATATATGTGTGTTTGTGCACATCTACACTTATAGAAACACACATATTTAGTTTTCTCCTACCTTTCTAAGCGCTGCTGGTAATGAGGCAGTAGACATTGATATCGCTGGGAGAGCGTAAGAGTGGGGGCAGATTACTGACGATGTTTGGTTCTCCTGAACAGTGTAGCGTCTGCCCGACACATCATAGTACCTGCAAGGAGAGGAAACATCCTTCAGTTAATGCATCCTAGGGAAAAAAAAAGAAAAAAAAGAAAAAAAAAAAAAAAGCCTGCGTCAGTATTTGCTGTACTTCTGACAAAACACTAGATGTTTTCCCCTGTTGCAGTGGTACAAGGCTTCTGGTACTTCCAAAGTTTATTGCTTTATTTTAGCTAAACTACTTGCTCCTCTTCTTAGACATTAATTCATCCCACCTGGTTTAGCTCTCTGAAACTAACCTGTCAGCTTTTTCCTGGTAATAAAACAAACAAAATCCAAATACAGTACTCAGCAGGATAACCACATCAGAGCCACAAGGCAGAAAAATTAGTCGTCTTATCTTCGGTCACTCCACCTCTTCAGAGACAGCAGATTACAACATTTGGGGTTTATTACATCACATGTTCCGTTCACTTTCCCTCTGGAAGCTGTCTCAGTAAAGAATCAGTTGAATTCTCAGAACAAGTCACTTAATGGGCTGTCACAATGAAAGCGTATACAATGTTTAAAGCAATACATAAATTTTAAGCAAGTCAAAAACTTGCTTAAGGAACCTAATTTTGCTTATGTTTATTCCACAGTGTCAAATTTCAAATTCTGAATCCAAAGAATGTGAAAAAGTTCATTTAATCTCCTCACAAGAGAAAAATAAAATAGTAAAACCTGACCAAGTTATAAAATGTCTTCCCTTTCACTGCCTGAAAAATGGAAGTAGCAAGAATCCAGAATTCTCTGAAGACAGTTTTACTAAAAGGTTGATAAATATAACAGTTTAAATCTAAATCTAAATATAATAGTTTATATATTTTTGTCCTTCAGATGATTCAACAATTGGTTAAAATGCAGTTTTGAAAAGATTTTGATTTTTTTTTCAAATTGGACTGAATTTTTCATAGGATCATACGACAATTCAGGTTGGAATGGATGCCAGGAGGTCTCTGGTCCTATGTCCTGCCTGAAGCGGGGTCAACTATGGGAACACACCAGGCTGTCCAGGGCTTTACCCAATCAACTCTTGAAAATATGCAAGGGCAGAGACACTGCAGCCTCTCTGGACAACAGTGAAAATGTTTTCTCTTACATCTAATCTGAATCTCTCCTTTATCAACTTTTCCACTGTTGCCTTCCCACCATGCACTATTGTGAAAAGCCTGGGTTCATCTCCATCACCACCCAAAGCTGCCTCCTCTCCAAAACTGAACAAGCCCCAATTCTCCATTCTCTCTTCACAGGGCAAGCGGAGTTTCACAGGCAACCACCATACTGGTGGCCATCCAACTCTCCCCAGTCTGAAACACTGAGGGATCTCTAGGCAGAAAAAATACCCTCATCAAGTATTTTGCATTCACACACACCAAAAAAAAAGTCTCAAAAAGTTCTTGTTTTGTTTTGTCCTTAAAATATGCATATTTTCCATTTTGCTTGGGACAAAACTATCTTTTTCCCACAGGCTTCTTTTCCAGACTCACCATATTGTCTCAAATCCAGCTCTGTTTGTACAGCTTTATTTGCAAATTCAGTTTTATAACTGACTTTCATATAGAGTTTTCAAAGAGTGAATAAGTGAGCAGGAAAGCCTCAGGCATACTTATAAAGTTGTTCAGTTTATTGCATAATTGTGGTGAAAATGTTTTCACATTTTAACACATATCCCAGTAAACATGCGCAATTATTTTGTTTATTTACCTATTTCTGAGGAAGAAACTGCATCACTCTTAATAGCTGGTTACCTTCCCCAGGACATAGCTGACTTTGAGCTGTCCATCTTGATTTTCATGTTCTGCCTCCACTGATAGAGCTTGCTTTTGGGGCGGTTCCACACACATTTCATGTGAGAGAATTCAAAAGTTACATTAAAAAGCTTCTCAGGTAGTGCTGAAAGATCCTGTGGCACCCTACCCTGTCTGCAGTTGATTCTGCTGAAGGGAGTAAGAGCAGGCTAGGGACTGTCAACTCCCTGACTCAGAGCAATGGAACAAGTGACATGATATGGGCAGGAGACCGGGAGGGTGTTTGGCTGAAGTCTGGCTAAGAAGTCAGGCTGAGGAGGAGGAAAATAATGGCACACCAAGGGAAGTGGATGGAAGAGCCATGAGCTGTTGAGGTGGCACTGACACTCTGCAAGAGGCCACCATTCTCTTTGGTGCTGCTGGGCTGGCGACAAGCATCTGCACCCCGAGTGATATACAAAAAACATGTGTCAGAAAATAACACATCACTGATCCCAAATGCCAAAAGGAACCCAGAGAAAGCTCTGGAAGCAAACACTTTCTAGGCAGGAAGACAGGATATTTCACCAAAGGATATCCTTTGTCCTGCTACAGAAGGGGGCTGTGCTGGTCCCCAGGCAAGCCAGCAACATCCACCTGGGAGGCACCTGCTGGCTCCCTTCCAGCAATGAAGGCTGGGCCTCCTTGGGGACATCCTCACACCTTGCCCCACGTGCCCTCTCCTGATGGCCATCAGCCCCTGAGACACCGTTAGACCTCAGGGTGCTGGTTGACCGCAGTGCGGTAGCCAGAAAGCTGCTGCTTTCAGAATATAGTGAAGCAGCACTGATTCTCTCAGGCACCTTCTTTTTTTTTTTATTTAAAGGACAAAATTTCACACCAAAAACTGGAGCTTACAGAAGCAGCCTGGGAGGTTTCAACCCAAAGATGTTGCACTGGAAAACAGCCAGCTCCAGATTTCCAAACAGGTGAGAAAAGGTACTCTTTGAATTTCTTCATGGTTTGAGGTCTATCCTCCCAACAATCTGCTGATGAGCTGAACTCACCAAAGCCTCCAAGTTTTACTTTATGGCACCAGGCAGTTTTCCAGGGAAATGCTGCAGAACGCTTCTCGCCTGAAGGCATGGGCATGCACACAAGCTCCTGAGGGCAAGACAGGGTGTGAAGGCACAGGGCTGCACTGCTTCTGCCCCAGCTCCCCAGCCAAATTTCCTCCTTCCAGCCCAGATGCCGAGCAGTCCACCCCAATGCATGGCAGAGAAACTCACTGTGGGGCAAGGGCAGGTGGGGGGACAGTCACCATGGAGAAATAGAGGCACTGTCAACTCACACCCTTGCTTTTCTCACCCAGGACTGTTTGTGTAACCATACCCACTTGCTCAGAGCCCCGAGGCTCCGGAGGGAGAAGGCACTTGCAACACGCTGAGCATGTTGTGAAACCCTCCCAGACACTTTGCTCAGCAGTAACTACAACAGCCCCATGTTACCTACGCTGTTTCCAGCAAAAATCCAAACCATACCCCCATAACTGCTATCAGGAAGAAAATTAACTCTATGCCAGCCAAAACCAGCACACTTATTTTCACAGAGCTATTAGTTACAGTGATAACTAATTTTACAGTGAAGCAAAGGAAGAGCAAGAAGGAGGCCTTGGAAGTTATCAAGCTTTTGGAGGGAGCATGAGGAGGAAGGAGAAGTTCTGTAGGTATGTACATCTTCTCTTTACCTGATTTACAATAGATATTGATTCACAGTAGAACTACTGACTGGAAAATGAAACCTCCAGATGGGAACTGACCTGGCAGTGCTCTCTTTATGCTGCAGACCACACAGTTTGGCCCCACCACTCTACCTGTCCATGCCTTAATACTTCATAGCAATACAATGTTATCTTATTAACTATCTTAACATATTGACTTGAAATATGACAATTACAAATAATTTTGAAGGGAACTAGCCTGTAGACAAAAATATATAAAGACAATGTAGGACCAATGAGCAAACAACTCACTAACAAAAAGAAGAAAAGAGTGGGTTGCCATACATTTTAACCTAACAGTGCTTACTAAACTAGCATCCTTATAAATTTTACAGACATGGCTTCCCTCATAATACATCATATTCAGCCCTGAGATCCATCTCCCATCTGCTGTTTTTCAGAACAGTCTTTAATCTGTACAGAGTAGATGGTTCTTGCCTATTAATTCCCACTTTTCAATCAACACAGTATGAGATAATTTTTTAAGAGAGAGCATGCATGAGCAAGAGCAACTTGATTGCAACAGAAAGAAATTTTGTTTGTTTATTCAGATACCCTACCCAGTCTTCCCCCTCCCACACCACATCAGGACTAGAATTTTTCCCTGGGAGCAGCAAATATCAATTTGATCAGCAAAATGACTGACTAAAGATTTACTGCAAAACACAGAACAATATAAAGAGCAGTAAGGGATGCTTCTCTGGTTCATCCGTGACTAGGACTGACTCGTGACTATGATAGATGCACCTATGCTGACAAATAATTTACCTCCCTGGTTCATTCCCTGGTCCTGGTCAGCCGTACCACACATGCATCACCGTGTGCTTGGACTCTCTTCTGAAGGAGACCGACTGCTTCTCTCCAAGGAAAAGCCAAGGCACAGCTCTGTGGACGGACTGCCCTGAGGATGTCACAGCAAGGCTGGGACTAGACCAATAGTGGCTTCTCCTGCCCTCCACCATCCCAACCAGCCTCTTGTCCTCAGACAGCCTCTGTATGCCCCACACCCCACAGCATACTTTTGGCACAATGCTATAAAAACACCAGTCTTGCAGGCAGCAAAGCAACCTTCACATTACTCCAGACACTTTGAACTGAAACCACAAAAATATAATTATGATCTTAGAGCCATGGGGGCATCGGACCCAGGTCAAATGTTAGGCGGCACAAACACAAACAGTTCACTCCAGAGGCGAAAGAGGTGTGGATACATCTGTAGGATCACTCCTTGGGGCAGATCCTTTAGCAGTGTAGACTATTTTAAACACGGGTTTTTTAATTGTGCGTTATTGGAGCTGCTGTCGTTACAGCCTTAATATATTTTGAGCATTTCAAACAGCCTGCTCTGGGCTGAAGTTTTCCATACAAAGCTACTGCTTGTTATTCTTTCTGTCATCTTTTCCACAGAACCAGTATGTGGACTCCATGAACAGTCTGCAGCAAGCTACTTACCACATTTGTATCACCTCTTCCCACTGTCTCAGCAGTCCCATTTCTGTCTCCCTGGTTATAGAAGAGAAGAGCCAGCTTCAGCTCCTACACAAAGTGGCTGGGACACCTCTTGCACACACCTACCTACTCACACAGAGTTTCAAGGGCTGGAAATCTGGAGCAGACACACAGGTCTTTGAAGGGACATATGCTTGGGGAACATGTACTGGATGTCTTTCTGTTGTGGGAGTGACAGGATGTGTGTGTGATTTTTACAGGGAAACTGAGCATTTCAAACTTCTCCCAGGCCTTGGGACTGATGAATGGCTCTGAGCTCCTCCTCGGGCATGGCACAGAGAAGTGGTGGGGAGGCACGCACCCTCTTGTGCCAGCACCCTGCCATCTAATGGCCAGGCTTCAGATTCACAGGTGAATCAAGCTTTACCTTTCTGCCTCCACCGTTCTAGATCCTAGAGATAGAAAAGTCTATTTAAACTACCTTAGGTCACATCTTGCCAGCACAGAAGTATTCTTACTGGCTTACTTCGAGGTGTTTTGTCACATGTCTTAATAACAGGGTTAATACCTCACCTAAAAGTACCCTTTGTTATAGTTACTCCACTCTGCCTTACTAATTCAGCCTAAATAATTCCCTCCTTTGTTTGGCAAATTCACACCATTTAAATACTTGCAGGCTTCAGCTGTGTCTCACTCACAACAATTATTTACCATCATCTTCCCTTTTGCAAAGGAATTCCCATGTTCTCCTCTATGCTTCCTTCTGACAAGACCTCTCCAGCAGAGATGTGTCCAGAGCTGGACACGATGTCCCTGCTCGACTCAACATAAAAAAACCACAAAGAGCAGGTCTGCTGCCTCGTTGCTTTGTTCCACGATACATTTGCTCACACAAAGCCTGCACAGAGCTTTTCTGAGCCACTCTAATACCACAAACTTGTCGTACTTGTTGTCCACTTCCATTCCTACATGTATTTGTTTTTTCTTTCTACCACCTTCCCAGTACAATATATTAATTTCAGGTTATTAAATGTATTTGTTTGCATTTGGCAGTTTGTTGAAGCTCTGAGCAACTGCTCATGAGATGAAATGGCTCCAAGCTTCTGGCTTTCCTGCACTTCAAACAGCATGTAGCTGGAAATACTACAGTCATTAGGCCTTCAAAACATGTTTTTCTGTGTGCTAACACAGAGACACTGTGCTGTTCTGTAGCCAAATCTTTAAAACAGTGAATCCAGGCAGCTTTTGGTTTCTTATTCCAAGTGATCTTCCTCCATTTTACAAAATTGAAAAGCCCCTCGGTCATGGAAATTACTGCAATTATTGATTATATTTAAAGTTAACTTTACCTCCTCTATTAACTAGGGAAAAACACTAGTTAATGAAAATTATTAGGGTAAAAATAAAGACATTTCAGAAAAATGGATTATAAAATCCAACAATAAAGTTGAATCATAAGGTTATCTGGAAAAGTAGCGAATAATGGAGTTAGGTGCCCAGAAACCCTGCCATTATATAGTTAAAATATTCATGAACAGTAGCATAGAGCTTGATCTAGACCAGGTTTGTGCCAAATGCTCATCACCCTTCCAGTATTTTGCCTCCTGATGCTCTCAACTATGGAATTACCTGAAAAATATATAATTTTATATCCTGCTGTCTTAAGTATCTTTGTACCTTAAGTATCTTCACAGCAACTCACTTTTTCCCTTTTTATATCTACAAACCAGGTTATTATCATTCTGTATTGACGTTCCTATGAGGAGGTGCATCATAAACTTCAGTTAAGGCCTACCACAAACAATCACTTCTCTCCAGCTGTATTTCTAGCCCTCATTTGCATAGGAAAAATCACAATGTAACAACAAACAAAAATTTGGTTTGGTACAAAATAACTGGTACATGTACTGATCAGCTGTCTAAAACCTCATTTCAAAGGAGGAATACTTTTAGTCATTTCATCACTTGGAGACTATTCAAATTACTGAAGCTCTTTATTCTGTAATTTGAAGACCATAAACAAATTTTTGCAGTTACTACTTTTTGTGAAACTGAACTCCCTCTGCTGATATGTAGTGATGTTTAAAAAAACCCCAAAACTTAGTACAATTTTAATACAAGGTGTACTCCTCTAAGCATTTTTTATCTTTTTTTTGGTCTTTTATTTTTCATTCTTCAGAAAAGCTCATTATTATCATCCAGCCACTGGGTGGCACCTCTACATAGATGCCAGGTGTGCCTCAACAAACTCCTGATGCCTTCAAACATCACTCCATTCCTCCCACAGCCAAGCACTGACCTTATATCAGCTTTGTGTACAGAGCCACATGTGGGAGACAGCTAAAGTTGGTTACTAAAAATGGGCTTTGTAAAATATTCCTGGAATTTTCTGCTGTAATTTTTCAACTCCTAACTTTTGGGAAAAAACAAATCTGTATAGAGAAACCAGTCAGGGGAAACCTGGTTCCTTGAATATGTTTTAAGTATGGGCAACTTTTGATAGCATATGAAATTGTTTTGACAGATGTGCCAGAGTAAATATATAATGAACTTTGTTGCTTTGTAGGAATATTTTAAAAATCATGTCGAATATTACAGTGGCATCCTGCAAGCCCAAGAAAAGTTAAATTCCAGTTTTGGTGGGCAATGAACTAATAGTATCTTTGCCCCTACGTGAGCTGTAACTATGCTGCACTGGACTATCTCAATGAGTGAAAAGCTCATCTAGATATTTATACTCTAGCCTAGCTTTAAAGCATTGTATAAACAATAATCATCACACTGAGTTACCTAACACAGGTAATATCTCATTTTATATAGCAAGAAGGTCAAAGAACCAGATGAAGCTGTTTGACTGAGGAGACGAAAAGCCAGCATCGCTCATTTCTTTAAACACATGATGCTTGTCTTCCTTTGTTCATATTGACTCACCATGACTTGAGGAACAGAAACATCACGTTACTGCATCATTTTCCTACTTTCTGTAGCTACATTGGGAGATACAGAAGGGTGTTTACAAATCCAGGGACATGAAAATGCTTTTGAACATGCAGACTTGCAGCATTTCCCCATCTGCTCTTTTTAGGTGAGTTTTAGCATTTCAGTTCAAAGTGATAGTTGAAAAAAATCAGCAAAGTTTGTGCTCTTTAAAGCTAGTTGTGAGCATCTAGTAATCTGCCTTGGACTAAAGTTCCACTTTTGTGGAAACAAACTGGAATTTATTCTAAGTCAAATTAATCTGGACAATTCCAAACACAGTACAATTCCAGCAACAAGTAGGAAAGTCTTTAATTCTTGGGAAGAACATTTCTGCCCACAAGGAGGGATAAAACAGGTTTGTATAGACCAAAATAAGCCTCTCAAGTTCCCAGGAAAGGCCATGCAGGATGGGTACAGAGGCAGCAGGGGGGAGGGATGCACTGTCACACACACCTGAGTGCGAGGTCTTGTGCTGGGGACACCACCTGTGACACGGAAATGAATGACCACAGCTCCAGGCTGTGGCTGGGGACTGCAGCTCGCAGGAAGGTCCTGTTCAGCACGGGATCCCAGAAGATTTCATGGCCTTTCAGCAACCTAATGCTCTACTCTGCTCCAGCCTCTCCTGCACCCACTGGGCCAGTGAGGAGACCCTGTGCAGGTCCCTGATCCCAGCATGAGGGTGAGCCCCTGGCAGCACAGCCTGAGAGTGAGAGTGAAGGCCAAATGAATGAGATGCAACCAGGACTTGTGAGGTTTGGCTGGTGCCCCATAAACTCATCCATTTATCTATGCATCAAAATCTTCATAAACCACACCCTGCAATTTCAGCAAAGGAACTTACCTAAAATGAGTTGATTTCATGAGCTAAATTAGCCCACTGTCTAGAACAAAGACAAGCATCTAGTGTGGTACCAGCCATTCCACATTTGCATCAATTATGCTGAGCCCAATTGAAACTCAGACTTTTGGCAACAAGGCACTGAGCCACTTTTTGCTCACAAAATAACACTGCGGCTTACATTCAATGGAGATTTGCGATTACAAATTGCATCAATGTAGATTTATTATGTCACTTCTGAGCATCAACAATCTAAATACCTAGGGAACCTACAGTTAGAAACACGCTTCAGAAAAAAAAGCAATCTTTTTTTTTTTTCTTCTTTTTTGGAAAGCAGTACAAGAAAGGCACCAATCAAGAATGCAGACTTAGCTTTGTAAATCCCGCTTTGAAAACTGGCCATTAAAATTTTACTGAGCTTTAAGAAGAAAGGATGAACAATTTACTAAAATGAATAAACAACTTCTTTTTGATGTCAGGAATAGAAAATTGAACTGAAATGACGAATTTGGTAAGAAGTAGCAGGAAAACACAGAGTTATACTTAGATAAGTCAGCTTATGTAATATGAGACGTTTTCTTGCTTCCAGACTTAATAATGGACTTTATAATTTCAGGCTTTAAGTAATTATAACTTTATTGCAAAAGTTATAACTACGGATTTTCTCATTTGCCTGAAAACACATATCTTCAGAGATTTTAATATAAATCCTAGATTAATAACTTTCATTTAAATTCCATGTATATTTCAATATGGAGTATCTGAGTGAAGCATCATTCCTTAAGAGATGGCAATACTGAATCACAATTTATGAGTGTTTAATGGGCCAGGTCCATGACTCTTATGTCTTAGAGCAAACAACCTTCATCTTTTATGTCTATATGCAGTTACATTTATGAAAACAATTTAAAAATGCTTTAACACAGACATATTTTTAGATGCAGCTTGTAAAATCTATTTTCCTACTTCATATGGCTTTTCTAGTCACGTGTCCAGCTCAGGAAAGTCTTGAAAAATATTAGACCTTCCAACAAGATAACAACAGAAAAGATGAAAAGATGACTCAAAAACTTCTATCAATTGCAGTCACAGAAGGATCATAGAAAGGGATTTTTGTCACAAATTCTAGCACAGCACCAATGTAAGATACCATTTCACAGTACATTCCACAGCCCTACAGATTACCATCAGAGCTCTTCATTCTCACATTCCTTAAAATGCCATTAATGCAGTAATATAAATTGTCAAAAGTTACACATTAAAATAAACACATGGATGTGGATGGGTTTTCTACATACCTCCACAGAGGTCAGGCTTTCTGCCAGCTCAAATAGACATCATAACATGGATTTACACTACGAAGTGCTTCTTTGAAGTCATATTGGCTTCTTCAGAAGGACTAGCTTACCGAGTAAATAGCAGCAGAATTCAGGATTCCTTCTGGATACAAGCTCACTGAAGGCAGCCTACCTGCATCTCTGCATCTTTACAGAGCCAGAAGACCACGGGCTTCACCTTCAGAGTTTGTTTTGCTTCACCTTTTGAGCAATGAGTTGTCTCCTAACAGTATTTTTGCCTCTTGTCAAGTCCATTTACCACACTCCTGTTTCACCTCCTTCTCTATTCCGCAGCTACCAAAAGTGATCTTGCAGGCAGTGAGAGGAGAAAAAAGAAAGGATGCAAAAAACAGAAGAGAGGGGGAAATGAAAAATGAAAATGGGAGGCTCCTGGGAAAGGAGGTGCAGACAAACTAGGGAGAATATTTTTTTAACTGGGACATTGACAGCCCAGTTAATTTTGTGTAAGGCTTTGTTATTTAAAATGATGAGCATTTTGTTACAATTCAGTACACTTACTTAATGTTGCTTCCACTCTGTTCATTAACAGCTCTCTTCTGGATTACTAATCTACAAGGCCTTCAACTATTGGTTTTGAACAGCTCATCTTCCAACCTCATTGCTTGATCACCCTAGAATGCTTAAATACCTCCTGAGCAGGAAACACCTTCATGTTAATTATATTAAATGTCTGAGCTGGAGCCTACCAAGCAATTCTGAATACAGTAAACCAGGCACAGACTTTGTGATGGGTAAAAACAATGTGCTCCTACAATGCAACCATTACATGAAAAGAAAAATCCTCAGAAAAAACGAAATAAGGTCTCAACGTTGAGGAAGCTGGTTACAACAAACTATTTATATCTCCAGCACTGATCTGTGGCCACACCTCTAAAAAAGAACTAAGTTTATCTTGTCTCTTAGATTTAACAAACAGTCAGAGCAGAGGTGGATAATCCTAATGCACATGCACTTCTGCATGAAAACAAGTTTGATTTGTCCACCATAAGCACTAACTTTCAGCCACACCTACTCTTCTGTTTGGGTCAAGTCTATAATTAATGAAAGCTCCCTCTCCATGTGGCAAGCAAATTTTTATATCATCCCCCTTATCTGTGATTAAAGATGCCATCTATAAAACTGTAAGATTACTATGGTAGTGTTTGAAGCTGATTTAAGGATAAAAACTTAAGAGAGTGAACGCGCTCTTAATGGCCTGTAGCTACAGCATCACATATTCTTATGTGTACCTGACCTGGTCTGCACTGAGCAGGAGAAGCCTCCACGGTGTTCACTGAATGAAGGAATTTTCATTGCAGTAAATGTCATGCTTCAGCTCTTTGTCATCAAGAAATGAATTGTTTCAGTACAGCACTCAGTGACAAACCGCATTGTTCAAGTGTGTGTGAATACCATCTAAGGGATTCTGACGCTTTACGGGCTCTCAAGCATGCAAGCTGCTGAAAGCTTTGAGTTTTGAAATGTCCACGTGACCATTTAAAAAACAGGCAAAAACCCAAAAGCTCCACATACAAAGTTTTCTGGTGCTCCTTCGGAGCCAAAGGTATTTGTACCGTCCCAGTGTCTCAGTAAGTAGAGTAGCTCACTTTGGCTCTGGGTCTTACGCAAGGCGTCTAATTGACAGTTGAGTACAAAGAGTAATTAAGTAAACATCTCGAATCACAAAAAATAATTCTACTACCATTTCAATTGCATTTTAATTTTAAAACAGTTCACACAGTAAACTTTATCCTAAAGCATCATGTGGTACAAATGCATTATGAGCCCTGGACTTTACACATGAAATGCAGGCCGTTCTGGAGCCAGTTCAAAGACTGACTTAAGTCATCTAGGATGTCCTATTTACAATAGCTGACTACAGAGTCATCTGCCTGCAACTCTGTAGTTACCTGCTAAAACCTTCTATTTTAATTTCTGCATTTGCCTACTTTCAACCCTCTGAGGGCTAGAACCAGTTTAACAAGGCATTTATCTCATCATTTGTGACCCAGATGGGGCAACTCATTCACAAGGGACAAGGAATCTCCCACAGATAAAGCCTCAGGATCTGGGGGCAAAACATTTCTGATACTCAGTTTGAGACAGCAAAGTATTTTGTCTTGGTGATTTTTTCAAAGTATAATATAAACCCCTCCTTTCTTAACAATATTCCCACAGCTAAAGGAGCCACAGATTCCTTTCCAAAACCCTAAGTAATCTCCAAAAGGGAGCATGAGTAAACAACTGAGGTAATCAACACTCTCTTACTAGAAACAGTTATGCAAGTGAAAAGAAAGAAAGCAGTCGGGTTTTCATTGTATTAGATACACAGTGAAACAAGGGACAATTTCAAAATCTTTGGACCTAGTCTCCAAATCCAGACCTTCAAGCATTCTAAAAACCTCCTCTGCTGTGTGCAGTAAATGCACATCTGAAGATGCAGTCAACCTGGCAGCAGACCTTTAGGACTGCAAAGTTTCTTTCTGCAAAGATACAGACCCCAAAATCTCTGTCAAGAGATGTTCATTAACCATAATGCAGAGCTGTACTTTTTTCTGTCTTCAAATGTGAAAATACTGACTTGAGAGACGTCATGGATCAGGAAGAGGTAACTAAGGATGACAAATAATTCCTAAATATTTGACATTTATTTTTGAGATAGATAATTTAATTCGCTTAAGTTTTATGAAATAGTAAATTTTAGACGTAAAAATGAAATGGCATGCTTTTGCAGAAGCATAGTAAGGAAATGGACTTACTGAAAGACCTCAGTTGATTTGTTTCCATCAGAAGGCAGCACTGTAGCCTGGTCTATAAGTCTGTTAATTACAAATCTTTAACATTAAAAAAGTAAATGAAACGCACAATTTTCTATTAATGTTTCCATTAATTAACAGGGAAAAAAAAAGCAGGAGCTACAGAAACAAGAGGACACTGAAGTCTTGGTTTCCCTAATGAGAGCTAGTTCAACATAATTTTAACAACTCAGCTCTCACTAATTAAAACATGCAATAACATTTTTAGGAACTTCAGAACAACAATGGCTGTACCTGGAAGCTGAAAGCAAGATCACATATCCTTCTCAGGCAATGGTCTATGAAGCAAGTTCAGTTTTTCAAAATAACTTACGCAAGTATTCCAAATATTCCTCTTCCTTAAGCATGTGTCAGAAGAGTAGTGAAAATGGAGGCAATAGACACAACTCAAGCTTTACGAATTTCAGCAGAGAAATCTAGAATTAACAACCTGCATTTTACACACCCATCTCATTATGGGTGTGAAACCAGCTCATTCATTAAAAGTTTATTTTCTTATCTTAAGTCTGATAATACAGACTTAAGTCTGTATAATATAAGTACTACCCCAAATCCATTTTTATCCTCCTACTATTGATCAGAACTCACAAAATAGGTTAAAATGAAATGCCAGTCTCCTAACATAAAATTTCCAGCTAAGGTATAGCTGGTATAGCCAAACACCTCCCTATGTTAATTGGCACAAAACAAATTAATAAAAGCAGTTGCAGTGGAGAAGAAAAGATGGAAACCCTCTAGAAGAGAAATACAAGTAGCGGCAAACCAAACTGCTTGTTATAGTCTGCTTTTCTTTTGCTTGATTCTATGTCCTTAGCCATTATTTTTTAGTGCTCTACTAGGCAAATATTCAGAAGAGTTGGGTCAAAAGTCAGTTTTGCTATAAAAACTTCAACAGGCAGTAAAGTATTTCTGTTAAAATGCTCTTCTCATCCCTAGTAAAAAGGCACACAGTTTTCATGAAAGAAAAGCCTCAGCTGCCCCTTGGCTTTGTGAGGCACATGCAGCAACAGTTCTGCACTGCACTCTGTACACAGGGACAAGAAAGAAGAGTTGCTTTTGAGAGTCTGGGCAGACTGACCCACAAACTGCAACACCAGAAGATTGAAGAGAACTGAAGGGTTTTGTTTTATAGCTAACTTTTTGAACTAGAACCGTCTGTCCTCCTAAACCCTCACCTTCATTATTAAATTGTAATTTGAGCTAGATTAAAGAACAGCAGAGCAGCATAAAAGGAAGGGTGCAAAACTAACCAAAATAAATACATTTGGGACAGATTATTGAGCAGATGTAAATAATAAGACTGTTCCAGCATATGAGACATAAAGAAATCAGAGTGGAAGAAGTAAAACACGTCTGAAAGTATGAGAGATGAAGGAGTGTGACAACTTCTTCAACAATTAATAGAAGAAGGACTCCTCAAGCCATTTTTTAACACATGTACTTCTTCTTGGAGGAAATGTAAAGAAGTTTCAGGAAAAAATAATTTGTATAAACATTAAAAAATTCTCTGCAGTGATTCAAGTTTTTGCAATTTGTGTTTTCTGTCGCACCTGTTCTATGTAGGTGCCATGTAAAAATTCAAACACAAATATTAAGTAACACAATGTAATCAACAGGCAAACTGCATTACAGCCAAAAGAAGAGAGTAAGAGGTAAAATCTAGTACTTATTTGCAGTTATGCTGAGAATCTTTTGAGTCTCACTGTGGTAAACACTGTACCAAAAACTGGGTATGTTCAGCAAGAGGGAAGGGAGGAGACACAATTAGACTGAAACATCTTCAATTATCCTAACAGTTTCAGCCCAGCAGCTGCTTCATCAGATTTATCACCACCAAGACCCAGCACCTGCCAAGGCAAACTTGTGGCAGGAGGCACCAACACCACAAAACAGCTGGTGTGAACACCCAAAGCCACTGAGAGAGAATGTGAACAAGCTCCTGGGAGTCATCCAGGGTGGACACAGCATCTCTACCCCTATGGTCTCTCAAATCAAGATCACAGGACCATAGTGACAGCCACACAAACTTGGTGGCATTTCCGCTAACCTCCAGGGTAACAGATGTATCAGTGACAACACTTTACTACCACCTAAGTGATGCAGGACAGCAGGGAATGTCACACTGTGGTAAGATGTGATCAGCCATTTGCTTGGACATGGATTTGTGTCCAAATTCATGCTTACATGGATTAAGAAATACAAACAGGGAAGTTCAACAACAAGTATTCAAAAAGAAGGCCTACAAAGAAGACAGAAAGCTTATTCAATAAAAAGTCAGACAGTGAAATAATGTTAGATGTGCAAATCTGTATTTCATTAAAGCATTAAAAAGACACTAGTTTATTTTATAAACAAAGTGGGGCTAATTTCTCTCTGATTATGTGATAAAGCATAGGAAAAACCAGTTTTTTAGGAAAAAACAGTCTTTCCTAAGCAATATTATTAAGCTCTGAACTCTAGGATTTATTTTTCCTCTAAGCTTACTAACTTACTAACTACAAGTTTTAATTAGTAAAAATTATCAAGGACCTTTCTAAAACTAAGCTGTAACTCTGGCCTCATGTGCACCCCAGGCAGTTCATTTCAAGAGCTTTCAAACTGCAATGCCATTTCTTAATTCCTTTAAAAAAAAAATCAGCCTTAAACTTCCTTTATTAAGTAGGCAATTCCTACATTAAAGATCCTGTGTGGGTTTTAAAGATATATAAAACAATATTGTTCATCAGCTTTATATAAGAAAATATTCATTCTTTTTTGGCAACCTGTTTCATACTGACTTTTCTGATCTTCCAAGTCACAGACATTTTGTTTTTTTCCTCTGTCTTCCAGATTATGTACATGCATGAAACTCACCACACATTTAACTATCAAGGTTCTTCTATCAATTTTTCTGACCACAAAGCAATAAAACAAATATTTCAGTGAATAACAAATCATTAACTATGAATAAGTACATAGGAGTTTGCACTGGGTCTGGTAGGAATGGAGTTAATTTTCTTCACAGCATCTCATACAGTGCTTTATTTTAGATCAAAACAAAAAAACCCAAAAAATAATGACAACAAAATAACTAATTCCCCCCATAAAAAAACCCCACATCAAAGTTTCAGCTATTGCTGAATGGTGTTTGCACAGCGCCAAGGTTTTATCAATTTCTTGTACATCCTCCCCAGCAAGTGGGCTGAGAGGCAACAGCTGACCCAAACCGATCAAAGGGATGGATATTCCACAGCATGTAAAACCATGCTCAGCAATACCAACACTGTTTTTGTGATGGACAATGTTTTTCCAACGTAGCTGCTGCTCAGACACTGACTGGCCACTGGTCCACTGGTAGAATTATTGAGGGACTGTGCATCAGTTGGGACTGGATTTCCTCTCCTTTGCTGATTAAGATATCCTTATCTTGACCCATGAGTTTTTTCTTGCTTTTGCTCTTCCAATTCTCTTCCCCATCCCACTGACGGGGAGGAATGAGACAAGTGAGTGGGTCCTTAATTGCTGGCCAAGGTCAACCCATCACCAAGTAAAATTCTTCTCATGGGGCTGGGATTGGCATTCCTTCACAATAAAATGTCCTCAGGAGATTACATATGTTCCAAGGCCTATTTATGGAATTCATACCATTTTTCGGTTATCGTGCAAAAATGTACACTGCTTTGGTTTTACTTCACTATGCCAAAAGGTTGGACTATTTCTTTCACTTAAAGCAAAAATGTTTTAATTCAATCCTGTATGACTGTTCTAAACAGAAAAAAAAAGAAGATAGCAGAGTTAAATCAGTACTGGTCATAAATACACTCCAGTAGAAATATACCTACTTGATGACCTTTTTGCAGCAGTACCTATGCATTTGTTATTCTTCATATGTAGCTCGATGCTCTTTGCATTGATGTCATCAAGGACAAAACACAGGGAAAATTTCAGTTTTCTCATGAGCATGTGATCCCAGTCTGCCATATGTGTACAGCAAGTGGCTCCAGAAGGTGCCTATGCACTACAGATCTTCAGGAAAGCTAAGCAACACATTAAAAAATTCCTTTCTTCTATTTGTGGTTGTCCACAGGAACACACATGAATAATAACAAAGGAATAATCAGTTAACTCAGAAGCGGGAAGGGAAAGGAAGACTTCAAGGAGTGTTTGGCTGAATACACCATCAAATCTGGATGCCCTCAGAAAATGTGTAGTATTTCATGAATGTGGAACTGTAAAACTGTTCTTTGGACCTCTTAAATAAGATAACTACAGTTTCTCACCATGCTGGAGATGCTACTTTCCCAGCAGCCTAGGTCAGTTCACCAGAGGACACTTGTTTGTAGGCACAGAACCTGTTCCCAAGGCTGTCTGCTGGACTATGAACAATACTGTCTGATGTAATGGCATGGTGCCAGTCCATCACTTCTTAGACCTTAACTCTCGGAAAACTTCTTTGGAGCACTGATCTACAATCACTTCATCTTGGAGAATGAGCTGGAAGCAGGATCTCCAACACCTGTGAACTCGGTTACTGTCTTCCAAACATTTCTTGCCATGCAGACTGCTCCTAAGTAGATGTGGGGCTGAAAAGTCTATAGGTGGGCCACCCTGTCCCCCCACGCCTTGCATCTCTAGACAGTCTCAGAAACCATCTTTTCTTTCCAGGACCTGCTCATATTGCCAAATACTGAGAATATTTACACCCATCACATCCTCCTAAATTCCTGCAAATGGTGAGGAGTCACAGAGAAAGGCAACACCCTTCCTCTGCACAGAGGTAACTTTGGGGCCAAAGGCAGCAGGGTCATGACAGGAACTGAATGACATCAGCAGCACTATGCCAAGTCCTGGAGCATTAGTCAGTGCTGCCTGCTGGTCACATACCCTGACTTCTCTGCCAAATACAACCTGGCATCCTGGCTCATGCCAGCAATGGTTCTGACCACCATAGTGATAATAAGGATTACATAACGAGATACCACAGGGGGGGTAGAGCCCAAATTGTTTCCTTATTGTCCCTTGATTGTGATTTGACCCCAGGAGAGATGCAGAAGGCACTGGCAGTGCCACAGCACCTGTTCCTCCCCCAGGCACTCTGGAAGCAGGTCACCAACATTCAAACCTGCATGAGCACCAGTGGAAAATATTCATGTTCACAGTTTTGGGAGGTGCTCACTACTCCTCCAGATGCCCCCAATGACTGCCTTGTTTGTTCATGTGTCCTTCAGCTTTGTGGACTTGGTGACAAAGGACCTAAACCGATGAACCCCAGCTTATTAAAAGTATTGGAAATTGAAGTTAAAAGATCCCCAAGGACAAGAATCTTGCACTCAGGCTGAGGAGTGTTTGAAACATGGGGAGAAGTCCAGCTCTTTGTTCCTCTGATAGGAAGCACAAGTGGCAGCAGCAAAATCTGTGGATCTTTATGGATATTGCTAGATTAGCAAGTCCTTATATTTGAGTACAGTAACCACACACACATGCATCCCTGAACACAAGTGAGGACCACTGCTCAAAAGCAAAACAGACTATTTAGAACACAAGTGCAGAGAAAAAGATTCTGCCAAACCCTTCTTCTGAGGAGCTGTTATGGTAGTGATTTCTCTGTTTTTGACCAGTTTCTAACATACCCTGTAAAAACCCAACACTGAAGTTCAGAAAATGGTGTACTCAAAACACTCTCCAAGTTTTTGTATTCACAGGCTGAAATTACAAGGAAAAGAGAGACAAGGAAGAACAACTCAGGGAAGATATAAAAAATGCTAAATCAAATAAGCCTGTCCACATTTCAGTATCCAGTCAGACAGTATTTATTTTCATTACCTTAACTCTCAACACCTTTTATTTCTGCTGCTTCCCCTGACACTTAATGTGATTAGAGAGGTAAAGGCAACTGCATGTGCTCTTCCCACAAACTGAGTAAGAGGCTACTTGGAAGAGGGGTTCAGAAGTCTTCTCACAAGCATAAATGACCCAAATACTAGATGGAATATTACACACACTGAGAGGGGGGGAAAAAAAAATAAATAAATAAATAAAAGCACCACCTAGTAAAATATACCCTTGGAGAAGCACCCTGATTTCTTTTGAAAGTCAAAAAAAGAAAGCACGCGTATCTCACACACATCATGGCCTGCCACTGCCAACACCTGGCTGCTCACCCTTGCTTCATTAGATGACATAAACACTTAATTTGTCATCAGCAGCAAAATTTATTTATAATCATCTACACAGGTAATGGACATCCTGCTAGTAAGAAAACTCAGTCAGTAAATCAAAATGCACACATTAGAATGAAAACAATTATTATGTCTTGTATATCAAATTAACTTCTGTTTTTAAAATTTATGTAAGATCTACTCTACACACCTATGCTGCAATACAGCCTGCGAATCAGTGAGTCCTCTGCAAGTAAATAAAAACATATTTCAGAATTATGAGAGAAACAGATCAGGTGGTGGATAGTCTGGGGAATATTATGTCTAGAAAAAGAACTGAGGGAATTGCATGGTGGAAAGAAATAAGTAGTATTACTGATGAGAGAGAAATCGTTCTGTCTCAGTCGCAGAGTCTCGACCAGGAAATTCATGATAACCTCTTGTCAACTCCTACTTCATGTGAAACACCGTCAGAACCAATACATCTCACTGTGGGAAGAAATGAATACATAATAGCACACTGCTTTGGCAGCTATCCTATGGTAATGACAGGAGAGTTCCACTTCAACTGGAAAAGCCTATCCAGTCCACTACTGGGTGAGAAACAACACCATGGAACATAATAAAGACCAGTGGGAACAGATGATTTCTGGACTTTGACAAATCTTATCAAACCAATTATCAAAATGTGGAGTCTTCAGAGCATAAAGGACTTGCTTTAAGCTGGATGCAGGAGAAGCACTACTGCAGGAAACAAGCAGGGAGGGGGAAACCACTGTTTGAAAGAATTACACAAGGAAATATGCCAAAGGTTGTCAAGTAACTCAGATCTAACTTAGAAGAGATTAGACATGTCCAAACAGGTATACAGACCTTTTTTTTTTCTTTTAAAAACAAGCAAAGCCAAGCAAAACTAAACTGTAGAGAATGGCAAGTTAATCACAATGGCAGTGATATTAAGGACTCACCCTGATTGTATTTAGCAAAATCATAAAAGAAAGAGAAATAATTAAAACAATTCCAAGGAAAACAACTGGCAAATCTTTGAAGACAAAGATAAAGTAAACAGGCATCCAATAGTGAGAAGTGATTCAAATACCTAACAGTAATTAAACATCTCTCATGGCCTAACTGTATTTTGTACTTTTAGAAGAAACTTAACAGAATATTAAAACGTAAGTATTCATCACAAAAATCTTGATTACATCAGGCAACACTACTATGTCATCAAAAATACTCTGCTCAATATTTGAACTTGCTAGAGCACACACAGACACAGAAATTGAGAATTTAAAGTTGCCAAGTTTTTGTTGGACACTTCCTGTTCAGTTCCTCCCCGGCAGCCAAAGCAAGCACCCCTGTAACACACAATCCTCCCTCGAATACCTCCGGGTGAGCCGTGGACTATTATTACTGCCTCCAATGCTGCCCCACTGGTTTGGCAGCTAGTGGGACATTCTTCCAGCGCCAGCCAGCAGCTACCGCCAGGCTCACACACAGCTTCTGAGCACTGTACTCTGCAGTGGGGAGAATGGAGATATAAGCCCCTTAAATCTAGGTTCATCTAGGATTCATAAAATACTCAGGACTAAAGCACTACGCTGTTTCTCAATGTTTATACTTGACATCACTTTTGGATCGTGTTTTTGTATTAAAGTCTCACTACCACACTGTGGTTAGAACTTACAGGGGGAAAAGGGGGACTTTTCACATAAAAAGCCCAGACTAGTTTATCATCTGACTAGATATACTTCTGACAAAAACTTACATTATGAAGTATATCCTGATTTTCTAATTTTTTATTTCTTAGTAAGATATTCCAATCTTAGGAATAAGACACACGTGTAGAAGTGGCATACATGCAGAAGTTTTTTGGGATAAGACTCCTATCTGTTTTGAACTTCAGTTTATAAAAATTAAACTAACTTCTAAACTATCCTTTGATCCAAAGATAGTATGCTTGCACTAACAAATAGTTCTTGAAAGTCAAGATGAGAAGTTGGTTATCTTAACAGCAAAAGCTGCATTTAGACCTCAGAATTTTTTATGTTAATTTTAATGTCTTTGTTTGATTTATTAACTATAATGAACCAGTAGAGAGTACTGTTGTAATTCTGCGCATTTTTGTCCTTTCATATTGAATTAGAGTGAAAATGTGAGGTCATTCCCACAGAATCTAACTTACCCATAAATTTATTTCATACGGAACACTGAAAATCCTGTGTTAAAATTACGAGCTCCACCTTAACTCAAAGGCTATATAGCAAAGTTTTCTACTCATCCCAAGAGAGGAAGATACCATCTAGATCTTATTGAAGAACTGGTTAGTTCAATTACCAGTCGCTCCAAGCCACAGATACATGCCCTAAGATAGTGCTAACAATCAGACAGACTCATGAGTAATAGTGCAGCTCTGGCTGCCCTTGGATTTCTACTCTTCCATCAGAGAGGACAGAAACATCCATAATTCAGGTTTGTCAGAACCTTAAATACACGCATTTTCCTGAAAACATCAGGGGGTTTAAACCCAAATACAGAAGAGGCCTGGCTGTGCTCCATTTCTGACAGGAAATGTGACAGGAATGGGCATTGAGCTGTTCATCAGGAACCAGGGAGTCCATTTCACATGTGTACACTTATTATCTGCAGGACTGTCACTTACATTGTACTTAAAATACTCCCCTGTGGAATGTTCATAGGCCTCTCAGCCTCTTTTTTAATTCTTCACCTCATACACACCCATTAAATTACACAAGGACTAAAAAGCCTGATAAGTTCCGCTCTGAAATTGCAAATGATATGTACTCATTCAGAGCTTTTGAAAGATGCCAACTTTTTTTTGGTCTTTTGTGCTGTTATTTATATTTATTATTTGCATAGTCAAAATCAGACTCCATTATTCTAGACATTTGATAAACACACAACCCAAGCCACCACAGGCTGGGAGAGATTACACAGTAAGCTAACAACACAGACAAAAGGTGTGAGAAAAAGATTTCTTACTGCCTAAACTGAAAACAGACATGGGTACCTCCCACTGAATAAGTTAAGGAATCCAGCCACAAATCAGAAAAATCCCACAAAGCTAACTCAGAACACATCTACAAGGTGGGGTGAGGCAGACATTTGCATTCAATGTGTCCAAGTCCAAATCAGCCAGGTAAAAAGCAGCTGTAGTTTACAAGCCATGCCACTGTGTTAGCTGGGTGCCGTCTCCACATTCACCCTTCCAGGATGACTGTGCGAGCTTATTCTCAGTGCTGACAGTGATTGATTAAGCTGTTTTAGTTAATGGTAGACAAACCCAGATACATTGCTTCCAAACAGAAGGTACCTTGCTCCTAGACAACTTCTCCCCCACCCCAACTTTTGCACACAGCTAAGGGATGTCACAAAGATGCTTCAACAGGGGACAACAGGGAACTCCAGCATGTATCTGCAGGTGTCCCTATACCATGGAGAATGAATTATTTGTACTTTATCTGTAAAACAGTATAACCATGGGTGAATCATCAAAACACTCCCCTTGAAGATGGAGATGGCACTCTAATGTTATAGAATCTTACTAATAATCATATGGTTTTATCTTGTGCTAAATGTGTTTATACTGTACCAAAATCCTCAATATATACTTTGTCACAAGAATTATTGGTTACTGGCTAAATAATTCATAAGTGGCACAGGATTCCCAGACAACAGCAGGAAAATGTGCCAGGACTGCTAATCATACAGCACTTCCCTGGCTGTTGTGACATGTCCACCATGAAATCCCACTGGTGGTTTTCAAGGAATTAAAATTATAGAAACCAAATCAAACAGATCAGTAAAACCTTCTGAAAATCAAAGAATAAGAAACTATAGGCACTCCCCTAGAAATCCACAGGTTCACAGTGACACGTGGAATTACCTTGCACTTCTCAGTGCCAAGTCTCTGCAAGCCCTCAGTCTTCATATTATTCTACCATCAAACATTAACAGCAGCACACCCTTGTGACAGTGGGAGCTACCTATACATCTCTTCTACATGAAAAGTATACAAAATTATGTAAGTACAGAGAGGAGCCACCAAGATGCTTAGATGCTGGGATATGAGGTACAAGAAACACCTGGAAGAGTAGAAACTGGCTGCTTAACAGGAGCCAATCTCTCCTTGGAGGAGCACAGGGAAGGACTGAGAGGCAAAGGGTACAAGTTGCAGCACAAGAAATTCTGCTAGCCATCTGCCAGGAAAAACAGAAAACTTCCTCATTTCTTAAAAAGCAGCCTCTCCTCACAACTCCACTGATTTTCAAGGTTCTCTCAACTAGCATTAATTAGAAGTCATCTTCATGACTCCCCATGAGCCCTCAGACTGTGTTGTGGCACCTGCTCCTGGCCATAAAGAAGGGACAAACAGAAAACGATGGTTCCACTAGGCCATGCAACCTAAATGTTTTCTGCTTGGATGTTTATAATCTGTGAACTTGGGCACTGATCCTTCTGAATTTGAAAGGCATCAGACAGTATTCCTGACCTACCACCTTGCCTCAACAGCAGCACCACAGATGTGGCACCAGCAACAGCTCAAAATACTTACAAAGAAGAACGACCAACTATAAAAAACCTGGTTAAAGGATGCACAGGGGTCCCTCTCTACCTATATTTCTTAGAGAACTTATGTAAACATTACAAGGAGCACTGTAATAAGGTATCCTTACTGAAATTCTTTTATATTTTCTTTTGTCAAAATGTTGAAAATGTGAAATATGTAAACACCTTCTTAAAAAAGGAGTTTTGGTATTTGATCTTTGCATGCTTTCAAGTCTAATCAACAAGAAAGGAGATTTAATCTGAAACAGACAGCAGCCCACGAGCTCCAAGTGATGTCCAGGTGTTAGAAAGACAAATTACTGATTGGTAGAATTGGTAGAAAAAGAACAGCTTTAGGGCCTGACAGGTTTCAGTGATCTCACACCCAGAGGGAGGTTAACAAAGTTGGAAAAATAAGGATGTGCCACTGACAGCTGACACAAAGAATGCAGAATTTATGAGCCACAAGGACACTGGGCAGAATCCCCAGGATGAGGAAGAAACTAATAAACCTCACCCAACAATTGTGCTGAATCAACTCTGACTGGGTGAAAGGTAATCCTGCAGGGGGAGATCCCGACCACCGACTCACAGATCATTGACCCAAAAACCCATCGGCCCAAAAGAGAAACACCATGGGACTGATTAGCACGAGAAGTGAGAGAATCATTAACCAATAGAAGATAGAACAGTAATTAATACCAGAACTATGAACTTGTAGCCAATTAATTAAGGCTTCTGTTTGCTAAAAGGTATAGTGAAACATTTTGGTAGTGCTAGCTTTGTGGGTTTGACATCCAGCACCCCTTTCTCCACAGAACTGTAAGTAAATCAAATACCCTGACTACGTGTGTGGACTGGCCCCTTGCACACAGAGTAAGATAACCTATTTTGGGACAACAAAAATAGTAGTTGAGCTTCTGGCATTGGGCTCAACCCAACACTCAGGATTTGGGGGAATTTATCAAACATGTCTCTTTTATAAATTTTCATAGCTCAGGACATTTTTAAATTTTAGTTTGGTTAACTTTATAACTGTGAATTCTAAATGAATAAAGAATTCAAGTACCAAAAAGAAATTTTATCCAGCTAATATTGTTTTAAATTTTTAATTTTTTTTTAATTTTATATTTTTATTTCATAATTTCCAAGTACAGTTCCAGAATAATACAGAAGACGGTATCTTATTTTCTTTAAATAAATACTGTGGGGTTTTTTTTCAGGGAGCACTAAAGGAGGTTAATCTCTTATATTGATCAGTCTTTGCCTATCTTTCCCTTCTTGTCTCGAGGGAGCACTGAATGATGAAATATTTGATGACAGATTGTGTGAGCTCACAGTATGTGGCCGCATGAACAAACACGTGTGAAGATAAGATGTACAGCAGAAAGTTTGCTCATGTGATGAATACAAGAATTGTCTTGTATATACAGAGATACACCACTATCAGATACATTACACTCATGGAAACCACTGATGACTTCTGTCTGTTTTGAAAGCTGAAGAAGGGATTTTTTTCTTCCCTTGCACAGGAACCTCTGGTGACAGAACAGGTCCTCATGTTTTTATTCTATTTTTAAATGCAAGCTGCTGAAGGAAGAACCACCTAGTATTAATAGTTCCCCATCTTTCCTACCACAGGATTATATTTCCAGGAGAATTTAACTTTCCTAAGCATTACCATTTTGGCTAAACTTCTGCAAATAGTGTCCTCTCCCCTATCTCCTGCTTCCCCTGTTCTTTCTCAAGCATCTGGGAAAGGTTTGTTTCCCATGCCTTTCCCAGCCGTCCCAAGAAAATGAGGAAGTAGGGATCAATCCCAGCTCCCCAAAGAAACTTGGAAAGTCTTAACCACAATCAAATGAATAACAGAATATACTGGATAACAGAAAGTATGCAAAAACAAGACTCTCAAACCAGACTGCTCATGAACAAAGAAGGTGCCTTAAAGCTGCACATGAAAAACCAGAACACAGTTTTTGAAACTCACAACTGTTTGACTTTGCACTGCAGCATCTCCTACATGGAAGTATCAGCCTGGAAGTATCCCCCATATTGCATAACATTGATGGAATTCAGGTGCCCGAGTTTAGATGTTGGAGGTGTCACCTTCAGGCAGCTTTTAAAGTCAATGAGAAAAAACTTGCACTTCTAAGATGCAATTCATTTAGCCTGGTTTAGACACTCACCTTAAGGTCAGATGCACTGCATGCCAGACATGACTATTTGCCCTCCTTGATTATAAAGTGAAGAACTATTTCAGATGCAGATATCTGAAATTAGAGGATATGGATGTCATCTTGTATATGAAGTAAATGAAACTAATTATATTGACCCTTTCTATAACATACTAATTTCTATCCACAAATGTCCTGCCTCTTCCCTGAGATCTCCACGGGTACACTAAAGTACCAGTCTTCTCTTTGTTCCATGCAAAAAGGAACCCACTAGAGTGTGCAGCATAAACTTCATGATGTAAATCTTGAGAGGATGGAGAGGGAGGGGAAGATGGGACAGAGTTGCAAGGACCAAGACATGGAGAAAAGGAAGAGACAAGAGAAAGATGTGTCGAGAAAGAGTAAGGACTGAACTACTTTCTCATTCAGACAAGTGGTACTTGCTGAATTGGTATATATTCAGTATTTAACATTGTTTTTAGCACTCCATGCATTACTAAGTGCCAACTGTACGTACCTGCATTCAATAAGAACTTCTTGTTTGTGCACCTTCCTGGGTGGTTTCTATAGTCGTGTTTTATAATAGTAATTACGCAAAACCTTTCTATTTTTTTTTGTCACTATTTCCAAGTGTGGATCTGACACACCAAAACCAGAGGTGCCAAGACTGGCACCTAGTTTGAGTAGGATAGAACCTGTTTTTTCACATCAGTCCTTGTTTTAACAGTCCTTGTTTTTCACATCAATACAGAACTCCTACCACCTGAATGGAACTCAGCACTACTGTGGATCAGATTCACCTGGATACAGCAAGGTACACCATCTCTTCAAATAAACATCCAACAAACCAGAAGCACCCAAAAAAATAAGGAAAAAATCCCTCAGTGTGAATGGCATGAATACACTAACCCACTTCTTCATTTTTTAAAGTTTTTTTTCTAATTGAAGTGAAAAAGCATGAGAAAAGAAAGTTAGCAATTCCTGTGCACCACAGCAGTCAGGAATGAGGTGCCACTCTTCTCTACCAGGATCTACCTTTCATACCCTGACACCCAAGCAGGCTGACCAGGAAGGCACCAGCAGTTTTACTGGTTCATATTTTTCAGACTGTCATCTGATTTTGAGAAGGACAAAATGAAAAAGGGAGTGTTCTTCACCCTGGTGTTTACACAGTCACCAAACCCGTGAAATCAGCAACACAGAAGCAGCAGTTGATGTTAAACTCATGCAGGAGAGACAAACTACCACTTTTATGGCAGAGATGTCATTAGAATTTCACAGGACATATTTTTTACTTCTTAAAAATGCAAAAAAACCCGAATGTTTTAGCATGTCATCCCTCTTATCTTAGTATTTTTCTATAACATATATTTTTTCTAAGGACCAATTTCCCCATTAGGTCACAGTACAGAAAAAAACTCAGAAAAAAAGTTCTGCTTTTAATTCTTTGATCATATCTTAAAAGATCTTCACTCCCCTATAAAAAAAGTTTAAAATACTAAGTCTTTATTCCTAATGAACACATTAGGAATAAAGACTTAGTATTTTAATTTAATATTTTCCATTTCTACCTTCCGCTAACTAAGTGCAATTAGGAATACTTGCAGAAATCCATATTCAGTCTTACAAAAGAACACAGGTGAATGTTTCCTTTTTCTTTTTTTCATCCACACAACACACAAATGTGAAGTTACACATATAAAGTACATTGAATTGAGGGTTTGTACTTTACAAAACAGCAAACTGTGTAACAGTTTTCTACATTTTAGTCTTGTCAATCAATTGGGCTACTAATGGTCTGTGTTATTACACACTTTATTTTTCACAGGATGAAGCATTTGTTCTTCATCTTTTTCCAAAATGTGATGTTACACATGGGCTCCTTCACCTCTTCTAACACAGAAGTCACAGAAGAGTAACTTAGAGTAAGAACATGGAAGTAGGGAAGAGATACGAGATGTTGGTCTCACTGACATTTTCTCCACTAAAAACATAATATTTCTTCACATTCAACACATCTCATGGATGTGCATGTCCCTCCCTAAGACAAGGTATAATTCCATGCTCTAATTTTCCTTGGATGCAGCCTAATGCTGTTTCCCTCTCCTTATTTTTATGCTATTATCAAACCCTTACTAATTTTTATTTCCTTGCCAAATCACTGTAGGATAACACAAGCACAGGTTTCTTTGCCTTCACATATTTAGCATGTTGGTAAAGGCGAGCTGAGTTCATTTAATCAGGGGAGGGGGAAGTAATAAAAACAGGGGATGTTGCCAGTGCTAGTGCTAGTATCTGTGTTACTTGAAACTGAGGAAGCAATAAGCAGCAAAAAAATCCTCCATTTTCATGGTGATTACACTGACACATCTCAGGCAAGAATCTAGCTACTGTCATTTATATGGTAGCCAACTCATAACTGGACCAAGTAACTTGTCTGGTCTTGACCATCAAATACAAAAAGCTCCAGATTTATACAGTAGCATACATTGTGAGAAACACTGCTAAACAAACACACCCCAAGGATAAACAGCCTTTTTTTTTTTTTTTTTTGTCCTCCTGCAGTCAACTTCCTGCTGCAAAGTTCAATTCCAAGCCATCCTCTTCATTTTTTAAGTTGCCATTGGGTGGAGACCATTCAGTGTCCAAACCATGACAGCTGTATAAAGACATGACTTCCAAGGGTCCATGTAAAAATTGGATTCATAACATGATGTGGTTACCCACAGCATGGTGACAACTGTAATTCTTTTCCTTTCTTTTCACTGCACCTTTTTCTGTTTAGAGGCTCAAACTTGTAGCTGTTATCTGAGGGAAAAATATTCTACGAGCTTTTGGCAGAAAAAGTCATCAGAGGAGTTAATCTGGCTGCCTTGACACCAATGAATGCAGGCAGTACAACACACATTTCATAGACAGGAGAATGCACACATGTAACTCCAAGTTTAAGAGAGCTGGGATGCTTAGAAAAACCTTATGCTTGGTTTTTGTCACAAGATTTTTTTTTACACCATGCTGGATACTGCTCTTCCAGATAAATAACTAACAGCAAGGAAGAGTATTGGCTACCTGAAAAAATAACATAAGACAAACAAAACAGCTGCTGATGATACAATTTTTAAACTGGAGTACCACATAGATAGGTGTCTTCAAACTGACAGCTGCTGTGCTTGCCATATGCCAAACCATAGCCACTAATTAAGCATCTCGTATCTTCAAAGTCATCCCTGTTAAGAGGACACTATCTGCCCTATACAGCATTCTTGAGACCAAGCATTACAGCCCACCATGTGCATAATAAAAATAAAATGTTTCAAACCATGTCTTTTGAGATGTGCTACCATAATCTTCAACATATTTTTAAAAATGCATTTAGTGTTTTTTGGCTGTATACTAAAAGCTTAGTTCATTCCATTTTATCTAAAAGACAAGGGTGGTAGAAAGCTACACAAACAGGAGAAGCTTGTGCTCTCTGAAGATGACCAACTCGAGTTAGTGACATACATGCGTATTTTTGTGTGCTGAAGCACAAACCCAGCCTGTCATCAATAGCAGGATTGCTTCTCTGACCAAAACGCAAACCCCCAGTATTTTGTAACAGGAGTTACAAGCCTGTCCTTTCAGGAGACGTGCAATTATTAGACTTCTCTTGTAATTTAAGCACAGAATTTGAAAACAAATTTATGCAGTAAAAACATCCTGGTATCTGGACAAAAAGGAACCCACACTGAGATCAAAGACTTATGCCACTTCTCTTATGCCACCATTCATTTGCCCATATCTAGATATTCTATTCAGTTTTGGCCCCCTCAATACAAAACACACTGATAAAAAAAGCACAGGGCCCCAGGATACTGAGGGGCTGGAGATCTTGCCCTGAGGAGTGGTTGGGGGAGAAGGCCCAGCCCAAGTAAGAGATGACCCCAGAGAGAACCCATCACCTGCCTGTCAGTGTGCATGAGAGAGTCACCAAGAGCCACGAGGTTCTTCAGTAGTGCATGGCAGGCACAGCACAAGCTATGAATTGAAACATGTTCCAGCCTCGTACCCGAAGAAACTATTTCACGTACAGCAGTAGTAACAGAGCTTGGCCAAAGTTGTTGTGCACTCTCTCGTCTTGGAAGATTTCAAAACTCAAGTAGACACAGTCCTGAGCAACTGGGATCTGAACTCAGAGTCAGCCTTGTTTGGAGCTCCCTTCCTCCCTGAGCTACACTGTGGTCCCCTTCTGTTTAATCTGGCCTTTGGAAAGCAAAAGAGGGATCTGCTCCTGGTTGAGGTCACCAGCAGCATTGCCCTGAGCTTGGTCACTCAATAGCATTCTGAAATACATAATTTCCCAGTTTAAAAGATCTGAAAAGCAGACTTCATTTTCTCTTTCCTAAAAATATGTAAACATAAGTTGTTTATTTTTCCTTTTATAGAAGAGGTTGGTGTTTAAAGTCTTGAATAATACATTTCAATACCAAATACAAACATCATTAGACTATACTTCCATCAGGTTCTAACTTCTACCTGATGTTTATTTTCCAGCAAGTATGAACATTTTCATACAGACCCACCTTCTGAAACTTATACCTGAGAGATTACAACTTTTTTTTTTTTTAATATAGGCAGCACTGACACCTTCTCACTGCCTGGCTTGTGACGTTCAGATCTGAGCAGTATTAACCAAACCCTTTCCTGACGTAGCCTCAAGTTCACCATATGCTACTGTGAATTACTTCACGTCAGAGGTTCTACTACTCGGCAGCCCCACAGTCTCACTAAGGTTCCTTGTGCTGTGGCCACAGGCTCTAAACAGCTCCCGGGGAATGCCTGTGTCCCCAAGAAGCCAGCATGCACTAGACAGTCATTACTCATGGGAAACTTGGAACCACACTGGGGAGCAACAGCTGCGGGGAGCACTGTAGCAAAGCGCTGTCAAGCCCTTCCCTTTCATCTTCCTCCTCTAGTACGTCCAGAAAAAGCGAGCACGGAACAAGCCCACTGCTGCAGAAGAGCTAAAGCCTCTCAGATGCGCCAGCCGCCCTTAGGAGGCTGGTTTGGGCCAGGCAGCCTCCCCCTGCTCCGGGCACAGGGCTGACTGTTACTTATTCACACGGGCGCTGCTGTTTGTCAACACGGCTCGGGCGCCGCTCCGCCAGCACGCTGGGGCGAACGCGGCACGGGAAGGCGGCTGCTGGACACGCTCTTCCCTCCTCGACAGAAAAACCCCTGCCCTCCAGCCGTGCCCGGCCCGCCGGTTCCCCCCACAGCCCGCTCGGGTGTCGCGCTTACCGTGGGGCCGGGGACTCGAGGGGCGATGCTGGCGACGGGGTCCAGGCGGGCGCGGCGCCGCCGCCCTCCCGGGGATGCTGCTCCTTCTTCTTCGGGCGCCAGTGGGGGAACGCGGGGCGCCGCTTGGGCGCGGCGGCGGCGGAGGGGCGGCGGCGGGGGGCGGCGGCCGCCCCCTCGGGCTCCGAGTCCTCCGACTCGCTGCGGCCGAAGAAGCGCTGGAAGCGGCCGCGCCGCGCCATGCCGGGCTCGGCGGGGCTGTGGGCGGCCGCGGGGATGTCCCGCCGGCAGCCGGGGCTGCAGCGGCAGCGGGGGGAGCGCGGCGCTCTCGGGCTCTCCGCGGGCATGGACGGGGCGGCGGTGGCAGCCGCCCGCCCCGGTGTATGCGTTTAATAAGGCGATTCCCTCCGTCCCTCCCTCCCTGCCCACCGCCGGACGCGTCGGTCCCTCCCCGCGGAGCGAGCCGCGCCGCGCCGCGGCAGGCGGGATCCCCGCCGCTCGCACAGGAAGGGAGCGGCCCACGTGTGATCCGTGCCCAGGGTGCGCATTAGCGCCCATTATCTTGTTGTTGTTTGCCGCCGAGCCTGAGGTGTGCCCCGCGCCCCGGACACTTGTGCAAGGCGCGGAGAAAGGCTGCGCGCCCCCCGCACCGCGGGATCCGCATCTTCCCGCGGCCGCCCCCCAGCCCCTCCTCATTTAAGGCGAAAAACATGAATAAAGAAAGTCAGCTATACAGCCGAGGGGCTCAGGAGCCAGCACGTCCCGAGCCTTGCAGCGCGGCTTTTTGTGTCGGTGCCCGCCACATTAATTAATTAGCTGCTTATCCCTCTCCCTGGGAATAAATTGTCTCTGACCGCCCTGCTGGCTCGTTATCCCGCTGAGGAGGACGAGGAAGGGATTCCGTAGGGAAGCAGAGCCGCTCCCGCGGGAAGGTTCAGGCTGAGATACCTTGCAGCGGGAAGAATCGTGACCGGTCCCTGCCAGGACCTGGCGATCCCGTGTACTCAGTACTTTTAGGAATCTTCTCTTGAATGACCCTGAGGTGCAGCTTTCCTTATGAAACGCTGTTGTGCGTTGACGGATACCGTCTGTCCTAAATTGCGTCTAACAAGCACGCATTTGTGTGATGTAAGGAGCTTTTAGGGCTCTTACGGTTTTGGTTCTGATTTTTGCTTGTTACTGGTGGGACATGGATGTTATAATTCTCTGCTAAAATTCTAAGATGATATAATAACAATGTTGGAAATCTGTATTCTGGAAAAACTTTAAATTCTGCATTATGCAATGGTCATAATCAGCCGATAATTGACAAACATAAATTGATGGATATAAATTGATGCTGGCTTTTTGTGGCAGGAGGAAAAGGATGTGAGCAAGGCAGGGGACCACAAAATACACAGGAGTTGGCTGAGCAGCTAGGTCTTACTTATGCTACTGTTTTGCCCCAAGCAACACTGGTTTGGGGGGCAGATTCAGTTCTTTTGACTTGTAATTTATTTGGTTAGTGATTAACCAAACAGAATAACCTAACAAGAAAGTTATTTTTCCCAAAATTAAGTATGTGTCATGCCAAAATTCTGCAGAAGTGGAAGGATAGTTGCACTCTCAGGATCTGCATAAGGGATTGAGAATATAAGTCAGTTTCAGTAAAGCAAGATATATAAACATGAGAATCGTAGAATCACAAAACACTTGAGATGGGAAGGGACCTTTGAAGGTTGTCTAGTGCAACCCCTTACTCAAGCAGAGTCCTCAAGAGCAGGATATTCAGGACCATATCCATTTGGATTTTAAGTATTTCCAAGGACAGAGACAGGAGACCTGATGGCAGGTAGATGCTGTCCTTGATGGATGGCTAGGAACAAAGCAGAAAGTCCTGTCTCCTATATCTGGACAGGATTTTTGGACGCTGGGTAGGCACTGTAAAGATTCAAATAGCTATACCTCTTCTCTTACTTTAGCCTAAACTATTCCTATTTCCTCGACTAGAGAACCACAACTGACATAACCATGGCATTTTCTGACATTCACCATTGAAGAGGCCAGATAAATACATTACTAAGTCTGTACATTACATTTCCATTTAGGTGTCAGTTATAATTGGGATTCTGCTGTGCCAGAGCAAAGGTAAATTAATTTGTGTTGGTGAACCACTTCACCTAAACAGCACTGGAGAGAAAGGAGTCTTGGCCACTGCAGTCGTGGTGTGTCTTCTCCCTGCCACTCTAGCCATTGTATACCTTGAGTTGATGGCAGACCAAGCAGATGAGGGTATGTTCAGCAGACCTGTGCTACTTCATTCCACACCAAAAAAAAAAAAAAAAATTTAAAAAAAATAGATGTGTTTTTGCCTGAAAACATACAGTTTAGATGACATAAGAGAGAAAAGGGAGAAATGCAAGGCACATGTTTTTTCAAATCCTCTTAGATTGTTTTGGCAGGGTCTGGATTAGCATTAGCACCATAGAGTACCTAGAAAATGTGCAGAGGTCCATATATCTTTGGAGAGACACATATAAGAAATATGCATTGCACATAAGCCGCGAGGTATCCAGCATTTGTGCTCCAGTGCTAACATATCCTGAAAAATCCCAATGCACAAAATTAAGTGAAGGGGTTTGGTTGTTTTGGTTGTTTTTCAAACTTCAGGCAAAATTAAAGTCTGGTTGTTAAATATGGCAGTGTCAGAACAATATGAAGTTTCCATCCAAACAGATCTGTTGAGGCCCTGTACTTTTAGTTGCAGCTGTCTTATGTAGAAGGTTTGGACCTCTTAAGTCAGGAAAGGCATTTTTAAGGCTATTAGTTAAGACAGACATTCATAAGAATTAGCCAGTCATTCAGGAAACTTTAAATGATGGTCATGTTTATGTCAGCATCCAGTTTATGTCAGTTTAATCCAGGCACATGCAACAGAACAAGTCAGTCTAGCTTTATCTGAACCAACACAGTTTTGCAACAGTTCATAGTACTTCATACCTTACAAAGGTATTATGCAACAAATTATCCTTCTCCTGTTTGGTATCATTCCAGCATGGTGAAAAAGAAGATGATTGAGAATCTAGATTAGACTTTACCACGCTCAATAGTCTTGCTTGACTGCAAACTGTACGTGAGATTAAAAAAAAAACAAAAACAAAAAAAACCTCTAAACCTGAAACATGCTAATATTGGAGTTACACAGAAAATCCAATAAATACAGACTCAAAAATTTTGAAGTTCTTATAGAAATCAGCTATTACACAGGTTGAGATAACACTTTTTATTCAAATAATTGATTCTCCTCTTTTATTGTTTCAAAACAGAAAGAATCTATGTAAAAAACTATTCCAATATATGGCACAATAGGTCTGAAACAAACAAACCTCCTATCTAAAGCCCATACACAAATTACAGAAAAATATGAATGGATTATCATCAACTTTGTCATCAGATATTTTTTCTTCTTTTCCAATACAACAGAGGTGTGAAATTTCCTCCAGAAATGGTGCATGCACACAAACATTTGTGATCCAGATAATTCCCTGACAGAATAAATGAAGATTGCTTTGGATTTCCTCACTTTGGAGTTGGTGGTAAAAGAGCGATAAAGTACACAGGGGCCAAAATCATCCCTGTGTCCCACATAAAACACGTAAGTCTCAAACTATGGTCCTGAAATCCCACATTCATTTGACACCTAACCCTGTGGGCACTTAAATTCCAGGGTTGCCTCTCTGCTTGTCTTGAAAGTGCCCCAGGTACTTAGGGATTCACTTCCCTACATACTCAGAGTTGCCTCAGTCTTCATGGAACTGAGTGTCAGGTGCCTGCTTCTTGCCTAAGTCTGACAAGGAGCTAAAAACTAGGTATTGCTTGGCCTGAGTCTCTGCTGGGACTTGCTGTGGTTGCATATTTGGATCTTATTTAACTCATGCAGTAACAGTAGGCTCCATACAAAATGGCATACTGGCTTCCAGTTGTTTTTTTTCCAGGAGTTCCAGGTATGACGTAGAATTAGTGATGGAAATGGTAGCCTTAATTTGGGAATATCCTACCTACAAAAATACGTTCTATCTCACAGTCATCACCACTAATGTTTGTTTTCCGGCCCAACAAGAGACTAGAGGTTCCCTGACTACACCTGAAAAGAGGAGTGAGTCCCATTCCATGTCTTGAAAAAAAAAGGCATAAATTAATGTCCTCAGTAAATTATCAGACATGGCGGGATGTGGGTGATCACCCCTGGGGGTTAAAGACAGCCTGGAAAATGCAACGAAATATTAGGACCAGGAAAAGCCAAGGCTAGGAACTAAATTAATTCAGGAACATGGCAGCCAGAATTGTAGCAAGAGCAATATGTAGGAAGCCAGGGAAGCAAAGAGACCCTTAAAACAAATAGCAGGGCAAGCCCCTTAAATGTAAGTAACTCCATGTCACAGGGAAGGACTTTGGAAAAATGGCAATAGGCTGAGAGTAGGACTAAGAAATCTGGAAGCAAGAGACAGTGATGTGAGCTTCAACCAAGAAGTAAATTTGGAAGTCAAGCATTTCTGGGATTGCCTTATGTACCTGGTAGGTGGGGCAAACCATCACTCAGGCTCAAAGGACAATCATTATCGGCGTGCCAGTTGCCATGACTTACCCTGGTCTGTCTGGCGGCCGCATGCCTGGATTGCCTGGGGGGACACAGGGGAGCACACAGGCACTGGAGCTCAAGTAGATGGAAGCACCTCAGGCTCTGAGGATGTTCTGGAGTGGGGGTGAATTTACATAACCTCATGCTCTGAATTTGATCACAGTACACACTGTGTGATTACTTCAGGCAGCAATTTAGATTTGGGTGTTGGATGCTTTTGGTCTTATTTTAAGTTGCCTGGTTCCCATCATGGTTCCATTTGGGATCTTTGGTATTTAGGTTCATCTGTGAGCTAATACCTCTCTTGAAAACATGCAATTCCCATCTCTTAGGTGCTAGTTATTGATCAGTTAAGTCAAAAACAGATGCAACTCTTACCAGGGTCAAGATTTCGCCTTTTTCTGATTGAAAAATGAAAAAGATTTCATTTTTCTGATAGCTTTGGCTTAATTTATAATCCACTTATTAATGAATAGTTCTGCCAAACCCATTGATACTCTAAGATTTTTATTCTGTAAACTGAGTATTCCACAGCAGATAGGTGTGGGTAGAATTTTTAATGGGAAATTGGCATGTTCAATTAATCAACTCAATATTAGCATGGTTTCCTATTACTATTTCTGCTGTAGAATGCCAAAAATTTTTGAGCCTTTGAGTTGCTTATATATTCGCATAGATGAAGTGTTATACAGATCTCCCCGTTACCCACATACCTCCGGTCAGCTCCTCAAAGAAGAGTCCTACGACCCATTTTTGGACCTTTAAAGAGTCTTTTGCATTACAGTCCTACAGTTCAAGGGAAGCAAACAAAGTAAATAATGTATATAATACATGGGATATAAATAATAATAATAGTAATAAATATATATATATATAAATAATAATAAATGGGGTTGTATAACTTCAGTCCTCACCCATTAGAAGTGTCCCACAGCGATGCCAAGGTGCAGCATGTAGTCTTTGACTTTAACATGAAATTTTATAGTACCAACCAGAGCCATTGTAAGTTTTTTTTAACATACAAGTGAACTGCTTCTGTATCAGTTACTACCTCCACATAATACTCCCAGCGTGATGCTAACAGTGAGAGTGCCCTGTTTGGTTTCAACGTCAGCTAGGTTCAGCCCATAAGTCCAGGCAGATAGCCAAATAGATTTCAGTTATGAAATGCTCAGGAGTTCCCAGTGTTCAATATTTCTCATATTCTTGCTAATACATTCATGTCAGTAGTTTTCATTCCTTCTCCAATCAGTTCACAGGGAAAAAAAAAAAATCTTACAGAAAATACATTTATTTCAAGGGTTTTCGTCTCTGTTGCCTGCCAGGTGCTTTTCTCATTCTGCTAATAACAATCCAATGTTACTTTTCTGTAATGATAACTGTCTTTTTCTGAAGTGCAGTGTCAGTACAAAGCTAACACCTAAAACTCACCTACAAATCACTTCATTCTTGCTCTGAGTATCCAAGTATATTGTTCTTTTGCCCACCTGTAAAAGATTAATGTTTCTTCTGTGTATTTTCCAATTTACAGTTTCTTGAAAGCTTTCAGTCTTTTGACTTACCAGTTTGCATAAAGAGTTAAAATAAAGATTTTAAGCCTGATCTCAAGCTGAGAAATAATATCTGTGAAACACTTTATGTGTGCTATGTCAAGTTTGGTTCAATATAGCATTTATTTGGCATCTGAATTTTTTCAATAAGTATTTTTTTCCCACTCATAGCTATAAGCGGGGAAGATAAAATAGTTGTGAGAAAACAGGCTGTATAACCAGTCTGAAACAAATGATGTGGATTCTACTCAGAGGAGAAAACATTCCATGCTGTGGCTACTTTTTTTCTTTCTTATCTTAGTAGGAAAGGAGGAGGGAGGTGGGACTGCTTCTTATGGGAGAAGAATGCCACTGTTTGGCAGCATCATTGATGTCACTCTGTGCATCAGGGGCTCCAGCCTCCTCTGAAGTTTGATTAAAAGGAAAAAAAAAACCCCAGGTGAATTCTGGCACTCAGTTCTCCTGTAGTCACAATTTAAAGGTAGACTAGTAAGACCATAAATTAATTCAATTAGAAAAACACCACAAATTAACATAACAATGATGCATTAGGAATATAATACTGACAAATTGTTAATTTACTGCTTAATATCAAGATGTGCTTATGTTTTCCTGAGTGGATATAGCTTGGCTGAAATGTATATATTTCCAGGCTAATATTTTATGTCTTTGTTTCGCCTGCTTTCCAGTTTTTCACTGGTTAGTGTGCATAGTACTGCTACACTTTCATGTTTGGCCAAAAGCAAAGCTATAGGCCATGTTCTTCTCTGGTCTAAATTTTTGATAATTATCTAGGTTGAAATAAAATTTTCACCTTAAAGAATGATTTTTTATTTGTTTGACTTAATCAGCAATGCCATTCTATTATATTTTCATCATATTCTCATGGAGATCTATCAGCCAGCATGGCTTAAGTTAGGATAGGCTCTTTCTCTTAATTTTCAAGAAGGAAGGCAGAAACTACCAGGAAATTTAAAATTAATTATTTCATAGAGATTCTAGGTACATTACTAAATCAATAGCCCCGAAAATTAGATACATGATTACCAGTTATGTATTATTGCTCATAGTGACTAACAGAGGAGCTGGGAAATGGACAAACATGAAAGAAGGTAGGTCCCTCTCTATCTTCAGCAGCTTACAGTCTAGAGCCAATGTACTAAAGAATGAAACGTAATCACAGATGATTAAATTGCTATGGAATATGAGCATCCTGTGACAAATCCAACAGCTATCCAATCTTCTGTAACCTAGTTGGGTGCTAAAGAATCTGCAATTAAATATTAAGCTAACCAGATGTAATTAAAAGCATAACTGTTCTTATGCATCTGCAGATAATACAGGAGCATTACTAGGAAATTGAAACTGTCTGTTCATAGTTATGTTTACCAGTCACTTCTTCCTCCTGTATATTACACAGGGTCTATAATACAGATCCTGTGAACACCACCAGCCTCTGTGCAGCCATCAGCTCTGTCCTCTTTCCACATGAATATAAACCTTGCACTGCCCCATGAAAAGTTATCCAAAGAGGAGGTGTTGAAACGTCCCGATGAAACAAACCAGTTATTGTGAGTCCTGGGGAGGAGAAGCACGAAGCAGTAGAGCTGTTCGCCAGCATTTGCTTTTCCCAGGATAATCAGTTGCGATTACAGAAAATAAGGATGTAATATTTAAAACAAACACAGAGAGTGACTGTGAGAATGTGGGTCAGTGAATTTCTACCATTAATAAACAATAATTAGGGAGTTATCTATCAGCTGTTCCACAAAAAGATAGATGAAGGAGAATGTGTAAGCTAAGTCTTTATAAACATGCCCTTCCCAATAAGTTATCAAGGAAACTGCACTATTATGGATTCAGGAAAAAAAAAAAAAGACAAACAGAAAGAGTAATAATATTCAAAATGAGATGAAACAAGGAATGAACTTCCTTAAGCTTCTCTAATAAGATTATTCTTTTTTAAAATACTTCCTTCTCTAAGGGGCCAGAGTACCCACCTGCAGGTCAGACCTGCTGTCAGGAAGCTGATTGCTTGTCCTGGGCCCTGGTGCGGGACACCACAGAAGGGCCAACAGTGTCTTTGGATTATTGCTATCTATTACTGCCTTATCACTGTTACTGTGTACTTATTACCCATCTGGACACAAATGTTGCTGCCAAAAGAGAACTTGAGCAGATCAAAGATTACTGCTGTGCTCTGAGCTGTGGTAAAAAGCCACAAAAAAAAGAAAAAAAGGGCTCCACTTTGACCCTACCAGTTAAGGACATGGGCTGAATAGGAGAGGATGTGTTATGGAGATCAAAGCCAGTGTAGCTGGTGTCACAGGAAGAGCCTTTGGTTTCTATATCCATGGATTGCTTTCTGGGAGCAAGGACTGGTGGGAAGTGATGGCACCAGCATAAGAAAGAAAGGCAAGAGCACCTGTCTCAGTAGTCTTGTTGTTGAGAAAGGTTTCTAAGCAGGTTCATCAAAGTATGCAGATCAAAGCCCAAAAAGAAGTGGGAAAACAGGTTCAATTTAAGATGCTAAGAGAAGCAAGGAAAGTACATAGCAGAGACCTGAACTTCAGGAGAGTGGACTTCAGCTTGGTCAGAGAATAGGTCAACAGGAATCACTGGAGAGCCAAGAAAGAAAAAAAAGAGCTGGTCTTCAAATCAAATCTCCTTGAAGCACTAGAATGGTCCATTGCGATTGCACAAGAAGATGGGAAGATACAGTGAGAAGCCAGATTAGCTGAAGAGGAAAATTCTAGCTGAGCTCAGACACAGAAAGGAGCTTACCAGGAAATCTAGAAGCATCACTCAGGCATTCAAGAGCCAAATAAGGAAGGCCACACAGCTGGGGTCGAAACCACCAATGAACATAGAGGAGAACAAGAAGAGTTTCTGCAGATAAGTAGCCCTGAAAGAAAGGTGAAGAAAAATGTAAACTCGATGCTAAATAGTGCAGACAAGATGCAAAGGATATAGTGACAAAGTGCATAGGAAAGACTTGAGTACTTAATGTCTTGTTTGCCTCATTTTTTACTGCCAAGGTTAGGTCTCTGAGCCTAGTAGCAAATTGTGGGGACCGAGGCACTATCCATCCTACAGGAAGATCAAATTTGGACTAATTTAAGTATTTGTGGACATAGGGCCAGGCAAGATGCATCCATGGAAGTTGAGACGGCTGATGTGTTTGTGGGGCTCTTCTTTGTCATCTTGGAAAGGCTGTGGCAACTGGGGGAACTCCCAAGTTGCTGGTAAAAGACAAGTATCACATGGAAATTTTTTAAAAATCAAGTAGGAAGGTCTACAGCATGGTCAGCTCCTCAGAAAATTATGAACTCCACATTTAGACACATGAAGGACAGAACAATGACTGGAATCAGGCAGCAGAGATTTATCAAAGTTAAATCATCCTTGACCAACCTGATTGCCTTCTATGATGAAATGGCTGGCTCTGTGGATGAGAGTTAACAGATGTAGCTTGTCTGAAGCAAGACTTTCAACACTGTTTTTTGTAGTGTACTGGTAGCTAAACTGAGGAGATGTGGACTGGATGAGTAGACTGCAAGGGTAGTGAAAAACTGGCTGGACTGCTGGGATCGGAGAGTAGTGGTCAATAATTCAATGTGAATTGGGTTTTCGTGGCAAGGTTTGATAGCAGAGTGTTCTTCTATGGAAACATGCTGTAAACATCCCCCACGTCCTTACAGAGCCAGCACCAACTGGGTCCAAGATGGACCCACCACTGGCCAAGTACAAGCCCATCAGCAACAGTGCTGACAGATTTAAGAAGGGGGAAAAAACTACTGCAGAAACAGCAGCAGAGAGAGGAGTGAGAGTATGTGAGAGCAACAGCCCTGCAGACACCAAGGTCAGTGGAGAAAGAGGCAGGAGGTACTCTGGGTGCCAGAGCAGAGATTTCCCCACAGCCCCTGGTGCAGAGCATGGTGAGGAAGGATGTTCCCCTGCAGCCCATGGAAGTCCATGGTGGAACAGATATCCCTACCTGCAGCCTGTGGAGGAGCCTGTGCCAGGAGGATGCCCAAAGGTGGCCCTGTGATAAGCCTACACTGGAGCAGGCTCCTGACAAGGCCTGTGGTCCCATGGAGAGGAGACCATGCTGGAGCAGGAATGCTGGCAGGGCTTGTTACGCTGTAGCAGACCCATGCTGGAGCAACCTATTCCTGAAGGACTGCACCCCATGGAAGGGACCCACGCAGGAGCAGTTCATGGTAAATAGTGAGTGATCTCTCCCTGTCCTTATGTTGACCCATGAGCCTTTCTTTACATTCTCTCTCCCCTGTCCAACTGAGGAAGGGAGTGATAGAGTGGCTTTGGTGGGAGCCTGGCATCCGGCCACAGTCAACCCATCACAAAGCCATGTAACACATTTATCATTGAACTGGACAAGGAGCTGGAACACACATTTGTTTGGGTTTTGGGTGATACAAACTGGGCAGGGTGGAGTGATGGATATTCTGGAGGCTTGACCTGTAATTCACAGAAATCTCAGCAAACAAGAGGATGCAAGAATCATGGAGCTCAAGAGAGGCAAATGCAAACTCCTGTGTAAGCAAGGAAATCACATATCCACTGGGCTACGTTAGACATGGTGCAGCAAGCAGCTCAAGGGAAGTGATTTCCAACAACCCTCTGCTCCCTCAGCACTGATAATTATACTTCTCATGGAATAAGATAGACTTTAGGATTTTTACTTTTTTTCACCATCAACTCGAACACCCATTCTCCTATTTTACGTACATCATATTCTTTCTTTTTTTTCCCTGAGAAATCAGAGATTTAATAGCTAACTCATATAATAAATGTTGTACAAATACAACCAAGAGGAAAAGAAAACCAGAAAAAAATGTATCCAATATTGATTTCAAATTCACTAAAAGGTCTTTGTAAATTTAAATCTTCATAATACACTTTATTAGTGGAGAAACAAAGATATATCAGAGCTTCAGAACTGGACTTATCAACACTTTAGTACTACAAAATTATCAAAGTGAATTTGTAATCACAGAGAAAAATTCTTTCCCTGGGTAAAATTACTGAAGATAATCCAGTCATATAAAAAAACCCACTTTGTCTGCAATACAGAAATCCTGTGTTTTATTACAAATCACTACTATTTCTTTTCAGAAATCTAAGGAAAAAGCTGGTCTACATCAGATATAATACACTTATGTTTACTACGAATAGTAAATTACTTTTCTGAAGCCTTGATAACTTAGATGGGCAGGGAATATGGGCTGCTGTCCCTGTGTCATACTTGGCACTGTATTTATCCATGAACCCATATGATATTTGGTACTTTTTTGCAAGAGTAAGTCAGGCCAGTAGACCAGGTTGTAAAGGGTCTAACTCAGATGCTTGGAATTATGCAGTGTAACACAGAAAAATAATAAAGTCCATATTGAAATTATTTTAATATAGAGCTGTACAGCAAGAAGTCTTCTTACTGAGGTATAAAATATTACTTCTCAACAAACAGCAGTTAATTCTGGTTTCAGTTCTGGGAGTTCCCAAGTGCTGGGTGACACATGGGTGCTTAGTATCTTCTGAGGGCTGGACTGCCCATGTCTCAGCAGATGACATTTCAATGGTATTAACCGGGTAGGTTATTGGTGAAACCTCTTCTTGCCTAAAAGTAAACAACCTAAAGGCTGTTCCAGTTGCCAAACAGCACAGGATTATTGTATTATCCTCCTTCTACTTTTGTGTTACCTTCTGGCTGTGCTGTGATTCAGCGCTAAGTTAGTGCTGATCTTTGGTCATGAGTGGCTAAATTTATATATCAAACATAGATGGAGCCAATCCTGTCCCATACTGAGATAGTACTGACAAAGCCATTAACCTTTCTGTCAAAAATACTGACAGATTACAGAAAAGAAGTGTCAGGAATCAGTTTCCCATTACCTTTTGAATACCAGACACTTATCTTTGGTAGGTGAGAATGCTTGACAGAATAGGTATTATTTAGTTAACATGCAGAGGGGTAAAAATCCAGCAAAGTGAACAACTCGCTGCTGACATTGCCAATATATTAAAAAAGAAAGCTTATGATCTGATCTACATTCATAAGAAGTCTCCACATGTACATTATGTGAAATTTTAAAAAGGGATACTTCCCTTCCTCCTCACTAAGACCAAGATGTCTTCATGAGTCAATGACAAAGTAGCAAAACCAAGAAATTTTGTTGAAGGTAAATTATAAGCAGCAGACCTAGAACTTGGATTTCCTAATGTCCAGTCACTTGGTTTAGCAATAAGATTTTTTTGATAGTCTGAAATATGCCTTAGGAATTTTAAGGTAGGACTAAAATAGGAAATGAGGGTTGGAACTAGATTATCTTCAAGGTCCATTCCCACTGCAAATCATTCTGTGATTCTGTGAAATCAGCAAAGGAAAAAAGAGTTAACAGCTGTGAGGGAAAACTAGGACAGTTGTCAGAATACCTCAGTTATTTAGACAAAAAAGAGTTTAAAACCAGTCTAGAATATTTCCAAACATATTCACTGTTACAGAAGACAAATATTAGTAGGTGAGGAGAGCATGAAAGGAGGATTACATCCCAATAAGAGTGATTTTTTTGCTTCCACAAACTTGTAAGTTAAAATTGTATCTGGAAAACATTAAGTGCTATCTTGTAATATTTCCAGGAAGTTCTCAGATGAATGAATCAGCTTCTCATCTAATTAATCAAATTAAATCTTCACTGGGAGTAGGCAACAATGAACTATTTAGCTAGATATAAATAGCAGCTTTATGAGTTTCATTTGACTCTTACTCACCGTCGCATGTTAAAAGGTGTACATTAATGATTCTCACAATCCAGTTTTGTTTACACACTCAAAAGACAATATCTAGAAAATTAAAGTACATTTTGCTTTCTATTGAAAACTGTTAGGGAAGTGAAGGGAAAGCAGCAATAGTGATTGCTCACTATTGACTACTATTGCTAATGAAACAACACTGGAACAGGTAGTTTCACATATCTGCATGTTTTGCCAATGATTTAATGGAGTCTGGGTTTTACAGAAGAGGAGCCAGGACTGAATAAATGGAATATTTTGTCCACCTGCCAAGGCTATTTGTTATACATCCATATATGTACAACTTACATAAATATATACATCATATACTTACAGACTATCCTTACTTTGTGGTACGTGTAGGTGACATAAAATACCAATTCTACAAAATCACCATTAAATTCATTCCATGTGATCAAAGCAATGAATATCAGTAATCCCAGTTCTAGGAAAATACAGAGGGAAATAGCATTTAGTATTTTATTTCAGGTAACTTTTCAGCAATCGAATTCTGGCATGATTTACCTTTACCAATATGTTCCAACTTGTAGCTGGAAGAGTAACTTATAGTTAGTCTATATACAAGTTATACTAACTTGTAGTTACTCTTGCTTTGAGAAGGGGTGTTGGCCTAGATTTCAGGGAAGAACTCCAGAGGTCCCTTCTGACGTAAATACACTGATTCTGCTTACAAATCTTCATCTGCACTACCATTACACAAAAGCATAACTGCCCACAAATATGTAAAACATCTGTTCCATTTCTCTTCTTTTTATTAGAATTAATGCATATTTAATTATAATCTTGTTCTTTACAAGCATCTTCACATTCCTTATGTACTCAATTACAGGTATTTTGATTCAGATGTCATTAGGCAATGACTCACTGTGTGTTGTCTGATGATGACATTTAAAATGAGGGAATACTGCTTGAGGATCCTTGGAATTGGAAATATGTTTCTTGAGCTCTTCCCCTTCCAATTTAGATGAGTCAATTGTGCAAAGTGATGGTGAAACTTAAAGCATTAGATAGCAGTGTGGAAAACAGTATGTCAAAGAGGTAATTTCCTTTTTAGTGTATTTATTTTGACATTACATCCTGGCAATTATTTTTAATGTTTAGATTTGAATTTTTTATTTGTAGTCATAATAACAGAAAAGCTGGCATTCACTTCAGGTTCAGTTTATTTGTTCAGTAATCACATATTTCATGTGTTTATCCAGAACCAACTTTGTCTCAGTAGCAGAGTCTCGTTCACCTACAGATTTACAGCCTTTAAGCTCTCACATGAGCAAAGTATCTTGATGTATCTGTGTCTGGCAACTACACCAGCAGGATGTTTAAATAGGAAGGTAATTTAAACAGTAAGTTATCTCACTTTATAACTTGACTGAGTTTTATTTTCTACCTGTCTTCTTGTATCTAGATCCAATAAAAGACTTGGGTGCTCGATGGAATTAATTTTTCAGCCTATGAAGTGGAATCCATATGCTTGAGTCAGGTGCCTATGTTCCTTATATTATACACAAGAGAAAAATGCAAAAGTAAATGTTTAATCTATTTGGTAATTGTCATAAGTAATCAACAGAATGCTGATTGCACAGTCTAGCTGGCCAATGTTGTGCTTCAAGAGCTGTAGCAGTGGGGGTTAAGTAAGACCTCAGGAGGCGAGCACAGGCAGCATCAAGGAGTCACATCCTAACAGTATCGCTGACAATAGCTGGCAGACTGCTGCCTGCCTGTGAGAAAAAAAATGACCTGGCATTACTTTTAGTGATGCTGCTACAATGATAAGTCAAACCCTTCATCCTACAGATCCTACCAAAACCACCCTTTTCTATAGGAGAGCTCTGAGTTCAGAGGAGAAAAGGGCGAAGACTAACCCTGTGGTTCTCCTTGATTTCCTGTAGGGATATCCATATGTGTGTTATAAATTTGTATTGTGATATTGGCTTTCGCGGATGAATCTTATATGTTAAATACTTTTAGCTATGTATGTACTTTTTTCTTACTAACAAGTCTTAAGCTTAAAAGAATTTCCTAGGTACAATGCAAGGAAACCCCAGAGGGCAAAGACAGTGGGGCCCAAGCTGTTATCAAGAGAACAGTAGAGCCCAAACTGTTATCAGCGGAAGATATGAAGACCAGCTACCCTCAAAAGAAGGATGAGGGGCCTATGCCCTTATCGAACATTTCCAGAGGAAAAGAAACCAAACTCCAAAATAATGCTGAACAGCATGAATCATGATGACCAGCAAAAATAGTACTGACCAGCAGAAAATAAAATTGTACAAGAGCATATTCTAAGAAGGCGGAACCAGGGAGGGAACACGCTTTGAATATGCATTAACCCCTCACAACAGGGGAAGATAAAAGGGAGGGTCCCTGAGATACCCGGTGTGTTCCTGGCAACTGGCCAGGGCACCCGGCCGTTTTAACCCTTTGCTTCATTTCTTTTGTCTCCTAATTGTCTTTTTATTTATATTAAATTCTTTTTATAATTTATTAAGTGAATCTCGTTTTTAAGATGTGCAAAGCTTTCTGAAACCTTGCAAATCTGGTAATGAGGAAAAATCTTTGTAAAAATATTATTTTTTTGTCTGTTCAGTCAGGTTTTTCTGATTGTTTTTCTGGTGGTGCTGGCATCTCACAGCAGCTCCACTGGCCAGTGCATCCTCCTGAGACTGGTTTCAGCAGACCTGTAACAACGTTAAGGGGGGTTCCTTGCAGAAATTGACAGAAAAGCCTCTAGTAAATGTGCAGTGCTTGTGAGTTGGATGTCTCTATAACTGTGGGATCAGTTCTGTGCACATCTCCTGCCATTCCAGGTCTGCAAGACAATCATTTCCACACCATCCACACGAGTTAAAACTGTTGTGAGTGCACAGACAATATTTCTGGAGGAACCTCTCCCCTTCCACCATCATACCCAACATGTGCTGGGTGAGTGTAGTTGCCCATAGAGTGAAAGGGAACTGGTCCTTTCAGAGCATAAAGCCCTTGCAATATCACAGGTGCTCTGTGTCTTCTTTCCCTATCTTTTGGGTAGGCCATACCCAATTTCTCCAGGTTTTCAGCAGTTTACCTCCTTTTTAAACCAATGTGTCATGAAAAACTTCAGAGAGAAAGCAAGGCAAGCTTCCTTGTGTATGTCCCAAATCAAAAAAGCCACAGCTTAATTTTTGCTTACAGAACACTAGAAAATGAGATAATTTTTTTATTAGACCTCATGTTTGGAATATTATGTTTTACCAAAAACATAAGATCATCATCATGATCTTATTTAAACTGGGAAAAAAAAATTAAATGAGCCTTCCAGACTTTTGTAATCCTTCAGATGACTGAAAAAATACTAGAGTTCTGCAAATCATACTGTTGGCTCAGCAACACACAAACTTATTAAAATGCCAATCATTGGGTAAACCCCACCGAAAATCTGTAATAATTGCAGTTAGTTCCCGAATTCCCGAAGACTCCTTCAGCAGCCGTGGCCACTGCATGACATCTGGTGGCCACAAGGCAGCATGGCCAGAACGTGGCACTACTGAAACTGCCGCTAAAACCACACCGTGTATCAGCTCTCATCCCAATGTGCCAAAACACCGCTCTGAGATGTTCGCTGCAGTTGTACATCGTGCCACAGAACAGCCCAGCTTTGGCAACTGCTAGTGTGTAGCACCAAAGGACACACATCCCCCTTGGGAATTATGATGTTCCCTGCCACGAGTGTTGATCTTCCCCTGCACTCCTACAGTTGTAGGAGTTGACATCCGAGATGGCGATTTGCAAAGCGACAGAATTGTGGGAGATGTTCTTTGAAGAGCAGAGGTGGAATTCACTGTGAACTCGCACCTACTGAGATGATAAAAACCAATCCAGAATGATGCTTTGGTATGCAAGAGGTGTCACTGGTGGCAACAGGTGCTCCTCATCCTCCTGTGATCATGGTATAAAATCACAGAATTACAGAATATGAAGGGGTGGATGGGATCTTAAATATTATCTAGTCCCAGTCTGCCGTGCCACGGGCAAGGATACTTCCCACTGGAAAAGGCTGATCAAGGACTTATCCAACCTGGCATTGAACTCTGCCAGGCTGGGGCACCCACAACTCCCTGAGCAACCTATTCTAGTGCCTCACTACCCTCACAGTAAGGAATTTATTCCTAATACCTTAAATAAATTTCCCATCTTTCAGTTTGCACCCATTCCTCCCTGTCCTATCAGTACAGTTCCTGAGACAGAGTGCCTTTCTGGCTTCCCAGTAGGCCCCTCAGACACTGGAAGATTGCCACGAAGTCTCCACACAACCTTCTCTTCTCCAGGCTGAACAGCCCCACTTTTCTCAGCTTCTCGCTGTAGAGGAAGGGCTCCAGTCCTCTTATCAACTTTGTGGCCTCCTCTGGACTTGCTCCATCTATCACAGTGGGTAAGATCTACTACAGAAAAAGTCACAGAATAGTCTGAGTTGGAAGGGACCCATCGAGTCCATCCTGGCCCTGCACAGACACGCCATAAAGTCACACGATGAGCCTGAAAGCATTGTCCAAACGCTCCTTGAACTCTGCGAGGCTTGGTTCTACGATTGCTTCCTTGGGGAAGTGGGAAAAAGAACAATCGGGTAAGAGAAAACAGAGATTAAGTGCTTAAAATCCTCAAACGCGCGGTCCATCGGCTGCACGGCCCCGCCGATGCCTCAGGAGCGGGCCCATGGCCGGGTCCAGTACAGCTGCAGCCCTGCGACTCTCCGCCTCCAGCACTGCCGCTGCAGCACCGCCAGCGCTCCAGGAGCGGCTCGGGACCGACCCCGGGAGCGGCTCGGGACCGACGCCGGGAGCGGCTGCGATGCCGACTCCGGGAGCGGCTGCGATCCCGACCCCGGGAGCGGCTCGGGACCGACGCCGGGAGCGGCTGCGATCCCGACTCCCGGCTCCAGCCCTTCCCACCGGCCCTGCCGGGACCCACCCCGCCGCTTCCGGCTTCCGGCGCCGGCGGGGCGGGCTCGCGGGCCGGGCGGAAGCCGCGCGGCGGGCGGCGCGTGCGCGGGGGCGTGGCCGCGGCGGGGGCGCGGCCGGCGCTCAGTTCCTGCCCCGCGCGCGGGCGGGCAGGCGGGTGTCGCCGGTCGCGACAGAGGTAACGGCCCGGCCCGGCCCCGCGGCCCCTCGGCGGGACTGCCCGGCTGGGGCCGTCTCCAGGCTCGGCCGCTGCCCGGGACAGCGCGCCTGGCGCTGCCGCCGCGGTGCTCCCCGGTCCGGCCCCGTGGGGCGGGAGCGCCGCTGATTCACCTCGGGCAGCTGCCGGCAGTGGGGAGGGAGGGAGGTGGACAGATAGACAGACCGACCCCGGGGGGCCTGGCCGGGCCCCGGACGCCCCCGGGTCTCAGCGCGGTGCTAGGCGATGCTGGGGCCCGTCCTGCGGCCTCGGTGACCCCCCGGGCCGGGAGAGCCCGGCTCAGTTCCGTGTTCCCGGTCGCCCTTCTGCGGACACGGGCTCTGCCCCGGCACCGGGGCCTCTGGGGGTGCCGGGAGGTGCGGGGCGGTAGCGGGAAAGGACCTTTTGCCTCTGCGGCTGGGGCGTTATGCAGCCTTAGGAAGTACTCATTTACGTTTCACTCCTTATCCACCATGTGTTTGTAGTTGGGAGCTTAATTCATCCCGTTTTTTGTACCAAGTGATGCATTTAATGCCCCGGTGACAGCGTTGGTCAGCCTGCATGACCGTAGTTACGGGAGAACCTTTAACAAGATGTATTTTCTTTGCAGTGGTACTGACTTGTTTTTTTTTCGGGGGGTGGGGGGGAATGGGTTACATTTGTAGCTGAAGAAACAAATTGATCTACATGTGCTTCACTGTTCATTGGAAGAATGACAGATGACAAAGATGTACTTCGAGATGTGTGGTTTGGGCGAATACCGACCTGTTTCACTCTGTATCAGGATGAGATAACTGAAAGGGAAGCTGAACCCTACTATGTGAGTATGACAAAGGCAGTCACAAATAGTCCAAGATCCTGGTTATGTTTGTTTCCTTCATTCTCATCACGTGTACTACTGCATGTTGTGAAAAAAACCCAATTCTTTTCTTATTCTGGTAGCTTCTGAAAGTAAACTTATAGCCATGCTGTGTGACTTTATCTTTCTTCACAGCAAATGGAAAACTTCAGGCTTGTTTCAGTAGTGACAGAAACTTATCACAGATAATTTAGATCGTTGAAAAAACTCTTAGAAAGTCAGTCAGTGACTAGGTTAAGGAGGAGGCTGGATGTGAATTTGTATTTTCTTGGATAATGAAGAGTCGAAGGGAGAGAACTTGTATTAATGCAGAAATAATTTAGTCAGACTTAGGAAATCTTCAGCGTTAAGGTTGGTCACCTGTGTGACACACACTCCTAATGAACACTGGCTCTGTGGATGACTTCTCGTTTTCTTTTCTTTAAAGTCCAGCAGCCATGAGAGATCTAGCTCAGAAGTAGGAAGAGCAACTATAATGGCTAAACAGAACACTGCCTGAACAGGATGGCTAGCTGATGATTAAAAAGGAATGATGGATGTGTTTGAGTTGTAACATGGAAATGCTTTCTATAATGGTGTATTTATTTATAATGTTCTCAGCTGTTTTCATTCTTTCAGCACCTGAAAGACATGTAATTGATAAAGAATGTTAGCCGATTCAGTGAAATGCAAATTTGAAATGTAACAAGTATATGGGAGGGAAATCCTGAACTTCTAATCTTTATGGAATTCTAAAATTCTTAAGTCTTATTGTATCCCATTCCCCACTGGATATAACTTTTTTTTCCTGTGTTCTATAGCATCTTTGTGTCATCAGTTTCTCATTTGCATGTGTTGTTTTGAAACGTAACAAACTATTAGTGCTTTTTGTTCAGCAGTAATAGTGCTCATCTTTGTATATTTTATTTTCATCACTGGTAAAAGATAAGCACTTTGCTTCATATTTTTTGACCTATTGCCAAATACATCTAAGATACCTAAAAGTCTCAGACTTCAAATTTTACATAGGAGTTAAAATATATTTGCATGCTTCGTGTAAGAGCTACTTGAAAGGTATGAGTTGAAGTTCAGAGGTTTACAGCCTTGATCTGTTTAACATTGGCATGGAAACCATGAAGCCATGTTATCCTTGTGGTTTGGCTGGATTTCTAAGTCAAGGAAATCGTGTTAAGGTCATAGGATTTCTTTTATTTACTCCACATAAAGTGTGCACAAAAATTCTCAACGTTTAATTCTTTGTTTCTGCAAAATGCAGTTTCTTGCGGATGACAGTTCTAAAATTTTAGCTTCTTCATTTTTCAGTTCACGTTGGAGCTGGTGTTACAGCTTTGTGTCTTCAGAGGGACCAAGGATTTATAATAGTGTAAGGCAGAATAGCAGTCAAGGTTTTATGTCATGGTATAGCTCTGATAGTTTCAGAGTGTGTTTGTATTAATGTTTTTGTTCAGATTTGAAATAAGTCTTCATCCTTTCCACTTCCTGTGCCCAGGTTGGCATCACAGAGCAGTCAGCCCATGGGCTGAATCGTTTTCACGTGAAGCTGACGCAGCAGATGGTTTGCAGCTGCTAATGGACGTTTAGTGTATGGGAGCAAACCTGAGCTAAATCAAAATAAAATAAAATTATGGGTAAAGTAGGAAAGTAATGTAGTTAACATTTCCAGCCCTTGACATTAGCTCTTCAGCTTTACATGTCTTCTCTTACTTGTTAGTATAGATATAACCTCTGTATTTCAGATTGCCTTTCATAAATGCAAAGACTGCATGGGGAGGAAATACTGGCGTCATTAAGATGAGAGAGGATAAAGGATTCTGCTCAGTGGAACTTGCTTTATGAAGATGAAGGATGACATAGACTTGGAGGGTGAGGGGTTAGAAAACAACCCAGAGTCTGTGGGATGGATTTCAGTTTTTGTGAGTGGTGTGACAGGAGAGCCCTGTCTGTCAGATGGGTTAGTGCAGCACAGGTGCTGAAGCATGTGTGTGTCACCTAGTGGCACTGCACAGGGGTAGGACAAATAATTGAAAATTAACTTGTCTATCCTTTGGAAAGAGTGGTGACATAAAGACTGTGCAGCCCTGGTAGCCCACTGTCCTATGTCTTAATATAGTCACGTAGTGTAGGTTTCTGCAGTTATGCTAGAAATGGATACATCAGTTTTCTTTGGAGTGTTTCATGCAGATGCTTACGTTTTGCGTGGCAGCGTATTTAGAAATAGTTTGCTTGAACTACTTTTGTTGCTGATTTATCTGATTTTTTTCTCATCCTGAAATTGTTATGCTTTTTTTTTTTAAATGATATACTGTTTGCCTCTTGGTGCAAGCAACAGTTAGAGAGAAGGGGGTGAAGGAAGTGTACAGGAAGCAGAGACTCATTGGCTGAGATTTGTCAGATGTATAAAGAACAAAATTACAGCAGGGTACAATCTTAGAATGATGCTCTGCCCAAGGGACTGGTCTTTAACAGGATCACTCTTTAGCTTGCTTGGTGTCAAAAATATTATTTTAAGGTATCTGTAGGAGAGAGGAATGTGAAACCATTCCACATTAGGATGTTTTGTTTCATATCCCTTGACACTTTAGTGATGAGATCAGTCTAGTTCCTGTTAAATCTGTAATTTTTCTGTTTCAGTGTTTTGTATGTAAAAATACTGCATGCTCTGCAACGAAACCTGTGGATATACCTGGAGAGGTACTCTCTACACAGTTATATTGCAAGCATTTACTTAGGCATATAAGGAGTTCTTTGTATTTAATTTAACCTCCTGGTTAATAAGAAAACATTCCTGGTTGTTGTGATTAAATACTGTAGTAATACATAATATTGAAAAGGAAGGTGTTGTGGTTTGTGTAATTTTCGGGGGTGACATTTAGGGATGGCTGCAAGGATTTGTTCTGCTTGGTGATGTATTTGGAGATTTACTTTCTTAGTTTAATGAAGAGAACTCATGATCTTATTTGTTAGCTTTCAGTGGGTGGGGAAGGGACATTAAAAGGAGTAACAAACTGAAAATGTGTTTAAACTGCTCTTAAAGATCTCACTTAACAGATTTTGCATCCTTGTAAATATTTAAGATAATTAAAACTAGAAAAGTGGTAGAATTGGATCCTTTCATTACTCCTATGGAAGGGGATAACTATATCAAGGTAGAAGAACTGGGGGGACCAAACAAAGAGTTCAGTAGGTTCTACAAATGCTCAGCATCTCTGGGAAACAGTTAATTAATGTTAATCTGATTAACTGTTGTGTTTTGTACAGTTGTACAGTTTTTGTTAATGCCTTTTGGGAGTACTGGTCACGTTCTGTTAAGTTCAGTTGAATGCTGTTTAGTTATTGTCTGTGTTTTCTAATTGTGCTGAAGTAGAAACTGGGTTGTTCTTTCACAGTGTAAACCAAGGCAGAATATTTTACAGAGGAAGTTCTGCAATTTAAATTATGTGAAACACTGTTGCAATAAATAATGCTTTAATGATAAATATATTTATCAATTAATGATAAATATAATGATAAATATATTTATCAATTCCAGCATGGCTGTGCTACATGCAACATGCTGAAAATTGGTGTTTTTAAGAGTCCTAATAAATCTCATCCGAGTACACCAGCACTAATTTAACTGTACATATCATGCAGAAATAACATTAAATTACTAAAAATATGTGGGTGTGATTGGTACAGTCTGGACTAGATTGTCTCGAGAACAATCAGTGAAGATATGTGGAATTAGGTAAATAAAGGATAAGCTTATGTTGTCATCTAAGTACGAAGCAATTCTTACTTGAATGTGTACATAACTTCATTGGATTTATTGAGTTTGTTTGCCTTTTAAAAATGAAACCTGTGTTTTGATTACATTGCTCCTATGACACAAGGTAGAAACAATGTGATGATGGTAATAAAAGCAGCAGATGGAAAAAGAAAACCATATGGTACATGAAAAATGGAGTGTTAACTGACATGATGTCTGTGATAGTGGTGAGACTTGGCCTTATGTAATTTTAGAAAATTATAAAATTTAGCTGTGTCACAGATGTAACCTAATGTGGCATTATCAAAAAGATGAATCTGTTCTTCTAAGAACTTGATGTGCTCTCAATACTTCTTTATGTATTTACAATACATATTGTAGTATCATGGCCAAAATATTATCTGATTTATATATCAAAGTGTGGTCTAATTATTGGAGAAATTCTGGAGCAGTGTTGCAGCAGAGATCAAGTTTTCTGTCAGGCAGAATATAACCTTACACAGTTTGGGAGGTCTGCACTGCAAACATTCATTTAGGGCCTGGCATTATTCATATACCAGAAAGAAAATATTTTAAAGAACAGCACTGGTTATGAGGAACAGTGGAAAACAAATATTTCTCTAAACATGCAAAATATAGTCTATATATATCTTAGGCCCATCTATTTTATTAATAATTATGAAGCAGAAGTTTACAGGATGGACACTATTAATTTAAAATGTCTGCTCTAAAGTGAATGGATATTTTACAGGGAGGTTAATCTTTACTGAGATACTGAAAAGCATTGTTTGTTAATGCTTACAGATTGATTTATCTCTAGTAAATGTGCCACACAGTCATCAGTCAATTCACTGATTGATAGAGTGCTTAACCACTCCTGGGGATAAGGCTTTTAAAAAAATGGTAGGGAAGATGTTGCAAATAAAAATAGCACAACGTTCTGATTTGTATAGTATGCACTTGAGAAAATAAGATAGTATATGACAAAGCTGTAAGAATGTGTCCTCTGATTTTTTCAACTAAGAACATATTTACAGTTTTCTTTCTGATTTTAGTTGCTGGGTGAAGGTTAAATTGTGGAAGTATAGTAGTCTTGACTAATAGGTTGAACTGACGAACCCAATGCAAAGAAAATGGAAATTGCCAGCTATTGGAAGTACAAAACACTTGGAAACCAAACCCTTAAGCATCTAGTTTTCATTGGCTTTTTTTTTTTTTTTCCTTGTGCAGGAATTTCCATTTTGAAATAACAGCTGATGCACAGTTGCTCATTCTTTTCAATAAGAAGTTAGAATCGCTTATGTGTTCATATGAAAAATGTTTAAAACTTCATTATTTAAATACAGAAAAGCAGAAATTGAAATCCACTTTTCTCCCCACCACCCCCCTGAAAGAATCAATAACTTAGTTTTTTACTTTTTTTTGGTATTAATATATTGGGTACTGCTATTCTGCATCTTCTGAGTGCTTTATTTTGTAGCCTTTCATTGACCATTAAAAAGTAAACTGTCTGAAAGACCTCTTACCTTAAAAAGGGGTAGAAGAGAATGCTAACTGCATTTTGGTTATGTAAATGCATACTTGTTACAAATTTTTACTAGTTTAGAGTATTTTATTTACACTTAAAGCTTCTATAATTTTTTTTTCAGTTGCTTTTGCCGAGGGTAAGCTACTTGACACTGGTAACAGACAAAGTGAAGAAACACTTTCAGAAAGTTATGAAACAAGAGGAAGTTAGTGAAATATGGTTTGAATACGAAGGTACACCACTGAAATGGTGAGTTTATTGAACTTTGTACTTTATGCAGTTTATCACATAGAGAGTTCCCAGGCTGAGCACAGTGTCAGTAGTTTTCCTAAAGGAATCGCTCCCTTGAGTTTCAAAGACGGCAAAAGAGGAGAAGGGTAAGAAATGCATGCTTTTGGGGGAAAACAAAAGAAGGTTTAATGTTGAGCATTTTTATTTATTCTTCTTGAATTTTTACTTTATGTGTAAGACAGAGGTGTTGTGCTGCACTTACTGGTTTTGTTCTCCTTGTTACCGTAATTCAGAATGCTTGTGGTTTTGGCTTTACCGTTGCTTGCAGCAGAATTGCCAAATAAATCTTCCTTTAACGTATTCCATCTTCCTAGAGGATGCCTAGTAACACAGATAGGAAGTAATATTTCTGGAGTCTAAATGCAAATAGCTTATATGCATGACAGTAATAAAACATGAGTAGCCTTCATTGTTCACTGGTGTGATATGCCTGCACTGTAAAAATCTAATACTAATCTGCAAGTGTTTGTTGAATTCAATTAGTTCAAATTTACTGAACTAATTGCTGTTGATCCTGTTTTTATTTTGTCCGATGGTCTATTAAAACTATTTTCTTTTGGGTTTTTAGTTTGTTGGGTATTTTTTGTAAGAGTTTAGGGACTTGGACTGATATTGTTTCATTTAATTAATTTTCATAAATACTTTTTATCAGGTTTTCTACTTCTTCTGCTGTTAAAGAGTTTTAAAGAAAATATTTTGAGAGCTTCAGTGTTTGTTAGTTCTGTATAGATAGTGTCAGCCCTTCAGAAGGTATTTAGTATTTTGAATGATGAAGAGATTTTTATCTCTTTTTATTTTCTGTATCATCATAGGAAAGAAAACTAGTGATTTTTAAAATTTTACTGAACCTGGATTATTTTGTGATTAGCAAGCATCACATCATGGAATCCCTGTAGATTTGGTGATGCAGTAGATCTCTTCTAGTCTTTTGTTTCTTTGAGACCAACCTAGTGTAAACCTTGAAAATATGTAAATAGAATCTGATAAAAATGATCTCTTTAAACTTTTATTATAACTGTCTGGCAAAACCAGCTTTAGACCTCTAAATAAATTATTTAGAATTTAACAAGAGATGGTGTCTTATGTGCCACATTAATGTTGAGTCATGATACTACCTAAATAAACAGCAAGGTACCACATTTATCCTAGTGTGTTCATAATCCCAGGTAAATACTGGGAGAAAACTAGTTTTCACTGAAGTTGTAACAAGAAAGGAAAGAGAGGCTTTGTACTTTAACCAAAAATAGATCGATATTTTCTGTAAGTTTTCAAATACCATGATGTTTAAACTAGAATTAAAGAAACAAACTGTACAATATAGGTATAGAATAAAAATGTAGTTTGTAATTCTAAAATTAAGTGAAGAGTTATTAAATTTATTGAATGTAGAAATGAAAATAAATAGTTTAATGATGATCTGCTAATTAAAACTCTTGTCTTCCAGAAAAAAAAAGCCTATTCTGCCAGGAACAGCTCCACTGATTTCGGTGGAACTGCTTTTCTAAGGAAAGTGCTATTTGTAAAGCCGTATTTTAGGAGAATGGTAATCCCATAAAGAGCCAACGCTTCTTCTGGGGAAGACCTAAACACCACAACTGAGAATTATGCTGAGCTAGTAGTTGGTAGAGAAAGAATAGTGGGCATTCATGTTTAATCCTTTTAGCTATGACTTGTGCATTCAGAATCAAAAATAACTTGTTAATAATATTGTTTATTCTAATTATTTACTTTGCCCTGTGAGGTCTTAATGCTTATAGTCTGTGCAGTTTCATACCTAGTTGGGATGACATCTCTATCTGTTCAGATGCAGCTCTTCCATTTTCCAGTGGGATTTTGGAGGAAGTCTGAAACAGTTTGAACTTCAGGCTCTGCAGTGTGTTGGTCAAGTTCTTAAAGGGAAATGAACCTCTCCAGGCCTGGAGTTACATGGGGCTGGCCTCTTTTTCCTGCTGAAAGTGTTGGGATAGGGGAAGATGGATTATTTGCCCACAGGAGGTGTGTGCTGGGCGAGGGTCTGTGTCACCAAAGTAAGGAGTCTCAGGAACAGATTATCAGACTGTGCAGCATTAAAGACTACAGAAGGAAGTGGATCAAACCTCAGACCATCCTGCAGCTACAGGAGGCTAAGCCTACAATCATATTGAAGGAGATGCAGGCAAAGACTGTTAGAAAGCAGTCTCCTAAGATTTGGAAGAGCTGGAAGTTTATGACTTCTCGCAACAAGAGGAATGTTCCTTCTGCACCTACATTTCTCTAAGTACAGCACAGGTTCAGTGCTCTGGCTGCAGGTGAAGGACTGAAACTGTTGTCCAGTGATGCATCTGGTATGTCTGAGCCTGAACTGTGTAGGGGCACCAGGAGGAAATGAAAAATTAAGTCAAAAGTCTGTATTCTGCTTACTATCCTTTCTCTAGGACTTTTAACTCTTCCATTTTGTGATCACTGCAGCTAAAGCTGCCACTGATTATCACAACTCTTTTGTTTGAACTGATAAGTAACAGATGAGCTTTGGGTTATCTCTGGTTCATCCAGTGCCTGTATCAGGAAATCTTGACTAGTTGTGTCCCACTGTGTTGCTTTTCCAGCAGATGAGAGTTTAACAGGAACGAGGATCTGTGATGTAGACACTTACTGAGTTTTTTAAAGAAGACTTTATCTATTTTCTCACCTGGATTGCATGATCTGTTGCCCTTATTAGTCCTTCCTCTGTTCCTGAACCACAAGAACTCGACCAACCTGTTGCCTGTCCTATTAAGTTTCATACATCTAAGCTGCTGCCTGACATGGAAGACAACCCTCTGTCCTCATCTGCCCTGCCTGCGTTTACTAAGCAGCTTATGTCTGTCCTTCCACAGCAGTATTCCAGTTGTGCAAGCTGTCTAGCTGTACCTCAGGTAGCCCTCTCCCAGTAATGTCATAGCATGTACAACTGTAGTTTTAACTGCTTGTTTCCCAAGCTATGTTCTCTTACGTAGTTGTGGTGGGCTCTCTTCTGCCTTCTTTTATAATTTTGACATCTCCCTTGTAGCTGTCACCTTTCACCACTTGCTATCCACCCATGTCAATTAATTTCTATTTATCTGCGGGTTGTTATTTACGCTTCCGTTTTTTATGGTCTTAAAGCTCTCACCAGGTTGGGAAACCTTAAGGCAAAGATACTTTTGTCTGACTTAGAGATTCCATCTCTCCCTAGCTGTCCATTATCCCCAAAGAGTATCCTATGTCTCTAAAAGCCAAGTAAGTCGTTGTTGCGCCAGCTGCATAACCAGCTCCTGACCTGCAGACACCTCTCTGAACCTGTCTCCTTTAATGGCAAAATTGTGGAGATACCTCCTTTTGTAGAGTCACTTTTGAAACTCTAAGGGGTTCTGATGCAGTGCTTAAAATTTGTGCCCATGTGGGTAAACAGCAAGTATTAATAAGCCAAGCTGATGACAACTTTGCCACTCTGCAACTTTTGAACAAGCAGCAAACCTCTGCAGGTTAACAAGTAAAGCTGGAATTTGGGGCTCTCTCCTCTGTCGGATGGAGTCTCCTAGTTCTATGACAGCTTCCTCTGCCTGTGGATGTGCTATTCAGACAGCTCTGATGCTTCTTCAGAACTTCCAGCCTCTTTTCTAACACTGAAGCACTGGCAGTGGATGGAGAAGGCCTGCCCTCTCTTGGCCAGAGGTTAAGGAAACTTTTCTGTCTGTCCACCCAGGAGCTGCTCTGGCAGTCACACACTTGGGCCCCCTGAGCTGGGACTGAGGCCTCTTTGCAGTAGGTGGTTCCAGGGAGCCGATGGGTGCCTTGCTCGGCTCCCTGAGCACCCCAGAGCCGCACAGTCCGACAAGGCTTCCTTACCCGCTCGACCCTCGGTTCCCATAGCGGAGCCTCAGGTGCCTGGATCCTTCAGAGACCTTAGTCATGGTGTAACAACAGAGTAACAGCTTGAACTGGCGCCCCTGAGCAGGGACCCCAAAACAAGGAACCCCTGGGCTTTTATACCCTCAGTCTGTGTGTGATAGTGTGGGGCTTTTTCTCTGTGTCATTGGCTCCTGCCATGTCCCTGAGTGACCAGTCACCTGGCATGAACACAGGTCCCTGTGCCCTTTCCTGTGCAAAAGGTCAGCACCAGTTCTGACCTCTTTTCTGGGGCTCCCATCACCCAGAGCTCAACCTGCAGCTCCCTCTGCAGCTGCACACTGAGCTACTGGCACTGAATGGATTCCTCAAGACCAGAGTTCACACAACTCTGGTCCTCCCCGTCCTGTGAGTCTCCACTGACCACTCCAATGACTACTGACACTTTCTCTCCAGATTCTCATCTCTGTGAGATCTTGGTGAAGATGCCATTATCTCTATCTATAATCTCTGTATCTTCCCTGATGCAGTGCAGCCCCCTAACTTCCTGCAGCTCCGTAGTTTGCTTGTGACATAGCTCCTCACTTCCTCTAGGCAAGGACATTTCCTCTGCTTCCTCCAAACCTCAGGAGAGGTCCCAAGCTCTTCTGGCAGTTTGAAACCTGGAGAGCTGCAGCCTTTCTCAGGAGCTCTCCCTGACTGATCCCAATCTGTGTTGGAGTAGTTTCTTCAGCAGATGCTAGGGGATGACACTGCAGCTTGTTTCCATCCTGTCTGAACACTTTCACATGGCTTTCAGTGGACTTTTGTGTGGGTTGTGTTCTAGCCCTAATTGTATAGGTTGCTCTCTAGTGCCAACTGGATGGGTACTTGACCCTTCCTGTTCATAAATTAGCAGAAGACAAAAGGTCAAAGTACCATTTATTTAGGCATCTATTAAGTCTGCAAAGCACAGGGATTTTACTAAAAAAATTTGATTACATGAACTTCACTTAGTGATCTTATCTGATTAGAAGATATAAGTGTAAGCCAAAACCTGATACAGGAGTTTTTGTGTGGCTTTTTTGTTGCTTTCTTTTTCTTAGTTACATGTTTTGCTGTATAAATTGAAAGTAACTGGAAGTAATTTTCTTATTGAAAATTTGTGGTCATCTAATTATCAAATCTGATTTTTGTTACTTAACTCACCTGGAAAACCACTCTTTCATGGAGCTCTTGCTGACCTGTTAAGTCTTTAGGACATGATTGGCAGTTAGTAGTTAAAAATCTGTGGTAAAAACTTGAGCATTAGCAGTGAATCAGGATAAATCTGGATGTGCATCCTCTTTATTCTCAGGTAAGCTCAGGAACTGTAATAGTATTTTGGGTTTTATTTTGAAGTTGTGGTGAATTTGTCTTAGCTTTGGGGTGGCTCACCTGTAGAGGGTGCTAAAGCACTGTTGTGTGAAAGTTTCACCCATCTGGAAAATGGCTTGGCACAGGTGCTGTTAAAGCAACACTCTCGGTTAGTATTCTTGGGACTTCCAAAACTTATGTACATGCTTGGGTCTGTGACTTCTGATCAGTCCCATTTAATTCAGTGAAACTATTCACTTTACAGTTTAGCGTATGTTTCTCTCTTTGTAGGATGAAAAGCATAATAAGGCTCTTTGGGTTATGATTTTTCAGAGATAGGAGAATGAGTCTTGGTATGTTGAACGTAAAAAAAAAAATATATTTTATCAAAAATCTTGCCAATATCTGAACAAAGAGCTTTTTTTACAATGCCTGTGGAGGTTTTGTGTATGTGATATATGTTCCATATACTGCTGGGGGCTGTTTATTCTAATGAATTTAAAGGAGAGAAAGCTATGAGACAGAAGTGAATATTTGTCAGAAGCAAACTTTTTTGTGTAACTCCTTTAATCTAGAATACCATTGAGATACAAAACTCCAATTATTTTTTTTTTTCTCCTTTTCATTCTTCTTAATTTGATACTAAAGATACAGAGTTGATCTTGATCGATCATCTTTCAGCCCTTTAACAGATACATAATTTTTTCACTCGTCTACTTATTCTCTGCATTGATGTATCAGATGTGTAGGAGAAGGAAAGGATGTTAAGGGTCAGTGTGGTATAAACCCAGGACACTCAAGCATCTGAAAGCATGTGTGCTTTTCTGTGAGACCAGCTATTCCTGGTCTGATGCTTTTTAACTAAAAGTACTGTTTTGGAAAGTTCCACAAAGCAGCTGTAGGCTACTTGAGGCGGTTGCAAAAGTAGCAGTGTTTTGTGGGCACATCTTAGAGACCACTGTTTAGATATTGAACATGTTCATTCCAGACTTGATTCTGCCTGTCAGTCATCTAAACTTGCCTGTATAACTTTTCTAATAAAGCAATAAAAAATGCTAATTGTGGGAGTAAAACAGCTATTTTTTGAGTGTGTGTGCAAATGCAGGTGTGTTAACTGTGATATGTAGAAGTAAAAGCACAGCTTCTATATTAAATTAATATCTTGTCATTTTTAGGCATTACCCAATTGGTTTACTCTTTGATCTTCACGCATCAAATACAGCCCTTCCTTGGAGCATCACAGTGCATTTCAAGGTAAATTGATATAGAACCTTTTTTTAAGAACAAGTGAGCATGAGATTGCATGACATTTGGAAGCTAGGAAAAAGTTTCATAACTATTTTATAAAACATGTGAATGGTGTGATTTGAAAGGGAGAATATCCATTGTTCAGGAAGCATTCAAAGGTTTCTGTAAATCTGCAGCTGTTTTCCATGAAATTGTGTGTGCTTTTACTGGACTTTCCATAGAAAATTATTCTATTACAATCTCAAAATCCAAAATTGTTTTTCAAGTTATGAGGCTTATGATAGAAGAACTTTCTGTAATGTTTTTAATTTAATTGTCTTGAGTTGACTGAAGATTGGGAAGATTGAGAAGTGCTTGTCCTTTTAGGCATAAAAGAGCATGGAGATGCATTCCATGACTTCAAAGATTTCTACAGCTGTTGTACTTAATGTTGGTCTTTTAGAGAACTGAGTGAAATGAGTTGGTCTTGTGACAGCTTAGTCACAGGAGAGACATTATTTTGATTATGCACTGTAAACCCATTTGGTATGACTTAGTAGCACTACTGATCTTTGCTCAGAATGGAACTTGAACAGGGTTAGCTTTGGTCCAGGATTCTTGCATACTTTGAAGTGCACTGAGGCAATAATTCCAGGTATGTTTTGAGGTCAAAAGCACAACTACAAATCATAATATTTAACTTTGAAATGTTAATTTCTCCATTGTAAAAGAAACAGTGCAATAGGAAAACTGATCTGATGGATAATGCTACATTAATAGGCTTGATTTTTGTGCGTGAGAGATTTGAGTGGAATGAAAAGTGTATTGGGAAGCACTTGCATTGCATATTTTCATTGAAACAATTCTCAAAGGTGTATTAGAAAAGCTTTTTCCAAGAGTAATTGATTAGTATTGGAAGTGTACACTGAAACCATCCATTCTTATTATGTGTATTTCTATGTGTTGAAACTTCTAAAATGATTGACTTAATGGATCTGAAGTTGGGGATATTTTTTAAACTATTGTAATTGCTACACTTGTCTGATAAATGTCAGAGGGATGTCCTGGGATGAGGAAACTTCCAGAATGTTCTGAAGAAAATGTAGGGCGTCTAGTTTCATAAATAATGGTTTAATTGTTATGTTCTGAGAGCTCTGGAATATTAAAAGTGGCAGTGAGGGGATGTTGCCATCACAAAGTAGAGGCATCTTGTGAATTAAGTTGCAGCATCACAGTGCCTTTTAATCAGCAACATAAATTTGACTTTAATGTTCTCGTGTTGCTGCTTGCCAAAAAATTAGCTACTTTTAGTTTTTCTCAAAGGTGTACATTAAAGATCAGCAGAAATAATTAACTGCTAAGGTAGTTTTATTTTAAAAGTTGATGTAATTTAGTAATATAATACTGTGGAGTTAGCACCTGCATAATCTCTCTTCCTATTTTGATGTAATCTGAAAGTTTATTTAAATAAAACCCCTCTGAATCCTGAAGTCAAAACATAACTGAAAGATATCAAAGTATGTCAAAATATTGAAGAGGTTTTCATGTGTTACAGTCCCTTACAGCTGAATACTTTAGGTGTGGGATTTTTGACTAGAGTATTCTTTTCATTTCTGTGTAGTTATTCTTCAAATGATGTCGTAATTTTTATTTGGCTTAATTTAACAGTGTTAGATTTTATGGAGTTTAACTTCTGTTGTTGTGGCTGTCTCCTTTCTTCTACCAATGCATGCAGTCAACAACAGATATCTCAAACATCTGTAAAAAGTGTTTTTCAACTTCTTTTTAAAAATCAAACTCCCCCTATCAGGTTTCTTTGTTTGAAGTTAAGAACATGCAAAAGGTTTATTTTTGTTCAGCAGAAGTTTTTAAGTTGATAGATGTTTGTAATTGTCTTCCTGTGTTATGTATGCAGACCAAATCTGAAGAAACAGTTTGTTAATTTGTACTTCCAGTGTGCAATAAAATTACATGCATTGTATCTTGTAAAGTTGAAAAACAGTTGCATTAAATAGTTGCAGAAGGATGAGGCTGAACAGCATACTGGAGTCTGAGAATCATGAGAGGCTGTAGCCTGGGAAGCTGGTTTTGTTATCCAGGTATGGCTTTATGGGAAGGAAGGAAATTCTATCCCTTCCTGTTAAAATCATCTCACTTTGCTCTGTGGCCTGTTTAACACTATTCATGTTCTCAGTGTGGTAACCACCTCTCCAGATTTTGCGCAGTAGATAAGAAATGGTGAACTGCTCTGGAAATAGCAGCACTACTGGGGGAAGAGAATGCTGAGGTTCTGCTGAAGCCATTGTCTGCTGGTGCCTCCCTCTCCACCATGACCTGACGTACAGGAGGAGAGACAGCATCTGTCCTTATGTGACAGTCATCATCTTTGTGGTTTTTTTAGATGAAGATTGGGTCAGGTGGAATGGAAAGATAGTGCTTTTCCATATAGCACATGGATTAATTGTGGAACTGCTAGGAGATATTGTGTAAGCCAGAAATATAAATGGGGTTTTTTTGAAATCAGTCTTCTTAAAGAAAAGACCACTGATGGTAACTAAACACAAATGCATAGATGCACCCCCTGCCACTGGATACATTCCTTATGGTTTTTAATGTCCTATTTTCTGTAAATATAGTCGAATGTAAGTAGACTGTCACAGGATAAACAGATGTTTTGAGAACTAGAACTGAGATATAAATATGGGTGGAATGGAGTTATGAAACCAGACTGTTGAAATTGCCTTGTGATGTTTTTTGGTACGGTTTTATGTGAGAGGTCATTAGTGCTCTTGTCTGTACTGACGATACCTATTTCTTTGTGTTCAGTTCATACTGCAAGGGTATACATATATGTGAAATTAAAAAACAGGATTCCTCGAGCTTTCTAAGAAAATCAGAGTCAACCCTTCATAACTGTTCCTTCAAAGACGCAGGACATGGAGGGAGTAGGACAACACCAATAAGAGTACTTGCATTAAAGCTACTTATATCGTCTGTTAATGCTTTTTTGCAAATTTCTTAGTTGTATATCCAAGAGTGGCTACCAGTTTCTTTACAATTGTCCCTTTCTTCAGGGAACTGGGTAAGTTGTTTATGATTGATCAGTATTTCTTCAGGTAGAAAGAAGGCAAGTAGAATTTTTTTTTTAAAGTACAAGCATGCTGATCTACATTTAAGTATAAAACTTACTGTTTTGCGCCCTGATTGATAAATCAGCAGGGATGCCAAGTTTTCTGCTGGTAGTCTCATGTAGGTGAAACTGTTTCATATGCTTCTTGCAGATGTGCAGTGTTTTTTTAAGTAGTCACTTTCATGTTCAGGCTTTTCAGCTGCTACTCACAGTATTTCATAGAAATGTGTCAGTATTTTCCCACTAAAGAAAAGTGTACATAGCACTGAGAATTAGGAGTGTTTTCTAGTCTTTCACAGTGTTACTTCTTAGAAGCTGGGAAAATTAATCATGCCACACCTAGTTCTACTATTGTATTTAGATTCTTTTTAGTAGCTTAACTACCTTTGACCAATTTTAAATAGATCCTTGCTGTTCTGCAGACTACAGTTTGATGATTTCTGGAACTCATCCTCAGGGAGTAACATTAGCTGCAATTTGAAATTCATTGGAAGAAAGTCAGCAGGAAGATGTCTACCTGTGGAAAGAGAAGAGAAAGACCCTGCAGTTCAATATTTAGACACATGTGTAGTGAAACAGTTGTTGTACCAAAACTATTTTCATAAACTTGGCTAAAACATCAGTTTTTAACTATGAAAGTCAGTTTCTCTAGGGTCTTTTATTACTTGGCATTAGGTACGTACCACTGTTTCTTCCTTTGTTTTGAGGGATGCCAGTGTCTCACTTTGAATTCTTATAGAACTTTTTTGATCTTTAAGTATGCTATTTCTGTCTATTTGTTTCTTCTGGATTGGTTATGAGACCTTACATATTTTTATTTGAGCAAGTAAATTGAACTTCTGAAAGTATTTTACAGGCCTATGCAGATGTCAATTGGCAAGTAACCATCCCAGTAATGTTTTCCTAGTAATCTTGGGCCCAATTATGCTGAGACACTCAGCTTTGTAGGGTAGACGAGGATCAGGGTCTGCCCCAGAAGAACTTTCCTTATTGTTCTGTCTTCTTTAATGTCTTTGTACTTGGCCATTCTCATATAAGAGACAAGATTTACCTCTGTCCTTAGATTTCCAGTCAGCTTAACATACACCAGTCGTAACAATGGCACTCCCTTTTGCAAGTTCAACACCAAATCATGTGAACTTTAGTGGAAAAGATATTAGCAATTTTTTCTTTATGCCCCTGTTTTTGGAAAATACTCATCTTTTTGACCCACAGTTTCCAGACTTTGGGTTCTCCCTGTTGTAATGAGGAAACACTATATGACATACCATTATTTCATTTCCAACTCTTCTCAATAACCTAATGAGGAGGGAGCTATCATTGTTATCCTCAGAATTTCTTTCAGGTAAGGCAATCCCTAGCTCCCTTTTTGATATTTTGGGTTTCTCTATTTTGAAGCAATCTTCACTATTTTTTGGAGGGTTATGTGGCAGAGTGAAGGTAGGGTTTTCTCCAGCGTTAGATTGCTCCTGCTTTGACATGCTAATTATGTTGTAAAAGCCTTTGAAAAATATCCCATTATATGTACTTGTATTTCCAAAATGGTTTTGACAGTCCCTCACAAAAGCTTTTTAAAGTGCTAGTTTGTAATGGCTTAAGAGGAAAGGGCCTCTGGTGGAATAGCATGAGAATTCAAGGATAAAAATGTGGCAAGCCCTTTTTAGGAAGGGGGGAGTACTGATGATGCCACCACTCTGGTGTGGCTCTGAGGTTTGCTCCATTCAGCATGGTCATAAGCAACTGAAAATTAAGGAGGGAATAAAGGTGGGTTTTAAAACTTCTGAAAACTATAGGGACTGGATTTGTGGTAGTGAATGCTTGTGTTATTACAAAATGGCAAATGATAGTATGTGTTGATAAAAGAAAAACTGGAGGAAGGAAAACCACAACCTCTACAATGCTGGACTTCAGTTAATTTCCAAAAAAATCTTTTTTGTATCTGAATGAGATATACTACTGTAACTCCTTAATAAATTCATTATGAGAGGTAGTTGCCATTTACTGAAGGGTTAAGAGTTATTTGAGGAGTGGTAGTTGTGCATCTGTAATGCTAAATGCTGTGTGCCAATGTAACCAAATAAATGGGGTATAAAATCAAGTCACACAGACTAGCAGTCACATGGATTAGTTCAAGCTGGAACTGACAAAGATTTCCAGTATCTCTAAGGAAAAATGTTTGTAAGATATGCTATAGTTCATATATGCGGGTGATTCTGTTTGTTTTTCAAGGAACTGCATGCATAGAAATGGTTGATAAAATATCAGAGAGCAAATATAAATTAGGTGCTTGTCACTAACTTCTCAGTATTTTTTTCCTATTTATTGTCTGAGATTGAATATCTGCTTGAAAACATGTTAAAATTCTGGTTTTACAGAAAGTTGTTGAGCTTTTATTTTTCCTGAAACATTTTCACTGCAACCTGTTTCTTGTCAGCAGAGCGAGAGAATGGTTGTTACGTTCTGCCGTAAGTAGAAGATTCCAGTGTGCTTCTTCTGCATAAATTTATGCCTATTTAAAATAATCATTTATTCTTCATCTTACAAGGTATGCGATGCATTTATTTTTCTTGATCTGTCATTTCTCTTTGTAGAATTTTCCAGAAAAGGATCTTCTACACTGCCATTCTAAGGATGTGATTGAGGCTCATTTTATGGCTTGTATAAAAGAAGCAGATGCTTTAAAGCACAAAAGTCAAGTCATCAATGAAATGCAAAAAAAGGATCATAAGCAATTGTGGATGGGATTACAGAATGGTAAATACCATCAAGTATTAATTATATTCAGGTCAAACAAGCTAATAAATAATTTCTTCAAATTTCAGTTATTGCATGAGATATAAAATGTCATTTTTCTGCAGAATTTTTGTCTAGTGTCATGGAAAGCATTGATGGTTTTGGTGGTTTTTTGGGTTTTTTTTTAATTAAAGTCATCCTTTTTGTGATAATTCAAATGTGCTTTGAGTTATTCAAGGAATTAGTTTGGGTCATGATTCCGTTTTAAAAAACCAAAACTAGCAACAAATCAAAATAGATAAATATTGTGTAGTGTACTTTTGTGCAAATGATGGTTTTTATTTGGGAGACACCTGGGGTGTAAGTATTCAGTATTGGCAAACTTGGACAGTACATAAGAGATTGTCTTCTCTAGTTAATGCTTATGGGTTGTCACTGGTAAACAATACAGATAAACTGTAAAAAAAGTTGTCCAGTAGATTTAATAATTTTACTTTTCTCTCTGCCATTTTTTATAATTGCTTTATGGCTTTCACAAGGACTTCTGCATTAATAAGTACTGACTTGAAAAAGTCAGCGAAATAATTCAGAACAAGATCTTTAATTAGTGTTCTTACTTTGCATAGATGTGTATCAATATTGCAGTGCAAAATAAAACTTTTGTTTGTAGTGCCTTCTGTATTAAGGTTTGTAGAGCCCTGTAAGTTGAAAAGCTTTTGTAAGTATTTCAGAAACTGCTCTCTGGAATGGATGGTCGTGCCACTTTCATTGCATTTTTCTCATCTCCTGAAGCTGTCGTTTATATTAACCCTAGGAAATTTATTTTATGAAAGCATTTTAGTGTAAGTATGAAGATGTTTATTCTGCATTGAGAGAGAGAATACTGAACACTTAGAATTAACATCTTCCTGTATATGTATAATTAAATGCAAAAGAACCTTAGAATGCAAGAAAACTTGAACCATGCTTTTGGTTTAGACAAGAAGATTCCAAGTTAGTTTTGGTCTAGTGTGTGCATTTAGTGAGTGTGTAGCTTTTTTATTTTCGTTGTTGTTTAGTGGTACTGCCTTTCATATTGAAGGTACTCCAGTGATAATTTTGAAGATGAATGGTTATTAGAAACTCTGTTTTTTATTTTTTTTATTTAATTGGAAAAGAGTTAGAAATCGAGGCATTATCTTAATTTGCCATTTGAGTGGTAAGATCTTCAGCAAGGCTGTGCATACCTGCAAAATGAAACAGTACAAGTTAAAGTTCTTTTAACCAGAAGTTACAGAATCTTGATACTCTCAATATTTAAGGTAAGAGGACAGATAAACAGCTTGCTTTTTTTGTGCTCATCTTAGGCTTTATCATTTAGTTGATTATTTGTCTAAGAATATCTTCAGTTGTAGGGAAAGCAGAATTTTTCTGTTTTGCTCTATAATGTTAAGAACAGAGATGGCCTAGCAAAGTTGATTTCAGGGTTTCACTGTACTTAATGAGAAATTGCACCTGTGGAATCTGACACCTGAATGAGAAGTTTAAGCAATCTTTTGAATACTTTCAAATGCTAATTTTAATTTCTCAACTCTTCCTAAAAGAGAAACAAGAAAAGCTTGTGAAACCAAGAAAACTCTTTTTAAACATGTTGTATCTTTCAATATGTTTTTATAGGCTTTCGTTTGAGATGTAATAATTTTAAACCACTTTGTGAAACAGAATGAATGACCACAAAAAAGAAAAGAAAGTAGCATTTGTGATAACTGCTTTGTAAGTAAAGATACATCTGCAGACTGTTTTTTTCTGTCCAACTTCAAACAATTTCCTTCAGTTCTTAATTATAGGAAGTGTTATTTGTTTAATGAGTGATAACATTACATAGAAGACATGTCCTGAATTTACATTTTTGAATAAACACCTATCCAGTTTTGTTTGGAGAAAAATCACTATCAAGTAATTTGTAATTTGGTATAAATATTTCTGCTGAGAAGCAGCTATTTGAACAGATAACGTGTGAAACTTACCAGTTGCTTGTAGATGGCTTTTAAGAGAAGAACTGTAATAGTGAATTTGTGGGAAAATCTTGTGCTGGTAGCAGCTGGTGGTTATTCATATCAACCTTACATCCCTCCTCCCACCACTTCTGGTTTTATGTTAATCTGATACCAAATCAGGAAAGAAAATATATTCTTCTATTTTGTGCTGTGTTTTTTATTGCTCTTCATAGACAATTTCTGAATCACAAACCAGATAATTTCTGAGGTAGAACTCTTCTTTGGGACAGGTACATTTTTGACCAGCCGCAGAGGTCTGTCTATCTGTGGTAGGGAAGCGATAAAAGCAGACTATGCGGCTATACTGACCTTTGTTCCTTTGTATGAATTGTTAAAATTCTTTGGTCAGAATTCATGGAAAATGTTACTACTGTTTTTGCTTTAATATAGTTATGGCCATTTTTACCATGGATGAAAAGGATTTTCAAGTGGGTGGGTTTTTTTTCTTCTTGCCTTTTGTGTGGAAAAATAAAGGCTTTCAGCTTTGAAACTCTAAGACTCTATGGGCCTGCTGATGACTCAGGATCAAACGAATGAAATCCCAACTGTTTCCAGGAGGAGAGCTGTATTTTTTGCATGGTTCAAAGAATTAATATCTATAACTTCAGTATATAATGGTTCTAATAAATGAGGGGATTTAGATTCAACACATCTGCTTTTTATCAGTTGTGGACTAACAGAAGCAACTGTACCCTGAAGTTTTCACAGGCATCATTTATAACCAACAAAGACTGTACTTGGTGTTTCTGATACATGAATGGGAGAAATAAGCAGTAAAATCTCATAACTGTTTTAAGGTTTCTTTTATATATTATGAAATATAATGAAGTCATTATTTTACTGAAAATATTATGGAAAAAGAATGTAATGCTCATTCATGCTGTAGGGTTTACCAATAGTTAAGCGGCCGTATTGAATTGTTCTTATTAGAGGAGAAAAATCCTGCAAGCATTCAGAATATTCAATATCTCTTTCTTGCCTTACTGACAGAATCAGGCCTGTGTTGTCTTGCATTTAATTCCAAAATTTATCTAAACTATTCTTGGGTTTTTGAGAGGCAGAATTTGTGTTTGTTTTCGGTTATCTCGTTTCTGTTTAGAAATGTTCGAACTGCAAAAAAGAAAGCGTCTTACAGCTTTTCTTTTGCTGCGTACACTTGACCCACTCAGTTTGATGGGCATGTTTCTCCTCTTCATAGAGAACTGATGGAAGCAGTGCTGTTCTTTCCCTCATGGTGAGCATGCTTTGGTAGCTGAGCAAATCTCTGGTCTCAATTCATCATTTGAAATTTGCTTAGAAAATCTTCTGGAGTTTATCAGGAGAATGAATAAAAAAGTTACTAGTTTTTAAATCAAAGCTACCTTGTATACTTCTTCCCTGTACTGCTACCAAAATGGGGAGTTCTTCCCATGCTCAATCTGTAGAGGTTTGATTAACTGTGAAGAAAGATTAAATAATTAATTTGAACTTTGGAAATTAGTGTATTGCTTAAAAGTAATTTTAAAAACCCAGTCATTACCTTCCTGGGCTGATAGTTAAAAATTTCCCAAAATGCATGAAGTTGCCTTATAATTAGCATCAGTATGTGCTTATTCTGGAGTTAAACTAGCATGGCACACACCAAACATTGGTGTTGCTGATACCATTGAACTTAGGGAATGTGATTTAGACCGGTTCAGATAGCCCTGCACAAAACCATGCCAGTGCTGGTTTGGTGTTGAGCAGGATCTGTCTTCGAGCAGGCTGGACCTGCAGAGTGAATCAGCTGCATCAGAGAGGGCCTTCCTGGGAATGTTTTTGTTGTTTTTTCCATAGCAGTGGGTTTTGTTTGGGGTTTGGTTGGTTGTGGTGGTTTGTCTGTTAATGGTTTGTGACTTAGACCTCACTGTTAGTTATGTAGCGTTATGGGATTGTTACCCTTTCTGCTCAAATGACTAAGCCAATGCTCCACTCATATGGGTGTAGTATTGTGAGTCTAAACTGCCATCCCCCTGAAACTGCTTTTGGCTTTGTTATTCCTCTGTTCTGGCCTGGTGTCTACTTGAATAGCTGCCCTTTTGTGCTTTGGCACAAAGGTGGGGAATTGATGGCAGCCTGTGTTACCCCACTGGCTTTCTCTTCTCTGCTCTCAAACAGGAGGCCAGAGCAGGTCTGCTCTGTCTGATGCCAGTGCGAACCTGTGGGTTTCAAAGGAGGGCATGAACTGTATGAAGGCATAGAAGGAAGGAATGCAAAAGGTAACACAGCATTCACAATGAGATCTCTGCCACCAGAGGCAGTTGCCCAGAGATGGGGTAGAGATAGTGTTTCTCATGTTTTCACCCTCTTGCGTTAGATGGCCATGTGCCTAATGAAAACCATTACACTCTGAAGGAGCAAACTTTGAGGTCTTTTTTTGCTGCCTTCTGCTTTTCTTCCTCCCCTCGCTCTCAAAATAAGTCATTTCCTGAAAGATGTGTATGGTCTAACTAAAATTTAAACTATCTCTTAGACACATACTTCACTTTTAAATGCAACTTTCTTTAGTTGTTGAGGGTTTCTTGTTTTTCAGTTTGAAATGCTTATAAGTTACTTTCTGCTAGTAAACTTCTGAATTTATTAATATGCATTAATATAAAGGTTCCTTAACTTACAAAAAAAGCTTTATTTTAGGAAAAACATAGTATGGGGAAAGCCAAGTGGGTTAGAAAGTTACATGGTGTTATGCTGGTCTGTTTCAATATATATAGAGAGAGCTTAATTAGAGATGAAGAAATCAAAATTCCAAGGCTATCCTAGACTGGAGCAGAGAGCTGGAGGATGGATAAAATTATCAGGAATCCTTTTCCCTTTGACTTTTGCAGGAAAGTCTGTAGCAAGCCCTGTTGTTAATTCCTATACAACCTGTGGTTGTATAGGATTACTATACAACCAGTTTCAAAACTGGCTCATACTTGTTTGTTATCAGAGCTTTCCTTTTAGTTTAAGTGACTGGACTTCTGAGATCACCTGCTATTTTGCTATAGATTAAATAGCTTAAATTTTGTAAGATGTATGCATCTCGATGACTTTCTTTGCTTAAACCTATTCCAGGTAAACTAGTGACCTAGAAATGAAGGGAGGTGATGTTAAGGAAACAGTGTACTTAAAGTGAAACTTCTGGTTTGTGACTACGTTTAGTAAGTGAAAAGAATGTTGGTAAGGTATGGCTCCCTTGTGTATGCTCTAAGAAAGCAGGCGATAATCTGAAGAATGATGTGCTGCTTTCTTGTACAGTCATCAAAATGTCCTTTTATGTTGAAAGTTGTTACTTTGCTATCTGTGACATGAGGAATATTTTCACATTTCTGTGGCTTCTGCTATGTTAAGTCAAAACTGTTCTAAGGTCCTGTCTGTCCATATCTGATAGTGACTCATATATGAAGATAGTCTGAACAGTTCAGTAAACTTGTGTTCCCTTTTCAGTGGTAGATTTGTATTATATACCACGGTCTTTCAAAATGCCTGAGTAAACTAGGTGTTTAATAGCGAGAATATTTTGACTGTGGCAATGGGTAAAATGGAAGAGAGAAATAAATATCTTAATGATGCCATACCAGTACTTCAAGCTGTGCTCTCAAAAAGGCTGTCACTAACTGTAGTAGTCATTAAGAGTCAGATATGTACCAAAATCTTCCTGAAGTTCTTGATAGTTGAAATTATCAGTGTTTTTATAAAACAAGAATATGAATGGTGAATTTAGGTGAACTGTGTAAGTTAGAGAAAAGTCTTCAAATAGCTGGGAAATTATAGTAACAGCTGTAAATAATGTATCTGAATAGCACAAAAATTGGTTTTAAAGTGTTCAAAATATTTAGTTATCAACAAAAGCTCCTTCATGCTTGAGACACACCACACAAGAACTTGACTTTTTATAAAGTTAGTTAGAAATACCAGTGAACAGAATTATGTATGCATAGACTGTCTGTCTTCCTGGAAACAATGTAGAAGTAGTATACTAAATGTTTAGAAAGCTTCTTTTTGACTACAGCAGTTAAAAACAGTGCTTGTTAAAGCATGAGTCAGTAGAAAATATGCTTGCTCGAACATTAAGGAAATACGGTTTGTAACCTTGACTTTCAGCTGCAGCTCTCTGTACCCTACCGTTTGATGATATGTACGTGACAGATTAACCCTTAGTTTGTCTGTGACTGAAAGGAGCAGTTGGGGGATTGGATGGTAGATCTGCCATTTGGAGGAGTCATGATGGGCTGGAGCCTTCCAGAGCTGACACACAAGTCCTGCACCAGAGACAGGAAAAACCCCATATGTGGCAATCTAGGGGCTGACTGGGAAGCGTCCTTCTGGAAGCTGGTAATAGTGAGCAGGAAACTGAGTTGAAAGCCTGTTGTGTGGTATTGCATAAATAAAGATTAACCGGGGAACTACTCAAGCCCTTGTGCCCTCCACTTGGCTCAGCACTTGTAAAGCTGTACTGGGACTGCTGTGTCCTCTTGAGACCTGTCTTGGTTTGAAAACACAGGTGTCTGCTAAGGAAGGTAGGAGCCTCTCTTGAAATGGAAAAAATGTAAAGCTCCCCTCTTCCCCCAAATTATTATAATTTTGACATCAGGGGGCTCTCAGACAAAGATATGGGAATAGAAATAACAGTTCTTTACTAGTAAAATTAAAATTATAATGCAGTAGTACGAAAAAAACACTGACAGTCAGAATATGATTTGACACTCTGTTGGTCAGAGTGTTGTTAGCAGTCCAGTTAAATGGTGGCTGCAGTGCTCCAGCAGTGACAGATGTGGTTCTGTTGAAGTAATGATCCTGTAGAAGAGTGTAGTTTTCTTATGAAGGTCTAATAGCTGTGTAGATGGGTTTGGTCTTTTTCTAGGAATCCAGTGGAGAAATGCTGACTGTGGTGTTCTGAGCCTCAGATTATATCCAGGTAGGAATGCTTGGCTCCTCCCCCTGGGTGGATGGATGTAATTTCGTCAGTCATGCAGTGAGACCCAATGGCCCATTAGAAGAAGAGATCCCCCTGGAGGGAGGATGGGTCCTGGAAGAGATAAAGAACACAGCCCTGTCTGGTTTTAACAGATGATAATAGAATACATACTTCTGGATACATCTTGCATTGGAACCTAAGACAGGACCCCAGGACAAAATGAACATGGGCAAACAGAAAAGAATCCAGCAGAGTGCTGGTAAAATTCTTAGGGGCCAGAGCAGATGCTATATTAGAGAGTGGGGAAATGGCCTTTTTTAGCCTGAAGATGGAGGAAGTTGAAGGTGGATTTAATACCAGCTTTACCTGAAAGAGAAGGCCCCTAGAGAAGATGGAGTCAGACTGCTCCCACTCTAGTCTCCACTGGCAGTGGAACTGGGCAATTACCAAAAAACAGTTACTAGTTACAGCAGCAGGAAGTCTGATGGTACATGGGGAAGGGAAGGTGGGGTGGCCTGGGGGAGTGAAAGTGGTTGGGTGGAAACCCACAGAGACAGTCAAACTTCACTGGGCAAGGCCTTGAGCAAACTCAGTTAACTTTGTGTAGGCAGCTCTTTTGGGGCAGGGTGAGGAGCTGTTATTTCAAAGCTTGACCTCCAAAGGCACATCCAAACTAAGATTTTCTGTTCTTGTACATCTTGTACTATGTCAGTCTTTGGTCTCAGTGCTAGGTGTGGTTCTGCCCAAGTACTTCCATGGTTCATGTGGTTGTTAGACGGTGGTGAACCACTGAGAATGGACAAGTTTTGTGTTTTTTAAACTTCAGTATTGAATGTAGTTGTGTGCAAGCTGCGAGTTGGTATTGCTTGCATACAGCTACAGATACAATTTAGTTTCAATAAATGGTTTTAAGAGGAAACCATGAATAGTCCAGACAACATTGTGCATATGTGCTACCCTGAGGGCTACACCAGTATTTTCACTTCTTTGACTTTCTAAAAAGATGCTGAAATACAAGAGCCATGAATTAGTATTTCCTTTCTGAATTTTCAGTCTTTCCTTTGTTTTTGTATTAATTCTTTCTGTTTTATAAACCCTCTCAACAGTCTTCTTGAAATATGTCTTGTCCTAGAGTCTGATAATCTCTGATAGCCATTGCATCACTATCAAATAGAGAAACAAAAGAATTCCTTACTATTATAATATTTTTGTTGATAAGGTTAAAGATTAGGGTGGGTTTTTTTTGTTCTTTTACCTACTACACTGCAGTGGGATCTTGATTTTATGCTCTCTATGCTCTCTTGTTTTTCATTGCAAGGTATTTGTAGATATGTTTTTCCATTCTGTGATAATTGCCCAGATTGTTTGTGTATGCAGATTTAAAGCTATGCTGCAGTGAAATGCACGTGTTGATGGTGAGCACTTGAGCAGTGCCTTTTACCCTCTCAGTGATCCATCCTGTTGTAGCCTCCTGTGGATGAAGGAGACGTGTCTAACTTCAAGGTCCATGTGAAATTTCAAGTTGTTTGAAGCGTGACAGTGCTAGAGTTTCAGAAAATGACTGTAGGAGCATGAGTATGTATGTATGAGTGAAACTAATTTTTCTGGTTGCCTGAAGAACATTTCAGACTGAGACCCAAGGGCAAAAGGGACCCCAGCCATTTAGTCCTCAGCCTGGACTAATCCTTAGTTAACACTGCTCAATAGTAAGAGGTTCAGCAGTTTCTATTAACAATAAAGTATGATGGGATTACCAAGAACTTTTTATCATAACAAGGTATAAATTTGGATTAATTTCAATGACTGCTGAAGGATCCCTAACCTGTTTTAATGGAGGAAACAACAATTCTCAGTGTTTCCCTGTGTCAGTAATTTTTTCAGCGGTTTTAATGGGTTCTTTAAAGCTGTGAATCATTTTACTGGTAGGTTTCTGAACCCTATGTGCATAATGTGGCATACTGGATTTGTAAATTTATGTTTGAATTTACTTCGTTGCTTAATGTATTTGTGTACTGAGATTTTTGTCCTGGGTGACATTAAGTCTTTGTAGATTTGCCAACTCATAATTTTCCTAAATATGTAAATAGATTTTTTTCAAAGCTCTCCTTAGATTCTATACATCTCTGTAGTACTGAAAGCTAATGTCTGTCTGGTATTTGGGCATTCCATGGCTGCATTTCTAAGCAATGAATAGTTATAAATATTAGTGACTTGGCTGGTATATTTCTTGTTATTTGGTTATGAGCTTTCTGATCTTTGACATAAAATACATAGGAAAGTTTATATTTCATTTTAGGCATTTATTTAATTTTATTTAATTTTAGGCAAATTTATATAGCAATCATCTCTTGTTTAAGAAATATGATTAGTGAAATATGAAACTATTATACTGTCACTAATCTCACTTTGTTCAAATCTTATTGTCATTACTTTAAATATTGTTATTCAGATAGAGACATCTGCCTTTTGCAAGTACTGTTTTTTGCTAATACAGAAACTCTCTAACACTTCAAGCAAGCACTTTCATAAAAACAGATGGACTGTGAAAAACAAAAAGAATCAGATTTGACTGTTACAGTCGTTTAGATGTCATGCAGACTGCGTAAGCTTTTTATGAGGGAGAGAGAGAGAGAAGTGTGTAAAGTGCTTTTGCTGATAGGTAGAGACTCCTCCTTGTTTACTGGCTGGATGAAAACTCGGTTTTGTTTTGATTGTTAAATTTCTGGCTGGAACCTTCTGTCTTTTTCCTGTCTAGCCAATAAACTAATTAGTTCTTATAGTTCATTGTAGCACTAATAGCTTCCTTGAGACTTTGCAAAAATAGGGGGTACTGATACATTAAAATGAGAGAAGGAAGAATCCTTTCACTTAGGTTTTTAAGGAGGTCAGTGATTTTGTTTGTTTATTTTAAGTTTTGAGTCTTAAGGATTCTTTGAAAAGCAGTCACTTTTGGATTTTGTACTTTTGGAGCTTTAGGATTCTGGCACTCAGCCAATGCTCTATTAATAAAAGCTCTTGCCTGGTCATATATATCAGTATGCAAACTGGATAGTTTTCTTTTTCTCCTGCTTGCTCTAAAAATTTGTCTTAGTTTTCTTACACCCAACTGTTTGGTGTGGTGAAGATACAGCATCCCTGTAAAAATGTTTGGAGAACGGCAATATAAGGTTGTGAGGAGAAATTTGTTTAGAGATCTTCACAGTGCTGTACACAGTGGAGATCTTAAGATATCTGACTTCATTATGTCCAGCTAAAATTCCTGGGATATCAGGTGGATTGACAGAACATGCTTGATTACAAAATGCAATGAGTTCATAATTCAACTGTTGCAGATTTATCGCTGTTATATTTGGAAACTATAGAAACGGTTAGAACAATAGATTGTCTTAAGCACTGCATAAGTGTTCAGAGAATATTCTGAGAAGTATACATTTTTAAATTTAATTGCCTTAAATAAGATTACCTGGTTTCTGGCATGTTTTGTGAGAGGTGAGGAAGCAGGAATGAAGAACAGAAGTGAATTAACTGCACATTACTGCTTTGCTTTTTTTTTGTCATTCAGAACCTCCCTTGTTTGCCCAAAAGGGTGAATATATTTAATCATCTGACATAAGTTTTTTATTTGTTCATAATTTCTTTTTCTTATCCATAAGATGTGTTGTTCATTTCTGGTGAATTTTGAGAACAGTTCACTCAACTTTCCTAATTACTGTAATACAAGCATTAAACAAGTAAATCAAGTTAATGTTTGTTTTATCTCTGTTCAAGTAGGATGTCTCCAAATATCGACATTCCTTATTTAAGTCTGCTGAAGCTCACTAGCTTAAGTAGGTTTGGGTTATTTTGTTTTGTGTGTCACCATAACAGTTTTCTCAAGTGAGTTAGAAGTGGTAATTGAAGTATAAATCTATCAGTGCCTGCTGTGGAATGCCTGTTCACATATCTGTAGTGAAAGCTGCAAGCCATTTTCACTGCAGGAAGGAAGCATGCTAAATCTTCACTTTCCCTCTGAAAGTGTTCCTGAGGAGGAGGCAGTCATCCTTTGTGTTGGATATTTTAAGGCTAAACCTCTGACTCTGATTCTGATTCTCAAATGTGGGATTGTTTGATTAGAGCCTGCTCCAGGGCTGTCATTGTCACTCCCAGCCCAGTGAATGATGGGGTAACACCCTGCATCCAGGCAGCTCCTCATGCCGGGCAGGTGCCTGCCTGGTGGGGCTGACTGTAGCTCAGGTAAGTGCCTGTCAAGAAGCACTTGCTGCTAATCAGGAAACAAGGGTGTGGAACTACTTTCTGAGATAAGTATCAGGAAATGCTCCTACAGCATACTGAGCAGGAATTTGTTCACAGTTTCTTGGAAATTCCTGCCTTGTGTTACATTCAGTCAGGAAAAACAATGTATTATAAACCCTGCAGTATATACTAACCTGTGCCTTTTAGTGCACTGGCAGGCACCTGTGCTGTATGCTGGAGTGAAGCAAATCTCAAACTCATTTTCTGCAATTGCTTTAAGTGTAATCAGCACTTTTGGAAACAAGAGGAACCTTTGTCTTGTGAATGTATTTCTGTATTTTACCTTCCTTCACCAGGACTGAATTCTGTAATGAGCATATTCAGTAGGAGCCCAGCTTCTTGAGACTTGGCTGAACATTGTGCCTAGGAGGGAAAACTGGAGACTGTGTATTCCTTCTGTGGGAACATCCGCAGTGTTTGGTGTCTTGGAGAGTTAGGGCCTAAAAGGAAATTGATCCCTTGCTCTTCCCCTTCTAATGCTGCCTTCTCCAGTAAGGCTAGCAGCAGCTTTATTCATCTCAGCTCTTTGTATTCCTTTCTATCAGTTCTGGTGCTAGTTATTTTCTTCATTTGAATAATTGATTTGCATGTATAAAAGCCTTTATCGCTCTTAGACCTATGCTGTCATTAGTACATTTCAAATGTAATCATCTAGTCAGTTCTTGTAATGTCTGAACAACATGAAATGGTGTGCAGGCTATTTACCCTGCTTACTTGGATAATAACAAAATTGTGTTTCAACCATAAAATTTTATTTTCAGGTTGTGTCATGAATCTGGCAGTGTATTTTCTGATCATATCATGCATTGTTAGAGATTATTTTGAGATCTACATATCTAAATGTAAACCACTTAAGAAGTATTTCTCCTGCTTTAGTTTCTCTATGCTTTACATTCATTGTTCAGTTATAACTAAGAACAATTAGATGTTTTTAGCAGATTGTAAGACAGTATGGACCAGTAACAGCAGGGAGTGGAGAAACAGGCACTGTTAGTTGAGGTAATGAAATCCACAATTTATAGCCCAAGATTTTCTTAACAATGGGAGATAAGATACGAGTAAAAGTTGCTTTCTCTTTCAGTTCAATAAATCACCACATCACTTTTTTCATAGGACAGTGCAGATGACCTACCTTTGGCTTCAGGCTAAATAGGGAAGAGAACTGTAGGAAAAATAAATTCATACAGGTTAAACTTCTGTAAGAAAAGTTTGCATGTTGTTCCAGTTGTGTCTCATTTACCTCTTTAGGTTGGAAAAAAGCCAGTGTTATTAATATTGATAAAGTCTAATTTTACCTTCACAGATAAATTTGAGCAGTTTTGGGCAATAAATCGAAAACTCATGGAGTATCCTCCAGAAGATAATGGATTTCGATACATCCCATTTAGAATTTATCAGGTAGGAGACAATAAAATAAAATCAGTCTTCTACTGAGTTGTCATATATTGTAATCTGTTTTCAGAATTATATGTTTCCTTTTCTAGCATTATGGCAAAACTTTGCATGCTCATCTTTGCTGGACCCTTGATTGAGTTGTATGGATTAACAGACAAAATAGATTGTATTTATTCTAATAGGTAATTAGCATTTATTATGTTGCAAGTGTGTAAAACTTGAGAATGTGCCACAGCTGGTGTATATGATGTTTGCTCTTTTTTTAAAAACAGTCCAACAACCTAATTCTGTTATTAAAAATAGCTACTAACTATGAAGAATAGTTAGTAGGTTTTAGTTTTTAATTTGCATATTTAGGTGCAAAATGCCCTGTCAAAGGTCTAAGCCAAATAATTTTGGAGCAACACTTTTCCCTCAACCTTATGGGCTTTTCTTGTAGGTATTTTAAGGTGGAAGTAATTGCATAGGTCTTGCATCTAGTTCTTACCTTTGTCTTCTAGTTGTATACTTACATCCCAAAACTAGCTTTGAATGTGGGTTTTTTTTTTCCTGTTTTAATACACCAGCACTTTATTTTTCTCAGCATTTTGTTTGCAGACATTCCTTGGAATCCTTACAATTTTTCTTATCTTAAGGACATCTTCTCAGTTTTTATAGCATTGAGATCACAATGAAGTTTGGAGTTATGTATGGTTAAAAGCTTATACAAAAATTTGTGTAGCCTCTCTGTAAATTAAACAGTTGTGCTCCGTTGGAATGTTTTAATCTACTTATATTTAAGTTCTGCACCAATGGCTATAAAAAGAAAGTCCTTAATTCATAGTACTGAATATTCTGATACTACTTTGTAACAGATGTAATGACCATAGAAGCCTATACAGTCTTGCAGTGGGAGTGGAATAGCTTTTAATGTTAGATGTAAGACATTTACTGTCATAATGAAACCTTAGATTGAGAACGGAAGTCAGTTATTTTGTCAGAGATCACAGCAGATGGCAAGGTTTGTGTAAGAATCAAAAGGTATGTATCAGGAAAAGTAGTACTCACAGCATTTGTTTGGTTGGTGACTAAGTTATTTGCTTGTTCTCTGATAGGTGTGGGGTTTTTTCAAAGTCTTTTCATAGAAATCACGTAAATGGGTTTGTAAAAAAGAGATTTTGCTCTCTGAATAGGTCACAGATCTTTAGGGCATGATGAAAGATTTCTGTGATACCACATGATTTCAAGCTAATAAAGCTTTTTAAAACTAAGTAAATCAATAAAATCTATCACTTGAACTAGTAGTACTTAATCTTGATTCCCATTACCTTCTCAACTGGAAAGCCTTACTTTCTATAGTTTAAACCCAAAATATCTAACTAAGAATTGAAGACTAAACACAGACAAAGATGATGCTGAGACAGCCTTTTTGAGAAGATTGGTATATATTATTTTCAATCATGTTGGTCTTAGCATTTCTAAGAATTTCCAGTCTTTTTAAAAATGTGGGTGCACGTCTCAATCTTTTTTGTTTGGTTTGTTAGTGTGTGTACTGATTACTCCTCTGTGTGTTCAAAGGAATTTTCAGGAAGCCTTAGGAAGGGTGAGATTATAATTTAATTCCAAACAAGAAGTTGGTGACAAACTTGCATATGGAAAAATAACTGATTCTAAAGTGTTCTTCAGATGTATTTAACCCCCATCCTGAATCCATATAATTTCCATAAGTGCTGGTAGAAGTCTGCTTCTAATTGGTTACTTGTACATCCCTATGTAAACACCTGATTTAACCTGAGTTTGTCTTGCAGTGGATATTTATTCCCTGTGTGTCTTCACACAGTGTTCTTGTAGATACTTAAGGATATACCAGTGGATGGCAGGAAATGAGGCATTGTCTTCAATGGGAAGAGTTTCTCCTTGTATTTTTCATACCTTCTATCATGCCAAATAATTAGAAGGAAATTCTGAGAAGGGAACTTTCTACATTGTTTTTGGCAGTATGAGGTGGATGAATTTGTTTTCCTTCAAAAAATTGTACTAGATTATGATAAAAATATGAAAAAACTCTCTTAGCTGCAATTAAATGTGAATTGGCAAAGTTGCTGCAGAAAAAATGCATTCAATAATGTGATTTGATAGATTTTTTTTTTCACTGAAGAATTCATTCTTTTAAAGATTCAAAAAGTCTTTCAGTTGTAAAGTTTGTCTATTAAAATACATTTTCTAAAGAGTAATGTGAATCATACCTCATGTGGTGACCAAATCTGATGGTGTGTGGGAGAAAGAAATGGCAAAAATATGAACATCATACTTGGGTAAGTCAGAACTGAACTAACCACAGGTAATTTTAAACACCCTTGTCCACCTCTTCTTTTAAGTATAGCAGCTAAGATTGGACGAGAATCCTGGCATTTACAGTAGATGATATAAAAAAAGGTTGAGAATCATTAAGGATCAACTTGTTTACAATTTTAAAAGTTAGCTAAGATGTCTTGGAGATTTTATTGCCAGATGTCTGCGATATACTTTTAGCTGTGTTGTATGGAACTTGAACCAGATAAACCTTTGACATAGGTGGAAACTTTTTCTACCAGAGACAGTTTAAAAATAGTATTATATTTTTGTGATACTTTTAATTTGATGTGTCAAAATAGAAGCTCCCCACTTCACTTCAGAGGTGTAAGCTGCTTTGTCTTCAACTGACAGCTTTTGGTGCACAAAAGCTTTTTTGCGTTTTTATCTGGTACTACTGTAGAATTGAATGCTTTTTGCCCTTGTTCTTTAATGGCAAGAAAGAAAATAATAGTAATGCTTTGAGTATATTTGAATTTGAGTGTTGTTTTTCATGTCCAGTACTAGAGCTAGTTTGGCTTGTGGAATTTCCCCCTGTGTTTATAAGACCAGCTGATATTTCACAGTCTGATTGAACAAACTGGCTGATAGATGGCAGGAAGTTTTCATCAGTCTTTGGCTCCAGGCACTGTGACAGGGCATATTAGTCAGGAGAGGAGCCTCTATGTGCTGATAGCGACTGCTCTGATGAACTGCTGCCTGCTGTGGGAGCATTCTGAGTCTCAGTTGTTGCGCACTTAATTTGTACTCATTCCCCAGTTTTTAGTTTCTTGCTCTCTCCCCATGTCGTGCTCACCCACTTCATCATGCTTTTCTCAGGAGTCTGCCCTCTGAGTGTATGGGATTTAAGGCTCTATATTGTATTTCATTCTTGAGATTAAAATTACAAAAGTATTGGAAAGAAAGTGGATGAAAACTCTTCATGCCAAGTTCTCCTGAGTATTTTTAGAGTCGCAATTGCTTGAGGCAGGCTGGCTGTTTTGTGTTTGTCATCCCAAAAAAGGATGGTCTGGGATTGTTTGTGTTTCCTGTTATTTAGTACTGAACAAGCATTTCTTTTGCTTCCATTTTCTAAGGGTTTTGATTAGCTTATTAATATTATTGTATAGTAGGCCTTAACTTTGAACAGGTTTTCCTACCGTAAGTCCCTTAAGATGCTGAGATTAAGTTGTAGAGTCATAAATTGTTAGGATGTTTGTCTTCCTGTGTAACATGAGTGAAATTCTCCATACTTAATAATATACCAGTTAAATTCAACACTCTCCTCTTTATGTCAAAGCTGCAGTATTGAGATGTCTATAAGTAGACATAAATGTTTACCATGACATGCCCTCTAAGAGTGGGAAATGAAATATTTTAAGACATTATTATCTGTCTTAATAAATGAATCAGAAGCTCAAGCATGGCCATTTCCAAGCAATTGAAGACTGTTTCATCCATATTTCCACATTTATTGGCAAAGCTCAGATAAGCAATTGCAAAACCCATTGCAAGTATGCTAATCAACAGCACAATTTGGCCCATGTTATGACAGCTAATAAAAAACCTGATCAAAACAGATTGATTGAAAAGATACTGAGTCTACCTCAGTAGAGTTTTCAAGAAACAATAAATCTACCTTTTTATGCTAGTAGATTATTAAATTTTTTTTTTGTTGTTTTTGAAAAGTCACCATTGCATTTCAAGTCTGAATTTGTCTGACTTCAATTTCTAGATTCTGTTTTGCCTTACCCCACTGTAAAGTCATGTGAATTTCTGACCTCCCATATTCACTTATGGCTTGGTATCAGGCACTTTCTTTGGTAAGCTGAATAAATTGAGGTTTTTAAGCCTCTTGTCATGAGACTTTCTTATCAGTACTAAAGTTGGTTTTTAGTCATCTGTTCAAATGCTAGCTAATAGTTTGGTAATCCTCAAGATTAATATTGAGGTTAGGGAGACATACAGGGCAAAAGTAAAGTTTATGTTTATAGGATATTAAGCCAAAAATGCTTCAAGCATTGGTGGAATAAAGGTGAGGTTAGCTGTTACTTGAAACTTCAGATCTGGAAAATGTTATGAAAAAAGTTGCAATGCAATAACTTGTCAAGCAAAAGAACTAGAAAATGTGCTGTTGACCTGAAGAGGGCAACACAGCACAGCAAGTTCCAGCATTTTGTTGGCTATGTAGAATGCTCTTGAACAGACCTGTATGCAATACCTTATTTTTTTTCTTATTTATTGAAAATGATGCCTTCATAAAGGACCTGCTGAAAATAGACAATTGGTTTCTTAAAAACTTCCTTTTACAAGGAAGATGTTTGAGTGAATAGGAAGATCATGTGAAATGGTCATTTGTTTAACAGAGCTGGCCTCAGCTGAATTCCTGTGCTGAAGAGAAACAAATGGACTTTGAGTTATTCTCATAACTGATGGTTCACTACTAAAGAAACAGTAGCACACTTTCACCAGTTTTAAATTACTTCAAAATCAAAGCTTTATGAATAAGAAAGTTTAAAATCTTAAAAGAAAATATTTTTCTTAGTGCCTCATGATTGAGGAACAAAAAAGAAACATTTCTATCAAGTATTGCACGGGGGCAGCGTGATCCTTAAATACTTGTTTTCTGAAATGGGTTGTTTTGTTCTGTACTGAAAGTAATAGCAATTTGACTAGTTCTCACCTTGAGTTGAAGGTCACTGTAACTACAGTTCTGCCAGAGGTTCTGTAATTGCATAAGCTTTTCTTATGCATCTCAGTGCACAGTGAAATGAGCTGGCTCAAACCAGTGCTGCTAAAGATGTCTTTTTTTAACATATTCTGTATTACGGAGTGCTCATGCAGCTCTTTTGAAAGACTTCAGGAGCCCAAGTGCAAGATCAGCCTTGTGCCTTTAAAAATCTTGGTACAGGATGGGAACTGTCAATCAGAATTTCAAAGAAAAATTCTAAGATGATAAACTGTATTTGTTGTCAAAATGTGACTAAAGTTTCCTTAAATATGCCCAAGTTGTCTGTAAAACTGTCAATCTGCTTAGTTCAAAGCTATTGTAAAAGTTGCACTGTGCTCAGGGAAGGAGATGCAGAGGAGATAGAGCTGTAAAATCTCGAATTGGGTTGATTCTCTGCTGTGGTTGAGCTGTTACCAAGCTGGATGGTTTTAAGCTAGTTCAGACCTGTTACTAGGAGCTACAGTAATTTTTCCGGGTTGAGTGTAGATGTAGCTCGTATACAATGAATAAAGTAGTTTTGCTTGTATGAGAAACAGTTTGTTGAGGTTCTGAGTTACATTACACCTATCTTAAAAAAAAAAGGGATATACTGGATTCTGCTTATTGGGGAAAAAATAGGTAATATTTTTTTAAAAAATATCTTGAAGTACTTAAGTTACTTGTAAATCTCAGAAGAATCTAAGTATATGAAAAAACAGTAGAATCCTACTAGTTACTAAATTAACTTTGTGTGAACAGTTTTATGGATTTTTTTTTTAAGTCAAAGTACATCTTGAATTACAATGAAATACTGAACACCTTGTGGGGGGCAAAAAAGTCCACTGCTAGTTTGAAAATACCTTAATCTTACCTCTTATGATGCACCCCCCAATTACAAATTGCTAGTTACTTTTTAACCAATTGGTATTGTATAAAATGCTTCAATTGTTGTCTTTTCTTTGAATTGTCTTGTGATAATGGAGTTGAGTGTAAATAAGTTTGGGTAACGTTAATAAGTTCCTGCTGCCAGTTTGAATTTAAACCGTGAGGTTTGAATTCTTGTGGCTCCCTAAACTGTTTCATTAAGGTGGTACTCTTGTAGATTTATATGTCATCCTAAATTTGTTAGGAAAGTTAGTGTATGTATGCAATTTTTAAAAAAAATTGCACTTCTTACCTCAACCTTGAATCTTTATTCTTAAGAATATCAATACATTGAGAGGCTGTGATGAAGACAATGAATGAAGCAGTAATTCAGTTGAGTTGGGTCTGTGTACAGTTACACACACATCTTATAATCTAAATGCATTGCTCTTTAGTATATTGCTGCCTTTCCTCTGATCATTAGAGCTGATCACTTTACTTTTCCATTTCACTTGCTTTAGTCAACACAAACTGATTTGCTGCTTTCATCACATAATGTGGACAGGTTCTTATGTTGTGGCAAAAGGGACTTTGCCTACCTGAAGCTTACTGTGGAGCTGTATTCCACAGAGATTGGCTCTTGTACTCTGATGTAGTAGCGAAATTTAAAAAAAAAAATAGTTGGTGAGCTGCTTTCTTCAGAAAAAGCTGATATGATTTTTTTTCTTCAAAGAAATGAGGGATGTCATCTTCAAGGGTTATTTCTGTGGCTGTGATGCATAAGCAATGCCTATAGAACTAAGCCTAGCTAGCCTATGGTGCTGATGCAAAACTCTGCAGAGATTAAATCCGCAGCCAGTACCCGTTTTTACTTTTTCATATCAGCATTCTGCCTTTACTTATTTTTAAATAAAATAGGTGAATAAAACAAGTTAAATTTTGCACAGAACTGAGGATTAGAAAATATAGAAAGTTTTCTGTTTTTTACAAAGTTTCGAGACTTGTATTTGCACTTTCCAGGAGACTGAAAGCAAATTCTCTACAGGTAATGTTGAATGGAACAAACCTATGAGGAAGTGGGATACAACACCATACTCTAGAAATACAATATGAATTAGCAAACAAATTTTTTAAATTTTGCTGCCCTTGATTATAGGAGCTCCTTCTAGTTAATCATTACTGTAGGAGACTACAGAGAATTATTTGATTTAATGATTTGAAGTGCTTGAAAGTGATTTATGAAGTATTGTATTCTTCACTGCTCTTAAGCAAGCAATGTAGTGTTTGCTTTTGTGGATGTAAATCCATTTCTAAAGTTGTTTGCTTGATAGGTAGTGAGTATTCAATTGCTCAATTGTTAAGTGAGGCTTGGGTCTGCATGTGCACATAAAATGCTGCAGCTGTGAAGAGCACTATTGATTTGTTGTCCCTGACTCTTGAGATATCTTGATATTTTACCAGTAACAAATACAGATTTTTTCATGGGAGGGCAATTTATTGCTTCGAGGCCATGCTTTTATTGTAGGTGTGTTTATCTTCTCAGGGCTCAGCAAGACTGCCTCCTGAAGCTGTTTTTTTGTGTTTAGTGTGGCTGTGTGACAGTTGCCTGCTGTCTGCTCTGTGTGTCTCAAGTGACTTTCTTCTGCTTCTAGGATCTGTCTAATTCATCTGACATTAAATAATGCAAATCCAGTTGTTCAGACAATACAGTGCTACTTTCCCTGCACAAGAAAATTTGATAGATAATTTGAAAGATCAGGCAGTAGCCCGAATGTGGTTCAGCCATGCTTGTTAGACATTTTGAGTGGTGCTTCTGCAACTTTTTGTATGGAATTGGAACTTTTGGCTATACATACTCTTGTTAAAAATGACCCACAAGGTATAAGAGGACCTTAGCAGTGGGACCTATGACAGGGAAAATAAATCATATCTTGGGCTGCTGTAGGGTGAGAGTTGTCGGCAGCTTGAGGGAAATGATCCCTCCAGTCTATTCAACACTGGTGAGATTCCAGACTGCACCTGTAATCCACATTAGGGCTCTCCAGGTCAAAAGAGACATGGAGCTGTGGGATGAGAGTTCAGTAAAGGACCACTAAGATGATTGAGGAACTAGTGAATCTAACATGAGAGAAGAAAAAAGGCTGTGGGAGCTGGGACTTTTCAGCCTAGAGAAGAAAATATTTGGGGAGATATTTATAGACATCAGTGTGTATAAATATCTGAACATCAGAAAATATTTTGAGTGCAAAATCAATGTGGACAACATGATGCATCTTTACAAACAGTTACAGAAACTGAAGCAGTGTCTTCTATTCTGAAATGTCACAATGTACTCAGCCCATTAAATTTTTAATCAGTTTGTTAAGGGATGCTTTCTAACTACACATATATTTTTCAGATAAATAGAACATGTGGTAGGACTTTCAAATGTTTTACATGGTTCTAATTATTCATTTTGTTGCTATTACGTAAAGTTTTTTTCTAAAAGATTGTAAGGAAGCATTCTCTGCCAATTTAAATAATATGGAGAAGGGTGATATTTTAAATGGTTCTTTAACCTTTTTAAGGATAAGCAAGTAATTGCCCTCAACAATGTAAGGGAGAATTAACTGAAATAGTTGCCATATTTCTCTGTAGGTTTATAAGAATACTAAACTATTGTTAGTTGTGTACAGAGTTAGGATAGAAGTGCAGTTGTTTCATTAGTGTGCTCTGTTCAATGAAAGGCATCAAGGAAGACACAAGTTGTTGTTCATGAATGATTGGGAGAATAGTCCTTAACCATTCATGATCAAAAACGGTTCAATATTATTGTCTAGACATAACTGTAATAAGCCCTACTACATAAAAATTTAACCTTATTCCAGATGTGTTTATAATTCTAGTTGTGGCTTTAATTTGACTACAGTCTTGGCTAAGATACTAGATAATTTTGGCATTATTACTTGCATCAATTCTTGACATAATACTTGCCACATGTTATGGGGGCCGTTATTAAGGTCTGTTAAAGCTTCCACCAAGAAAACACATCACATAATTTATCTTGCTTTTAAACCAGTGATCCTTGATGTTCCACACCACTTAAAGATTTTTGTGTAAGACTGTTACGAGTGCTTTCAAGAATAACCGAATTTTCACTTTAGTTGATGTTGTGATTCTTTGACATGTATGATTGATACAATGATTACCTCCCCATCTAAAGAATTTTACAGAGGCATCATTATAAAGGTACACATTTAGCGTGACCATATTGAAAGATATGTGCATGCATTCATAGAATTATCTTCAGCTTCAATCTAGTGATAAACTTCTGCACTTCTAATTTAGGTGACTGGAGTTAATCTAATTAAATGTATAGAGTGTAGCCAGTTTGTTGAATCTTAGGAGGTTGTTTCAATCCTCCTAAAACTATTAGGGAGTGTAAAATTGCTGTCCATCATGATTAAGACCTTCAATTTCATGAGGAAACCAAAGAGTCCTTTTTACAACGTAATTGCAGAAATTCTGATACAAACTCAAAAATAGGTGAAAGGATTAATTTTTGTCCACAAGTTAAACTCAGGTGTTGGAACTCATATGTTGTAATTTTTACAACCCTAAAAAATCTAATTTATTAGAGAAATTTTAAATGAAGTATGGGAAAAACAGGTAATTTGATCTAACACATTTCTTGATTTTACAACGAGTCCTGCAACCCACAGTGCGTCCTGTTAGTGAATCAATTTTTGAGGCAATTCTGGGTGGTGTATTGAGAATGTGTATTCTCCTTCTTTTTGTCTTAAGGGTTTTAGTTACATGTCAGACATACAAAAGCATTACGTGCTTCTTTTATTAAAAAAAAAAAATCTGTTTTATATTGAGTTGTACATTGAGTTGTACCTTTTCATCTGAACAATGATGTGATGTTGCGGGTAAGCAGTTCAAAATTTTGAATGCTAACAAAAGCAGTGCCAACCTTATATAAAGCACACAAAATCATAACTAGAGCATCTACTTGATGGACTTCACAGAGACTAAAGAAATACTAGAAATAGTTTGGGCTTTTTTTTATGTTGTTCCAGTCCTAACATAAAGAGAAAGTGAAATAGAAAAATTATCAAAGGTACAGAATAAAGCAGTGGGTTGTCTGGGAGAAGCCCTCTATTGCTTGGAAGATTTGAAGAGAGGAGGAGCAATGATTACATGATAAAGGCATATCACATTGTTGTGTTTTATGCCTCTTGTAATAGAAGCTCAAAAAATATTAATAAAGTTTGAAAGGTGACAGATTTCAAATAGATAAAAGAAGATAATTTTTGTGTGTACTTTAGCTTGTTGAGCTGAAAATCACCTTTATGAAAGTTATGGAAGTTTTTTAAAAGTTTTTCTAAAAGGAAAGAAACAAAACAACAAAAACCCATCACCTCCCACCCAGAAACATTGTTGTATCCTCTCCACAATTAAATACTCAATGAATCTGGTCCCATATTAAGTGAAAAGAAGTCAAAGATGCCCATCCTGAAATTCCAGCAAAATGTCAGCATTTCAGCACCAGTGAAAGAACAGTATTTCAGATGGGGATTTGCAGCGTCTTGCTTTTGGACAGGCGTGGTGTTGTGATGGTTCTGTGACTACAGTAACTCATCAGCTTTTCAGTTAGTCACTTTTACATTGTGTGCATTGAGATTCTTAATTGAAAACATTTCTACAAAATAGAAGACATCTAAAACGTATGGAAAAATATTTTTTAGCAAATATTTGCCTAATTTTATTTTTAGGGACTAAAGCAGCACAGACTATGAATTTGACAAGTTACTGAAAGTATGGTGGAATATGTAAGGAAGTCTCAACTTTTATTGTCTTAGATTGCCAGCTTATACACATGTGGGCATTGTAAGAAATTCTTTCTTTATTTATGGGTTCAGTATGTATGGTAGCTTTTATTTGTTTGAATATTGAGGAGCAGCTGAGTGTTTAGGCAGAGAATCTAAATCCTGTCCTCTTGATAAAAATACTGGTAACTGATTTTTCCAGATTAAAACCCAGTGTTTTGTGAGTTATGTTTTTCATTTTAAGATGCATCCTGTATAAAATATCTGACTAATTAAATTGTGAATCTCATGCAGTGTTTGGTGTTGTGTTGATTCTGAAAAGGACCAGGCAAGCTGACAACTTTTTTTTTGTTTGTTTTGTTTTGTTTTGCCAGGATGATAGGGAAGGAAGAGTTACATTTGTTACAGTATGTTATAGTATATAACTATAGAGCTTATCTGTGATCCTGTGAGGTTTTACACTGCCTTAAAGGGTGTCTTAAAACCTGCCCTCACCTATAACTCTTCTCAATGCCTGTTCTTTCTCACTGTGGTGTAATTTGTTTTCACCCTCACTCTCCTATCATTGTCAGGGTTTAAACTTTCTTTTAAAAAGACCACAGTCTTCATTTGTTCTGTAAATCATGAGGTTTATGGTGCTATGTACTAATAGAGAAGAATGAGAAATTGCAGTTGCAGTTAAGTCCAACTTTCTAGGGAGTATCTTAATTCAGAGATGAAGATTTGCTTTCATATAAATTCAATAATTTGATACTAAGTTGTGGATATGATCAGTGTAAAATGCCCTGCAATTTTTAGGCTGAGTGATTGTCTTTTATACTTTGAAGGAATTTTCTGTGTAGAGGCTGGCAATTACTGGTTGACTTTCACCTGTTGTATCCTGCAAATGCATCCAGAATCTTGAACAGCTCACAGCTACATGGACACTACACTGTAAAATAAAATAATTTAAAACATGCTACGTTCTGTTGAAGCTATGGTAATTTTAGTTGGCAAAATGATAGGTATTGTATGAATATTTGCTTTAGATCTGGTGTAGATTATTTAAAATCATTATCAGTTATGTGGTGATATCTTTATGGGTTAGATTACATGTAGTACTTTGTCTCATGATTTGATTAAGTAAATATTGTACAAAACACAGCATTATATAAGCACTATACATGGTGGCTGTTCCTTCACATCTCCTTGTAGTAAATAGAATGGTAGAATAATTTGAGTTGGAAGGGACCTTTCAGAGGCCATCGAGTCCAACTCACCTGCCATGGGCAGAGACATCTGGCACTAAAACATTTTGCTCAAAGCTCCATCCAGCCTGGCCAGGACACTTGTAGGGACAAGTTTGGACTTGTAGGGCCAGCAGTACTAGAGTAGAAAGTTGTAATCAAGTTGGTCTTATATTACTACACTTGAAAAAGGATGATGGCAAGGTTTTTCTAAAATTATTTTCCTGTATGACTAAGATACTTAGAAAAGTTATCCTAAATACTGTGGAAGGTAGGATGGGACTTTTCTTTTGATTATTTTAATGCGTAAAGCATCTGCTGCATGTGAGGGAAGAAGTGTGTAAGCATCTTGGGGTAACATTCTGCCTGTAGGATTAGATTTGTGAGCCACAGTCTTTGTATAAACAACATGGAGTTACTTTTATCATTTTAACATTGATGAAGACCAGTGATTTTTATTTACTTTACCACATCTGGGTTGCTTAACACTTAAAATGCAAAATTGAATTCATTTTCTATGTTTCATGATAGCAGCTAAGGATATTGTTTGCAGCAGTCAGCAACTATGTGGGAGACTTCAGAAAATACAGCTTTGGCTTTTCCCTCTTGGCATTAAATTATTATAGCTAGGGAAAAAATGGATCTCAAATTATTAATAAATAGTGAGAAACTGCAGAATACACTTGGGAAATTTTTATCTTAAAAGTCTGTTGATGATAACAGCCTTTTCCTGCATGCTCTAGTATATTTCCACTTCTGCTACTTCAGATGTTAAGCACTAGGGAGTTAATCTGGACTTCTGTGAATATCCGATTATTTTTAAAAGCTAAACTTGGTACAAAATTGTTTTGACTAAAGCAATGTTTCAGGAGGGTTGTCTTTTCTCTTTTTTTTTTCTTTTAATTAATTTTTTTTTTTTTTTTAATGTTTTGCCTGTACATTTCTTCAACGTAAGTGCCAGAGTTCACTTCTTAAGTGTGGATCTGTCTGAAATGGATGGATCCTGCTTGGCTGTGTGCCTCCCATCATTTTTCAAATGTTTGGGTATTTCATTAGCACTGATGATATCCCCATACCGCTACCCTGAGGACATAGAGGATTGACTAGAGCAGCTAGAAAACTACCTCTGATCAGTCTTCATAAGAAAAACTGGGAAAATACTATTTTTCTGTATTTGAAGTCTATTAGTGAGAAGTAACAAGTAGCTGTGTGTCAACAGTTCTGCACTGTACTGCCCTAGAATTACTCCTGAGTTAGGGTAGCACTCTTAGGCAAAGGCTCCCTGCCTGCCTGTGAGTGACAGTTTTGTTGTTGTTCTTGTTTGTTTGAGATACTGTTTTTTTCCCCATAAGTCCCCACTGGGAGATAACATACCTCTTGATGTTGAGTTGTTTCTATTTTTTAGTTACCATGGTAGGATGGGAGGCACTTTTTGAGAGGTAGGAAACTAAATTTGGAAGGGGTAATAGCTTGTATTCTTACTCCAATTAAGATATGTAAGGAAAGGCTCATTTGCTGAAGCCCAGTCACTCACAATGCAGGGCGTATCAACTGCTTTTGGGAGTTAGCTGCTAGCAGAAAATTGTCAGCAATGATTTGGAGCTAGATTAAAATGTTTGGGTTGGTTGAATATGAGATTTTTAACTTCTCTGGCTCAGGTGCTGAGTTTACGTGGAGATGTCAGGTTATCAGGAAAGAAACTTTTCCTGTCTTTGCAATGTCAGCTGCTCCTGGAGCTGCTTTTACAGAAATCCAAGGAAGAGAGCTACCTTAATATAACCACAGTTCTTAAATAAGTGCTAAAGGTCTGATAGAATTAAATCTGGCCAGGGACATTAAGGGCAATAAGATGAGCTTCTGTAGGAATTCCAGGGATAAAGAAAGACTAGAAAAATGTTGAGCCCTCTCCAGAAGAAATGGAACTGTTTACCCAGAATGTGGAGGTATTCAGTGTCTTTTTTGCCTCAGTCTTCGTCAGCAAGTATTCCAGCCAGACTGCCCAAGTCCCAAAAGGGAAAAGGGAGGGACTGGAAGAATAAAGAGCTGCACACTGCGCACTCTAGATGGTCAGGTCCAAGAATGCCAAAGGAACCTGAAGGTGCACAAGTTTTTGGGACTGGATGAGAGGCATCCCCACAGATCTTGCAGAAAGTGACGCATGAAGTGATTAAGCCACCATACTTCATATCTGAGAAGTCGTGGCAGTCCAGTGAAGTTCCTGTTGAAACGTAACCTCATTTTTTGAAAAGGGAAATAAGGAAGACCGAGGGAACGACAGACCAGTCAGTCTTACCTTGGTGCTCAGTGAAGGTCATGGAGCAAATTGATCTGAAAACTCTGCTAATACATATGGGGAATAAGGAGTTCTGCTTGATCAGGCTGGAGAAGAGAATGCTCCAAAGAGATCTTCCAGTACCTAAAGGTGGCCTGCAAGAGAGCTGGAGAAGGACTTTTTGCAAGGGCACATAATGACAGTACAAGGGGCTTTAAACTGAAAGATGCATAGTTGAAATAATTCGGAAATCCTTTGCATAGCTCTAGCGGAAGTGGGCCATATATGTTCTTTACATATGACCAATTCCTTAAGTAGATAGAAGATTCTAGGTTGCCTGTCAAAGCATAACACTTTTTTTTCTAAGTTGGTAGCAGTTCTTGCAGCTGAAATAGTTTAAAATTTTTGATATAAAATCTACTGAGAAAAAAATCACCTGTTGAGCTGTAAGGGTACATTATTGCTTTGGCTTGGCAGAATATATAGGGATATGTTGAACTCCTAAGTTTGTGCTCACTGCTTGTTTTTTGTTTTTTTTTAAATTAAGGATATATTAAAATACTTTTTATTAAAGCAGGTTGTATTCCCATAATAGAAGATTTGGGGCTTTAAAAAAATATAAACACTTGTATCCAAGACACTATCTGTAAATTAGCTTTGCAGTTTTTCTGGAGTGACAGCTTACTTGTAATTGTTAATAAACAAAAACTTCCCTGCATTTCATGATATGAATGAAGTGCAAGGTGTGAGGCAGAGGAAATGTGGAAATACCAGATGTTTCTTCTGCTGCAGCCTTTAGTTCTGTCCTATCGTGTATCTGTCTCAAATGTTAATACTACATATTTGCATGGTCCTTAAATTGTTTGGTTTGATTTTTTTCTTTATTAAAACAGGCAACAACAGAGAGACCTTTTATACAGAAGCTATTTCGACCAATTGCTTCAGGAGGACAGTTACATACTTTGGGAGACCTGCTAAAAGATGTGTGTCCTAGTGCTATCACCCCTGAAGGTACTGCAGAAGTAATTTTTTGTCCAATAAGATAATTATTTTTCTGTTGATTTATTGGATTTTTTCAGTATTGTTTTGTTTGTTTGTTTTGTTTTGTTTCCTCATAATATGAGTATTTTGGAGGTAGAACTAAGTGTCAGTAACGGAGTTTCAGATTTCATTAATTCCTGTCTCTTTAGTGTGCCCTGCATCAGCTGGATGGCTTCAAGATGGTAAGATTGAGTCCTTACTCACTCCTGGAAAATTCATCTTTAGAAGTTTTATTCTAAAATTCCTGTCCTCTTTTGTCATTATGATGGACGTAGTAAAAATATTCACATGTTATTTTCTGCATTTAAAAAAAAAAATTCTGAAAGTGTCAGCAGATTTTAAGTTAACTCTAATTTTGTATTCCAAAAACTTTTTGTATGCAAAACTACAAACCTGATAGAAATTGAAGATGTTTTCAGAATGCTTTTTTCTGTTCTTGAAGTCCAACCTTTTAAAATGTACCCGTAAGAGATTTTTACAATTATATAATCGTTTATGTATGATTATGAATTAGTAATGTGTGACCAATTAATGTAGCATATTATTTCATACAATAGCATTTCTTGATCTGCACTTATTCGGGAAATAGACTTTTTTGGATGTAATTTTAGTCTCAAAGCTTACAAGTATTGGAGCAGTGATACACGTTTTAGAGGGGATAAATGTAACAGTTACGTAGTCTGCAAATTAAGATCAAAAATATTTAATGCCAAGGGTTTTAAATTTGTTCTTGCTGTTACCTTACTGGTACCTGTAAATGAGGAACTTATGAGAAATGTGTGATATCCTAGAGAAGATCTTGGTGCAGAATTTACTGGTGTAGTATCAGCATCTTTTGATAGTGAAGCACTGACTTGGAAATCAATACAAAATTTTGTAAGATTTTGTTATACACAGAAGTTGCTTGGTTCAAAATTAAATAGTTAATTTTTGTTCAAAATTAAACAGTTGTTACAGCTTTTTCCCAGTATTGGAATCTCAGAAATTCACTGAAGTATCAAAGTGATTTTTTTACTCTTGTTTAATACTTGTGAACACATGAGAACAATTTCTAAAAATAACAGAAGGTAAGAAAAATATGGAATGTTGCTAACCATGTGTCCATTTTCATAAATCTATTTTAAATTTTGGAGCATTATTTTAAGTACTTCTTTCCAATAACTGTCCAAAAGATGAAGGGAGATACCAATAAATACATGAATGTTAGCACCAGCGAGTTTAACCATCTTTAAGTACTTAACTGTCAGTATCATACAGACCCTACTGAAAAGATACAGGGGGAATTTAAAAAATCAGTGAGAAGGATGGATGCATTTTAACTTGAAAGGCAGTCAAGCACAAATTAAATGAAAGAAACTCAAAAGCATTTATGCACAAGTTATCCCAGGAGTTAAGGGATGACAATTTTTATGTAGATCTGCCAAAGCTGCAGATGGTGAATGTGCTAGTTAACTGCCCTTATTGAAAGTGTGAATGTAATACAATTCTGTCTGAATACCAGTGATGATGGTTCCCATCAGTAGGCCTTCTTTTCAGATGTTGACAAAAGCACCAACCTTTGACAGCAGAATGGAAATATGCTGTGCTAATTGCTTGCTTCGTTTTTGTTAAAAGCCAAAAAAACTTATATTTACTCAACTTAGACAAAAAAAAAGTTGGAAGAAGATAAACTAAAGTAGGTACTTTTCTTACACATATGAGGAGATGTGAAATTTGGTGGGTTTTGGAGTATTTGAGTATGCTTATCTGTTCCTGTATACATCTGCTTAAATTTGGCCCAGTTTTTACTGAGCAACTTGCAAAATTATGAGTTTAATAGATCAGGTCCCTCACATGGGTGTGAGCTATACAGAACTCTGCACATTTCCTCCTGCAACACAGCTTTGTACTGTAGTGTCATTCAGTTATTCCTCTTGTGTTGTGAGTGTTCTCCACTTCTGGTATGCTTTAAAGCTAGGGAAGATGTCTGAACTAAATGCAGAATCTCATGTGGGCTCCTGAGGAGATTTGGGGATAGACTGATACACAGACCCAGTGGAGGGGGCTGTGAGAGTCTGACTGAAGAAGTAATTTGGAAGAAAATGACAGATCTGGGAGTCATTAAATGTGATGGGGAGAGTGACTATAAACAATGTGGCAGAATGAAAGAGACTGGGGCAAAAGCCAAAACCTGACATAATAAATGTGAACACCTGGTCAGAGTAAGTGGGGTAGGAGATGATAAAAGGATGAGGGAGAAAAGGAAAGTGTATTGCTTGTGGAGCATGCACAGACATTGTGCAAGGCATCTGTGAAAGAATGGTGAGTAGATATCCTGCTGGCCAAGTGATTTGGAAAAGGGATCAGGGGAAGCAAGTTGAAAAGGGTGGTTTGTGCTGGCAGAATGACAAGCTGCAGGTGAAGAGGTTGTCAGGTGGAGCTGGGGACTGTCAGATAAAGGACTGAGGAAAACCTCTTCAGGGTGTGCTGTACCACGGACAGGAATATAAAGCAGAAATTTAGGTGTGACAACATGGAAAGAAAAAAAGGAAGAAGCAGAATTAGAATAAAACAGAGGGATGATAGAGAAAAGTTCAGGCATAAAGGAAACTGACCTAAAAAGATGGATGCCCATGATAGCAGTGATTCTTACTGCTAAGGATCATGGTCAGGGAAGGACAGTGCTGATTTAGGTCATCATACTCTGTTCACTGATTATTCAGTTTAGCCCATAAGTGAATTTGATTATTCTCTTGCTTGACAAAATCCACTCATTCATTATTCAAATGTAATTTGCACTATATTAAGTGTTCATGCTCTAATACAGCTTTGAGACATTAAAAAAACCAAGTAACTCACCAGACTGCTTAGTGCCACTTTTGAGTTTTGCTTGTGGAAATGTTAATAGCTATAATGAGGAAAAGTGTCATCCTTTTCCATCAACTGGTCTCAACTTCTGAGACTGTAGAACCACAGCACAGCTACTGAAATCTCCATGAAACCCATTCAGTAAAATAATTTTCTCTCTGATGCTGGATCACTGAGAATTTAACAAGCTTCCTCTGTTAACAAATGTTCCATCAGTTCAAAATACAGAGGAGATATGAGTTTAGGAGAGTTTAATTTGCAAGCATGTTTTGGAAACCTGGGATGCTACACCTAAAGGTTTTACTTCGAAAGCAGTTGTCTCCGTTTGAAGCTGAATACTTGAAGTTTAGAAGGTGTCAGAGCTGTAGACTGGCTGTACAATGATAATTTCATTGCACACTTACCATTCAGCTTATAGTCACTTTCTGCCTCTTATTTCTCTTTGTCTTCAGTGAGACTATTGTCTTTTCTGCCCAGGTTGGGCATGTTTTAGTGTCAGGTGTGTGAAGTGAAAAATCACAGTCCTGATTCTTGAAAGGATAAATGAAGAATGAATGTGCTTCAGGAAGTATTATAATTTAGACAACTGAATAATGCCTTTGGGAACAGAATTTAATTAGTTTTCCCCTGGGGAATTCATTTATATGTGATCACAGGCAAGCTGAGTGTTACAAATCCACCCATTTTATAGAGAGGAGCATCAGAAGAATCCAGTGATCAGCGAGAGTGTACTGCTGAACAGTTACTTGCTTGTACTTGGAATCTGTGAGAACTCTGGGCCTCTGAGTGTGCAAACCCCAGGTACTTTCTGAAGTAAAGCTTAGGCCTCTTATAACTATTCCTCTGTCCCATCCTTCAAAAAATTAAGATTTCTGGCTATAGCGTTGCTTTGACTTGAATTTGTGATCTCTAAAATGATAATAATGCAGGATGTTCTTGTTAAAATGGTTTCTGAAGGAAAAATAGATTGTAGTCAGACATTAAAAATTGTCCTCTTTGGACCTTGCTTAGAATTCTCTAATATTTTTATTGTATGTTTGTCTTAATCTACACTTTATTCTGGTGGAGGCATTAATGTGACAAAACAGTACATTATCAAAGGTTTATTAGAAACTAATTAAAAGCTTTTTCACATCTGGATTTTCAGGCTATTCAGTTATCAAAGTTTAGATTTACTTAATTTTTCTGAACAAAAAGTGGTATCTCAGCAAAGATATCCTTAAAGGTATAATAGATACTGTACTGGAGAAGCAATTTTAAAAAATGTTTTTACTCTTCTTTTTAAAGCCATTTAGATATTTTTCCAGCCTGTATTTAACCTCCTTCTTTAGTGAATTGATTCACTGGTGACATTAACTGCGTATTTTCTTCAGTGCAACACAATCAATATGAGTTTCTTTCTCTCTGTTTTTCTCCATCGGTTGACTTCTTTTTTTCCCCTTTTCCTCTATGGTTTTCTCTTTTCCAATGACTTTTCATTCAACTGGAAGCTTCACGGTAATTGTGGTGGTTGCTTCTCTGTGGTGACATCCGTAACTGAGCTTTTTGCCGTGGGAACACAGAGAATATATGGTTTTCAGACTCAGCATTTGTAGCTGTATATTGAGCTGTTCCTGCTGCCAGATTCTTAGGGACCACCACAAGAAGAGGGAGGGAAGGGTTTCAAGAACCACCCACAGTGTATATATGCCTTTGCTTTAGGAAGCATGGATATAATTAAGTCTTCCTTTTAACTGTGCTGAGAAAAATGTTGCAATGAAAAAATGTATTTACATATATATGTGGATTGAATATATGCATTGATTACTAACTGTTGAAAACACAGTGTAAAGAGCACTGTCTAAAGAACAGGTTGAATAATGGATATTAAAAGATTGATAGTGAAAATGGTCTTTGTAAAAGGCTGTGTCAATATTATTTTGGACTGTTATGAACTGTGGGTAGCTGTTTAGAATACTGTGTTTTATTTAAATTAGCTTATGAAACTATTTATTCAAGGCTTTTATTGTTTGTTGAAGTGCTGTAAAAAATGAAAACTTGAACTGTTATTATCCCAACCCATACTTTTCTGTTTCTCCTCAAACTGGTCCTTTATTCAATTATATATATATATATATATATATATGTTATATATATATATTATATATATATAAAATATATATATGTTATATATATATGTTATATATATATAACATATATATATGTGTGTGTGTGTGTGTAATTTTTTTTTCTGCTTAATGAATTCTGTACAGTGCTCACCTTTCTGGATTGCTGAATAGTTTCATCTGCTTAAGCTGCTAATCAGAGAAACTGGTGGACAAAAGACTTTTTTATGGGCGTTGTTAGACCAAAAGCGAAAGAGTGGCTTCTGGTCAGAGTCCATCCCCTAACTCTTCTCTTGTCCTCAATCACTGCAGTGGAGTTGGAGCAGAGCGCATGGTATTGGGAACCCATGTGTCAAAATGTCTATCAGGCATTTCATATATTAGTAGTAATGGTCAGAAAGTGTCAAGAAATGCAATGGAATTAGAAGAAGCACTAAGAAGCCAGTGTAGTTCTTAAAACTATTGGCAATTACATTAATTATCTTGACTGTAAAGGATACCCTGTTTTTCTAAAGCAACGATGAGAATGGCTGTCTCTGTTAGCAAACACAGAGCCATAGAATGGTTTGTGTTGGAAGGGATCTTAAAGTTCATCTAGTTCTAACCCTGCTGCCATGGGCAGGGGCACCTTCCACTATCCCAGCTTGCTCAGGGCCCCATCCAACCTGGCTTTGAACACTTCCAGGTGTGGGGCAAGCCACGGCTTCTCTGCACAACCTGTGCCTCTATCTTGCCACCTGCTGAGTAAGGAATTTATTCCTAATATTGAATTTAAACCTGCCTTCTTTCAGTTTAAAACTATTTCCCTTTTTTCCTATTCCACTTCATGCCTTGTAAAAAGTCCCTTTCCAGCTCTCTTGTAGGCCTGCTTCAGGTACTGGAAGCATCTTTAAGAATAATAAAATGTTCAGAGAACTTTCAAGGAAGATGCACTTCTTTCACCATGTATTACTCCTCCTGCAGTACTGTGCAGTATTTTCTTCCAGAAGGCTAGGTTTGAACTGATCTAATATAACCCATTCTAATTTTGTGTCTGAATAAGTATTTAGACAGGAAATATGTTAAATCATCTGTTTTCTCATTAGCTGAATAGTTTTTCTTTTTATATGGTTCCTATTTAGCTGTTTCATAGACAGTGGTTGTGGTTATGTGGCAACAGAAGCAGTAAGACCAGGTCACCACCTTCCATTGAATATTGATACATTTCATTTGTTTCAGTTATTTTCTCTGTTCTGGTCTTCCTGTGTTGACATAAAATTTGAAAAGCAGTGAAGTCCTTGTCATGTTTAATAAATATTAAAATCAGTATTTTCAAACTAATCCAATAATCACTTCCTTTGTATTGTACCCTGCTGTAGTCTTTCTTTAAGGCACGTTATATTTTTGTGTTTAGTTACTAAACTCTATTTTACCGGTTGCACAGCAGTTCATAAAGTCACTGCAGTCTGAAATTTCACTATGGATAGACCTATATTGTGTACTAGTATATTTTTTATTTTCTGTATTTCCATAATTATTGTTTAATTCAGTTTGTCTAAAGGCTGCATACAATTGAAATAAAATTTGGGAGTTGTGTAGTTAAATAGATATACGTAGCTTGCTATTCATGGACTACTATTCCTGACCCTCTAGAGTTTTTGGAAATCCTTCCTGGAAGATGGGCAATTTCATTTCAGTTTTCAGTCTTTTAAGGCAAAACATTGCAAGTTCTGTGCTTTCACCATAGTAAGCTGTGTTTAGTTCTCAGTTGTGATCATTCTCTGTTGGAGGAGTGTGTGTACTTGTTCTTTGTTTGCTTCTCTCTAGTTGTTCATACTTTTATCTGAGGCAATCTGGCCAATTAGGTTTTTGGGCAGTATCTTATTGTATTTGATTCTGATGGCAGCATCAGGAAAGAGGGGTACTTATTTTTCAGTTCTCTTTTCAACTTGTGTTGACCTATCATATTTTCTGTCATGTCAGTGTCTCTTTGTTTTCCTGCTCATGTTCCTTTATCATCTATTCTAGTAATAGCTCTTGCTGTGCTTTGTAACTCCTTTAGTATCTGCTTTTGCATGCTCTAAAACTAAGTTTTCTTTGACTAAGCTCACTGTAATTTATATAACTAATTTTGCAGATTTTCATACCTTAGCTGTTTTCGTAACAGGAATAGATCTAGTTCTCTGGGGTAGTAATTAGTTAATAGTCACTTCTGTGTTAGTTTTTTTTTCTTTTTACTTTCTATCTTTTTGTCCTGTGATGTTCTATTATCTAGACTTATACTATAGTTTCCTAGAGTTTAGCAGCAAATTTCTGTATCACTGGATATGAAAATCTAAAATATTTTGACACCTAGGGACTGTGCCTCTTTATCAGCATTCTTCCATTTCCCAGTTTCTCTTGCTTTTCATTTGTCCCCCAAGATGACTGATGTCCTAGTTAGTTACTCAGGGAAGTCAGAATCAAGTTGTCCAGTGTCACCCTTCTCATTCACCATTTTACACTCTTGAAATTGTACATATATCCTTTCCAGCCAATGGTCCAAAATCCTACAGCTTTGCTTCTCATAGACTGTGCATCATGTAGTTTTGAATCCAAGCTCATAACAGATGGCTTTTTTATTTTAATATGAAACATCCATTCATGAGTGTTTAGAATCAGGGTTAGAATCAGATTATTCATGCTGCATCCTGTAAACTCATTGTCTGATCTTTTTTCCTATGCTTGTGGATGCCGCTTGCACAGACAAAAGTTGATTCTTTAATTGGACAGTTCTTGTGTGGTACAGTGCAATTGTCTGCAGCAGTTCCAGTTCCAGAAAATTAGTCAGTCATTTAAATAACTTCAGAAGTTATTACTATTTGTGGGAAGATTTAATGGATTATACAGAAACAGACTAAGATAAAGCTTGATATTGCTTGCAGTCTCTTACACTGGTTGTAGTTTCTGTGCAGGCAAGGAGAAGCTTGCAACTATAGCATAATGTCACATACCTGATATGATAGAACATGTTACTTATGGGTATTCTTCCTCTGACTTATGAATAACAAAATCATCTGTCCCTGAAGGAGGTAGGTAATACCATGGCTACTCTCCCCTACTGTCTAAAATTCTGTTTTACTTATATTAGGTGGATTAGGCCACCTGCTTGCAGCAACACTGTTGTTTATGACAGATAATAAAATTAAGTGTTATCTATCTGTTGTTTCAAGGAAGTCATGCTGTGTTTCCTCCTGATTTTCTGTATCTGGTAGTAGCGTTCCTGTTGCCAATTAAGCGGCTTTTGTTTCCAGAAGTAATATCAGTCCTGAATGTCAGCATTTATCAAATTGGAAAAAAAAAAGTGAATAATTCACAACTATTGAAAGAAATATTTTGTTTAGCACACATTTATGAAGTTCCTGTAAATGAACATCCCAATACTGTAAACAGCTCATTTAGAAATAGTGACTCATCTTATTAGGAGAAAGGGAGGAACACAGTATGATCTTACATAACTACAAAGCAACAACTGCAAGGGGAAACAGTTTTGAGTTCAACAGAATGCTTTGAAGAGGCAAAGGGTTAAAATGATAGAAAACAGAGTTCTGAGAGGGAAAGACTTTTCTTCTTCCATGCCAGAAATTTAAGACATTGGGCATAATGCAAAGATAAAAACTGTGTAATGCAGAAGAGAGCAGTTTTCTTGCACTGCTATCATGTCTAAACAATTCTGGATACAATTTTAATTTGCCAGTGTTGTTGAAGTCTTCACAAAACTTGTTTTGTCTCATGCTTCCTTGAAGACTCAAATGGTAAACATTTGGACATAATGACGCAAACAGTAGGCTATCAATCATTCCCAGTTTTCACAGCATTGTTGTTCATTCAGAAAAGCTGCGTGAACTGACCTCTTTCTAAAGCAATGTCATTAGTTCTTTCAGAAATAAAACAAGGATCAAAAAGACTTTCAGGATTTTTCTCTTAAGACTTGCTGTACTGAATGATTTTGTAAAATTAGGGATGAACTGTTTTCAATTAACTCTCAGCTTTTTTTAATGTATAATGTATGAGAGACTACATATTAATTGTTTTTGTTCTCCCTCAGTTTTTTAAGCTTTGACTTCCAGTAAATTATTTAAACAGAAAATTGAATTTAGATTAGATTTGCCATGTAGACTCCTAATTTTGATACAAATGAGAAATTGTGCAACAGAAGAAGGTAAATTTATGCAGTGTGAATGTCTTTGGACAGACATGAAATATGACTGGGCTTGCTCTGCCTGAGGTCAGGCAGAAACTGTGGGAATTGGAGCAGCACAGCACTATCCCATTCCTTGCTGCTCCTGTGGTGAGCCAAATTGATGAAGTCTTTTCTCCCCACTTAGAACTAGTAAGTCTCTTTGCATGTGCTCTCTGCAGACTGGTCTCTGCTTTTCAGTGCTGTGGAGGTACAGTGTTGAAATACTTTCCCAGTCCATCTAAATTAAAAAATATAACAAGTCCTGGGCAGTTTTAGGCACTTTATTAGCCACACTTTCATCCCACATGGCTATGAGAGTATTGTGAAGGGTTAGAGGTCTTGCAGACTGTGAGTGTACTAAAAGATGGTTAAAAGGTTGCTAGTGATACAAATTCTAGTCTGTCTCCTTTGCTGTGGGAGTCATCTTGCAGGCAACAACTGACCTTCAGACCGCTGCTTAAGCTGTTCCTTCTTGTGTCCTTGACTCAGTGGTGCTTTCCATGTTGAAGGAGGTCACCCTGTACTTCTCCTTTCTGGTGTGAGTCATTATTTGTGCCTGTTATCTTTTCCTAACTAGGCCATATGCTTGGATTATCCTTCTGCATCTGACTTTTGTCTTACTGCTGACTTCTTGATTTTTATTTTTGTTTTTTTTGGACACACACAAACATCTACCTGCCACAGTTGCCTTTTTGTAAGTTGAAGTGGAAACTTTGTTTTTTCTGTGTTAAAATTGCATACCTTTTGATTTAGTAGTCCTTTTTGATCAAAAGGGGTGGAAGTTCAGAGGTTGTCTTGAGATTATAGAATTAATAGTCATGATTACAGAATTAATGAATATAGATTTAATTTGTCATGACCACACGGAAAGGTGCAAATAATCTGAGAATAATGTGGCAGCTGTGCTTCTTCTTAGCCATCTCCATTTCTAAACAAACTCTTTACGTAATCAGAGAGGGCTTCTGTTGTGTGCAGAATGTTCTGGGCTGACTTGCTCCTGAAAGGAAACATAGTGGATATGTGGGGCTACTTGTGATCTTTCTGCATACAGTTTGTTCGGAAACACTGAACATAACTTGGTTTTAAGGCTTGCTCCAACTTTACCTCAATCGACTCTGCAAGGATTTGGTAGCTTATGAGTGCTTTGCTCCTTTCCTATTGGCACATAGGATGAAATTTACTAAGTCCAAATGCCAAGATTCTGCACTTAGGACAGAGTAGTGCAGAGCACAGATATAAACTGGGAGAGGAGTGGCTGGAGAGCAGGCCTGCAGAAAAGGATCTGGGGGTACTGGCCAGTGGCAGACTCAGTATGAGGCAGCAGTGTGTCCTGGCAGCCAAGACAGAAAACCATCTCCTGGAGAGCAAACACATCACAGACAGTCAGAAGAGGTGATTATCCCAGTGTATTCGGCATCGGTGCAGCCTCACCTGGAGTGCTGTGTGCAGTTCTGGGTCCCACCCAATGTCAGTGTGTTAAGGTATTCCAGTGCCTACAGAGGAGAGCAACAAAGCTGGTGATGGGGCTGGAAGGCATGTCCTGTGAGGAAGAGAAGTGGAAACAGAAGTGCTAAGGTCTTCCCTGAGTATCTGGTGATAGGACATGTGGGAATAGCTCAAAGCTGCACTGGGGAGATTTAGGCTGGATCTTATGAAGCATTTCTTTACCATATGTGTGGTCAAACACTCGAACAGTTTTCTAGAGAGATGGTCAATGCTCCAAGCCTCTCAGTATTTAAGAGGCACAATGCCCTTAATAACATACTCTAACTTTTGGCCAGTCCTAGATTTCTCAGGCATTTGCATGAGTTGATCATGCAAAGCATGAGTAGGTCCCTTCCAACTGCAATAGTTTATTCTAGTCTACTCTTTCCTCTTACATCCAGCAACTTTGCTAACATCGCAAGAGTAACGTGCTGTTTCTTTGTGACTTGGAAGAGGTTTCTGGGCATGCACATTCAGAATCATAGACTGTAGGAAGAGGTCAGCAAATAGGGAGATAATCCTGTTTCTTGAACAAGCCTTTGGAAATTTGTTCAGCTTCAGCTAAATTTGTTCTGCTGGCCACCCAGTAAGTTTTATTAGTATCAGACTCCAGACTATTCTCTTTAAATTAGTCAAAAGGCCAATGACTTTATTCAGGCACAACAAAGTTTTTTAAGTCTATCATTAACAGTAGTAGTATAAAATGGAGAAAGTAAAATCCTCCACAGAGCAAAAGAACTTCTTCAAAATTTAGCTTACTCTATTTGAAAATCCCAAGCCAGCATTTCTAAAATTCTCTCCAGAAAAGAGGTGGGTTTTTTCATCCTAGAATAGTCTGCTCTTCCTGGGAACATCAGTGTCCTTCCATCAGTTTCCTGACAGTGTTATATACATTTGGAGATCCAGGCAGTTAAGAAAAGATTGTGGGAAGTTACTGACAGAAAACCTGCTTGATTTTTAGTCATCTGCTATGTATGTGAATTTTAGGAGACCTGTGGGGATCGAAGTATCTTGACAGTGCTTTAGTTGTGTTGAATTTTCAGTTTTAAATGATTATTTTTTGTGTTTTAGGAGGAGACCTTAGGTTCCTTATGCACTGTACACATTGCAGTGTGTTCCCACAGAACATATCACTTAGATAAAAGATGAGTGAAGAGAGACCTGAAAAGGAGTATTTAAGAGGCATAGAGGGGTGATGTGGCTTGTACCTGGTCACACTGAGCTCAATAGTAGAGTTAAGAATTGGAGTTTTTTGAGTCATGATCTAAGTCAGTCTCTTACTCCAGAGACCACAGAGGTCACTCAGTATGAGTGAGCCATCAAAAACTTAACAGAAAGAAACCCAACCAAACCTTCCTACTTGTTTCTTACATGTCCTGGCTTGCAGAAATAAGCATGTCAGCAACAGTACACAAAGTACATAGATTTAAAGGATATTTCTTAAGGTTAGTTTCACAGAAAATGTGACAATACCTTTAGTGTTGTAATGTAATTTGGTGCAAGATTAACTGGAGATTTGGGTCTAGCAAAGCATTCAGGAGGCAGTAATAACCCTTTGTGAAGATCCACAACATAAAGTTCTCAACCAGGACAGCAAACAAACATTTAAATGATGTGGTCCCAGTGTTTTTATTTATACTAGTAAACAAAAGTGGGCTAGAACATGTGTTGTTTGTGCTGTATGAACTATTAGCAGTTCTTGGGCATAATTTCGGTCAAGGCATGTTAATACTCCCTCAAAAAATTTGAGCAGGGTTCATGGATTAACAGTCTGGGGTCTATTCTCAATAGGCAGTAGAAAAGGGCAGATAATTTAGCTGAATAGGCATGAACTATTCTCTGGCATTTGCCCTGAAGTTCAAAGAGTGTGTTCTGGCCCATTTTTAAAACTATATCTATACCTTTAAATTAGGTGTATGTACTGTGTCCTTGGGGGTTGGCTGAGTAAAACCACTCACATCTTCTTTGCATCTCTCTTGCAGTCTGGTTCTATTTTGCCTTGATGCATATAGGTAACCTGATTTTTCCAGGAGATAAATGTCTTGCAGGGCTGGAAAAAATAGAACCTGCAAAACTAAAGGACCTACAAAAACAAGTAGGAGAAAAATAGCTGTTTTACCAGTAATGTAAAGGAGAATAATCCACTATGTGTTCTACTCTCATCTCTAAGAATTCAGCAGCACTTGCTAACAGTAATTGTCCCCTGCTTGAATACCCCATTTTAATCAGAGATTTTAGTAACTTCACAATCAGTGGATAAACAGTCAATATCTTTTTATTTCACTTTGCACCTGCAGCCATTTGGAGAATATCTGTTAAAAAAAAGAGGTAAAACTTTTCGTTATGTCCAAGCCAAAGTCTTATGCAGTGGTTTGGCTTGTACACAGAGGTGCTACAGTCAGTGAAGATTTGAATGCACTTGTGCTCCTTGTCGTTTTTGCAGGTAGTATCATCACCACATTTACAATGGCAAAATGCAGCAGGTCTCTACACTTCGGCGAAGTTCATTAGGTCCAGTATCTTTGTGCAAGCTGTCACCAGCCATTTAAGCCAAGAAGCCACATGTATGAACCAGATACACAAACAGCTGCCCTTCTGACACTTGTGATGTTTGGCATCAATATCCTCAGATTGAGAGATGGTTGCAAAGCCAATTCTCTTCAGTGTTGTGAGCTAATGCAGCCAAATTTGTGGTAATTAATTTCAGACCTGTATATGTTTGTCTACATAGCTAATAATTCCTAGTAATCTTGCTAGCTAATTAATGATACTAACATAGCAAATTTTGTTTGCAAAGGCTGTATGTTTGTGTTGTAAGCTTTATGGATCTATTTTTCTACTATAAAGTGAAAAAATACTTTCTGAACTCTAAATTAAAAATATTTAGGTTATGAGTGAAACTCTCATTAAAAATAAAGGTTACATTATAGTCTATCAGCTTTGCAGCTAAATGTCTTAATATTTTGGAATGGAAAAACTAAAAAGAACTTTTGATGAAAACTAACTTCCAATTTTGAGTCAGACCAGGTAGCTGTTTTGAGAAGGGATTATTTTTGTTAGTGTTCAGTGTGTAGAATCCTGCAGGTATTCCATTACTCCTTTCACCACTCTTTCCTGAATTCTTCAATGCTAGATTCTTTAATTTTACTGTGGCAGAGATCTCTAAATACTTCCATCTACTAGCTGTTCAAAAGAACCTACAGTACATGTACAAAAAAAAAGGTATTTCATGTGTGCAAACTCTACAGCCTGCTCATTACACAATTTATTTTTCAATAAGTAAGGGCCCGGAAGAAGCTAATGTAAGTATTTTAGCAAGGGTTTGTATTTCTCTGATAAACAGCACTCCCCTTCTGTTTGTGATCACAGGATGAAAGCTCTCTAAGCTTGTATATGTACATTTTTACTGCTACATCGTGTAGTGTGCTCTTAAGATTGAGATCTCATTCCCCAGGAAGCATTTCTGTCTAAGATTAATTGCCCTTTTAAAATCAGTGTTTGATGTATTCCTTTGGCTATATCCTGACTCACTTTAACCCTCTTTGACCTGACCCCACTGACTATTACTGCCATGGCTGGAGCAGAAATCCTTCAGCCTGATGTATGCAGTACAGACTCGAGCCTGTGGTTTTTCACATCAATGGATTCAATTAGCTGAGTTTTTACTGATCAGTTTAGCAGAGGTTGAAGAATTTGTCAGACGCAGAACAACTGTCCATGCTTTGGGTATAATTGAATAGCCCATCTCAATTTTCACATGTAGTTTGCTTGTGAAGTTGTTTACTTTGTTAAATAACAAAATAATATTCCTCAAAGTAGCATTTTTAAAAAGGAAAAAACAGTTTATTTTTCTCTAGTTAAATAGGGGAAGGCAAAAAACATGAAAAAACAGCTATTAAGCCTTCAATCTGTGTGTGTTGCTTATCACTCTTCAGCCAAATGGTTTTAAATGGTAATTATGTCCCAATGTCCACTTTTGAATTTGATGTATTAAACTGGGCAGATAAACTAGCAATTAGCATTCGGGCTTGAAAACAAGTGAACGTGCTGGTCTCTTCTGTATTGAGAGTGATTTTTCAGAAACAGTCATCCTTATTTGCTTTGCTAGGAATAGGTCATCATTTGATTAGCTGAAAAGTTCTTTATAAAAGATGGTTGGCCATTAGGATCACAGAATATTTGCAGGCATAACGTGAATTATAGTAACTTGAAAATGAAGTAAGCTTGAGGTTGAAAGTTCAAGTATGCCATTAAAAAACTTTAAAAGTGTATGAATGTGCATATGCTTAGGGGATATATAATATGATTGTATAGAGAATTTGTTATTTAATTGTTTGGCATAGTAGTATTTTGAAAACAATGGCATTATAGAAGTTCCACAAACTATTAGTAACGAGGTCTTTTACAGCAAATTGATTTGCTTTAGACCAAAATTAACAGAGGTAAGTCTTTATCAAATGTGATTTTTCTGTTGGTTTTTCCTTTTCCAAGAACACATTGATCATGTTTAGCTCCCTAGCTGTATAGAGAGAGTGCCCTAATTCTGGAGATCAGTTGTACACTGGAGGGAAGGGCAACCTCAAGTCTAATTAAGGGCGTAGTGCATAAAAGGGTTAACTTATTGTAAGTCAAGATGCCTTCTGTTCAAAAAACCTACACAACTCTTAAAAGTGTTTTAGCTCTCCTTCAACAGTGGAAAACATATCATGGATGAGTTGGCCTCAATTTGCACATTCAAGTGTTTATCTTTTAATGCGCACCCTGCCTGTTCCTCATGTATCTAAATGTGTTATGTGCTTGCTTGTTACATTGAACAGCAGCAGGATTTACATTGAACTTTGTCACTTTGTTCACGTGTGAATGGCCAAACTTAATGCATTGAAGAGAATTGTTTTATAAGCCTCAGCTGCTAACCCCAGTTTTTTGTAAACTACCACAGGCTTATTGCTGGTTCAAAGATGAGGCTAAGACACTGATGCTAAGGAAGAAGGGTTATAAGAATATTCCCTGGGAATTTATTCTTACCTTTTTTTTATTCTGCCTGAAGCAAGATGTTTGATGGAAAGCATCTTTGGCCTTGTAAGGTCTTCTAAAACCCTTTAAAGACTAAGATGTCAGATTTTTAAGAAGTATTTTAGGGTTCTATCATAAATCAGTTTGGGACTTACTCAAAGAACTCCATTTAAAAAACTTATATGAAATATACAAGAATAAAATAATAATTAAAAAGCAACAAAACAGCAAAGTTTAAATAAAGCTTAACCCATTTCCACCCTGTATCTGCTTTTCCATTGAGTTGCGTGAGCTCTTTTACAGAAGGAAATGTTCCCTTGTCTTATACGGGATTACTGTCAGTGCCAACTGTTTTGGGGAATTGTTAAAAATAGTTTGCTCAGGCTTAGTCTGCTTAGTGGTGTTTACTTTCTCTAAAAACTTTTTGAGTGGACTAGAAAGAGGGTTTTCTAGTTCATTTACATGCTTTCTGGCTCCTATGAGATTAGAAGTGTAAGCCAAGTTCTCATATGCTGTTCCAAAGCATCATAAACTTTTACTTGTGCTGATTAATCTGCTTTTTTTGCTATGTTTCAGAAATGTGGCTATATAACCTGAGGATAGACTTGAGGTAAAAGATGGCAGGAAATAACAAGAAAGAAAAATTGCACGGAGAATAAAATTATGAATGGGATGATGCCAATTATTTGATTTCATCTCAGTATTTAGTGATATTTAATGTAGATGATGGTAATATTGCATATGATAATATTGAACTTCTGTTTTGGGGATAGAGAAGGCTAGATTGTGCCTGGGATAATCCAAGGAATGTAATTATTTAAGAACTGTGACAAAAAATGTTTTGTCCTCTCTATGAAGTCACAGATGTCTAAATTCAAGTTGCAACGTTTACACCATGAACATACCAGCCAACTGGCCTGCGTCAAAACCATGTAAAGAAGTAGAGCAATAATTAAATTAAATTAGTGGATATGGATGTAATATCAGTCCATATTTATATCTTGCTTGGAGCTGGTCTTTAGCAGTCAGGTACTCTGCAAGAATAGACTTCACTGGAGTTGATGCAGATCTGGTTCTGTCATAGCATTTTGGACAAGTAGTTTTTATGAGGAGCTCTGGTAAGATGACATTTAGGCGCTATAAGGGTTAAATTGAGACATATGATGTGACAAAACACTCCAGGATGAAGAGACTAATGTTTCCAGCTCTTTATTTTGGAGAAGAATTTTAAAAATCAACTTAATGAGTTAGAAAAGATAAGTTGAACACGCCTGTTATCTCTAGGTTGTTCAGTAAAGTATTAAAAATTAACATTACTTTTAAAAAAGATTTTAAAACAAAACAGTTGTAGCTTTTATTTACTATACCCCACACTGAAAACAGACCTTTAGGAAAACGATGACCTTCAGTTTGTGCAATTGAACTTATGTTACTACCAGTGGCTCAAATGAGTGATATTGTCTTGTGCTGATAGTTAACTAAAATCTGTCATGGTCTATTTATATTCATAGCGGGCAGTTTGTCTATGCAGGAACTGTAATTCGTATACTCCAAGCCCCATCTTGTGTTTGAAACAATTCTTATTTCAGACATGGAATCATTTTGAGAAAGAAATTTATACTGAATAATGCACTGACCTTGCATTTCTGTGTGTGAGTTCTTCACCTTAAGTCAGCTTCAGTGGCTTTCCCCAGTGCTGGTGAGGTATGTAGGCAGGAAGGAAAAGTCAGTCCTGTGCTTTCATGTCACATATCAGCATCTAAAATTTTTGAGGTCAGAGGAACCTTTTGTTGTGGCTAGGCTATTGCAGAGTTGGCTTTGCAGAACTCTTTGTGTGTTCTTGCTCTTGGTCAGAGGATACTGTACAGTGTATGTGCTGACATTATCCTGTGTATCATCTGTGTGTCTCCTTAAACTGATCATCATTCCAGGGAGAGGAAGAGAATAAGGACTTTTGTAGTTTGTGTGGTTGAAGTGAGGTTAAAAGCATGTTAAGATTGCTATGGAAAATGAGTCACTTCTAGCAATAGAGCCTACTGCTATGATAAGCAGGGTCATTTTTGCACAAAATGGAATTCACAGAAAAGTAAGGACAGCCTGGGATATGCTGGCTGAAATAGGCTAGTGTGAAGCTTCTGGAAGCTCCTAAGATTCTATTCCTAGTTTAAAAATTCTAAATTCTAACTAAAAAAACCCTGCTTAATCGAACATGTAGTAAACTTAGACCTTAGAGCTATAGTTTTTAAAGTATGAAATAGTTGGTTTTAGTAACGAGAACATGTTTGCTGTCTGAAGTACTTGTACGGGGTTCATTCAAACAGCAGGATATTATTTGGCCATGAGATTTGACCAAAATCAACTTTTTATGTACTTCCCATGAAATTACATAGGTATTGAGCTCTTGTTAGTACTCAGCTGATTAAGTAAACAGTATACAGATTTATTTTTCCATTTGATCCCTTTATATTGAGGTTGTCATTACTGTGAATCAGAACACCTTACCATGTTTCTGTACCTTGGTCAGTATTACACATACACATGCCAGGAACCGATTGCAGATGTTCCAGTTAGATTGGAGTTTATGAATGGAAAAGCCTGTAATAATAAGTGTTAGTTTCTAATACCTTTTTTAAAAGGTGTTGAAGAAAAGTAAAGCATGAATATTTAATTTATACATAAGTTTAGTTCATTCTGTAGCTATGGTTGCTCGCTGAGCAAAGAAATACTTTGCCATTAATTAAAAAATACATTGTATCTGCCTGTAGTAAATACTACAAAAGTGATGTGAAAATGTTCATAAGTACTCCTTAGCCTATTTTTTTTTTTTTTTCAGTTTATGAACATGTAGGGTTTTTGAAGAACGCACAATGAAAATAATTGTGAAGCTTGTTTTGTTGTAAATGGTACCCTGTTTTGTCAATCTTAATACTGGACATTGGAGCTGTTTGGACAGGTTACTGTTAAACGAGGTAGATGCTCTTTGTCAAGTTTCAGGGCTAACAAATTAAACCATTGCTGACTTTATTGAGGTTTGAGGGCTTTTAGAGATGCTACCTACTTAAAAGTGCAAAAAGTGAAGTACGTTCATCTAACATCTGTTTGTTTCTTTTCTACCAAAGTCACTGGTGGAGAATTTCTTTGGACTATGAGACTTTTTTGGGGCTGTCTCATCTCTCTATGTCCTAGAATATCCAACCTGAGGTGCCTAGAGAGGGGAAGAATAACTTCAGACACTGTCCAGTTCTTTCTACCACATGTGATTACAAATTAGAGCACAGTCTTTGAATTTGCTTGGTAATTTAGAATAGTCGTTTGTAAATAAGTGCACAGTTTCAAGTGTGATCCTTGGTGCTAGACCAGAAGCCTAGCTTCCAAGAAAGAAATTTTCACTTTTGCTTACTGGAGATTTAGCCTTGCCCAACTTTGGCTTTAGGCTTTCAAAATTGGGTCAGCAATACCTTTCAGTAACAGTCTTAGTGGTTGCACACTACATTACTCACACATAGTACATTACTGAAAGCTATGTTTCTGTAAGTAATTTCCTAAGAGATACTACAGAGGTAGATTAAAATCTTTCCAGTGAAGGTGTTGGTGTGTCTCTTCAGATTCAGAGATGTCCGAGGCACCAGGTGCTAAGCACACATGGTTCTCCTGCCAGATAATCTGAGGAGCAGAAGAAACAGGGAGCAAAGCAGCCACACCACAGTCACAAAAAGAAAATTCTGCTCCTTATAATGCTGTCCCAATATGAGTTTTCGTACAATATGGTATAGCCTATTGTCAGGAATAGCTTTAGTATCATCTTCTCCAGAGCATACCATATATTCTGAAGATAAGTGACCAAATGTCTGTGGCCCGCTTCACAGCTGGAAAAGCTGGCATCCAATTATGTTACACTATTAAAATGCTGCTACTGCGTGAAACTTGGTTGTATTTACTCCTTATACATTTTAGTGTCCTTGTCTATAGTCCTGTGGCCTTGTAGCATGCAAGAAATGCATTGTTTGCCCCTAATTTGAAGTACCAGGTTCTATTTGTGTTTTCAGCATTGTAAAGCCAATTTTATAAGTGGTACTGCCCCTGACTACAGGCAGATTCTCGGACTTGCTATGCAGAGAACTTGCATACTGAGGATTCTAATTGAGTACTCCAGGGGCACTTTTGCTAAAGCCTGAATATCTTGTATTGTCTATAGGTTAAGGGATTTAAGCCTGCTAAATTGCCCTGACAGGTGATTGCTTGAGGCCACAAATCAGAAAGGAGGTATTTCATCCCACTAAAGAATTTTAAGTGGTACATCACAGATGTAGTTCAGCTAGAGGAGCTGAACTTGTGTAGGTGAAAGGGTATTTCACTGCAGCACTGCTGAGCATTGAGGTGCTAATCTGAGTAAAAACCTGGCTGAAGTAAGTACCTGTGACGGAGGCAGTGCCTTCTCACTATTCTGCTCTCAGGCACTTGAGTCTGTCTCAAAACAAAACCAATCTTTTATCTCCATCTTCAGTTCTTTCTTTTAAATAATAATGTCACTCAGTAGAAAAAAAATATTTAGATGCATCAATGGTTATGTGCAACCATCTGAACTGATGCTGAATAAGGTGATTTTCCTAATACCGAGTCCTTTACTTTACAAGCGGGAGCTTATATAGCTGGAGGAAAGAGAAGAACTTACTGTGTGATACCATGACACTGCACATCTTCCCACCATCTCTGAAGTCTACAGATTTTCTTGTTTGTTCTTCTGCTGTGTCTCACTGATTCCTGGATATTGATGGGTTTTTTAAAGGAAGCTGGGGATTAGCAACAGTAAATATTGTAGTTATGGCATTCTCCTTAAAGAAGAGAGAGTAGACTTGAGCTGCCTCAGTTTGAGGGCTTTGAGCCACTCTCTCAAGGACTCACTTGAGATGCCACAGGTCACTCTCTCTTGCTTCCTTCCAGCAGATGCCTATCTGCAAAAGAGAGTCCTTTGTCAATATTTTCTTGCAGAGGTTTCCTCATCAGGGGCATGGAGCCACCTTATAGGTGTCAGAAAAGCAGATTTCTTCTTAAGCCCTTCACTTCAGATGTTCTTGTTTCTCTCAATTTTCAGCACAGAACTGGAAAGCTTTTCTGACTTTACATGGTGTGATTAATTAGCCTGGGTCTGGTCAACACTTGAAGTGTTGCAGCCTTGAGTTGACATCTAAGTGAGCTGAATGTCTCAAAAATGTCTTAGTACGTAACATGTAAGCATAGTTATCTGCCTTCTGGAGATGGAATATTGTTAAGCTTTACCAAAAAGCTTTATCATCTGTGCTTACAGCTTGCCTCTAAGTAACTTGAGGGGGCTATAGTACCTTCTCTGTTGATACAGCTCCAGAAGGAAAGTGGAAAGAAAAAAATTTAATATTGGGATAACCACTCTGCTAGATGACTTAATTAGTTTTCAGGGTTTTTTGTTTGTTTTTTTTTTGCAAGTGTCAAAACAGTGTTATTGTGCATCACTTCAGTAATATCGAAATACTCTAATTTTAAGTAGCGCTATGAAAACTTACAAAACATATATTTTTATGCTTTTATTTTCTGACAGGATTTTAAGACGACAAAAAAAGTTGGTGAGGTTATTGGAAAATTTGAACTTAGTGGTTTTGAAGAAATCCTGGGGTTTTATTTCACTACATTACTGAACATTGTAGAATGGGTATTGACAGTAACGATATCATCGGGTCTGGATCCTGTGCACTGCAGATGAGCAGAGTTATTTGCCCTAATTTTCACAGGCATTACCTAATGACATAGAGTGGCAATAATCTTTGAAATTAGGTCATTTAAATTTTATAATTTAAATATATGTTGTGTTTAGCAACTTGTACCCTTTGTAGATGCATTTTGTCAGTTTAAAAAGGCTTCTTGTGATCATAGAATGTGGGGTGGGGAAGAAGAGGACAGCAGTTGGTGTCTCAAGATGCATCTAAAATCATGGCAAGAAAAATACTTTGTAAATCTGTTCATCTTCTGTATCTCTAAAACAGGTGGATGAAGTTTTCATGACAGCTAGCAAAACATTCAGGACTTAGATCACAGTGGAAATGGATAAGAATTAGCTGTTGACAAAACAAGAATACTTTTCAGTAATATTTTTAGTGTATTTGCTGTTGACAGGTTTTTGCTACAAAAAGTAGAGAAGAGTCTAATATGAGAGAGACTGATTTATAATCGGATGTGTGATGGAAAACATGAAAGTTGAGGAAAGTTTTGGTAAATGTGCCTTAAATGAGAGTTTGTGGTTCTTAGTAACAAAAGAGGAGAAGAATGTTGAAGTAAAAACATTGGATTTTGTGAAAGAAGGCTGCAGTAAATACAGAATTGGGAGATAAGATCTCTTCAGTCAAGCCTCAAGGGGAAAAGGAATTAAGGAGAAGTGATGCTTTGTCAGAGATAATACTAAAGCACAAACAATGCTAATGCAGAGATTTAGATTTTAATTAAACTGTAAATTCTTCATTGACCTCTGAGGCTTTCTTAGTTTGCCAAGGAACAGAAGAAAAGACTTGTATGAGAAAGGGACAAAGCTGGGTAAGGAATAAGGAACACGGAGATTTCCTGCACTTCACTTTTAAGCAGGAGTAGGCACATGCACACACATCCAAAAATACTAGTTGCACAGTAATGGAAGAGCCAAACAAAATGTTTATAATTTATAAGCCTTTCCTTCAATGGCAAGAAAATGATGCTGGGGGTTCTAAAGCTTTTCATCTTATTTTTTGTAAGTCTTGGCTAAAAAGAGTCCAATGCATTCTGCCATCTGGTTTTATGCAAATTAGTTGTTTCTGAAAATTAAATACAACTATGAAACATTAAAAAAAGGTCACTAACACAAATTTAAGGAATATCATAGGTAGGTTTGAATTTTAAAGTGCTAAATACATATATTTGGAGGTTATTTAAAAATATTTAGATGTTCCCTAACTTCTAAGAAGAAAGAAAACTGGTGTTGTAAATGAATGAATGCACCACCACAACTATGTTTCTTGAGATCTTTTCTTCTGGAGTTTGTTCTTTTGACAATCTGACTGGTAGTGTTTCAGCCCAATAAATACCTGTTTCGGCTAGAAATACCAGAAGTTGGTTTTTAAATGATGTGCTTTGTTCTTCAGGCTGCTCTGCAATAAAACCAGAAACCAGCAAGTGTTTATGCTTAATTTAGTGTGATGATGTGTGTATTATGCCATTTAGAGAATCAAGACTTTTAATCACTGTAGGATTAAAAACAACCCTCTTGCAACTAGAAGAGTGGCACTTTCATTAAGTTTCACTTAATTCCAGTAGAGAATATACCATATGTGGGTAAAAAATAATAAAAGTTATAATGCTTTATTTTAATAACTGTCTGCTCTTGCAGGAAGAATTATTACTAGCGTAATGTCGACTACATGTTTAAGGATGATTTTTTTACCAGCATAATTTAGCTGTGTGGGCATAGATAGCTGGTTATCCTACAAACTTCTTCAGGCAGTTGTCAAATCATTTTGGCTACCAAACAAATGTGATTTTATCCATGTTATAAAATAGAAAATACACTACAGCTGGGGCAGCTGAATGAAAGAACCAGTAATGGTACCTACACTTCTAGATGTTGCTCCCTTCCATGCAGCACTTGTTGAGCATGGTGGTTTGTTCTATAATAAAGACACTGGAGGGGGGACATAAAATCCTAATTAGTGAATGCAGTAATACTTTGAGTACTGAATGTGGATTTCACTGTGGTAGGTCCATGTGAGAATGCCGTGGTATAGAATAAAATGAATGAAATAATAATGAAATAGAATAAAATGAAAGGTCACTGTCTACTTTTTCCCCCTTAACCATTATTTGAAGCATATTTCATATGCTCTTCTCATCCCTTGTCTCTGAAATAAATTTTCATTTTTTGTCGTTTTAGTTCATGTCATGACCGTTATGTCAGTTGCTTTAGCTGGTTCCCATCATTTGAATCAAAGGACCAAAGTACTTGCATCCTCCGGGACAAGTATAAATAAAAAGAATTGAAATATTCTTAGAAAATACTCTTGTTATACTGGGAATCATTTGCCTAACTTAGCTTTTCCAAGAGATGAAACTAAGTGAGAAAAAGCTGGTGCCAACTCTGCCTTCAGAGTAATTTGGAAATATTGCTTGTGATTTATGTAAATTATTCTTAGCAAAACAAAATTACTTCAGGAATAACACATGTACTATATTACACATAGTCCAGCTCTTTCAGGGGATCACAGTATTAAGAATATAACTTACCAGTATGTTTTAGGAAGCTCAACATTTTAAGCATGATCTATGTAAAATTCATATGCCTTACAGCTGGGTGAGATGGATGTGCCTTAACTAGGTTGACAACAAGCTGGGATCACTGTAGGATTAAAAACAACCCTCTTGCAACTAGAAGAGTGGCACTTTCATTAAGTTTCACTTAATTCCAGTTTTTTCTTTGAATTAATTTTAAGTCAAAGTTTCTGTTTTAGATTATATGAATCTCAGCTTTCTCCACACTGATATTTCCTACTTTTCATTCTGTTAAATGTTAAACTCTGTAACACCAATTAAATCTACTGTAAATGAAGTATGAGTAACTTTTTTTGTGTTCAAATTTCTGTGAACTTTGAATGGTATACTAGTGGTATCTCTTTTTCTTTGAATTAGATGGAGAGCAGAAGACTCAAGTGATGATTCATGGAATTGAGCCAATGCTGGAAACACCCATTCAGTGGCTAAGCGAACATATGAGCTATCCAGATAATTTTCTCCACATTAGTATCATTCCCCGACCTACTGATTGAAAGTCAGCTATATTCGTATGAGGATCATTCTCGAGCTGGAATTCTAAGGGCCTGTCAACTTCTTGCTTCTGTCAGTCTTGACAGAGGCAGCCTGACCAGAAAAAAAGAAACCAACAAAAAGCCGAAACAAAACAAGAAGTCCTCACTGCTGTAAGCCAAACAGGAAGAGAGATCCTATCATCAGATAAGGGCAATTGGGCTGATCTTATTTTGCATCACTGCTGCGTTTGTTCACCGCTGTAATTAAATCAGTTGCGATATGAAAGAATTCACAGGACTTCTGCAAATCTGCTGTTTTCTTGTAAAATATAATTAAACTGAAACTGTCAGCCGAAGAGCAAATGGAAATATGCCACTTGATTGTATTTCTGATTAACAAATAAACAGGGCTGTTTCCTAAAGAGGTAGTGTTTCAGCTTTGAGGGTGGAAACATTGGTTTAATTTTCTAGAAAGTTAGACACTGAGAGATTTGGTTACCAATAGCTTTTTTGTAAAAGATCAAATTACTGTAAATCCATCTTTCCTTAATGAGAAGTTCATGTTTACAGTATATGTATTGGTATGCAAATGATCTTTTAACTTTGATAACAAGCAGTGAGAGATTTTAGAGTAAGCTCGTGAGCATGTTTTGTCAGTTAAAAACATGCTCAACTTAATAATTACAAATACTTTTGTATGCTGTCACTGAATACTCCAGTGTGTTTATTATTCAAACCAGTTTTCATAGACTAGCAACGATGTAGGATAATTTGTCTCAGGAGTCATCATGGCATTTCTTTGTGCTCATCTAATTTTTTTTTCTTTAAGAATATATTTTCTTAATTTACTTTAAAAAGTTTTAAAAAAAAAAAAAAGTTACATGGATGTTGCAAACAGGATTGTATCCTGCTGTTTATTCCCATAGACTAGGAAACAGTTAAATCATGGAATGATGAACAGATTGCTTTTTAATGATTTTGAGTTTTGGAAAGCTGAGGCTTTTCCAAGCTAGTACTTTCTTACATTTGTGGTCCCTGAGCAGTCAGTCCACAATTTGGAAGCTTCTCATCTCATTGCACAGATTTTTTCTTAGTGTAGCAGATGTATTTTTAGGTTATTTGGATCATTTTGGTTTCTAAATGTTTGTTACCATTGCAGATGCTACTCAAACTCCACCAATTTTTTTTTTGCATTATGCTAAATTTATCAAACTCTGTGCTCTATTGCATTGTCTGCAGTTTGTGGCTGTTTGTGGCACAAAACTATGTTTATAGTAGACATATTATCCAATCTGTCAAATATTATCCAATATAAAGAAAGCATGACATTTTTCTTTCAAAAATAGTGGCTGTCGAAGCTCCTACTCACAGTCTCGACTTGTAAATGTCCCGGTAATTCCCAGTGCTGTTCCCATTGGTTTCCATGCTCCATTTATGGTAGGATACTTACCTGTATCTGAAAAAGAAGAAAATGAAAATCAATCAAATGAACAAAAACCTCTTTCTGAAGCCAGAGGGAGGAAGGATCTCCATGGGTGAGGATAGGGTTGAGGCGAAGAAGAGCCCTGAGGGCAGAAAAAGACTGTAGACAGATTAGATACTGTTTTAAACGTTAATGAGGAAATAGCATTAAGGAAATGGAAGGGTAAAGGTACTAATGAAACAAACCTATGCTGTATTTTGCAGGACATGAAGAATTTTTAAAACAAAACAAACCATGCTGGTCTGTGTTTATGCAGAATTGAAATATAATATTCTTATGGTGGGATGATTTAGTTCAGTCATTCTAATTCCCAGTTCTGTTTGGAATTTTTGTTACAGTGTTGGATTGGCATTTATAAACTTCCTTAGGCACACATATCTAAATATTTTGGAGATTTTCAAAGTCCTCCCAATGGAGAAAGCAAATATTTTGTAGAGTCTTCATATTTAAAAAAAACCCAAACTTTTGTAGGGATAATTTTTCCATTAATCAGGATAAGAGGCAATACATTTCAAAAACTGTAGAAGATTGTGTTTCCTTTGTTTTAAGGTAATCTGGAGTGGGTCACTGGCTATTTTAATATATTCTACACCAGCATTTTAAGTATACAGCTCTTCTCATGGCCCATGTTTGGCAGTAAATCTGACTTTAAGGCCTAGCATGGAACAAAGAAATAGCTTGGCTTTAAAACATACTCTTTCCTCTTACTTTAACTATTTAAACTTTATTAAAAAATAAAACAAAGTTTGAGTCTGTCTTTATTTCCAGATAAATAAGGATCTTTGTCATTGGATGACAAGAGTATTCAACTAATACTTAGTAAGTAGGAACTTCTTAGAAGAGGTTCTTAGAATATCACCACATATAGAATGGGTTCTGAATTAAAGCAGGTAGGTATCTATTCTGTGTTAAAATATCTGGTTTTGAGATAGGCATGGTGACATTTTGAAATGTCACAGTAAATCTGAGTAATATCTCTTGAGAGAGAGGTAAAAAGACATTCAGAACTAGATTTCAGATTTCTGTACTTTTAAGTTACACTGTTAAATTAGCTTGTGGAAGATGAGTTTAAAATGGGAGAGATGTTTTCTCTACTTCCCTTACCTTTCCTGTCTCTACGATTCAAGTAATTAAGTTCTCTTAACCGTGAAACGAATCACCAGTTTCTCTGAACAATAGATTGAAGAACACAAAGGAATACAAACCAGCTGTGCAAACAGCTACATTAAGAGTTTGGAGTATGTCAAGGTTTTATATGTATAAAGTAACTAGCATTACATGGAGTTTATAGGTGTGGTTTTAGTAGCATTTATATGTATAAAAACCACTCGGGTAGAAAGAGAAGCAGTCAAACACCATCTTAGGGCTGGAGGATCTTGACTGCAATTGAAACTGCCAAAATGTGTCCGATTTTAAAATGGCACTTTCCACTGAAGATGTTCAAAGCCTTAATCCTTGCATAATTTCACTAATCTAGGTCAATAATAGAATGAATATATTGTAGAAACAAATGTGTGGTCTAGCTACTAATAGTCATTATACCCTGAGCTCTCACCATAACTGAGTATAACATGTTGCAAAGGGTAAAGCCAATTTGTAATGTAGTTTGCTTGCATCTGTTGGAATTCGGAGGATTGCTTGGTAGACTTTTGTCAAGTGTGTTTTGCAAGTTCACAAGCACTTCGAAACCTCTAGAAGCTTAATTCTTTTCAAAGAAAATCGGGCTGTAGTAGGGGAAAAACAGTCAATAGCGCTGTTCACTAAACCTGTCCCTTCAGTGGCTGCCTTACAGTGAAAGACACGTGGAGAGAGTGCACGAGTGAGAGCTGGCGATGCCGTATTTTGTACAGATATGTATATTATTTCTCCTTGTGTATATTGTTACTTAGCGTCCCAGCTGCCATAACAAATCAGACTTGTTATTCTTTCAGCTAGACAGAGGTGCTCAAGTATTTTTATTACTACAAAATTAAAGATCAGAATGGAAACTATCTGGCTGAAACTTGCACCTTACATGCTTTTCTGACTATAATTAAAATAATCTGCACTTCAGAGGTTTGATTTCCATCAGTCATATGTATACACACCCTCACTGGATTTTTTCCACAGCTCAAAATTACCAAAATAGGCTGGTTTTCCTTCATTTTAAAGTTTATCTGATCTGTACAAGGCAAACAGGAGGAGGGGATCAGGCCACAGGGGTGAGTCTAAAGCCCTGAAATTGTGGCATGATACAGGAAGTCATAAAGTTTCTTCACCATTTCTACAGTAACCATTTTATCATATGAATCCTGGCCCTTGCAGATTCTTCTTTAATTTGCAGCTTCTCTTTATTTAGCTGATGCTTGACCTCAGCTGAGTAGTGATGAGGCTGTGGCTGCCCCTGGCTCCACAGCTCTTGTCTCTGCCTTGCAGGACTACCATTGGTGCCTTGTGTGTGGCTAAAATGCCCATCTCTGGGGCCCTCCCTGACACTTCTCACACAGCTCCTCCTTCTCCATCACAGGACGAGTTCATTTCCGCTGGCTTTTATCACAAACTGGGTGGCCCTGTAGGAAACGGTGAGAGAAGGGTGCAGAGGAGGAGAGAGGGAAATGAGAGGAATTAAAAAACAGTGAAGGTGGGGCTTGAGAGAAAATACTTTGTGGAGAGTGAAATGACAGAGCCAGATTCTTGATCTCACCCAGGTTTCTCATTCACTCATCACCTTACAGCTCCCACCAGGTGCTTTCCTTTCCATCCTTTCCATGAATATAGTGCAATGGCTTTCACCTGCAGGACAAAGTGTCTGGCACCTGTGGTGTTGCCTGGAGTGAGCAGTGCACTGAGTGTCTATTTAACTTTGACAGTTTAGCACATTGCTGAAGAAGGCTTTTATTTACAGGAACTGTTTCAGAGCTTCCTCCTCTGCAGCAGATCCTTGGCCTGGACTTACTTCATGTGAGGAGTCAGTTTGGGGAGGTCCTGCTGCAGAAAACATCCTGCACAGGTGCCACAGGTCACTGTTCCAATTCACTGTATGCTGGAAAACTGAGTCATGGGGATGGATGGATGGATGGATGGATGGATGGATGGATGGATGGATGGATGGATGGATGGATGGATGGATGGATGGATGAGTCACTAGAGGACCTTTCTTTCATGAAAATTACCATTTCTTGTCTCTCAAGTTTTAGTTTATGCTGTTCTGAATGTTTCATATAGAACAGCAGAATACATTTTCAGTGTGGGTGATAAATACCAAGCCCAGTTTTGGTCACAAGCCTTTTCTGTTTCATTTTCCAGTCAGAATAAAATTTCATTATATGGGGTGTAGTTATAGAACAAGATGTCAATATTTGTAATGAGTCTGTTGTAATCATCAGCATTTCTGCACTGCACATCTCAACACCTTCCAGTATGAAAATACATGAGGACTTCTGCTGAGGCATGGTTTTGCTGAGCCACCCAGGCAGCTTTTCTGCCAGTTTGGGAGGTCTGCTCCCCTATGGAAACTCTCTAGTTTTGGTTTATTGTATGTAAATTTATACTTGATGGCTGTTGAGAAAATGACTGGAAGAATAGCCATAATAGCAATGGAAAAAAAACCCCAACCAACAATAAAAAAAGCAAAGCTTAATTTATTGCTCAAATGGAATGTCCTTCAGTAAGAAATCATAATGTCAGTTTTCAGTGAAATTAGTGATGTCCTACTTCTAGTTATGCATTCAGTTGTTTCAGTGGTAAGAGGGAACAATCCTAATGGGTAAGCTTACAATTGCCTTGAAATATATATATAGTGTGTTTTTAATTAATATGCCAATAACAGGAACTACTTGTTTTTTATTCTTTCTCTTACTAATACTTGACTGCATTCAAGGGTTCTGCAATTGGTGTCCTCAGGGAAGTGCAGCAGGAATTGTGTCTCTTCTGGCTTCCATAGATCACATTGGGATCAGTGTCTTTTGGAGGTACCAGGGAAAATAGTTCTCTGAAGCTTACCTACCAGAACTCTTCCCTCCCTCCTTTCCCAAAGTAGATGCCACAGTTTTCCATCATGCAACACTTGTTGTTGTTGTTGTTGTTTTTGCATGCATTGGACAACAAACCAGGTGAACTATAGCTACTGACCATGATAATGATCTTCAGGTGTCATTTTGGGGAGGGTCTCTGAAATTTAAGTCTTTCATATTTCTGAGCCACACGTCTAACAGGGACTTGTTCTGGAGTCGCCACACAAGCTTCCAACAAGATAATACAAGGTACAAATTAAATTATCTTTAAAAATTGGCACCAATGTAAATGGAAGTATCCCCAGCCTTCATTCAGGCTGTTTTTGCTGTTTGTGTGTAATCAGCTTTCTGCATACTTTCAAAAAGCAAACCTCACTGAGATCGTGTGGAGGGAACAGACGATGCCTGTTGCACAACTCACTTGCCTGCGCCCGGCTCAGCCCTTGCTTGTGTCAATTAACAGTGCCCAAAACCACAGCAGCTCCAATTCCAAAATGCCATTTGATGGTATCGGGACACTTGAGAATTCAGGGGAAAAAAAATTGCTTATATTTTAAAGGGAGTTTATTCTTCAGCATTAGAAAACGCTGAAGTAGTAAAAGGCATAGAGTTTGTAGCTTCAACAAAATCTTTGCTGCAAGTTATGATCTGGATAGGATAAAAATTCTTCTTCAGTAGAATTTTATGCTTGAAATTAACTCTAATACATTTATGTGTTTTGCTTTGATCCTAATGTGTTGTGGGGTGCTATGCTGAAATGAATGTGGGTACCATAAATAAAGGAGAAGATCCTTAACACCTTAATGTATGGGCATGTGCCGCAGTTGCCACATCATAAACAAGGGCGTAAGCTTTTCAGAGCTGCCCCAAGATAGGGAACTTTTTACCTCCTCTTGTCCCAGGGTAAACAGGTCGCTAGTGTCTCTGGGAGCAGTGGAGTGCTTTCTCTGGCACTGGCCAGAAATGATTACTGTGGATTTCCCAGATGTTCTGTAAGCACAAATGTGCATCGTGACCCGATAGCAATGAAACTGAGTGTTCATCTTAACCTGCAGGATTTATGTTCAGTGATTTTGTTGTGTCAGAGGGCTTCAGGGATTTGAAGTAACCTTAGGCATGGGATCATTTTGTTGGCTAGCCTTGATGTTAATTGTTTGAGACAAATCAGACGCTAACATTTTTATGAAGTTTCACTGTGGAGTGAGATAAGATCAAGTGTAAATGGTGTGACTGGAAACTTCTTGAGAAATATTTAGGTTTATTTTGCAGTGTCACATACGATCACAGGAAAAAGAGAACACTCCTCCCTGTGCTGTCTCTGCTGAGGGTTTTGGTGGGTCACTGTTTACCTGAAATGATGAAGTATCCCTCTGCCGTTCAGATCAGGTAGTAAGGATGTTGTTCTGGTGGAAAAATCTCCTTGCCCAGGATAAGGGCTGAACTAAACCTGAGTCTGGTTCTTCTGAATTCTGACAGTAACAATTTCTTTGAGCATAAGCCATGTTGTTGCTGCTCAATAAGTTTGTAGGTTTTTTTCTGGATTTATTGCCTTGTAGAGATAAAGCCTGCTGTTTGTTCTGAAAAACTACCTTAACAACTGAAGAACACCTTAAAAGTTTTTCAAACTCAAGGGAGAAGCTAGAGCTAGGAGGAGCAAGCTCCCATGATGTACCAGAAAGAGAGAAAACTCAAATCCTGCACTTTCAATAATTTCTCAAGCTTCTTGATGCAGCATAAATGAAAGGTTTCTCAGTAAGTTGTGTGGGGTTCATATAGGGAAGAGAACTGGGGGTCTTACTGCTGCTTGTGTTGATGTCAGTACTTCTGAATTGGCAAGCAGAGCTTATCAGCCTCTGCTGTGAATTTGCTGTCTTTTCTCTGCAGGGATGTGGAAATTCAGCTTCCAGGAGAACTGCCATTTCAGTTTTACTGGGGGAATGAATTGGTAGAAGCTTGGGAATAAAAGATGTCTAAAATGTTACTTATGGCAGAGGATCCTTTGTAGAGCCATGTTTAATCCTGGTGTGGATCAGGTGCAGAACTGGGGTTGTGTTGAACCATCCGCTAACGTGTGGAACAAGTCTGTCAGTAATACCTGTCTGATGGCTTGGACCTCAGAAGGGACAGATGCTATCATGGTTCGCAGTGCAAACTTTCAAGACTGTGTGATCCTGAATTTGCAAGATGGCAGGGTTTGGTAAATGATGCACAGCCTGTCTGGTTTTCTTATGGAACAACTCTTTCATGGCACGGTACACCATTAACATGAGGAGCATTGTTTTATTTATCTCAGCTGATGTTCCTCTGAAACTGCTTGGTGGGTAATTTTAATGAATGTGTTTCATGGTTTAGGAATAGTATTCCACAATTTAGTGTTCCCACTGAAACCATTCCAAACTGTGCTCTGCTTGCTCACTTCCTCCTCCCCTGCCATGGGTTGGAGAGGAAAATGGGAGGCACAAAAGGTAAAGATCACGGGCTGAGGTGAGAACAGTTCACTGGAAACAGCAATGACATGAAAAAACGAACAGTTGGAGCAGCAATATTAACGACAGAAGGCACAAGAAAGGTGAATGATTCACAGAGACCCCCTGACAACACCCAGCTGCTCCCTCCACCACTATGCTGGTCCAAAAGGGAGCACTTCCCCTGTCCTGGAAAATGACGTGAGGGGGTACAGAATAACCTCCAAAGATTAACCCTGTCCTGGCCAGAACCAGGCGGATGTGGAATGGAAGTCACTTCACTGGCAGGTACAATAGCTGCTCCCCTCGTTTGCTTACAAATGCCCCAAGCAATCACGTGTGACACCTTCCTGCAAATGAGGCAAATCCCACTTGGCGCTCAAGCCACTGAGGAAGAAAACTTTTATATTGTAACATTAAAGGCAGACACTTCGTTTTAATCACTTGCCAAAACAGCTGAAAACAATTATTAATTAATAGGAAACATTAACTTTTAACTTTGCAAGCTCTCCAAAGAAGTGTCTGTGACAACTTGCATCTGGATTTATGGACAATTTGGATACAGTGAAAATGGGCATCGTACTGCAAAGGTCGACTGCTTTAAATTCATTTTAAGTGTACACATAGTGCTCTTAAAATTAATATGCTTATAAACCTAAATTGGTTCAGTTGGATGCCTTTTGTTCTCTTTGTGGCTTCATTTGAAGCAACAACAAAAAGCTGTGCTTGTTTGTGTGTTTAACCAAAATGTTAAATGCAATTAATCCACCAAAAGCATACAAATATTTTTTGAATAATAGAGGCGCCCCTTTCACAGTGTCTTTGGTATTTAGCACTATGGTTTGGCGAGTAGAAGGCAACTTCTTCACATCTCATAAATAAAATTTTAAAAATCTTTTGCTTGGCTTGTTTAATTTGAACCAACACAGTGCAGCACCCTCAGCTTTTCCTGTCTGCTTTGATAAGGTTGAGGTTAGTATGCATGGTTGGTGGGAGGTGGCATTCCTAATATTTTAGATTCTGGATCCTACTTTCCCTTCTGAAGAGTACTGTGTCTGACAAATACAGCTCCCAGGAAATCAGAAAGAGAGGGATGAATATTGCAGTCTGAGACAAAGGTCCTGTTCAATCTGATTAGGGGTGTGACTGGGGATTCATCATTCAGATCTATTGCTTTTGCCTCTTTTGTCCAAAAAAAGAAAAAATTCCTTGGACTGGCAAAAACACAATACCCAAAATATTTCAGCAAGATCAGACCACAAGAGTTAGTTTGTAACTGAGGATCTTGTGACATCCCAATTGTTTTAACAATGGGAGAGTGGCTCCTTAGCCTGTTTGCTTCTAGCCAGTCCACTTCCCAGTTATTGAGCAATTCATGGGGAATCATAGGGTGACTTCAGTAACTGCAGATTCTTTATCAATTAAAATATCGTTTCTAGCAAATGTGAGAACTTTGCTTTTTACAATTTCTCCTAAGACTCTTCTCTTAGAAAAGGTGTGTTTTCATCCTTTCTTGCCTTCTCTTCCCCACCCAGCACAGTGCTCTTGTTAGAAAGGGGAGGTTGCAGTGGTGCAGATGCATGGGTGCAGCAGCTTGAGTCAGATGTATAGGAATGAAAGGCAGTGCTGCTGCATCAATGGAGTGACATCTCTGCTCTGGTTGATAATGGGCAGTAATCTCAGAAATAGTGATCATATAAGTACCTGAGGATTTTAGGGTCTGAACTATTGCAACTGCTGTGCTTCAATTTATGTTTGTACCTGCTGAAGTCTTACACATTTATCCTGAAATTACTTTTTATTACGAACAGTGGCTGTTTGCACAAAGAACTTCATAATCTCAAAGTGGTTATCTTTCTTCAAATAGATAATTGGCTCATTTCCAGCTTTTCTCAAAAGAAGGGGAAAAATTGACTAATCTAATACTTCTGAGAGGCAGACTGAAAGGGAAAAAAGTGATTTCTGCAGTGGTTTGGGCATTTTCTATACTTCTCTACCAGGTGTTGCTTGATACACTGCTCTGTCTGGAGGCTTGCACTAAACATTCACCCTATCAAGCATAGGCTAACAGTGAACTGCACTTGTGGCATCTCCACAGCTTTGTGGCTAATCACAAATGAAAGCAGTAGGTTGCTTCTGGTTGCTCACTGGTGTATTAGATTTCTAGTAGCACTACCATTTTCAGGTTTATAGGTTGTGTGTGGCAGATGGAAATAATTACTTTCAGTGTGCTCTAGGGTATTGCTAACTGAACAAGAAAGACAGCGTGGCTTCCCTCTCCCACCACCCAGGGTTTAGGATATGCCTAGTTGGAGTGCTACAAAGATCTGGATTGATTCCCGAGTTTCATTTTGGTGGTTTTCATATTTCCACAGAAGCAATTGAGGGATAAATGTAAATTCCAAGTGTCAGCTTCCAGGGAAGGTGTGAATCTGATCTGAACTGCTCTTATTGAGAATGAGTTTTGAGTAGTCTTGGTTTTAATGCTTGATTTTTTCATGGGCTGTGGTAATTTGGGGTTTGTTGGGACCTGTGAGGTTCCTTTATGCCAGTATTGGTTTGTGCCTTTTAAACAATATCCTTTCCAAAGGCCTCAGTGCTGAATTTCAAGTACAACTCCGATGTAGCAGAAACTTCCCCCAGCTCCTGAGTTTCCTAAACACAGTCTGGGACTGCAGCATCCTCTGATGCTTCTGCATGTAAGATGTTGATTGGATTTGATCTATTCCTCTCCAGCTCTTTTGGTCTCCCAGCTCTGTGAAAATAATGGGATGTTACAATTTTTAAATTAAAACATGATTTGATATGTCAGCTTCAGAGGACAACTACTGATTCCAGTACACCTCTCTGTGCTCTGCTGTCCTGGTTTTGACTGCTCTTTCCCATTACTCTGGTAGAATGAAATTTGTGTTATCCTCAGTGTTCTCCTATGCTTACAGGACATGGGGACCAGCAGGCTTCCATGTATAGAAATCCAGCATCAAACAAGTGATTTGGTAATATTTTGCAGTTGTCCAGAAGGTAAATTGCATTGTGCTGCCACAGAGCAGTCCTCAGAGTGCCCTTTATATGGACAAGCTGTTTCTTTTTGCTTGGCCATCTTGCTTGAGATACAAAAGTACCCCCCCAAGCCTCTGTCTTTGCTTTCATCTGTATCTGAGGAGCATTTTGCAAAAGAAAGTTGGAGGCTGGGGGTTTGCAGTACTGCAAACCCCAATTATGGAACAGGGAAATGCCTCCCTGTTTACGCAGACAAAATTCAACAGATGCTGAATTTTGCAGTTTTTTGGTGTCTCATGGCATAAAAGCTGTAGTATGAACATTGAGGAAAAGCCTTTTTCCCACCAAAACTCGAGCAATCTTACAAATGAAGCAAAGCTGCTTCCTCTGTCCTGAAGATAAAACCAGGGAGAGGCAGGGACGTGCAGAAATAAATGAGAAGGTTTGGTCTAACTTTTTTCTCACGTAAGATTAGCAGGATGATATTAGTTGCAGTCTGTTGTTGAAGTACCAATATTTGTTCTATTTTTAAAACAAAGAAATGTTGATTTGATGAAAATCAACAGGAAAGAGTGTAGGAAGCTGCTGATATGAAAAATTCACATCATACCAAGACAACATTTTTTATCAAGTTTTTTTTCTTTAAGGTGTCACTTTGCAAGTTTGCATACTGATGATAATGTTTTGCTGCTACAGCTGGAGGAAATGAGACTGATTAAAATTTTCTGTGTGAAAACCTGTAGAAGTTGACTTCAAAGAGAGAAATGTCCACGAAACATGAATGAAGCAAAGATGTTCCACAGGGATATTTCAGATACCAGGAATATGAACTGTTGTGAGCATCTCCCCTCTCAGATTTGCTTAGATGGAGATGCATTGATAGAAAACAGAAGGATTTTGATAAGCAGATATTACCTGCAGTCAGAGCTGAGTAAAGAGGGGAAAAAAAGGTAGGTCATATTCAAAACAACAGAAACTCACCAGCTTAATTATACACTACGAATGGTCCTACTCCTCAGTCAGTGAAGATGGAAAAGTCCCTTATTAAATTTTATTGGTACACATGGAACTGCAGTTTTCAAGCCTATGCCAGCTGCTTCTGAAATCTCAGCAGAGGATACTGCAAGCTGCATGGCCATGTCTTTCTCTGAAATCATGTGGTTTAGCCTACAAGTGAAACATAACTGGGTGAAATGGAAAGGTTTGGATTTGATCAGTGAGTTGGGATATGCTTTGCCAGCTTCTGTTGCTGTTCTGCCTTGTCAGTTGAGAAATACCAAAAACTTTGGGCAAGATGAATTAGTGAAAGTAATGCAACAGCTTTGATAATGTAACTTTCATGATGGCTAAAGGATGGCTCAACACCAATTATACATGATAAGTAATAAGAGTAAGCTAAAATTATAGCCTGACAGTGCTTAGGAGGGGACTTGGAGGATGTGTGTAATACATTTGCTTCCTTCCAAAACTTGTTGGACTAGCAGCCTGACTACAGGAAAATCACTGTAATTTAGCTTTTGCTGGCAGTATCAGCAGTGGAATCTAGGGCATAAATACATTGCTTTATGTATATCTTAGCCCAGATCTAACACGGGAGCCAATGAATATGGGAAAGCTTGCACTGTTGTTGCTTCCCCCTTTTTTAAAGAGGAACAGGGACAGCTCAGGCTTGGCTGTGCTGCAAAATAATCACACACTTAAAAACATTACATTTATTTCATACAAAACACCTTATTGAAGGGAGATGTGAGCCCAGGTTTTTCCCTGTCCAAAACAGAGACCCTCAGCCAGACAGCAGGGCTAAACTCAAGCAGCCACAGAGGAGGCAGATGAGGAAACTCAGTTCAGGTCTTTGGGCTTGGCACAGGAAGGCAGCTCCCATTGCACCCAGCCCCTGTCCAGGATGAAAGCAGTGATTACAGCAAACCTGAACTGTCCACATGCCTCACATGTGACAGAAACATTTGTGTTTCCTTCAGCCTGGTCCCTGGGAAGCATCTGACACAGTCCATGAGCTTTGTGTGTCTGGGGCACAGTTTGTTTCTTATGGTAGTCAGAGACTACAGACAAGAAGAACTGTGGTTTTAAATTTTAGAAGAGTAAGGTAGCCAAGCTTTATATTTGCATTGGATGCTTTCAGTTCCAGCTCCTGTGAGCTAAGGAAGGACTCTTGGTGACATGTTTTGCCAAATGAATCAGCAGAAGCAGACTCAGCCAGCCCCGAGTGTGTCAGTGGCCACTTTGGTGGCCTTTTTTGCCACACTCATAAGGAACTCAGGAATTGCTGCAATCTGGAGACATAAACTTTTTAGCTTGTGCCAGCATGCACCTGTTAACAGGGCTTTGTTGAGGTCTCTGACCTCCAAACATGGATAAGCCGCTCTTGCGGGTTAGGAGATTTGAAGCTGCCGGGCTGAAATCCAGCAGGTTACCACCCAAGCTCTTTACCTTTTCGTTGGTTAAGAGGTGCTTGAACTATTTGGCAGGGAGCCAATGAGGTCTGCTGGGTCTGCCATGGGGCAAGGAGTTATGTTAAAAGACCCAGTTTCTAATTAATCCAGGCCTTTGTAACTCCGTAAGTAGCTTGCCCAAAGTCACGTCGGTGCAGGGTCACCCTCGTCTTCCCAGTGTGAGACAGGGCAGACGAGGCCTCTGGTTCTGCTGAACACTGAACTTCAGTACAGATCATTAGCATTTTGACCTTGTCAGGAGAAAAGTTCTGGAAATTATCTGTGTGATTTTATCTTGAGGGGCAGTGTGCAGAGCAGAGCTCACTGACTGGTGCTTCTCTCTTGGACTGGTTTTTGAGTAACATAGAACTCTGCATGGGGCCGTTCTTGGTATGGCTTCTGTTTACAGGAGGTGAGAATGAAGGAGAATTCATAACCAAAAATTAGCCTAATTTTTTTCTTCTTTCTGCATTTCTGATGCTAAGTACAGGGTGTGGGGAAATTGCTTTGCTGCACCAGCCTGGAAGTGTTGCTGTAGCTTTGACCAAGGGTGCGGGAGATGGTCCTTGCTGCCAGATGTGCCTTGGCTTTATTAACTTGTGTTATTATTTTTGATATGCTTTTGGTTCATGGCAAGTATCTCTCTGAGGGAATCTGTACTCTCCTGCACTGAAGTATGTCACATGTGAAAAAGTGATGATGTAGTAGCTCTGTGACAGAGGTTTTTTGGTGTACCAGGGCCATGGTGAACACCTGGGATGGGGTTTGCTAGGAAAAGGCCTGATTGACACGATACTTCCATGGTCAACCCATCAAAGCTGTGAGGAGCAGCCCAGCTCTGCCAGTGCCAACTCCTCTGCGCTGGTTGTGACTGAAATGGTGATTATCTGCAATAAATGGTGAATCAGTGCAAACTCTGGATTTGCACTGCCTGCCTGTTGCTTTAACAATTCACCCTCGCAGGGGCTTTCAGATCCCTCAAATTTTACTTGCTCAAAGAAAAGTCATTTAAAAAAACAGGCTGATAACAGGAAGTTTATTCTTTTCATTAATATAATATCTGTAAATACAGTGTGTTTGTTAATATGGTATAAATTCAGCTGACATAAAAGATCTAAGAAACAGAACTCCTGCCTGAGTCCTGTGTGGTGTATATTTAATGAATTTTCACTTAACTATCCATTAATATGTATTAATATAATAAACATGGCAATCAAACAATACAGTACTAAAATACTGTTCTGAAAGAAAACCACATTGAGTAAACTAAAACAACTGCATTTCTTACTAGCCTACACAATGCATTTAATTTAAAAGGAGAATTTATAGTATTTGAAATATCCTACCACATACTGAAACTTTTAGTGTAAACTGCCACTTTCTGACTATCACATATTGAAATACTTGTGGTGCGTAGTGAAATTTATGTTACATTGTGTAAAATATATAGTGAAACCAAACTGATGTATAATGAGACACACATGTGCTTGCAATGACTTATCAGTTCCATTATTTTCTAACTAACATTATTTTCATGATCAAGTTTTTCTGGGTCAGAGGAAGAAAACGGTGAAGACTGGGAGTGATACTACAATGGAGAGTGTAGACCCAAACTTGTACACAAACCTAATCAAGCTGAGTTATCCTTTGTCCTTTCCTCAGATAAATTCTGAATGTAATGTCTGCTAATGGTTACAACATGTCTTTCTTTCGCTGCCAAAGCTTCATTACGAACATCAACATCACCCCAGCAAGGGAAATACCACTAGCCACAAGTACAGAGGCCTGGTGCCCAATTCTCAGCAGTTTTTACCAGCACGGGGCTGCTGCACAAGAGATCCTGGTGAGGTATGTGGGGCCTTGCAGGAGTAACCTCGCAGAGGCTGGGTCATTCAGACCCCCGTCAGGTTTTGTGGGAGGGGGTAAGTAGACATCCCAGACCTGACCTCCTTTGCCCACCGGTGCTCCAGACCTCCTGTGAAGGCTCAGGGCGGATGGGCAGCATCGCTGTGACCTGCAAAACATCTCTTCATGCTGCTCATGTTTGTTTTTTCTTTCTTAAGTTAGGTCCTGACTACACAGCCAAGCATCCCTGCCGGGCAGGGCAGGCAGGCTGGCCGCTGGGTGTGCCCTGCTGCCGGCAGAGGAGGGCTGTGGCAGCCGGTCCAGCAGCTGCTGGCCTCCTGCTGACCCGGGGTGCTCCTCTGCAGCGCTGTCGTTTGCAATTCGCAGTTGCTCTCCAGCTTCAGCGGTGGCTTGGGCTGAGGATGGCGGCTGCTGGGCTGGCTTGGGAGGTGCTTTTATCTCAGCTGACTGTGGTCTTTGCAGGTCCCAGCCGGTGCAAAGCTGCAGGATCTCTCCAGCTCTGCCTGCTCTTGCCCAGAACTTGCCGCTTGGACCACAAACATACCGCTGTTTCTGAGAACTTGCCAAAAGAGAAGCTGAGGTCCTAATGCTGCTCAACCAAAAGCGTAGGAAATAAACCACAAGTCCCACACCTCCTTGACAATCCTCTTGCTCCATTGGAGAGTTTTCTTTTGTGCTTCTTTTGCCTGGTTTTGCAACCATGCCAGGATGACCAAAGCATTTAACACTTGGAAAGCGATATCTGCTGTGAAGTTCCCTCTTTCTGACCTGCCTCAATAACACTGAAGTCAAAGTGTGCTTGTCCCATCCTTGCACTGGACTATTGGCCTTTCGCTAAACCAAAGCAAGCTGGGTCATACTGAAATTGAAAGACCTTCCTACTTCACAGCTGTTGTGCAATCCATGCTCATCAAGGATGGTTAAAGGCACAAGACAAAACACACCCTGCATTTGAGGGTAAGGTGTATTAACCTTTCCACTTGGAATGCCTAATTGCTCAAATATTGCCAACATTGTTCAAACTGCCAGATATGTTAGGGAACAGGCAGAACAGGAGGTACAACTCTATATGAGGGGTATGACAAATTTATTGGGTAAATTGTATGGGAGTGCTTAACCCTTCTCTCTGTTCTGTTTTTTTGTAAGGACGGTTGCCAAGTGGAGTTGGTCATGACTAATTCATGTGAGGAAACAGCACGGAGAAGTTAAACAGCAACAACCAGTTTAATTTCACTTGTTACCAATAAGGCCTAACTTAAGTTTCAAAAGGAGATGAAAGGTAAATTTGCCATTTGCTCTCTATGTTTTAAAAGCTGCAAGAGAGCTTGAAGAGTGACATGCTCTGTATTACTAATGCTACCTCTGTCCTTAGAGCAGAGGGAGGAGACAAGCACAATTTAATTTCTGTGTATACTAGGACAAAAATTCTGCAAAGCATAGATTTTGTGTTTTGTTCTACCCCATTGCTAGCTTTTAAAAATCATTCTAGAGGTTCATTAGTTATCTCTGAAACAGGGCAGAGCACACATATGTGTCAGTGCCAAAACTGACCAAGATGATACAGGAACATTTTCATGAGGGAGAAGAAGGAAACATATCCTAAGTATCTGAGCATCAACTCTAGAAAACCATGCATCAGGTATGAATATTTTACAGGTGGTACAACCAATCACCTGCTGCCTCTCTTTTGGTTTATCTTATCTCCCCTGAATCAAAGGGTACAACAATGGTGACAGTGAGTGGATGAGGTACTATGTACTTAGACAACATTGTAGAAGATGATTTGTCAAGAGGGAGACAGAAACCTTTCATAATGCTTGGAGGAAAATTCATAGGGTAATCCCATGATAATAGATTTTTAATCCTTGGTTGTTTCCTTGTATGATACAAGCTAATGAGTGTCACCCACTCCTTTCTGTAACTTCCTTGAGATAGACCATTTCCTTTTGAAAGATGCTCAGTCCAAACTGAATTCCTTCAAATGTCCGAAATGAATTCCTTCATCCTTCTGGCTAGATTGTTATTTTGCTAAAACAGAATGAAGCAAAACTAGAATCTTTTCAAAGGCAGTATATGGAATTTTTATACCTTTGAGCCAACTATGGGAAAGCAAGCACATGGCTGAGCTTTTGTAAAATCAGGTTGAAACACAAGTCTCTTCGTTTAAAATCCTTCTGAAGAAGCCAGTCTTGATTTAAATGTCCATTACATGGCTTGTAGTTGAAGACCATCCAAAATGAGGCTGTGAACGGGCAGATCTGCCCTCTGCTGAGCCAGGTGAATCTCTGTGAAGAGGCTGAAGGCAAATGGCTCTTGCATACAATGGCTCTTAGCAGCTTAGCAATTTTCCCAGCATCCACAAAAAACCTGGGAGTGATCCCTTGTAAAAGGGACACTGTGCTAACATGGACCCAGTTATTTACTTCCCTGGCTGCCTGTATCGAGTCATGGAGATGTCAGTGTCCTAACAAGAGCACCAGCTCCATATCACTAGGTTTTCAGCTGCTTTGTATTAGCAAAAGAAGATTTGTCAAAATAAGGAAAATCCTAAATAAAAAAGAGTAATTTGGTAATACCAACCCAGCAAAATACTGAAGGGGAGCTTTGGCAGGGTGGCAACAAGCTTCCAAGGAGCCAGACAGCATCGTGCGTGTTACAGTTTGTCAAGTCATGGGTGAAATTTAATGCCTCACAGTAAAGCTGGAGATAAGAAACTCTGCACCTTTCAATGTAGGAGAGCTGAATCTATCAAAATAGTTTCATTTTGCATCTACAGATTGAAAATATGTTCTTTCTTTTTTTTTTTCTTTTTCTCTCTCTTAGTATTTTATCTCACCCTTGTCCTTAGTTGTGTGGGTCCTCTCACCTATTAGGCACCCTCTTTTCCAAAGAAAGGTGGTGCTTCACTGCTTCACCAGAAATTCTCCTTCTGGGAAGACTGAAGAAGCTGGTGGCCACCAAGCTGTAGCACTGGCAGGGATCCAGGAGCCTCAGGGATGCTCACCTAGAAGGCAAGAGGACAGGGATGGGCACAGGGATGGGGAGAATGAGAAAGGTCCCAGAGGTGGAGAGGAAGAGTGGAAGGTTCACCGTCCTCCTGTGCCAGTCTCCATCATGGGTGACAGACCTCTCCTGGCAGCAGTGCCATGGGTAGCAGAGCTGCTGGATTGATATATGGAAAGTGCCAGTCCTGCTGTGTTGTGCAGCCATACCATGGGACAGCCAAGAATGGAAAAATTTTGCCGGAGTTTGCCCAGGCAGCAGGTGAGAACAGCACTGAGGCAGCAATCTCAGGCACTCAGAGGATGAGAAAAGCTGGAATTAAGGTTCAGGTGGTCCTTCATGGACGTGTGTAATGATGTGGTTGGTCTTTACAGGATGTGTATTACCTTTGCCCTTGGCCTTTGGAGCTGGGAACCAAAGGAGGCTCTCATGTAAACCCCATACCTTGGAGGGGTCCTCTTGAAAGAGGAGGGATAGATGGAGGGGCTGTCATGGTCTGAGACCAGAGTGCTGCCCAAGGGTAATGTTTTCCACAGCTGTTACCCAAGGAGTTGGGCACTACATGGAACGAGACACTCAGCCTGAGTTTTCACAGGTCAAGTAGTACAGCTATCCCTGGTCTGTGCTTGGTTTGAAGGTGTTCAGGATTCCCAGCTGACCCCTGAGGTCAAGATAAGCTGAAGTCAAATAGCATGTGGGATAAACTGCCCTGAAATTCTGGACACCCAAAGAGAGTTTTTGACTTTAAACTCCTGCATTTTGTTTCTTTTTCAGTCTTTCTTAGGGATACCACCTCCCTCTCCCACATGGACACCGACTGACACAGGTGAAGCCTTCAGCCATTATTCCAATGGATCCACTGAAAGCACTCAGGACAAATGGTCCCAGCTGGAGGGTGGGGCAGGAGCAGAAAGGCCAGAGCCATGTAGCTGGAAAGGAAGATGGGGTGAGAGGGATGGCATCCCTCCCCTGTCCCATGCAGGACGAGCATTTCCTGCCACGTGCACTGAGCAAGGTACAAGTCCTGTGGGAAAACCAGTGTGTGATCCTGCAAGCAAGGGCTGCTCCTGAAGCTATGTGTGGACAAGCTTAATTAATTCTGTCTCTTCATAACATTTTTTTGGTGCTTGACATTTGAACCTTGCTTGCCCTGCAGTAATGCAGGGAGAGAGGTGAGTGAATGTGAATGAGTGAAAGTGGTGTCAGCATTTTGATTAGAACAAGGTTTCCATTAGATACAGACACATGTCCAACCTGGTACCTGTTTGTTTCCAGGCCATGCAAAGGCCCACTCAGTTCAGCACAGTTCTGGGGGCCCAGGCTTTTAATAGCATGTAAGATTAATTTCTGGCAACAGATGAGAGTTAATACATTGTGTTTAAATCTGGGATGAGTTGTTGACCAGCTGTGGTCTGTGTGCAGAGATACCAAATGCTTTTCTTTGGATAATGTCAGTTCCAGCCTGCAAACCACATGTGGGTCAGAGGCAAGACTGAAGACCAGCAAAATTAACCCATGTAATCTTATGGAGCCAAGTCTCTCCTGCAGAGCATTTGGTGCAGTTGTCCTCTAATGATCTAAGCATTTCAGAAAGTTCTGGGTGAGATGGCTCTTTTTCCAGTGCAGCATGTCAGTCAGTGCTGGTGGGAGGTTTTTGCCCTTCTGTCTGCACCAGAGAGGTAAATTAGGTAAGCAGAGGCATGAATTATTTGCATGAAGCTGAGCTGGCGAATGTGTTATCTCAACAGCAGAAAAGGAAATGGTTCTCTATAGATTATTAGTTACTGGAAAAGCAAAGGCATGTCTTTTGTTGCCACCACACCACTGGTTTGACTGTTGAGTAGATATGGATCGATATATCCCCTTCCTCCTCAACCCCCTTGCTCTTCACATTTTCACTTAGGCTGAGGTGAAGAGGTTTCACTTTAATTTATGTCATTCTTGTATTGCCAAATGGCATGCCAGCGCAACCGATCCGGGTGTGATCTGACTCTCTGTTGTGTGCTCTCACATGCAATCCCCTCGTGGGAAAATGCTGAGAGAAAATGGAAATTTAAGCTGTGCACCTAGCCACTGTGGTTTTTTGGGTTTTTAATAGTGCTTCGTTTGTAAGGTCCTTCGGGCAGAGAGAGTTTGTGTAGAGTTCAGGGTAGTCATAGCCCATACGTGAGGATTTCTAAATATTATGGTGTTGCAGATAGTACCGTAAGCAACTTGTTCTCTCTATGAAGAACAAACTACATGCAGTTACAGATCAGAGGATCTCACAACAAGGTACAAATATTAGTCCTACACCACAGCCTGAACAAGTCTTGTACCTATTCTACAAATGAGTCGGGCGCTGTATGGGAAGGTCAACTGACTTGTTCCAGACCTCACTACTAGTAAGTGGAGGTACCAAAACCAGAGCACATCTGGCTCCAGGGTCCTTGTCTTTATTGCCTAGCTCTGGCCTTGAAGTACTGAAGTTTTCAGATTAAAAATAAGGAGTTTGTCATTAAACCTCCTTTGTTCAATAAGCTTGATCTTGGATATATTTACCTGTGTAGATACTCATCACTGCCTTAGTGTTTAGATTGATCCAAATAATTATACTGAAAATTAATTTTTAAAAAATGTAGTAAGAATGGCATCAACTGGTAGTTCCACACTTAAACACCCTGAATCTGGAGTAAATGAGAACTGTAACTGAACTCTGTGTCTGGATCCACCTCTTGATATATTTTTGAAGTCAGACTTGCTTGGGGCTGAGGCATTTCCTTGTGTCTAATGGATGCAGAGGGAGATAATGGGCAAGAGACCAGTGGCAAAGAACTGAGATTTAGCATGTTCAAGTCTAACAAGGCACTTAGAGCGTTTTGCCAGGGGTGTGTGCTGCTTCAGGAAATAGGTTTAATGGTCAGGGAGGGCCCTTGTTTTCCAATCTCCTAATTTTGGATGAGTAGCTAAGATTTTGAGGGAAATTGGAGCACACTCTGCCTCCATTAAGATTTGTCCCCTCTGCTCCTTAGCCTGCCTCTCTGTTGGGATAAGGATAATCCTGCCCTACACAGCAGTAGGGCCCGAGCCGTCTTGCTTGTGCCCAGCAGATCTTGAACCACTTGCACCTGCAGCCACTGTTCCACCTCATCTCCTGGGCTGCTCTTTGAGGTCAAGGAAGACTGGTGACAGTGCAGCAAACAACACATAATTTGTGAATATTGGATCTGGAGGGGATTACAAACTCAAGCAGATCTGAGGAAGAAAGGAAATCTACATGCAGTTGCCATTTAGGTCATATCTTCATCTTAGAAATAGGTATTTTATGAACAAGTCTCCCAGTGATTTGGGGCATGTGGCTCCCAAGGAGGGCAATAGGAACTGGGGTATCCCCTGGGAGCTATGCTGAACTCCTGAATGGCTCCTCTCAGTCACAGCCCATGTAGGGTCAGCAGGACAGCCAGTATGGACACTGGTGTGTAGTCTAAAAGCTGGGTGTTAATAGCAAACACATGTAAAGGTAGCAATGCTCATTTGGCAATCGACTGCGCAGCTGGGCACGGGGGACACTGTTGAGACCACAAGCCTTTGGAGACAAACTGGAGCTGCCTCCCAAGGGCCATGGACATACCTGCACTGCCCTTCCCTTGCTGCCATCTCTAATCATGGGCACAATTTTGGTCTGGGGCTTGTGGCCAGACTTGCTCAGGGTCAGCCCAGGGAAGATGGTCCAGGGGATGGGCAAGCACCTCCTGCAGCTGCTCAGTTTGTAGCTGCCAGGCTGGGCCCCCAGTACTGGGACATCAGTGCAAGGGAACAGGGCTGAAGCAGGATTTTAGGACAAAGGGGACATAGGAAAAAAGCTCCAGCCCTGGGATCCTGGCTTTGCTAGCTGGGGTCCTGGCTAGGGCCTCTCAGGGTGGCACTGAGGTTGTGGCTCTCGAGGTGGCTTATTGCCCCACTGATTGGGTTGTGAGGGTTTTGGCAGATTGGGATGCTCTGCTGAGAAAATGCCCTTTGGTTGTCACCTCTCTCGTTTCTCTGTGCTTAAAGTATATTTTCTCAGTTTGCAGTGTCAGGGGGCTGGGTGCACTGTGAAGCTATTTGGGTTCTGCATATATAAGGCGAGTGCAAACTGTCCCCACAGCTCTCGAGAGCAGAATCAAACTGAAACTTGCCACTCAGAGTAGAAAGCACATAACACCCACAGCTACAGACATGCACAAATTGCTGCAATATAGGTTAGAAAAGGAGCCCTGTTCTGCACCCTCTGGTCTCATTAAAAACATGCACACAACACCAAATCTTCACTGAATGACTACAAGCACCAGCGCATGTTCCCTCCTAAACACCCAACTTCCTTGTAACGGCTTATTAAAAAGGCAAATTTTCACTTTTCATGTATTCTTGCTCCCCTTAGCACCTGGTTGCAGTTTCTACAACATTTTTAACTTCTCTTTTTTTCATGACTGGGTGCGAGTAAAGTGAGACCTCTCCGGGACAGCACCCAGCCTGGTTAACTGGGTCTCCACCTAGGGACATGGCTCCAGCATGGCTAGAAGAAAGCAAACTTCCCCCTCTTAGTAAAGCATTTCTGCAAAGGGCTTTGAGACTGACAAGAAGAGCAGATCTGGTCTGTAAAGACATACAGAACCTGTCCCTTAAAACAAAAGGTCATCTGAATACACATGGTAGACTAAGAAGGTGAAGGTGGGGGAAAAAATGTTTCCTGGGGTTCACAGAGGGACAGTTCTCATGCAGAAAATTTTGCCATAGGAAAGCTGCCAGGAGACCGGGAACTGTAATATCCAAGAAATCACATACAAAATGCTGTCTGCCACACTCTTCTTCCTGCCCAAAAGCTGACCACCGTTCTGCTCATTTAAGTTAGGATTTAGTGTGTGAAACTTAACTGGTAAGGGCAGGAGCGTTGTGTCTCCCTAACCCCAAGACTGGTATCACATTGTGACAACTGTCCTCAGCACAGGTGAACTGGGAAAGAGGTTTTCAGCCTCTGATTTTGCTGTGTGTGGTTTCAATATTGCAGGAATCACTTCTCTTCCCAGTGCAGTGTGGCCACTTTGGGGCAGGAATGCTGTAAGGAATCTCACTTGGTCCTTGGATAAGGAAATGATCAAGGACTTGCTTGTTCACAATTAATGGAGAAAAAGAGCTGAAAGCCTTTATTAATCATTGCACAATAAGGAAGTCATACTGGTTTTGCTCCCTTCAATAGGGGTGTTTGGTCACACCTACCTAAGTGGTTTGGCATCCCAACCATCTCTCTGCGTGCAGCCCGGGAGGAGGAAGGAAGGGCCACAGCACCCAAATGTCACCAAGGTGCCTGGCTGACAGCTCACAGGGAAGAGAGACCTCTGAGTGTCTATTTCTCTTTCCTGAAGGGCCAGGCATCTCTTTTTAGAGATCTCTGCCCAGAGCACACACCGGTGCTGCCTGTACCCATGCTTTGGACACAGGTTTCTGCCCCAAGCTCTGGTGTCAAAAAGGAGCAGAAATTCATGCACGCCCTGTGCCAGAGTTCCCCCCTGCCAGCTGCAGGGGCCTCTGTCAGGGAGGGTCAGCTCTTGGGGATGTGTGCCACCCACCCAGTCACTGCAGATCCTTGCCCACTACTGGGCTTCTGCTCTCTTGTTTAACCTATCATGGCAGCCACTCTGTGTAATGCCCAGCTCCAGAAAGTAGCTTGTGGCTGGATGGGATGGCTTGCAGGTGCCTCTGAAGTGCCAGGATGGTCAGACTCCAGGTTTTGGCTGGCACAGGGAGCTGTATTGCCCTGCCCTAGGAAAGGGTGCTGAGGTGATGTCTTAGGGGCCTTTCCTAGGGGTCCTTAGGGGCCTTTCTTAGGTGAGCTTGTGCAGGCTGAAGTTGGTAGAGCTGAACAGCTTGAGCCAGCAGAGCCTGTGCTGCCTGGAAGTGGAAAGCATTATCTCAGGCAAACCTGGGCCAGATTTTCCTGTGCAGAGCACCACTGAACCAGTGTCAAGCTGCAAGCTGTCACGGTGGAACTAAGGATATTTTGGCTTCGAAGCAGAAGGCAATGTCTGCTTGCACATACCTCCAAGCAGACACCTGACCCCTCTATCATGAACAAGAATGGACAGGAATACAACTTTGAATCAGAAGTCAGCACTCGGGCAGCAGAGTCTGGGTGAGGCTTAGTGGCCCCTCTCCGGTTTGGCTGCCACAGTGAATTGCTGGGAAATGTTCCCCAATCACTTAAAAATGAGTGAAAGCAGAGTCATGCAGTGTGTTGGAAACTCCATCATTTAGATGGCAGCTAGTACAAAGGTGGCCTCAACTGGTGTGCAAATGTGCTCTTTGCCAGCTCTTCCATGTGCTTCTCCTGAGAATGGGAAGGGTGGCACCCATTTTGGTTACAGGAGGGGTCTGTTTCAGCACCTCATGAACAATTAAACATGATTTTGGGAAGTGCCACATCTTTGACAAAAGCTCTTGTTTTTCTGCTGTTCAGGCAAGACTGTGCTCAAGTTGCCAAAATGCCCACCACATCCCAGGCCAGGCAGCTGCCTTTTCCCTGCCAACCTACCCCAACCCGGTGCAGAGGAGGGAAACCTCCCTCTCAACACCAGGGCGGCTGCTTTGATGCTGTCAGTGAGTTTTTCTTTAGCCACCATGACAGCCTGTGTTTTGCAGATACCTGCCCCATGACGGTCACATTCCTCAGCCGCACCGCATCCACTCAGCTCCGGCTCATGCAGTAATTAGCCAAGTGTTTCCTGGCTGCCTTTAATTTCAGCCACAACTATTTCCCTCACTCTAATGTAACACCTCTGAATGACAGCAAAGGTTTTGGGCCGCATCCCACGCTGTCCCAGCACGTGTTGAGACGCGGCCGTGCACTGGCAGACACCAATTTGAACCCAAAGGGCTCATACCCCCTCCGTGAGTCACATTTTTCATTTTCGACCTCAAGGCCATAATTGCCCACACTGGGAATTAGCGGTGCCTCCCCAGTACCCAGCCGAGAAGCACTGGGCTTCATAAACCAGCCAGAAGGGCAGGATCCTCCCTAAATCTGTGCTTGAGTTTATCTCAGCTGTAATTTGCCCTGTCCTGTGGCGAAGCAGCTCAGCTGGCAAGGCCACATTGCCCAACACGTTCGGCCCCTCAACATTTTTACACTGACGGCAGCAAGTCGGGCATCAGGCCTGCCCGCCCACAGCACGCAGGGCTGTCTTTTGTGGCAGCTCCCAAATTGATGAGCTTTCCCCCCCTGCCCCTTGCTAACGCTGTTGTGGTTGTCCGACCTGGTGGTGGTGGTGTTGCCGTGGCTGAATCCCGCTGCATTGCTGCTCGGAGCACACGGCGTCAGCGGCTCCCAGCCGGCTTGGGGGCTGCCAGAGACCGAGGCAGCAGCTGCCGCGCTCGGCCTCGCCAGGCTGTGATCTATAACGTGCATTGTCTTTTTATGTAATGTGTTTTATTAAACATCTTCTAAAGCTTACAAGTGTCCCCAGGACATAACTCTCCAGCACAACGTAACGCTTTGCCAAGTAATGAAGTATGATTTACGGCTGTAATGGTTATCCTATTTTTTTTTAAAAAAATTATTACAGCAATAGCTCTGTCGAATATAGGAATATAACATGCTGCATTTGGCACGTTTATGACAACAGTGCTCTGGTTTTCTTAACTCCACAGTTCGGTGTTGGCAGTATTTCAAATTCTTGAGACAGATGTTTAAATGAATTTTTTTAAGAGGACAGTGAAATACTTTTAAAACATCATACGGTGCTGAGTGTCTCAATATGCGCAGGAACATTATTTCTTTAACATTCAGGTAGGGCAGGGCAGCACATGGCCTCTCTGGTTTAGATCTCACGGTAAATGATGGAAGCAGCAAATGTTGAATTAGCTTTCTGGGGCATCCTGGCCTGCTGTTACTTTTGGGCTGAGGTGGGGAGGGAGGGGCGGACACTTGACCTTCCCCTGGATTTAGTGCAGTGTTCACATCTCCTTTGTGAGCACTTACAACAGATCCACGTTTGTTTTGAATGCAGTTCCCACCATGCTGAGACAGGACTAAGTGGTCTCACACTGACATTTTGAGTGTGTCATTGTGGTCCTGGTGGTTAGGGTTTCAGGCCAGAAATGACAATCATTTGGAAAAATGTAAATGAGAACCCGGGTCGCATATCTCTGAGGCAGATAGCATTCAAGTATTTCCATTGAAACACTGAAAATTCTTGGCTTTTTTTTTTTTTTTTTTTTTTTTTTTTTTTTTTTTTTTAAAATGGTACTGGCTGAAACTGAGGAAACCTCTGTACAAAACGAAGCCAGGGTATTCAGCTCTGGCATTGCTGTTGGCAGCTTTCAATGAGGAGAAATCAGAACCCACAAAGGCAGGACTCAGCACAGCTGAAGACACCATCGCCCTCGGTGTACCAGCGCTGGGGCCACAACCAGGCTGCGCACCCAGCTGGTGCGGAGAGATTGAAGACAAGGGAAGCATCAGTAAAGCAATGAACACTTATATTTAATTTACATTTGACAATTTGCACATAAATAATGATGTAAACCAATACGTAAACATATGATAGTTTCTTGTTCTAGCAAAGTAAAAAGCCTGTTAACTTTGGTCAGAGTCTTTCTTAAGAGAGACAAAAAAACCCCCAAAAACACTGTTGATTGTTGCTACATTCACATGTAAAACGTCTAAGGGGAGGGGAAAACAGTAAAGAGAAGTAACAATTTTTAAAGCTGATGCATATAAATTCTTGTAATTTTTGTATCAAATACAAGAAAGCACTACAGGCAATAATAGGAAAAGTGTGTGTCCAGTGACAGAGTAGTGATACTTTGGTTTATCCTACAATTAAGTACTATATTTATGAACTATTGCTACATTTAAAAGATGTCAGCCTCACAATTTGCAGGAGTGGAAATGTAATGAACTGGAGTCCTTCAAAAGCTGTGTTGAGAGACTTGTATTTCAGGATTGTTTGTTTTTTAACAGAAGGCATTAAAATGAAGTTTGCTGGAAAAAAAAAAGACCACCGAATCCTGAATTGTTGAGATGGACTTTTAAAATTTTTTTTAAGAACGTAACCAGACAAAAAGGGATACACGGAGGGGAGGTGTGTAATAATGCTAACTATGTTCGTGTGAGTTGACTGTGCAACTCGTTAGTGGCAGGGCACAATGAGACAAGGGCCTTGTCCCGCCTGACTTCCATCCTGCCCTCACTGTGATTTGGGACCACATCACGCACAGGTCATGTTTGTCATCACATTTTCTGGCTGTCTGTTGACTGACCACCAGCCTCCTTCCCCCCCAGTGCAGACTGCCAGGAGAGCAGGGGACTGAAGGAGCTCTGGCCTGCTAACAGGGTCATTCCCACCGAATTCACTGAGATGCTACACATGGATGCATGATGAAGCCATTCACGTGTTTGCAAGTTCTGGCTTCGCCTTCAGCTGTGCGTGTGTACTTGCAAGTGATAAATGCCTTGGTACAACCTTCTGGTTTTGAGGTCATTGGTTATTTGCAAAACTGGGATAACATTTGATTTTCACACTTAGATGAAAAATAGGTTTTATTACATGGTTTGGCTCACAACTTAAGTGGTATAAATATATATACATATACATATATCGTATAGTGGTATAAATATATCTATAAATATACATGTATTCTTTGCTACACCTCAAACGTCACCATATCATCTTTGGGCTTAGCAAAACAAAAAGATAAAAGGACGTGCATTCTATCCCTGTGCACATTTTGGTTTCTTCTCTAAAGTAGCAAAGCATTTAAGTAAAACAGCATTGTCTGCACCACTGGACACAAGCACTGAGGTAATTGTTGTTCAACAACTTTGCAATGCCCTTTTCTTCTTTAATTAAATTAACCACAAAATGTACAAACACAAATACTGAGAAAAATCTGAGTCGTACAGGAAGGACGAAAAAAATTTATGTGCCAGGAAAGGACTTTGTTCCCCACTTCTACCCAGGCAAAGTGGGAGAGAAAAATACAAGTAAAACTGAATCCCTTCTTTCTCAGGGAATCTGACCATCTTTCTTTTTTTTATCCCTGGAAGGCTCTGGCCAAAAAACCCCAAAATAAAACAAAAATCTGAAGAAAGAAATCTGCCCAAACACCCCCCCCCCCCCACCTTTTAGGCAGAATATTATTTGTGTCTTTGCTTTTAAACTGCTTGTGGAAACAGAAGAATGTAAGTGAGATTTTATTTTGGAAAAGCCACTTTAAGCTCATGTATTCCTTTGGTCTTAAAGTTACATGACAATGTGTGGGGCTGGAGCTGTGTTCTAAAAACATGTGGTATTGTCCATGGCAGGTTGGTGTGTGCTGTGCCACATCTGTTCCACGGAGAGCTGCAGGTAGAAGAATCTTTCTCCTCTCCTCAGAGAGGCAGGAGAAAAAGTTTCTTCCCTGATTGCTGCTACTCTGGGTTGTTGGTTTGTTTTTGTTTTGTTTTATTTTTTCCTTTTTAATTCCCAGTGGGGTGATTTGCTCATGAAAGTACACAGCATTTTTTGTCAAACCAACAGATCTAGGATTCTGTATGTCACATGTCCAACTTTGGCAATACGAAAAACCACATTTGTTTAAAAGACATTGGTACATAAAACACATTTACTGAAACCCTAATCTTAGGTTCTTAAAACAGATGTGCAGAAAAAAAATCTACAAAGAATGGCCATAAAACAAAAAATAAAAACATTTAAAGTAAAAATTACAATGAATTTTTCCAGTCATTGTAAACATTTTCCTAATTATTGCTTTTAGAATGATTAATTGCATAATAAATTATGAAGTACTATCATTGAAAAAATAATTATGGATAAATGATTGTCTCTTAGTAACTGGCGAGGCAATGCACAGTCCTTTGCCCCTTTTTATGCCCTGAGAAAACAGTAACTTTGGAGTTCCTTCTTTCAGCTGGAGAGCGTAGGGAAACTACTGTAAGCCAAGATTGCTTTGCAGCATTGAAACTATGTACAAGCAACTGCTACAGGCACCCTGACTTGCCAAGTCATAAATAAAAAAAATCACTTTGCCAAAAAGTCTTAAGGGTCCATTGGTTCAATTGTTTCTTGCTTGACCTTTACAGGTAACAGAGGTAGTGGGTGACCGTGAGGCAACTTCATAACTGACATATCTGACGACTCGTAAAGGTTGCATCCTGAGGAGATAAGCCCATTTCCCAGGTTCCTCTGTAGCGAGACTTTCAGATTAGCTCCCTCCATTTCCCTCCTGAGCATGGTCAGTATATCCTTCTCCACAATCGATGTTAAGTCGATATTGTCCTCCACTTCTTCCAGCTTGTCAGCATTGTCACTGATGTCGAACTTCTCGATCTCCTCATTGATTCTGTTCAGGTCCTCCATGGAGAGGCCGGAAGCTGGGGCGACGGGGCAGTTGCCCTTCAGGTGGACCTGGAGGCTGCAGAGGTGAATGTAGCTCTTGTGGCAGTGGATGCATTTATGGGGGCGTTCCCGGGTGTGGAGACGCTTGTGCAGCTTCAGGTGCACAAACTGGGTGAATTTGGCTGGGCAGAGCTTGCACTGGTAAGGCTTCTCTCCAGAGTGGAGCCGCAGGTGGGTTTTGAGATTGCTGGTGCTGCTGAACCGCTTGTGACAAACCTAATGTGGGGGGTGGCAGAGAAACAGCGAATGAGTGGGAGGTGATTTTATGGTTTAAATCACAGACACCTAGGAGGAGACGGCAGGATGAAGCAGCAGCTTTCTATATCTTCACACTTTCTCACAAGGGGAAAAAAATCCCCACCTTTTTTATTTAAATATTTCTGAATGTCATTCTGAGTGTGGCTGTATCAGGCAGATGTTGCTCTAGCAGGCTGCAGGCTATCATGCTGTCCCACAGATGCTGCTGCACCAGGGCTGGGCCTGGCTGTGGTGCAGATTCCGGCCATGAGCAGTCAAGGGTTTGTCCCTCAGCCCTCCCTGCACACTGCATGGGATGTACAAAGCCCTGCCATCCCTTCAGCCTCAGAAGGAATCATATCTCTCTCTCTCTCTGTGTTACATACCTGACACTCATGGGGTTTTTCTCCCGTGTGTACCAGATAGTGCTTCTGGAGGTGAGCCAGCTGCGTGAAGCCCTTATTGCAAGTCTGGCATTTAAATGGTCTCTCTCCGCTGTGTACTCGGAGGTGCACCTAGGGAGAGACAAAGCAATTAACAATTTGCAGTTTCCAGTACTACAACAAAAGTGCTTTCAGATGTTTCCTAAAGTCAGCGGAAGAGTGCCATTGCCAAAATACAATGTTATCTTGTTAATTAGGTGGCGTCACTATTCAAACACACAACCATGCTTTCTTGCTGGGGGATGCTGTATTAAGCCCAGACGCATAAACAGCCTAACAAGCGAGGGAGGCCTGACCCTGCTTTCCCTCTAAAACCTACAGGGAGAAATCTGAGCCTTCAAAGAAGGCTCCTGTCTTATTCTCCACTGCCTACCTTCAGATTGGACAGCTGGCCAAAGGTCTTGGAGCAAACATTGCATTCGTACTTGATCTTCCCATTCTGCTTTTTCAGTGGGTATGGGAGTGTTTTGTAACCGGTCACATTCCTCTTACTTTTAATGAGATTCATGGCTTCTTCACCGCCGGTGGCAGCCAACACCACTGAGGTAGGTTTAGGTTGCATTATGTGTTCCGAACTGGCTGCTGTACCAGCGGTGGGGGACCCACTGGTAGGGCTGCATGGCTTGTCCTTCATGCTGGCAGCAGCGCCCGTGATAGAGAAGGCACTGTTGGGTGCTGGTATGAGGAAGTCTCTCGGATGATCAGGCTGCAGCAGTCGACGGCCTCCTTCACTGGGCAATGAGCTGGGGAGCGTGGTGGGGTTGAGCATGTGGTGGGAAAGGCTACCTCCGCTGAGCAGGTTGCCATAAAGAGGGTACATCCTTGGGAAGAGATTGAAATTGTTGATGCCATTGATATTGTTCAAAGCGCTCAGGTTATTACAGCTCATATTGAATGGAGGTAACAGGAATTTGGGGTAATGGGGGTTATAGGACGGTAGAAAGGCAGGTGAGAGGTGGCCAGGGGGTGCATATCCAGGATAAGACCCCAATCCTTCTGAGCCATATGATCCGTTCAAGTAAGAGTATGGCTCTCTGTGCTCTTGGGAAGTAGGTGCCAGAGGTGAAACTGTGACCCCTGGACTACTGTGAGGACTTGAACTTTTTAAACTTTGGTCTGGACTACTCCTCCCAGAAGGACTTGGTGTAGTAGATGCCTGGATGGGCGAGTGAGTAATGTAGCTGGGTCTGTCCATGCCGTATGCTAAGGAAGCTTTCAGATAGTCTTCTGGAATGTGAGGTCGGATCGGGTAGACAACTCGAGGGAAGAAACACCTCTCCGGACTATAGTTCTTACGTAAATCATCCAAGTCTTTTTCTGGAGTAACTGGTGAAATGTTGGTCTGAAAGAAGTCTTTTCCTTTAGGAGGATTGGATTCCATTTTCAGGATTTCTTTCACACTGTGCTCCTTCTTTGGGATGCTTTTCTGATAAAGCTCATCTTTATCAGTGCTGTGCTGCTTTGGATTAATGTGGGTTTGTGCTGAAACACAAAGACAAGATAATGATTATTTAGATATATCACTGGCATTATCTCTTTTCAAAACAGAATCTAACCTCTACAAGTTCAGTGGGAAGGAAGGCTACTCTCAGAGATGAGCAATCATTCAACTTGCCAGAAAACGAATTGCTGTGTGAAGAAATGCCTTCTGGTACTAAGTCTTAATAAAAAGCATTGTTAATTTAAGGGATACCAACCAGTACATAGAGATCTGGATGATGATACATTTGCAGAGTGCCAGCCCCCATTCTGCAAACTGATTTCACCTTTTTTCCCCCCTTAAACCTGCCTAGCTTTGCTGTTTAATGTCTCTTTAAGCAGTATTTCTAATAAATGTGGTAACGAGCATTTGATCACTGTACAGGTTTAACTGAAGGACTGCAGAACACAAGCTCCCAGAAATGTTCCTCAGTAAAATAACAAGGCATGACAAATTGGGTTTTGCCAAACCGCAGCAGTCACTTCACCAGCCAGTTCAATTACTTACAGTACCAAAAAAACCATGGCTGGCTAGGATGAAAGCCTTCTTCAAAGAGAAGGTATTCTCCATCAGTAAACAGATCATTACTCATTAAATATACTGCTTAGGAACATCTACAACAAAGCAGACTATTTACTGCAGATTTCTGTGGCATTCAGTCTATGCAAAACTCCTCTGCTTACAGCTGTATTTTATAAAAAAAATGCTGAAGCAAAGCAAAAGAAAGCAAGACTGGTTGGCTCCAGCTTAAGTTGAAATGTGCTTTAAAAAAAAAGAGAAAAGAAATATGTATTTAGAAGGAAATAGAAGCTAGCATACATTCATCGCAGTTCAGCACATACTCTATTTGTATTCAAAGACCTTGCTTTCTGGACATAATACAATCTTAACAGCACACTGAAATATGACTTCAGTAGAAAAACAAATCTGCCTTTATCCTTGTTACATAATCTTGATTACTTCTGAGATATTTTATTATAGGGGGGAAAACTACAAGAATCTTAATTAGCTCATAATCATAGTTAGTTAGTGCAAGGCTTTCCATCAGGAGGTACAAGCCAATACCAGTAGGTACGTGACTCAGAAATACTGCAATCCTTTAGCAACATTTCTGCTTCCATGACTGACTGTTCTTACTTCACTATCTGAGGTGAGAAACAGTTATTTCTGATTTTTGGAGGATCATCTGAACCAAGTGAGGAACGTGAGAACAGGCAGTGACCACGCCGCATTCAACACGGATTCTTTGCTTCACTATTCACTACCCTGATGGAATCTATCATTTGGCAACATTACCCTATAAGGCAAAGAAACAGCCATTTATTAAATGTATCCAACAAAACAGCTGCTTTCAAAGCATGCTCCTACTTACAGCAACCCACTTTACAGTAGTATCCTTTTTGAAATGGCATTAGACTAGTAACAAGCAAATTTAGTTTGAGATTTAGGTTGAGATTTTTGAGTTTGTGTATTTTCAAGCTCCAATGAAATGCAATTGAACACAGTTAAGTTCAATTAAAATATTTATGACAAAACTTAAAAGTGTTGTACAGCAAGCATGTGCACACATAAGCAGATGGGTTCCAAATTATTTCTCTTGGTGTCCAAAGGTTAATGCAGAGCTGTATCAAAAATAAAGTAATAACATGTTGTATTTTCTAGCTTTAAAAACATCTACATTCTTTGGTAATTTTGTCTGTACTCCTGAACTGGTAACTCATTTTCTAAATGTCCACCAGATTTTTGGGCATAACATAGAGGTCCTACTAGGTTCAAGAAGCTCCACAATGGCACTGTAGATAATATTATCTGGATCTTCTTATCAGCTGCCTTTCACCACAGCAGTGTCTCAGAGCAAACATTCCTGGTGACACTGTCAGCCTTGGGAAGTATCAAAACCAGGCAGTATTGAAAACTGGATGGAGGCGGTGGGAGGCAGGACTTGTGAAGCCTTGCAGCAGGAAAAATAAATAAATACCACTTTATCAGGCCCATATCAGTTTCTCAGTGGGGTCTGTCAAGCAGGAAGTTCAAATTGACACTTTTCTCTTTCAAAGAAAAAAACCCGGGGGAGGGGAAGAGGAAGGAGAAATGCTGGTGGTGCTGGAAAACTGATAGAGAAACTGGGGCCACTTCAGCTGGAGAAACAGCTCCCACTGTCACAAGGTTAAACATGAGGGTGGGGATGTACGTGCCTTAAGTGCAGGAGCAAGCCCAGGAGTGACAGAAAGGAAGCTCATGCAGAGATCGTAACATTCTTTGTGCAACAATCCCATGCTCTCTTATTGACTAACTAAAGATAATTGTTCTTTTCTACACTACTGAATTTTCCCAGTAAAGCTGTCCCTCCTACTAATTTCCATGTGTAGACAGAAGTTGTGATGTTTAAAGATTGTTTTTCAAGTCTAACTGTGACAGCTTTCTTTAGTTTGCAAGCTATCTTTGGTCCATAAATCCCCTCTTAGCTTTTTCCCTTATTACCTGAGCACAAGGGACACTTGGGAACACCAAAGAGATCAAAACATAAACAAGTGTGTCAGCACTGTGTAAAATAAGAGAAGGTAATGTTTGGGGCCAAGGAGAGGTTCTTAAGTTTTATACTGAAGGTGGATTTAAACCAGGGCTGAAACTGATTGAGAGGTTTACAACCTTTCTTGTTGCTCTTAAAGGAGCCATGCTTCAAAGTTCAAGAGATGTATTTCTTATTGCGATCTTAAAGCTTTTACCAATCAGAATGTCTCCCATTCACTCTTGAAATTCTCCCCCTCACCCCCATACACACACACACACCCACACACACACACCCACACACACACACACCCACACACACACAGATATACAGTAAATATAGGCACATACTCTTCCAAGATCTGTCTAGTTTCTGTGGTCAGAGAGACACACAGAAAAGAGATTCATGACAAAATAAGAATGGTGCAGCTGCATTTTAAAGTTACTGATCTGAGGGGAGTGGAGGGGGAAGAAAGAAAAAAAAACCTCAGACGTGCCTCTTGAGGAGCCTGATCCACTTCTAACTGAGGTCAACAGATTATTTGCTCAGATCTGAGATTGGTGAGTGCATGCAAGAGGAAAAGGGACAAAACTCCTGTTACTTTTAAGTATTAATAAAACTTGAGTGAAGGAGCTGCCTTAAGTGACTCCAGTGTGGGTGTTCCAGCTACAGACTGCTGCAGAGCTACAGACTTTGCTCTCAGTTCTTGTGCTCTGAGCTGTAGCCTGAGAAACATTTCATAAAAACAATGATCTGTTCTTTTCTAAAAACTTGAAAAACGGTTGTAAGCAGACAGTAATTTCAATAGTAATTTCAGGAGTGAGATGGTACTGAACACTTCGAGTGGTAGAGCTTAATTATGCCAATTCACATTTTCGATCTAAATTAAGCACCTCTTTTGCTAGTAGGAAGAGAACCTCGAAGTTGTGAACCGGGCAAAACAAAGACTGTTTCCACTCAAAATGAGAACAGAGACCAACATTTAGAAGTACATAATTTGATCATCTGTTTTCTAAATGTGTCTATGGCAGTGTGACGTGCCTTTGAAAACTTTTTGCTCAGAGAAGATCTTTCTGAGATTCAAATAATTCTCAGTATATAGACAACTTCAGCCCCCAAATTCTGATTTTGTGAAGACAGCCTCTCATATCATTTAAAAATCATTTTCCTGAGCCCTTTTGAACATTCCAGGAGGCATTTTTTTAAGCAAGTGCAGATGTTTCCTCTCAACCCAAACAGAAAAGCTTCAAAACCAGAAAGTGAAACTGCCCATAAACAAAAGGGAAAGCGAGCGACAGGACTGAGCTAACGGCCAGCATGTCAGGGCCAGCAGGAAGAGAAGAATAAATCACATTTAAGAAAAAAGCATTAAAAACTCTATCTTCATAGAACTGGAAACATTTTAAATAATGTCTCGTTAAACCTGTTAATGAAACAAAAAAATTGCGAAATATTTTATAAATATGCAAATTATCTTCCCCCAGCTTGAACTTTTTTTCTGAAGCTTGACCAAAAGATGTCACCTGCCCGTACTTGACTGAGGAGACAAACATGACATGAGCAGCAGGAAATTGCATCATATGATTGCAATATATGAACATTATTATCAAATTGTCATGTCCTGAGTCAATGCAATTGTTTGGATTTTGTTGGGTTTTTGTTGTTTGGTTTTGGCGTTTTTTTAACTATTACCCTCTCCACTCCTCCATCCCAAAATAACCCTCCCATGTTAAGGTAAGAATGAAATTCTAAACCCTTTGGAACCATCAAACCAATTTTCCTCAGTGTTTGCTAAATAAAGTATCACAGACCATAAGACAATCTGAAGGAGCAGTTGAATGAGGTTAAGCACATTTAGCAAATTACTGAAAATTACTTTTTAGCAGAATACAAAAATCTTGTGCCACCATACTTAAAACTACTTACTGGACAATGGCACCATCTGAAGGTGACATCTCAAATTTTGACAGAAAACATCAGGGGCCTCAAAACAGGCAGGAAGGGAATGACACTTGAGTTTCCAGCACTAGGATAATGTGGAGTCTTGCCTCTACCACTATTGTGCAACTCTTTGCAGGCACTTCAACATCCATTTGAAGTTACATAGCTACACTCGGAGCTAATCATGGCTGTGAAGGTAGGTGTGTGCTCCAGCGTCTGAAGGACTGGGTCAAAGGCCCCAATTCAGGAAAACACAGAGGACAGGGTTAAACCCACAACTAAGTACCTGCCTAATTGCTGTCTTGCATCTGGATGCTTTCCTTCTGCGGCACAAATGAACTAATGCTGGGGAAGTTACCTTTAATTTGAAAGTTTGCTGTTACAGATGCAAGTAGATGTTACATGTGGGTGTGTAAATACATTTATGCTCTAAAGTGGTAGTTCTCTCATTTTTGAGGCCACTAATTACAGGAAATAAAGCCAGAGAAATTCCCTGATACATTTTTCCCCAGAGGCCCATCCTGCTCTGGTGCTTAAAGAGGAACTAAGGTGCTGAACTCTAAGGCTGTGATCCCCAAACCCTTGAGGCACTTAAAGCAGCTGCCTATATTTTAAGTTGGCAAGACTGTAAGGTCTCTAGGTGTGTGTCCCAGGTGGCCTCTCCTGTGCTGGGCAGCCAGCCAAGGTACGACTCTTCCAAAGCCTCCCACGGGCACCAGCATGCACTGCACACCCAAGACACAGTGGAGGGAGAGATCTGGGTGCCACACACCACGGCCACCGGCTGCCTCCTGCCCACACCAGGGTGTATCCCATGGAGGAGGCCCTGAATTCAGCCTGCCTGTTAGGACCCGGACCCAAACTTCCCCTCCCTCCTCCTCAGCGGGTGCCAAAACCAGCAGCCAAGAGCTGCGAGAGGTGGTGAGACACCCCTGCTCTTCTGAGGGAAGCCATACCACTTTAAACACTAAATGATTAGCAATCCATTTGGCTGGAGAGGACTTTCCTGACTTCTTAGCAGGCTGGGGGGGCAGAGGTCCCCTCAAACAAGGCTGTGTTCAGATGTTTTGCTGGGCCAAAGCCTGGTCTCTAGGAGCTGCAGGATGCCAGCAAACTGGGGACAACCCCTCTGCTCTTTACTCATGGATGAATGCGGTGCCAGGGTACCTTGGCCAGCCTTTGTGACAGAGAGAGAGAGAGGCTGGAGAGGCAGCACAATGCTCTCTAATTTTAGATTTAACTAGTGGCCTGGGAGAAAGGAACAGAAGAAAGCTAAAGATTGCTGGCATTCACGGTAAACTCATCTGGTTCCAGTCCTAATGCTGGAAAAACCACCCCTGCTTGCACCATTGCTACAGGGACTTTGGCAAATAAGGGTCTTTGGGAGACTTTTGGATTTTTCTTCCACACTTTTCAAAAGGCTAACTTTAGAAAACCTCAATCCTTATGGTACCTGTAGGGTTTTTGGCCCATCTGCAGGCTTCAGGCCTGAATGTGTTGCTTACAAGAATGAGGGGAAAAGAAAAAAAAAAAGTGAAAAGTTTTTCTCATTTTCTGAACTGTTCTTTAGGTGGAAGAAGCTAACATAAAATTTCTAAGTGGTTTAAATATAATTATCTTAAAAAAGAGAAGAATGTCTGTTTCAAACTCAGCATCTGGAAATACTGCAAATATGAAGGCTGAACTACAAAATTGTGGCTCAAGTTCCCATGTCTTTAAATCCTTGTATTGAGCCTACTACTTTTACTAAAACCAGTTATTCTGCTATGTCCAGACACCCCTAGTTTTGACCTGATTAAGAGTAACTGGACAGAGTAAGAAACACTTTACAAATACATTAATTGCTACTTCTGCAAGGAAGCCTAAGGTGCCAGCAGATGCAGGAAACCGATCCTGTGTTTGTGTGTCCTCCTAGCTAGTGGCCAAACGTGGCTGACTAGATTTTAGCAAACTCCTCATCCACCAGAGCCCTACATGCTGTTGTCTCATCTCACCTGCAGGTCCCACAGTTCATTATATCAGGAAATAAAACTGCACAGAGAGTGATGAAATGACAGATGTGCAAAGATGACAGAATCAGTGAGATAGTTTTTGAATAGAGAATATAGCTGCATAAGACATTCCCTCCCTCTCTTCCCTCTGTCATTAGGAGACAACAAGTTTTCTTCTATTAATTTGTGGGGGAAGACAAAAAGCTAGTGAAAGGGTGACACCCACAGAGTATAGATGTACTTTTGATTAATATGAATGTGTGATATAATTTTTATAATATGGGATGACAGTTCTAATGATCCCCAAAGTAACACTGATATTTTACAACCCATTTCTTGTTGCCAAATAACCATAAATTGTTCTTTTTATAAAAAAAAAAACAAACCAAAAAACTGCTTGCAGTTTTCCCTTCAAGTTTCAGTGTAGTCACTGGCAGAAGGACAAAAGAATACTCTGCTCTATCTTAGAGCAGCAGCAGGGGAAGCAGCCTTAAGAGCCCACTGAGAAGTCAGCAAGAATCTTTCCTTCTCTAGAAGGGGCTCTGGGTGAGGTGTCAGGCAGTGATTAAGTGAGAAGTAAAGTACCAAGGCTGGAAATAATCAGAAACCACAATCCCCTGGAAACACCTCTTCCCTCTGCTACCAGTGCTATTATTTTTGAACAGAAAATGAAAGTTGCAATATAAAGTCAAGAAATGGGGACAAAGTACACTGAGCTTAAAGTACAAGTAACCAGATGAGAAGACCACAGAAGGTTTGCTCCCACAAGATAAATAAGTGTAGATGCAAGGCTCAAAGTGCATTATGCAGTAAACATGTATTTTGTCAGACACCTAGACAGAGTCATGGCACATTGCCACTTCCTGGTACAGTGAGGGCAGCCCTTTGGGAGCATGACTGGACAGCTTTTAGTACATGCTACCAAAGCAGACTTTTGCTCAACACACTGAGATTTGAAACTGGAAAGTCTGAGAGTGAACCAACAGCTATGGTTAGGAAGACAGAGGTCAGGTTGTCTGTCCAGAATTTCACCAGATAAGATTCAGATTGTAAACAAGCAACTGTTCAGATTTTAGAATCTCTTTACATTTGAACAGGCACAGGGAACTCATTCTCTTGTGTTGGGTTTTTTAATTCCCCTTTTCCACTCCAAGCTACCTCCTGTGACACAACAGATGATGCAGCTGTGTAATTATACAACTTATTATTAGATCGTATAGGCATAAGAGACATTACTAGCATTCCTTGTTTATATTGTAATCCACTTACTGAGGTTCATCATTGTCAGCTCTCTGGAGGGGGGATAGTGCAGCCTCTCTGCAAAGTCTCGGCAATACCACACAAGCAGCTCTTGGTTGGCAGGGATGGGCTTGATGGTATAGAAGTAGATGTTCATTCCATTCTGACAAGCAGCCAAGTTCTGCTCCTGAACAGAGTAGCCAGGGTTTACATAACGCATCCAGTTGCTCTTGTCCTCATTAAATCCATCAATGAAGTGATGAAGTTCACCACTTGAATAGATCTGGAATAGAGAGGAAGTGCTTATGAATATATATACATATTATATATATAGAGAGAGCGCATACATATATAATACACAACATGTATGCACAGAATCCAGTGGGGAAAAGTGATAAAGTCTAAGCTCCCTTTTTTTTTCTTAAGATGAGCATATATTACTGAAGTAAGAGTTCAAGCTGTGCTCCTGCCTTTCCAACAGTGACATCCTCTGAGTTAAGAGAGTATTTAAAGGCAAGTCCACGGTCACCTTTTCCATTTAATCTTAGCCAGTGTCACTGCTAGCCTGGGAAAACAAGACCCAAAATCTGAAATGCAGAGTACTCTGTGTGAACAGTCTACCTTAGAGTCCTTTTCCTGGTGCTCTGATCAACAAGTGGGTGATGCTGATGACTGCAGGTCTGAGTGCATGCTTGCATTAATGCTTTGAGTCACCTGTGTATAAGACTGGCTGGCTGTGCTACGTCAGAGTTCTTCTCTTCTGGCCTCTTTCTATGGCCTCTGTACTTGCAGTTTCCTACCACCTCCACCCAAAGGTTTAAACTATGCAAACATTCTCCACCCCCCAGAGTCCTAAAGCAACACTTGCTCATAGTTGCACTGTAACCCTTTTGTAGGAAGGCTGGGTGAGGCAAAGATGAAATTCACCTGCCATAACTGAAGGAAGACCTGGAGAGGGATTATTAGCCCATGAGATGTCACTTTTCCTACTAAGGGACATGTTCTGACTTGTCCACAGAGGGGCAAGAAAACACGAATCTGAAAACTGCTCAGTGGTTTTGGGAGAAAGAAGTTCCCATCACTGACAGAAGCTATTGTTTCTTGAAATGGTAAGAATAAGAGAATTATTAAAATCAAATCAAATCAAAAGCAATCCAGGAAACATGCTTGTAAAAACACATTGCTTGCACTCAAGGGGAACTAGCTCTGTGCTGGATGAAATGGGGCTCCTGGTTTTCTGAAAACAGATGACCAGGCAAAAGCCAGACCTTGAAGCTGGAGCAACTTGCACCAGCAACGCACCTCGCTGAGCAGGAAATGCTTTTCCAAAGGGGAGACAGAGCTTATCTCATGGAGAAAACACTCCTCAGGGTGTTCCTGCCCGTGCGTCCTCCCCACTGCGTCTCGCACCTCCCCGGCCCGGCCGGCCGGGACCCTCCTGCACTCCCCGGAGCCCGGCGGGCAGAGAGGGGAGGCGGCCGGGCCCTTTAAAAAGGGCCGTAAACACCAGAATCACTTTCTTTAAGAGTAACTTCCTGTAAACTGAGAAGGGGGAAATACATGTGGCCTCATCAAAGCAGCTTGCGAGAGATTTTGCGGTGTGTTTGTTATGAGAAAATGGAAGGGAGCCGGGCGAGTTGTGCTGCATCAAGAGGAGACTTCGGGTTTCTCTGTTCACCCCGGCTCGCAAACTTCCAGGAACGCGGGGCTCTGGCACTTGACGCCTGCCACCACTTCCCAAACCAGCCCTCCACGGCTCCCACGCCAGGGCCACAGCTCCGACTCCCCGGCAGAGGCACCCACCAGCTCCCACCTATTGTGGGGAAGGCGCGCCCAGATGTGCTGAGTCACGGCGCGGTTCCCAGAAATGACGCGGCCCGGGCGGCCCCGCTCCCCTGGCGCGGGCAGCGTCCCCGGGCGCCCAGCAGATGTTCCCGCTCCTGCCAGCGAGACCAGGATGCCTTTAATCACATGTGGGAAGTTATCTCCCACAATTTCCTTTGCATATGCGAGCCTGTGTCAGACCCCTAGGAAGGAATTAATTTTCAGTGCAGCAGTCTGTCTTGAACGAATCAAGAGATTATAACAGGGAATTTAATGATGCTTAGATGGCTCCTAGGATATTATTTCTGAGGATCCCTCCGCATTAAAGCTTACAATCACATCATAAGAATGATGTCATCTTTCTCACTGCAATGTAGGAATGAAGTCCTGCAAGATGGTTATCAGCCCCTTTTCCCTGTGTCTGCTGCCTTACAAACAACTAGCAGGGCTAGGGTCAGCCGACTGGTCTCTTCCTAGACTGGACACAAGCTTCAAAGAGGTTCAGCAAAAAGAAACATTTGTGGCCTTATTAATGTGAAAACAGTTGCCTGCTCTCAGGCAAACCTCACATAAATAACTGCCTGTGCAACGCTGTATTACATCGTACAAAGACAATCTGAGAAAACCAAAATTATTCAATTAGGTAGGAAGAAAGGGGTGTGGGGAATGCTGGTGCATGCCCTGGGTTTCACCTGGATATGAGGTTGGGATATTACTAAGGCAGGCAGGCACCTGAGCACAGAGGCTTGGACACAGTCCCAAATCCACGGATTTAGACACAACCTACGTGGCTAGAAGGCAGCAAAACAAATCCGTGGAATGAGATGGGGCTGAAGGAATGCTCTCTAACAATTAAGAATGTGTCTGTAAGGAAAATGAGGATTATGTCAACTGATAAACTGGAAGCATATTCCCCAGCACAGACTGCCCAAGCCAAAACATATTGGCTACTGCTCTCTTCCAGCTTATACTACGGTGTACAAATAAACAGCTCTGGTGTTTATCTCTTTGCTAAGATCCATGAGCTGCTCTTTTAACAATTCTGAGGAGACCTAGAAAAATGTATTAATTGAATGATATATGCTGAAGACTATAACCACTGTGTTATAGCAGCTCTACACAAGACGCAGGAAAAAATGTCAGATGTATCATAATTCCAAAGTGAACGTTTATGCAGTACTTTAACAGCTTCTTCATGGTGGGAAAAATCAAGGACATGATACTTGCATAAATCAGAATGACTTTCCGCTGTGAAGAAATGCAAAATAACCTGCTCTTACAGCAAGCAGCAGAACTATTTCTTTACAGAATCGACACAGATACATTTTGGAAAACAGAGCCAGGAAGGGCTGTGCATCTCCACTGCTCTCTCCACCCACGCAGTCCCTACATCCAAGACAGCCAGGCTTTTACTCAGCTTAATGCACCCACTGGCCCTGTTTGTGCCTGGCTGCACACAGAGGCTGTCCCCTGCATCACACAGCAGGAAGTGACCCAGCTTCTCAGCCGTACTCATTTAGTGATCTGCTTACTGCAACAACATGGTGCTGTTTTTTCCTACTTACCCGCCAAAAGTATTTTCTGTTCGCATTCTTGGGAACCGTATCACTGGTATAGATCTCTCCTACCAGGGGTCCAAAGCGTGTTCCTTTTGGGATGTACTCTTTGCTTATAACTCCAGTGACCTACAAGAGGAGCACCACAGGATCAGTCCACTGCCAAGAGAAAATGAGAAGTCTCCCTAGTCTCCCTCTTCTCCCGTTCCCCCCCTCAAATGTAACAAGGTAAAGCAAACAATGAAAGAATTTTTTTGCAGTAAACAGAAATAAAAATATTTTTTTTATTTCATCAAAACAGAAATAAATAAATAAATGAACAATCATGTTGGTTACAATACGAACAGTTTTGTCAGGTACTAACATTTTCAATATCTTTTCCTAAGACATATAGAAGTTAATGATGAATACCACCTTAAAAATGTGCTTTTTGGAAATACATTTACTGGAAGAAACAGTAAGCAAAATGTACAGAGACTGTCAAATATCTTACGAAGTTATTTTTCCTATCAAAGGCAGCCCCTAAAAGTCTAGTTTCAGCGAACAAAAATATGCAATATCTATCAATCACTTCACTGCTACAGAGCTTGTTTTTCTAATAAGTTAGGAACTGGAATGACTGCTCTTCCAGATCAAAATGAAACCACTCTCCACCCCTTTCCATTCTTTGGTCTATACCCACCCTGATAGCTAAAAGGAGAACACAAAAAAACCAAACCAAACAAAACAAAACCAAACCCAAAAAAACCAAATACCTTCAGTTCTCTTACCAGCATACAGTGGCATACAAAACAGAATATGAAATGGCTCTGGGACATGTACTCACAGGTCACCTTCTTGTACAAAAATGAATCATCAGTTATCATCAGATAACATATATCAAGTGCGTTTGGTAAAAAAAGGTGTAAGGATTTTGAAGAAAATGCTCCACTATGCTGGGTCTAAGAAATGTACTCTGGTTGTTCAGCTTCCTTCTTGACAGTAATTATACCAAAAAAAGTCACTGACCACAAATCAGGAAGCAATTCATCATTATTCAGAAGAACGTGCCTTGGAGTAACCCTTTGCAAAACACTGCTGAGTTATTGGTTTTGTCTCTCTGTTTCTCACCAATCTTTTTAAATTTAATGTATCCAAACAATGTTACAAAACCAATAATTTTGTAAACCAAAAACCCCAAGCCTTTTCAAGACTGATCCTACTGCTCAGATAGTGGGGAAAAAAAGAAGGTAAAAAGCCCATTAATTTGGTATTATAACCAAATACACTGCAAACTCTCATGGCAAAATATATTAAACATATCCCCTTCAGACATCTTGCCACTTGTCTTTTTGCTCGCCAGGATTTCAGAACAAGACAGGAACACCAGAAGTAGTTGAGAAAGACTGAGAACTGGGATTACTGCTGTCTGTACCCCACGAGGAATTGATGTCCTTACCAAAGGAGATTAGCGCTTGTCAGACCCTACAGATAGCTCACTTCAGTAAGCTTTTCTATTTCTTTTAACAGTCCTCAGCAAAGAGTGGTAAAAACCTTGGACTGTATGTAGACAGCATTTCACAAATTAGCTAAGCCTTCTTATTTTCTCATGCTACATTTTCTTACACTGTGTAAGTGAGAGGCAGACAGAGAAATCCTTGCCTGTGTACTGGTCAAGATTAAAAATCCCAGTAAAAAAATGAACACCTAGCATAATTTCCTGTTAAATGTCAAAATAAAGGGGCCAAATAACAGCCATGGATTCAAGGAATCACCTGGAAACAGATTGCTGGGTGTACGTGGTGGCTGTACTAGTTTGCATTTTAACATATGTTTTCAGCACACTACAAAGAAAAAAAAATTTAAAACATCAACAGCAGAGGTAGTTAAATGCTCCATTGATCTGTGCATCTGGACTGAAGAGAGAGAAGAGGGACTTCCAGAAATTTTCTTACACCTACCATATGCTGAAACAAGCTCAGTGGCTCAGTTTTATTTTTGTCTTGCTTGTACATGTCTCATAAAGAGCTGAAAAAGGCAGATGTTCTTCTCATTTTCCCTATATATCTTCATTTACATCCATCTGCCCTCTCAAGAAAAGTTCACAACCAAGCTACAAGCACACCCTGCCAGTTTTACTGCATGATAGCTTAAGATTTTTCATGGTTTTAAAAATATCTTGGCCTTAATTAGAACGACTTTAATGAAATTCTCAGAATCTCTAGAAATCACTCCTTGAACCAGTCAACTTGAAACAGTCTCTGACACAGCAGATACTTTTTGATATCCACCTTACATACAGCGTTTGTGTTCAGCTGTGTTGGGGGAGAAGCAAAGATCATTTCTCAGCCCATACCCATCAGAATTTGGCAGAAGAGGTGCTGCACATTTGTGTGTGCCAACACTGAAGTTTTGCTAAACCAGGCTATAAAGCTGTCCAGATGACTTTTAGCTGACGGTGGCTCTCAGGTCAGCAATTCCCGGCCTCCGCTGTTCCCTCTCAAGCTCAGCTGCTGGGGTCGATGAGGGGCACCCTCCAGGAGAAGGGTGCCCGCAGTGCCAAGGCAGCCAAGGCTCCGCGCTGCCGGCAGCCCCCCCTGCCGCAGCCAAAAGCGGCTCCTGGCTCAGCGGGGGCGGCTTGAGAAGAGGCCGGGAAGCAGGGAGCTGCCGAGGGCTGGCAGGCAGGACAGCGGCGCAGCTCCGGGTCGGGAGCCGGGGGTGAGCCGCCCCGGGGCTGCCGGAGGGATGTGCCAGAGCGGCACTTCGGAGCTGTGTCCGCCAGGTGTCCTCCAGCGCGCCGCTCCGCCCGCGGGGAGCCCTTCCCGGGAGCCGCCGGGAGCCCGGCTCGGGCGCTCCCCAGCGCGGAGCCCTTCTGCGGCCGCCCGGGCGCTGCCTGCGAGGCCCGCACCTCGCCACACGGCAGCCACGGGCTGCTTCCCCCTCGGTTCCTCTCCACCGGCGCGTAGCCCTTCTCCCTTCAAAGCTCCCAGCGCTCCGCCGCGTCCCTCCTCTCCGTACAAGAGCATTTCCAGCAGGAAGGCGCAGCCCGGCGGCAGCCGGGACCCGCTGCCCGAGCGGGGCGGCTGCGAGCGGCGCCCGGGCGCGCCGGCGGGGACAGCGCGGCCGCGGGCGGGGCGGCCCGGCGGGGGCAGCCCGGGGCCGGCAGCAGCCCGGGACGGCGGCCCTGGAACTGACCAGGGTCCTAATGCTGCGCCGGGGGCCGGGCACGCCTGGGGCCCGCCCGGCCCGCTCAGCACATCCCGGCCCGCCCGCGGCCCCCCGGCATGAGGCTGGTGGGCTCCGGTCCCAAATCTGATCTGAGATGGCGCTTTGGATGATCAACGCTCCTGCATCTTTGTCTGGGGAGAAGGCACTGAAGTAAAACAACGACTCCTGCTAATTCTGCAAGTATTTTGCAATGGGACCACTAAGCTGCTTTAAAAAAACAAAACACCGAACAAACTCTTATCGGCTTCATTAAAACAGCAGTACTCTCCACACGCAAATAGGGCAGGCCGTCATGTGTCCCGAATTAACACTGATTTTAATTTTTTTTAGCTACTAATTCTATAGTTACGTATTTTTAACTCCTTTGTTCAGTGACCAGTTTTCTAAAAGTGATGCCACAAAATTGAATGCTTTCAGATGGCTTCCTCGGCAACCACATAAAAAATAAATAAAAGCAATAGGGGAGAGCAAGTGCCTGAGGTCAGTGAGGCACTGTTCCTAACAGCTCAAAATCACTGCTTTCACTAAAATCACTGATTCAGGGTCTGTCTCTAAGAGATGGCCTTATCAGAGATATGCAACAGTAATGGGTGGTTTGCAGAGATATGTTTTTCTCTGTCAAAGCTCACACACCAGGATGAGATAGTAGTAATATTCAAGACAGCAGAGTAACTGTCATTTTATATCAAGAAGGGCTGTTTGGGCTTTAAGGACTGAGACTAAAGAGAAGTTTATGGAAAAAAATATTTTTAAATGTCTGCATGAAAAGATCATTCACATATGGCCTTCTAGAGCATAAATCTGGTACCACATTTCATAATTTTTTGACAATTGCCAAAACTGGTGGGAAGGATAAATAATTCACGCATAGAAATAAATAAATTACTTCAAGTAGATCTAACAGCCTGAAATGTTATAAGCAGTAGTAATTCATTTTTTAAAATGCTGACACATTCTATGAACTCACAGCAAAAAACATGTTCTTCAGAAAAGTCCCTGACTGAGATCCAAGAATAAACAAGAGTATGATGACGTGTCATGGACTCCCTTGCAAATTGCATAAACCTTTAAAGACGAGCTCCACAAAGCATGCAAGGAGAAGATATAGAAAAAGCAGCCCTCCCCAAATAGCAGCGGCCGTACTTCCTCCCTCCTAAGCAGGCACGCAGTACTTTTCCTGCTCCAGCTGGAGATACAATACTAATCGTGACAGCACTAGGATTTTATGATCTAATCATGACAATATCAGCATTTCACAAGCGATATATTATTTATGCTTTTTTGACAATAAACTGACTCAGCATTTAAAACTCTCAACCAGATGAAGCCACAGCTCTCCCCAAAGTTAACAATGAAGACAGCTCACATCTGAAACCCACTGGCAAACACGCACACATGCATCCCCCAAAGTCTTACCTCATCCTTTTCTAAGTGAAAAAAAACCCACTCTCCCAAGCTGTCAGGACTCTAGTGGTTTTCCATGAGGTCAAAACCAGAATCAGGCTCCCTCACTGACCCACAAAAACCAACATGCAAAAAACAACACATGTATCCAGTCCTGACCCCACTAAACAAAATCGAACTTGGAAGACAGACAGAAAAGAAGTGCAATGTTTCATGTCAGAAGTTACTAGCACACAAGCGGATTATGCCATTTACAACTACTTCACCCTATGGATAAGTAGCAAATGAGACCTGTCCATACATTCACTGGAGAGGAGCCTTCACAGAAAGTGGCCAAAGAGCACATCATAAAGGCCCTTCCTTTCAGAGCTACCTTAAAGATAGTCATGGTTTAAAAGTTCCTATAGCTCCTTAGGGTAGGTGCAATTCAGCACAAATGAAAGACGGGGGGAAGCTTTGGAGAACAAAAGGAGGATGTCCTATATTCAGACTCCCACTAACAGGGAGCTGCATGGGTCACATTTTACAAGAAAGAACCAGCAATCTTTCAACAACTTCTCTCTCCCCCCACCTTTTATACAGAGACAGCAGCAAGCCTCCTGATTCACTGACCTGAGCCAGGGAATAAGGAAATTGCACCTTGGGGTTTCCAAACATGGTGTTGGGAATTTTGAAAGCTCTTTGGATGTCTCCAGCCACAGCAGCAGGACTCAACAGGGCCAGAGAGAACAAGCAGCCTCAGCAGCCAATCAGTCATCAGCCGGCGGCCAAGGACCGACCCGAGCTGTCATACTGCAAGCTCATCCTTCAATCAAGAAATCCTCCTGTATCCCATGGCAGAGTCTCAGCTTTATTTCCCTCTTCACGCCAAACTAAAACCTATCTAACAATGCAATAACACAAAACCAGGTTTAACACTTCTTTTCTGGAGCATGACCTTTCTCTGCCAAAGTTCTGCAGGGCAGGGCAGGGCAGATGGGAAGAGAAGAGGGATTTTAAGGTGAATTTAGCTTTAACCTCTTACCAAACATACTTGGCACTCTATTAGGCACTGCCAAACTAAATTCCATGGTGTCAGCACCCTTCAGCTGGGGGTCCAGCCCTATTTCTGTACACAGGATTAAACGAGTACCTGCTCTGGAAGGAAATATTTGATAGGCACAGATGACTGCACCTCTCCTTTTCAGCTCTGTGGTCAGTATGTTTAGCCAAAGCAGAAGCACAGGTAATAGTTGCTATACCACAAGTCTCAGCACAGGGAGAAATGAAGGGTTGTCCCCTGGGTTGTTACGCTACTGAACATCACACCTAGCTATAATAGCTACTCTATACGAAGGAGTAAACACAAAACCAAATTGCTCATCCAGGCTTGTTTCTTTCCAGCCCTTCTGAAACAACAACAAAGAATGTACCCACTCCAGGGACAAGGATAGGACAGACTCGCACGGCTAGCTACCGGTGAAGATACTGTCCCAGATAAACAAAAGTTAATTTAAGCTACGGCCACCCTTCTGTCAAACTTGCTACAGTTCTACCATTACTTCCTTAACCAACATGCCAGAGTTTTTAAGAATTTAGGAAGTTGGGACTACAACAAGCTCACAAAAAGAATAAGGCAATTTCATAACCAAAGGGAAAACAAAAAGAAATAATTAAACACATTTCCAGGAATTTGTTGTGTTTTTTTTTTCCCTTTACTTTTTTAAAGCTATTTATTGGACAACCGAGGCACTTTAATCTCTGAGCCAGAGGCAATGAATGGTCCTGGCAAACAGCAGCCTAGAAATTGGCACAAAGAACTACCCCACAGTTTAAATATGCTTATTCAGATGCTGTTCAAATTGTGTGAAAATTTAACTGTTTGTGAATTGGTACAGAACCAGTTTCAGGGATAGGTTGGCTGCAATTTTCAGTGTAAATATTACACAACAGATGACCAGCACACAGTTTCTTAAAAGAGTTATTAGGGTCGCATATTAAAAGCCAGCGGGCAGCATTTGTTGTTGTTGTTAGGGTGTGTGTGTATGCTAAAGAATCAAAGACAGGGTGAGCACACGCTTTCCAAAGCGCTGTGATTTGGCTTGTCTGACTCCAACCTTCCCCAGAGCGCTGCCGCTTACCTCTTTGCAGTTAGATGCGTATTTGAAAGTCAAGTTCCTTGGCAAGGAAGCCTCTGCCTGAGTTAGGGTGCCTCCATCGGCACTGGGATCCAGCGGGTGATCATTTACAATATATGTGCACTTCTCTTCAAAATCAGCCTCTGTCCACAGAGTCATGTCAGCATCCTCCATGTCCATTTTCATTGTCCACTCTCTCCCTTTCACCAGATTCTTGAAACTCACAGCGTCCGAGCTACACTGTGTAGCAGCCTGGAAAAAAAGAAAACAGCCTTTAATCCTCATTGTCCTTCGGTGTTGTGGTTTCCGTTGATACAGTGTGACTAATTCAGTAGTCTGTGACACTTTGAAAGTGTATGCAGGATAGTTGGTACAGTTGAGTAATAGCCAAAAAGCAGTGTAAACGAAGCTGCTCTGACTGAAGCAGCACTTTAAAATGCCAGCCTCTGTAGTAACGAGGGAACAAAACAAAGAGGAGAAAATCCCTAGGCTGTGACAACAACTTTACCTTTTTCAGACCTTTTCCTTAAAGCTTCAGAGAGAAAATAATATTCCGTGCTGAAGAAAATGTGGGGTCATGGCCGTGAGACCACTTAGTCGCCTGTGGAAAAGCTGCCTCGGAAAAGTGTCACACAAACAAGGAGAGGAAGAGGAAAGGAACTGCTGTCTGCGTCTGAATGAAGCTAAAAATGGAAAGCGCATGTTGGAAGAGCGGAACCCAGCCTTGCCTCTTCCAAATGGGGAAGCCTGAACTTTCCCACCGGCTTTCAACACACAAACAACTTTCAAAACAACCTGGCCCCCCCGCCTCCTCCTGACGTCCCCTTATCCTTTGGCATGGAAGGCTGAGAAAGCCGACATCCTGCCAGCATCACTGTAGCAGCAGCAGCCCTGCACAAGACACTGCAACATGTTCCTGGGGGTCAAACCAGAAAATGAGCAGGGGAAATAAATAAAATAAGCAATATTTTAAAAAGTTATTCTATCCCTTTTGATTATGATGGTACCTCCTAGAATTAGTATCCCAAAGCAGTGGATATGAGCGCAGCAAGACAGTTCCAGCAAGTCCTTCAGCCCCTCTGTTCAGGACAGAAGCACTGTTACCAAACCTATCCTCAAACATGTATTAGTGTGAGGCTCTTTCCATAAGGTTCATGAGGAACCAAAATCTGTGCCTACGCCGGTAGCTGAGAATGACACTCGATACCGCGTAAAATCCCTTCATTTTTCCTTTTTGGATACGCAGCTACTATGAAATTCACACCCCTCCTCCGGGAAAAACGAAACACGAAGACTGAAAGCGCACGATCTTCCGAGAAAGAGGTTAAGTGCTGACTGACTGTGGGTTCGGGGGAGACCCCCGGCGCCCCCCGGGACCGGCCCTCCCGGGAGGCGCAGCCTGAAGAGGCTGAGGCGGGGGTCGCGGCAATACACAGCCCCGCCGCCGCCGCCGCCGCCTCCGGACCAGCCCAGTGCCCCGTCCTGACCGCGGCCGAGGCGAGCAGTGCCACAGTGCCGGACCCTCGGCGTTGAAGGGGGAGAGGGGACGAACAGCGAAACAGGGGCCGGGGGTGTGACAGCTGCGCGGCGGAGCGAAAGGGTTAACGCCGATCAGAGGAGCGCTCCCGATCCGGGAGAGGCGACGAGGAAACTTTTGCTCCGTCCCGCGGGCGCCGGGACGGACGAGAAGCAAGAGCCGGGGAGGCGGAGGCGGGGGTGAAAGAGGGGACGGCATCGCGCTCCTTACCGGGGCAGAGTCCGCGCGCGTTTCCACACCGAAGCCCACCGGCGGCGGCAAACCTGGCTCATTTCTACAGAGTAAACATTTCTCCTTCCTTCCAGCGGCCGGGTCCCCGGGAGACTGACTCACACCTCCAGCCGCCGCTCCCCTCCCGCTCCTCCCTCCCCCGGCTGTCACAGGTGCTGCTGCTCTTGCCGCTGGGGAACGCTGGGGGGCCGCCTGCCACAGCCGCGCGCTCCGCTCGCCCCGGCCCGCCCGCCGCTCGCCCGCCCGCCCGCGCACACGCACCGGCCCCTCCCTCCCTCCCTCCGCCGGCCCCTCTCACAGCGCGGGAGGTGGGGCCCTACCTGCAGACCCTGCCCCGCCCAGCCCACCCGCGTTGGGTTTTGTACATCACTGTTATTATTTCATTTTTTTCCCCCCTTCCTTTCTGCCCCGTGCGTCAGCTGGGAGAGCCGCGGCGCTGCCCCGCCGCCTGGATCTGCCGGGAGGGCGGGCACCGCGGCGCTTCGCGGAGAGCGCACCTGAGGCAGCTTTTACTAGAAATCTGTTTTCCGTGCTATTTTTAAGCTCCGGAGTTTAGCACGTGCCCAATTTCGTTCTTGCGCAGTTTGACTTGATAGAGCTTCATAAAAAATACCAACTAAAATGAATTTACTAGTTTACTAATTAAAACTCGATTCAAAGTGCTTGCTCCCAAACCTCAACAATCACAGTACTTTACTTGAGGTGGCAAATTTGGGAGTTTCAGAGTTTTGATTTTATCCCTTTCCCCAGTCTCTAATCAGTGCCTGTAAGAGGAACTGGGAAGAACATTTCTGTTTCTTCCCTTAAACAAAACCTTCCCCCTTTCCCTTGGTGACAGCAGGGAAGCTCACAGCAGCCGGACACGGCACGCAGCGTTTCCAAACGCGATGCCCCTTTCGCAGCGCGGTAAGAAAACGAGCACGGATCTTGCACGGGGCAATGTGCGAGCGGCCGTCCAGGAACACACTGCTGATGGAAGGAGCAATCAGCAGATCCCGGCACCCAATTTTTTTTCCTCCAATCCAAGTCAGCATGCTGGCTGAAGGAAGGACATCCTGTGATGATGGCATACAATGTCCTGTTTGTTTATTATTAAGAGCATTCCTGCTTCTCATTACAAAACAACCAGATGCCTTACTTCCTTCAGTGGTCCCGTCTCTTCAGCAAGGCGTCCTCGGGCTCAGAGGAACGGTGATGCACAATTCCATTTATAGCCCTGCACAGCCCGGTGCAAATGCTAACTGCTTCACTGTGAGGCAACTCTACTACTTTTCCTTCTTCTCACATGCCTGCAAGCATATTTCTCATCACTTCCCTGGCACTTTACGTGGCAGCTAGTTTCACATTCTTCTTCTAAACGTACATGCACTTATATTCTAGGGTGATCTCGGTGTTACGTATTCCTTCACAGGAAAAAGGGAGAAGGGGGGGCGGAAAGCAGGTTTATGCAATCGGGTGCCTGTCTGTCTTCTCTGTCAGGCGGACACAAACCCCTTTCCCTTAACCTGCTCCTCCTCCCAGCGATAAAAAGACGTGTGGAAAGGATTATTTGCCATTTTGGGCCTGTGATGCTGAGAATAGCATATCTGTGTAAAGACCTTCCGTGTGCGCTAACGCGGCAGGGCTCGTGGCAGCAGACCTAAGTAGGGCAACTGGTCGCAAGTGAGTGTCCTGGCTTAACTGCCACCACAGCGTAATTCCACAGGAGAGGTGGCCCGAGCACTGGGGCTGAAGGATATAAATGTAATTGGATATACCCTGTAAAACCGAGGCACATCCAAAATGAGGTCTAGGAAGGCTCTGAAGTAGGAAGAACCATTCATTAAAGGAGAGAAATCCGGCCTACTTGATTGGGTTAATTAAGTGATGCTGAGTCACACTGCATAGAACAGAAAAACAATGTAGTCATACTGAAGGTGATTATTTTACCGAAAAATAGTCTCACTCCGAGAGGCAGCTGTTTCAGAGCTTTTCACTTCCCTGTTAGCTTGCAAGAAAAACAAAAAAATAAAAAAAACCAAAATGGGGGAGGGGGAGACAAGAAGAAAGGGTTGATGTGTTTCCTTCAGGAACTGATCTTCGTAATGTGAAGGAGAGCAGGGGGAAAAAGCAAATCTGCTTTTCAAGGAACTGAGAATGCTTTTGGGCTGGAAAACAAGAGGAAGCAGAGATTAGATTAGATCAGATGAAGTGAAATATTCATCAGGAAGATGCCAATATCCCAGGTCAGTGCGGCTCTATCCCTGGAGCCTGAGGAGGTGAGTACAGCCTATGAAGCCTATGGACTTGAAATAACTCTGTGGCACGCTCTGAGGCTATCCCGAAATTAGCTCCAGGTGTCTCAGTGAAGCTGAGCTCAGAACTACCTTACTGCAGGAGATGTGGTTTTGCTGATGTGCAGATCCAGCCTAACAGTGCCTGATCTGGAATAAAACTAAGTTTATCAAGAAAAAGAGACAGAAACAAATTGTTAAGAATGTGTACTAAAGTAAGAATCACAGAGGAAACTCTGCCATTAAAGAAATATATAGACTGACCTTCTGACCTTCCTCCTTAAGAGAGAAACATAAAAAGATGCCGTGTTCAGCCAGAAGTTTTCTGCTCTTTTATAGAAATCATTTGTACCAGTAGCTGCTATTGTCTGAAATGTGCAATCTCAAAATGTTGTTCATTTCAAAAAGAACATTTTAGTCATATTTTATTTTTTTCCTTCTCGCTCATAGAAAACCTCAATTACTGTATTAATCAGCATTTCTCAGGCAGTTCTCTCTGCAGCAGCTTTCAACCTAGCAACAAATCATGAATGGCCCTAACAGCTCTGATCTCAGAAATCCCCATCCATTTCCTTTGATGCTATCACCACTTCAGCTCAACAACAAGCCTGTGCAACTCAGCCTCAGCTGCCACTGCTGCTGTTCTCCCTGCGCCTGCTGTAATTGTAAGGGGAAGAAGGAGGGAAAGGAGCTGGCTCTAATAGATGAAATTTCTTTAAAAAGTTGGAGAGGAGATAAAATGCACACAAGAGATTAAAGGAGAGTCTCATTTTCACATCCTCCCCTTCCCCAAACAAGGTCAGTGGCAGATTGACCACATCAAGAGTAACTACGAGACCCACCCCCATTTCCCACTTCCTGCATGTAGGCATCCTTGTGCTGGTAAACATTTGGGGACCAGTTGTGGTCATTATTGGAGAAGGTATATGATGTCGTTGCACGACTGCACATCTTTTAAAAGTCAACTGAGAAATCAAACTCTAAGAAGAACTTGCTTTCAAGTTCTGATATGCACTCATGTTTTGGGGCCACATTTTTGAAAACATGGTTGCTGTCAGATTCAAGGGAAAGAGACCCAGCACACTTTAGTGACTGTGTAACTGGAAAAGTTACACTTTGTTGTAAAAGAGAAGCCAGTCTTCTCTTCAGACTGGCCTGACCTTTGCAAAACCTGCCTATGGGCTTCAGATATGATCTCAGAGGCTTTGTATGCCCTAGACAACTTCAGCCTACAAGGAGAGAAATTAAAATTGCACTTGAATCTACAAGAAGCTTTTTGCAAGGGCTTTTGGGGTGGTGTGTGCTATAGCCAGGAGGCTTTTGAATTAACACATGCAGCTTTCAGGGACTGCCTTTAATTACAGAGCACCCTGGTCATTGCCTCGTAGCGCTTCCAAATGCCAAACGTTTATTTTTGTCTCAGCTGTGCAATACCAAGAGCAGCTCCTTTGGTTGACTCTCAGCTACTGCCTAGTGCAAGCCTTAACATCACTTTTGGTTTCTGTTGTTTTATCCTCTCAAGAAATTTTCCTTAAAAAGAGAAAAAAGGAGTCAAACTAAAATACCCTATCCCTTTTTGTTTCCCACTAGGCCTTATTAAAATACTGCTCAGATGACGTATGAATAAGCAAAACTAATTATTCTCCAGTGGAATAAAAACATTCTCACAGCACACAGAATCGAGAACTAAGCTTCAGCCTTTTCCTCTTGTTGGGGCTTGAGTTTGGGACAAAGAAGGTAAAGCTGTCTGGACCTGCTATCAGGAGGGCAAGAAGGCTTTGTGAGAAAGGCGGACCACAGATGTTTCCTTCTTGGCTACCATCAGCCTTCTCATCACACACTTGAGCAATGGTGGTCTTGAGAGAGGTAGGGGTGACAGCCAAGAGCCCATACAAGAACACCTTTTTTGTCTTTGCATGTTTCTACCAACGCAAGTTTATAGTGGACAAGAAAATCTGAGTACAAATTCAACCTTTCACTTTCCAACCCTGGAGTTTTGAATACTCTGTCCATTTTAACTGAGTCTGAGGAAAAATGAATGACAGCTGGCCAACCCATTCCAACTACTTTAACTCTTTCCAATCTTACTGGTGATGAGAGGACTGAAAAAAGAGTGTGCTTTGGAAAATTTTCATTTACAACAGGCTGATTTCCAGATTGTCATGGAGGAGGAATGAAATTAGAAGGCTCACTCCTGTGAATACTTCAGGCATCAGCCCCATAACAAGCTCACTACAAGCTGAAACAATGGAGTCACCTCAGAAATAATTGTATTATTTCAGCTTTCATGTCTCTTCCCAACTTGGCAGTCCTGACACTTTTTGGGGTATTCTCTTCTCAACCTGCCTAGTAAGACACACTGATATGAGCAATGGTGAAACTTCAGACTGTGCTCCTGCACAACTCAGTTTTCATGTCAGACACTCTGGGCTGCCCAATCTCCTGGAGCTGATGAACGCAGCAGAAGGAGGGCAAGATCCATGGGTGGAACTATGCCACTTTTCTCAGACAAAGAGCTGGCCACAGAGCACATTGCAAAACAGATTAACAAAAACAACAGCTACACACCATGACAAAGTGCATGTGGTGGAAATGAAAATATTTACCCACAGATTATCACAGATCTAGTGATGTGACTACCGTGCACTGAGGACCAAAGGATTCAAAATAGTGACTGTATGTTTAGAATTGACTGGGGAATCTGGAAGGGTTTGGTCTGTAAGATCACTTTTTAAGTTTCTGAGGGTACAGTTGTCATTTCTCCACATCTCCTACCCCAGGGTGGTGAAATAACAGTCTTTTCATACCTGTGTGTTGGCTGGGGGAGGGAAGAATTCCTCTGCTATTAAACACAACTTCTCATTAAATAGTTGACACCTTATCCTTCTTTAAATGTTGTAATGTTTACTTTGCAAAACCCAGGAAAGCTTTTAAAATAAAGATAGCAGAGAGATTCTTAAGCCGGGTGTCCTTGCTTATCTGCTCTTTATCAACCAGCTATTGTTTCTGGAGGAGCTCGTTGGGGAAGGTGGAGCAAAGGGGGTTAATGTTCAATAGGTATCTATCAGTTCCCCTGAAGGAATAGTGCTGCTGACAGAAGAGCAACACTGGGCTCTCAGCTACTTCCTGCAAATGTGACAAACCAGAGAGGGGAAAAAAAAAAACCCAAAACAACCGAGGGCTGCAGCTACTTCTTCTTTTTTTTCTTCTCATTTTTTTTTCTCCCTCTCCCAAAACAACTAGTTTTAAGAAATACATTGTCCTTAGGAGAGATAATCCTACAATAGAGAGTCCATTAGAGGTATTAAAGCATTGGCAGCGCCTGATCTACAAGAAGGGCTCTGTCCTGACAATAGACAATTAAAGCTGATAAATCTGCACTACTTGTTGCCGTTCTAATTCCTCGTAATTGTATGCTACTTGTCCCTGCCTCCTGCGTCCAGGGATGAAGCATGCTTCTTTAATCTCCAGAGTACCTGACCTAGTTCCTATGTGGTCTTTTCAGGACCTGTTTTCTTCCCATCTGGACTTCTTCCCTCCTACTCTCCTTTCCTGCTTCTCTGCCCTAAGCATTAAGAAGAGGTTACGATAGAGGGCACAGAAAACACCAGAGCACAGCACCCGGATCAATAATTCTGGAGCCCCAGACAATGCACTAATCTGCAATAACAGCTAATCATGGTCAATTTGGCACACCAGTGATTAAACTGTACTTTTCATTAGGCTCAACAAGTAGAGCAGACGCACACTGACAATTCAAATTGCCCTATCAGTAAGAGCTGCCAAACTCATGTGCACTTCTGCATTTGTAGCTCCAGTAGACTTGCCAGACTAGGTGCTTTGTGGGGACTTACCTGTTTTCTTTTGATATTTTATGAACTGGGACTCTTAGCTGTGTTTTCTATAAAAAAGCAAGCCCCTGCCTCATTCCACTGCCACAAGTTCTCTTACATAAAGGGCTCAGTGGGTGAAATTGTGATATGCAGGATGCTGAAAAATGATCATTGCAAATTACAAGTTCCCTCCTGGTCCTAACAAAATTCTTTGGGTTTATTTTATGTCTCAAGGATATTGGGTGGTTTTGTCAAATTTCTATTTTTTTTTTTTTTTTTTCCCCACTGAATAAATCTTGGAAGCCTGCTGGCGACAGAGCAGAAGCATGAAAATATGCATCACAGGATTTAGAAGACTGAGAACAAGGAAAAATTACTTTGGATCTATTTATTTGTTCAAACTGAACTGTTCAGCCAACCTCACAGAGTATTTGGAGACACAAGAAGGGTTTGGATTTTTTTCACCCCTGAACTTTATGAACAAGCCACTACTGTGCCCACCTTAGAAATCTACACAGTTATTACCCTTTACATGTCATTTTGAAAGTGACCTTCCTGTCACCCTCATAGAACAATTTCTTGTGACAACAGTTTATTCTGGTTGCAGTCACACCTAACGGACCCCATTTTGCAAGCTGCCCTGAAAGTTTCACCCGAGAGTTTACCACAATCTTTCTCTAAAGCACAGCACCAAATTCCAGGACTCCCAGAGACCAACCCCACACACTCAGAGGTCTCCTTCTGTTTAACTTTAGCTTATCATCCTTGTAGTAACTTGAATAAGTGTTAAAACTGCACTTCAGGTTGCTCTTAAAAAAAAAAAAAAAAAAAAAAAAAGCTGGGAAGATGTCAAATGAAAGCAGGAAATGTCTATTTTACTATTAATATTAATGAATCCCTAATGCATTTGCAACCCACTTGAGGTTAAGTCAGTAGAGTTCTTCTTCTGACAGCTATTCCTCATCAAACTACCACTGCTGAAGATGTTGATGCTTTCCCTTTTGCTCTGTAATCTTTAAACCAAGTTTAAATCACACCAGAGCCTACCACAAAATAATGTATTTTATCCTAAGTGAACACAAAGCCCTGGAGACAGCGGTTTAAAACAGCACACATGTCCGCTCAATTTATCATTTTAAGATAGGAAGCTGCCGCAACAAACAAAACACCTCCTTGAAAGTGGGACAGCAGCAGATTGTGGTGCAGAAAGCTCCGGGATCTTTTGTTTTCCTGGAGAGCAACAACAGGGCTTTGCAGAGAAAGACAACAGCCTCCCCTTGCTGAAATCTAAATCAGTTCATACAGGAAAGCCTGCCAACTGCTAGTTAGATGGTAGCAAAATATTGCAGATAATTCACTTTTCATGATAAAGCAGAAACAAGCAGGCATGCAGCACCCAGCAGGGGCTCAACTGATAAAACGGTGTCAAACTCAAACCATTTGTCAATTGGGAGGGAAGAGAGCAAGCTGAAAGATGGACTCAGGAAGTAGATTTATCTAGTGCGACACATTAACTAGTATAAATACTAAGGAAAAAGTAAACACATTTACTCAGCAGTATCTCTAGCCAGCGAAGAAAAGGCTTCTGAGCCTCAGACTCACGCTGGCCATCTAACCACCCAGCTGTCAGCTACAACAGCAGTAGCATTTTTCTTCTTGTGCAGGATTGCAATGGCATTTAATTCACGGCACTAAAAGGTTTCATTAAAAGTGTACATTATAATTAAGCAAAACAAAAGCGTGACTCGTGTGCTGTTCTAGTCTCCTCCCTCCACCCAGTAGCCAAACCAATAAAACCACCTTGGCAGCAAACAAGTCAGGTAACATACCCCGGAGAAGAGCACAGATTTGTTATAGAATCATTCACTTGGCGTCTGGCTTGTTCAAAACTGCCTTATCAGAAACTTCTGTGCCGGAGGCTCCCGAGGCAATGGAGGGGGCTGACAATGCAGGTCAGGCACAGCAATTCGCCAACAGCGTAATGTGGGGCACATAAACAAACTGGAATAACGCAGGGCAGAAGGGCTCTTTGGATGTATGCTTTCCATTGGAAAGTATAAACAAATAACACAGTCTGTGCACGGCACATCTCTGCTGCAATCACTGGCGAGAAGGAAAACATTTCAAAGGGCTTTAGGATACCAACTCACAGCTATGTGGCAACCTGTAATATCAAAGAATCGTGGAGCATACCGGCAAACCATTTTAGCAGCCAATCTAATGCAAACCTCAAAGATTAACAGCAAAGTAAGTAACCTGCATCTCCTCCCCCACACCCCCCTCCATTCCCCTCCAAAGAAATAGGAATTAGTTTATAAAAAAACTACAGCACAGTTCTTTTGTTCAGCTGTACCTTCATGTGTCCACACAGCACAGGTTCCCCACCTCCAGCTTATGCATCTCAGGATTTTAGTCCATATGGAAAGTCTGTCATTTGCTCTCACACTCTTACACACACACACGCATGCTCACGCACACCACACCACACCCGCACTCTTGCTCCCCAACACACACTGCCTAGAACTGCTCCGAGGATTTTAGAATTTCCTCTTGCTAGCAGATTCCTCCCTCCCCTCACATCCACTCCACCCCGTTCTGTAATTAGGCTTAACAAGAGCAATTAACAAAACAAACTCCTCTCCGCCTGGTGGCCTGATAATTCTGATTGTCATAATGTATTAAGATGTGTAAGTCAGTTTAAAATAAAGGTAAATTACAGCATTGCACAAGGGCCATTTTGCACCTATTTCTACTGCTTTTATCATAGGGATAATGAACATTCAGCCACACCTTTAATTTAAAACATAAAACACCAAAACTCATATCTGAACAGCAGAACTCAAAATTAATGCTTTTGAAACAACAAGACTATTTTGATTTTTTTTCCCGGTTTGCTAGAGGGCATCGCCCTTCTCCTATACACAGCAAACTCCTTAGAAAGATTTTTCTTTATGGAGCTACTTTGTGATCCTAAACATCCAAGGTGTAAAATGAAGTTTTAATGCATCTTCTGGCTTTACAGTTGTCTGTGAATAAATGGATTGCAGTTGTTCCTTTTGCCCTGCCTGGTGTCTAATGGCATGATACAGGAGACCAGAGCCTCAACATTTTTCTGATGGTTTGTCTGTCCACTTTTAAATCACTTTCCATCAGCGAGCAAATCACATAACTTTAGTGTCAGAATCATAAAAAGAACCAATTGAGGACTAACTGATTTCAGGTGGTCAGTGGAGAAACTTTGATGTTCTTTGATTTCAGTGAGTTATGGGTACAACACACAGAGAAAATTTACAGACAGCCTGAATTCCATTGGGAAACATATCTAGTTCTTGTTCCGCTTATACACTCCGTGAGTTTGTAATTAAAACTATCAACATTAAATGAGTAAACATATAAAAATCATAAGCACACAGAAGACCTGAAAATAAAACCAGTTTTATATGTGACAGGGACTTGGGTTCATGTGAACTGAAAAAAAGCATTCTGTTCCCTACACACAGTCTGATTCACAATACCATCTGCCAACTAACCACAAACAATTAAAAAAAAAAAAAAAAGACAAAAAGAAAGGAAAAAAAAAGAAGGCTGGTGTTGGTAGTATATTGTTGGAATTGTGCAGTTTCTGATAAGCTAGTTATGTTCACCCAAGTCAATGATTTCATCTCTGCTGGGTGTCAACATTTACACAAGAATAATTTGGGGGCTCAGAAAGACATCAGCAAATGAGATTTCAAAAGGTTTCATAACAGCACAGATTGCTCAAACCCAGGGAAAGGAGGGTTTCAGCTTCCAGAAGTTCACTCTTCTGCTTCTTCATTCCTCCTTCCCTGAAGCTGAGTCAAAGTTCTGTAAAAACGTACAGCCAACCATCAGATTTGCAAGACAACAGACACACATAAAAAAACCCAAGCTTTGCAGTGAGACAAACACTCCAAAATGTCAGTAAAGGGAGACCTATTATGGTGCAAACTCAGGCATTCTTTCAATTGGTAGGAGATGCCAGGAGATCTAAGATTGTGTACAAAAACTCAGTTCTGCAGTCTTGGCATAGGATGAACTATCTTTTTCTCCACCTCATTCACTGTTTAGAAAGAAGAATGCTGACTAGAAGAGCCATTTTTCCAGATTTTTTTTCTCTCTCCTTCCTCCTTGAAAGGCCCAGTGCATTACTTTAACCATAGACCATTCAAATGAAGACAACCAATTTTGTTTTGTATTTTTCCACTTTGCTCATCAGAACAGCAGCACTTGAACACTTCACAAACATCAAATAATGACTAATCTGATTTTCACAATACCTCCCCCATATGTTGAAGAAGGTATTATTGCTATTCTCGGTCTGCAGAAGGGGTATGGAGACACAATGACCTTAACATCAAAAGCATACATTACTTTTGGGATGCAGAGCAGCCGATTTACTCAGCACAGTACATTATTTTATATGTTCAAAGCATTTCTCTCTCTGGCATCTGTGATGCCTCTGTATTTTGCAGGGCTTCATATCAGGCACTCAGGAAGATGTCAAAATTACTGCCCACCAGCAAAAGGCTTTGCTGAGGTGAATTGGCCTTAATCTTATTCTGAATCACAGGTAGGAATAATACATAATTCTTCAGAGAAGAGCTCACCATCTCTGAGGGGAGCAGCATTTGTTCCTACCACGGCCATCTTACTTCCTTATGCAGCAGCAAATGAGATTGCGGGAAGAGGTGTCTTAAAGATAACATTTTGTTACACCACCCCAATTCATCTCCCCTAGCAAGCTTGTCTTATGCCTGAATGAGGCAAGTGGCCAGTTAACAGTAATTAAATGAGTAATTAAAGTCTGTATCATAATGCATAAGAGGATCAAATTGGAGTTAGGCAAACAACCTTAAACTCTAGAGAGCTTGAATTTGCAATTTCAGTAATTTTTAGCAATTTTTCTACAGTTTTTCTGATGATTTTTGAAACTGCGGATAGAAAAAGCAGACATCTCATGACCTGGCACTACTCTGATGCCTGCACAGATCAAGAGCAGAGCTGAGGTGTTCTATCTGCCACAGGCAGACCTCTGCAGGAACACTGGCAGACCTAGCTCAGAGCAACCATATGGTTGTTTTTGGCAAGGTCGGCACAAGCACTGTAAGGGGTAGGACACTTCTGTTGATGGGTTTCATCAGGTGATAGGCTGGCAGCAGAGGAATGACTGCTTTCAGGTATCTTGATTTCATGCCAGGTGTGGTATGGAGCTTGTTCTTCCTCTTCCAGTGCTCGACTCAGCCTTCTGATTGGTTTCCTTGCCCAGCAAGTCCTCAGCCTGTTTCTCCTGACCCCTCTTGTAGTTTCCCTTTCCAGTCACTCACATCTACCACTCCCACACCCAGGCTCCTGTGCACCAAGTCTTCTCATCAAGCTAGTTTCAGTCCCTCCTGGTTCCTCATCTGCACTGCACTTCTCTCCTGTCCTACTTTAGGCAAATATGACATGCTCTCCATCTCCATGTGCCCTTTCCTGCTGGCCGGCAGACCTGGCCTACACAGTCTCCTCATCAGTGTGGTGCTCTCAAGTCTGCAGGCACCTCCTAGTGCTCCTGTGCAGGCACGTAGCCCTGAGCTCAGTTCATGCGTTGAGCAGACATGGTGTCAGGCCAACTGGAACTCCTGTGACTATGTTAGTATGGCACTGAGCCCGAGCTAATAAGCCCTGGTGAGAAGCCGGATATATTAGCTTGGGCTTAGCACTGTGCTAATGCAGTCAGGCAGCTTTTGGATCAGAGCTGGCTTACATCCCGCCCGCTTTTAACACCGAGCTTGCTCGTCTTCGTCTACAATAACCCATAAAGATAAATCCCCTGGTCTTGTACTAACCTTACTCTCAGTTTCCCTCTTTCCTGACACTGCTGATCTCCAGGCATAGTCTCTCCTCCTTCATAATCCCCTCCAGGTTCAGCTCTTGTCCATAGGCTTTTAAAAACAGTTCCTTCTGATGACTGCCTGGCCTCGGGACGGTTTGCAATGAGCACGTACTGAGCATGCACTCCTCTGCTCTCAGTTCTGGTGTTCCATTCTAGATCCAAGAGTGTTTACCCATTGAAGGGAGCCGTGATGCCCTCCTGCAGCTCCTGGGAGGGCTGCTATGCCAATCCTCTAGGCTGGCTTCTAGCTCAAAAGCAATTTTCCTGGGCATGGGAGTCAGAGGTAGAGGTGGGGGCATTACCCAAGTGTGTTCTGGTCTTGTTCTGACAGACACCCAAGGCAAATGAAGCACATATGGAGATCTGTGAACTGGGAACTGCTCCTGGCAGGGAGGATGGCATTTGAGCATCCCAGACAATGACAGTCACCACCCTCCCCTGCCACATACACTGCTGTTCCCCAAGACACTGAACCTGTCATTCAAACTTTGCTCCAAAAAGTGGGGGCTGTCATGGTGGAGATTACTTTTCAACAGAAAAGTCGTCACACTCCTCATGTTACCAATACAAATTTTATCATAGCCAAATTCTTGGAAATGACAGAATGCATCCATGGGAAAAGAAAATGCAAGAAACACCCGAGGTACATGTTAAGAATTTGGTAGATTTATGAAAACCTTAAATTGAGATCTCCTAATGCAAGTTGTCTGTCTTAGCAATAGGTGATGCTAGCAGGGTACTAGATATACTTCCCTGAGATTTATTTTAGGGGCATGTTTTGAAAACTCTCCTTTGTATGAGAATGAGAATGTTGTCATCAGACGCAAGCTGCATACAAAGCACGTATATAGATTTAAACCCTTTTTCCTTGGTCTGCTGTTCCTCTTTCAGTGGCCCAGGCCAATGCACTAGAATCTTATTACTTATACAACATGGCAAGGTTTGATAGAGACAGAAAAGATACTCCTATTCCAGTAAGTTTACACAATTTCCTCCTTTTCTTGTGCTAAATTCTAATGGGCAATGTAGGCAATAGACTGCTGAGACTCCTATTTTTCATCACTGTTAAGATTAGAAAAGTAAACAAGTGACTGTGTAATTGCAGTAGCTTGCTGTAATAAAACTAGAGCCTTAAATGACTAATCTCTCACCAAATAACAATAGTAGAAATTTTCTTAGGAAAGAATAAATTTGCACCAGTCTGTCTCAGCATATCCCTCTCATTTAAAATGATTAGGGCTACATGCACACAAATCAGGCAACGGGGAGTAAGGGAAGCTTGCAATCAAACCTAATGTCTTCTCTTCCTCTCAGCCCCCAGTACAGGACAGCCACTTCCTTTCTACAAACGCTTTGCTCAGATCTGTACGCAAGACAGGCCACATCTTCCGGAGAGGCTCAAAGTCTTTGCAGACGCACAGTTGCCTTCAAAGCATCACTGGAAATCTGTGTGGGAAGACTCTAAAATATTAAAACCAGCCTATACTCTTTTTTTTCTAAGCCAACAACAAACCCCCTCTAAACTTATCTATCACTTCTCTGCTCAGTTTATTCTGAGCTGCAGAATAAACCTTCTGACTACTGAAAAAGATACACAAATGCATAAGCTGCACCACATGTGCAAAGGAAAACAAATAGGGAAAATATGTATGTCCCTTCCAGGAAGACAGTTCTTTTCCAGAACATTAAAATTATGCACAAGCGTTTCCCCTATTACAAAAAGCAGGCAAAAAGAAAGCTGGTGTGGAAAAAATGCACTTCCAAATGTAGTTTATCTGTCCTAAATCCAAACTGACTTACCTTTTAGATCAACAGTTCATTCCATCTTGCCTGATTTTCTCCTTCCACAAGTGAACACTTGCCCTCCAACAGATTCATAAGTCATTTAAGCCATTGTCTTCAGTTTTAAGAAATCCCCATCTGAAAGTTTGCTACGGCACTTGTAACCACAGCCCAGCAGCAAGCAGGACGCGATGCTGCTCCTCCTCGCGCAGTGCTCGGGCAGCCAGCCCGTGCTTACTGACTATAGACTAGAGATTGTCATGTTTTCTGTTTCCCCATTTCTACCCTGAGAGCCGGCCTGTGCAGCAGGATGAGTTTCAGAGATGCATCCTTCATACCTTCTCCTTGCTGCCAGATGTCCTCTGCAGCCAGTTCATCGCTTTCATTTTGTATTTCACAATAGCTTAGAAATTTTAATAAAAATTCCCAGGCTACTACTCCTGAAAAAAGTATTATTCTTAAAGAAGGTGGAGAGGCCAAAAAATCTGATCTTGCTTCTGAATTTCTCTAATTTGACATTTCTTTCTGATTGTCAGATCCAGGCTGCTGACAGTCCTTTACATACTTATTCCTTTGAAATATGGTCAAGCTGACAAGGTGTGGGGCAGTACAGTAGTGATGCTATTCCTTGAAATACCTGGCGCATTTACACTGTGCTATCACAACTCATTGTACAGAGAGAAGAGGGTACTAACAGACCTTCAGAGGCTCCTGATCAGTTTCTGTAGATGGGTGCTCTGACTCCTACAGATAATGATGAGGATAAATCAATTGGTTTAAGTCTGGAAGGAAGTAAAGACAAACAGGTACCAGAAATTCAGTGTACATACCGGTTACAGAAAACAGGCAAGGCACTGAGAAATATTTTTTCTGATTGATTTACATAAAAATAAATTCAAATTTTATAGGGTTGATGTGATTTTGCAAATCACCACATTGAAGATATCTAAACAAAGTCCATCTGCATGTTTATAAACATGTACAAGTGTTTAAGGGACACAATATGTTAAAAAAAAGTCAACAATAATGGTTAGTCTATGCTTCCAATTATATTCTTTCTTCAATTAGTCTTGAAGAAACTAACACCTCTATTAATCATTTCAATTAACTCCACGCACCACATGACATCCGCACCAGCAGCCCATATGTTGCGTTCCAATCACCCAAATATTAAAGCCTTTTTAATTGATTGATCTAAAGAACATTCAACAGGCTCAAGGTGGCAGCCAGCCAGGAAATCCCAAAAGAAGATGACAAAAAGGTGGGGGTGCTAAACCAGCTTCCCAATTTGTTTTTCCTCTTCCTCCAGGGTTCACTAAGTTAATCCAATCACAGCCCATAAAGCCCCTTTTTAATAAAATAAATAAATAGATAAGAGAACACACATGTTGGCTTTCCCCCAGAGAAGCCCCCTCTGCTAAAGCTGGAGAGCCATCCTGTTAAGAAAGTGCCGCATAGAAGGGTGCATTTTTTATCCAGCAGAAATATTTAGCTTGGCTGCCCGCCAGGGAATGCTGAAAGAATAGACTGAATTAGGGGATTTACCTTCCACGTGTTTGGCACGCGTCATTAGAGGCTCTGAAGAGCTTGACTCTTTCGCTCTCTCACTCTCTGTTTTTACTCCCCCCCACCAGAGCTTTGATGCAGAGAATAAAGTATGAGCTATAATAGCGGTTGATGTGTTGCAGTTCTAAATGTTGGCATGGTGGCTTTTGTGCTGTCGAAGAAAACCATTGCCCAGTTTCTGAAGGTTTTCATTTTTTTTTAAATTCCAGTCAGGTATGGGGTGATACATTTTAAAAGCATTTGCTTTAACACATTAAAAAAGAGCATGCTATTTTTCTTCCTCTCTTTTCCTAATAACAGCAGCAAAATGTTTTTGAAGTTTTCTGTAGACAGATTTAAACTTGGAGAAAGTGGCTTTAAAGTAAATTCCATAAGTGAAACTCCAACCACAGAGCATTTTAGGAGCTCGTTTGAAAGGTTAGTTTTGTAACAATAACTCATTAATTCCTCTGTCGTTTGACTTTCATATGCTGTCACGTGGACTTACGTTGTTTTAAAAAACACTTCTTTACCTAAGTACTTTGGTCTTGCAAAAACCTATTAAGATCTATAACCAGAACATGTTAGTAGAGGTGGTTGGTCTATACCCCAAGTAACTTGAGCACCTTCTCAGAATTTCTAATTTGTGAAAGGAAAGGCTATGTTTCAAGTTAGCCTCTGCCACCTTAACTTAGGGCAAGGAGACAGAAAAGAAAAAGAAAAAATCCCACAGTTTCCAGATAAATAAAAGCATGGAGGTCCTTAAACAGTAAATGCAAATGTTTATGTCTGCCACATGTATCAACCCTGTTTACAGGGTAGAGTCTTGCAGATTGACTCTCCGTGCCACTAACAACCACTCAACAACGCTGAGCTGGTGTGAGCACTGGAAGAGCCTTGCTGCAGCTGCCTCTGCTGTACTGTCTCATCACAGTATCAGATAAATACAGGCCCTATTCACTCACAGTTTTTGTTGCTGTCATTTAAAACAAATCACTTTAGAAGCTACTTGCTGACATGCTTACTCAAAGCAAGATTCAAGCAGAGTTTCTGAACTACAGTAGTGGCTGTATCCCATCTTCGCTTGCAAAAAAATCTGGGTCTGACTTCAGCTAATTCATGCCACCAGATGACAGATCACATGTGAATTTTCATCTCTCTTTCAGTAAAACCAGTTCATTGGGCCTTGCACACCAGGAGATCCTGTGGGTTGCAGAAAAGCAACTTAAGGGATGGACACTAGCCCTCAGATGAAAATACAAGATATTAACTCCAGCATCAGAAGGGTGCTGAGGACCATCTCCTTGCTGAATGTAAAACACCTCAGCTGTAAGGACCTCCTCTTAGCTTAAGGGCAGACCCATAGTTTATCACTGCTTAAGTAAATCATTCATAATTCATAGCCAGGTTGAAAACCACACAAATAATGAGCTCTCAGTATTACTCAGCGGAAAGTGAGAACCGGAGTTTTCCACCTAAACCTGTAAAGGCTGACAAGTTCAGACATGGTTTTGTGAGCTCCTTCCTGGACCCCACGTTTTTAATTCAATTTAAAGAAAGCTAGGCAGCCACTTCCCCCCTGTCTTTGAAGTAAAGATGTTAACATCCGTGCTAATAATACCAACTACCCCTTCTTTTATCAAAGGCTTCAGCAATCGCAAAGGCTTTCTTCTCATCACAAAGAAAAACTGCAAAGAAAAGCTGCTTAGTTCTGCTGCTAAGAAGGCAGGTTTGGCTCTGTACACTGCACAGATGCCAGACAGTGTCCAAAGCACTGTTTTATAAATTCATAGAATTGTTTCAGTTACAAAAAAGACCCGTAAGATCATACAGACCTTAATGATCATTCCAACCATGAGTCCAGCACCGCCAAGTCCTTTGCTAAGCCATGTTTCTAAATGCCACAGCTGCATGGCTTTTAAATACCTCCTCCTAGGATGGTTGCTCCACCACTTCTCTGGGCAGCCTGTTTCACTGCTTGACAACCCTTTCAGTGAAGAAATACCCAATCAGAACTGCTCTTCATGCCAGAGGCTGTTTCCTCTTTTCATAGAGAACAACAAAGTCCTCACTGAGCCTCCTTTTCTCCAGGCTAAACCACTCCAGCTCCCTCAGCTGCTCCTCATAAGACTTTTGCTCCAAATCCTTCACCAGGTTTGCTGCCTTTCTCTGGGCTCCCTCTGGCATCTCAATGTCTTTCTTGTAGTGAGGGGTGCAGAGCTGGACCTGTTTAAGATACAACTTCACCAGTGCTTAGCACAGGGTCCTGGTCACTGGCCAGGTCCTGCTGACCACACTGTTGCTGATCCAAGCCAGGATGCCACTGGGCATTTCTTGGCCACCTGAGCACAGGCTGGCTCATGTTCAGTCACTGTTGATTGGCAACTTCAGGTCCTTTTCTGCTGGGCAGCTTCCCAGACTCTCTTCCCCCAGCCTCTAGTGCTACAATGAAGTTCTTGTAAACCAGCTGCAGGAGCCAGAATTTCACCTTGTTGGACCTCATACAATTGGCCTTGACCCATTGATCCAGCCTATCCTGTTCATATCCCCCTGTAGAGCCATCCTACCCTCCAGCAGATCAGCACTCCTGCCCAGCATGGTGATGTCTGTGAACTGACTGAGTCTGTGAACTTAAACCCCTTGTCCAGGCAGTTGAAAAAGACATGAAACAAATCTGGCCCCAGTACTGAACCCTGGGGAACACCACTGGTGACCAGCTGGATGTAACTCCATTCACCATCACTCTCTAGGCCTGGTTATCCAGACAGATTTTTACCCAATGAAGAGTGTCCCTGTCCAAGCCATGAACAGCCAGGAGATTGCTGTGGGAGACAGTATCAAAGGCTTTTCTGAAGTCCAGGTAGACAACATCCACAGCCTTTCCCTCAACCCCTAAATGGGTCATCTAGTCATAAGGTGACCAGGTTAGTCAAACAGTACCTGTCTTTCATAAATCCTGAGCCTGATCCCCTGGTTCTCTTTTATGTGTCAGGATGTTCTGCTCCATGTTTCCAATGGAGTATCTTTGCTGCTAGCTGAATCTCCAGGTGACTGGCTGTGCAGAATTTGTCTACTGTACACTAGCAGCATTAGGAATTGCAACAGATAATTCCCCATCAGTTGTTTCCACCTTATCAGAAAATAGAGCATGTACTCTGGACTGAGAGTCCCAAATGGGAAAATTCCTCTGTGGAAAGACTGCAAGTTTAATAGAAGGTAATAGTGAATGAGCCACTGAGAGTAGCTCAGTTGGTTAGAGCATGGCACTAATAATGCTTAAGATTTGGGTTTGATCCCTGTATAGGCCATTCACTGAAGAGATGATCCTTGTGGGTCCCATCCGATTCAGAATATTCTGAATTAAGATGTGAATGCTTTAGGCTCTCATTCCATGACAAAGTGCCACAGGACAGTATGTGCTAGTAAGAGAAGGCTTCCCTGTAAGGGAAGGCAGGCGGTTTTCCCCACGCCACTGGCACAGGGCTGCCTTCCTGTAAAACACCACTGACGCAAAAGGTGCATTTCTGCAGCTCTGGCCCCCAGCATGTATGATCCCAGGAACATGTGGATTTCTGTGACTATGACTGGAAACTGCCTGCCTGCTTTACCTCTTTAGTAGATACAGTGAGGCTAAGTGTATTTCATTATTGTGACTGACATTTTGAAACTCAGGTCAAATAACAAAGAGCATTGGCCTGACAATATCAGTTCAGTGGCAAATTGCTTGATGTATTTGTCACCATTAAAACAAACTTGTGTTTAAACACAGTCTGTTTATCATATTTGCAGAATAAAAAATTGACCTTTAAAGAGAAATAAAAGAGCTCTTTTTTCCTCCCCACATCTCCTCCTTCTGTGTTTTTAATTAAAACCATGAACCAACACATGTATCCATCCTTCCTTCTGTAATAGCTTGGGATTCCACTCTCAAATACTATACAGATAAAACGAACATTTATGTGTTAGTGATTCGCAGTGCAGTAAATTCTCCTTCCCAAACCTGCCGTCTTCATTAAAATCTTATTTGCTTTGTAATCTCCTTTGATCGCTAAAGTTATAAGAAGCCCCCTCCTCTTCTTTTGATACTATCAGTGTAGCTTTTGACCAGAGAGCGTGATGAATTAAATGTATGACAGATATGACAGGTGAGGAGTGCTTGGAGAGGGCTTAAACAGCAGGGATAAGACAAAGCCCCCATTTAAGAACAAAACCCCTACCCGATGGCTAGCCCGTTAATGACCAACCACTCTATTTGTCCTGGTGGATGAGGAGCAAGCTGATACTACAGACAAAGCTTTGTTAGCCATAGGGCTGTTCTTCAATCAGGCCACACAACCAACTAATTGAAATGCCCAGTTTTTCCCTCTCAGGATTTGATATACAAGCCAGGGGGTTTGTAGGTATACTGTTTTCTTTTTCTTTTTTTTCCCTTTATAATGTATTAATTCAGCCACCGCAAGTTTACAGCTGGACTAAGTGGAATTACACCATATAAACCTAAAAATCTATCTGCAGGGATCCAGCTAAGCCCTGGAGAGAGACAAGTCCAGCAATACAAATCCAAGGAAATTTGGAAGTCAATCCATTAGGATTACCAAGCCTTTGATTTTGGAAGTCACAGGCTCAAAATATGGAAGTGATGGACTCTATCTTCCTTCATTTTAGCCTCTTTTCAGAGGACTCATTGACCCCATTTTTTTCCTGTTAAAACACATTGATAAATGTGAACAGAATTATATTGGGTTTCCACTATATTTTAAATGAAGGAAGACATGAAAATATCTGCTTTCCTGAACTTGTGGGTAACATACCCTTTAAAATTTCACATGTATTTTCTACATATTTAAAACTGCCACAAGCAAAGTCATCACTCTACTCATCAGCTAAAGGCCCCTGTCCCCCTCTTTAAGGTTCATGTTACGTCCAGTGTGGCGTGCTGTACCTAAATATGGAGCTTCAGGCACTGGCAACTGTAAACCACTGGCTGCTTCCCAGAGGTGAAGAAACCTCTGTGCCCCCTGCAGACCAGGATTATATTCTCAATGGGCAGTCTCTCATTTTAGCCCACCAATCTGCGGTTAGCAAAAGGCCAGGAGTTTCCAGGGGTAGGTGTCAATGCAATTTTCACAGTTAAACCCAAATGGGAAAGAAAAATTAGATTTTAGGGATGTGGTAATGATCTGGGTATAATGGAAAACACTACCTGAAGCAAGAAATTTCACTTTCAGAAGAAATTAATTTTTTATCTTTTTACTCCCTCCTCTCTTGCCCTCACAGTGTGCTGTGGCTGAATCATTTGTGCTGGTATCAGGAAACCTGGGTTCTGTTCTTAGCTCTTCCACAGGCCTAGCATGTGGCTTCTGGCAAACCTCAGACCCTTTCCATGCCTCAGTTTCCCTATATGCAAATATTCCTACCTATTTCAGAAAAAATGTGGTCCAGTGGTTTGAACCCTAGAGTCAAGATGTCTGAATCCTCAAACTGAATAAGGTACCAATTTCTGTGGTCTTTGAAGCAACTCCCTTACCGACCCAAGGGGTCAGCTTCCCCTGGGAAATGCTGAATGGCCAAAACCCAGGCTTCCTGGTAGAACATATGCGCTACTTTCTGAGTAAGTGATGTTTCTCTCTGGATAAGAGCTCAGCCTCACCTCACAGTGAGACCACTTACATGGAATGGAAAAGAAAAGGCGGTCTAAACTACAGCCAGCAAAGTTTTCAGGAGCTGCTCTCACTAGAAGGCCACGGTGACCTTCTTTCTGAGGGCTTGTCTCCAGACCACCCAGCAGAGCTGGCCTGACTCTGGCTCAACCATTACAGTTCTAATTCAGCATGTGGAAGCATAAGGCTAAAGTTCCAAAACTTCACCCTGCAGGACAAAGGGCTGAAATGATAGCTTTCCCCTTCCCCAGGGAGCACTCTGGAACTTTTGGCCATTTTGCAGCAAACCACTGTGTCTCTCACGCTCTCTCATCCTCCACTTTTCCTCCATGGAAACCCCCCCAAATTTTGAGTCCATTCAACTCAGAATAATTTGCAAACTTTTGGAGTCAGAAAATGCACTTCCTCTCTGGCTCTATCGCATGGTTCTCTGACTCACTGGACACTTGCAATGGTTAATTAAATAATGTTTGGATATTCATGATACGTAAAGCCCCAGACAAATGGTAATTGTTAACATTATGATGCAGAAAAGGGTCATTCAAAGAGAACAACCTTATAGAAATAAAGAGGGGAATATCGTTAACCTCACAGAAATACACATTTTTTTCACTATAGACTCCAATAAAGATAGGCAGAGTTGTTACCAGGATTGTCACTAACCCTGTACTGAAAAAAACCCCAGACTGATTTTTAGGAAAATAGGGATTCAGAACAGTAAATAAAGGGGAAAAGAGGTGCAGGAATGAAAAAAAAAACCAAAACAACCATTAATCTGGTGTATTTTGTTTTTGAACATGCAGATCTGAACAGAAGCTGCATTTTTTCAGACAGCTTTCCAATCTCCCTATTAGATATAATGTTATAGTCTTATTACACATGTTGTCTACTAGATGTGCTTTGACTTTTATAGATGTCAACCCCATTTCTTAATTCAAGACATTTGTCTCTTGTGATCTCTGCGCCTCTGGGTTAGAGTTCCAGCCAAAGAGGTGAGCCAGCTTTGTATTTGCAATGCAGCCATAAAATCCTCTGGTGCTACATCCCTGAAAACTGCTGCTGCCCTGCAAAAAGGCCTGGATTTTGTCTGTCTGCAGCTCAGCACCCAGAAAGGACATTTTGCAGAAGGGCTCAGTGGACATTCAGGAAAACTGCTTTCAGGGCCTTATCTGAAGGACAATACTTAACTTTCACCACCTGGGCCTGGCCCCTGAAAGGAAACAGTCACACTCAATTATTGTCTTTTTCTAGACAATTACTATTTAATAAAACTTCCAGCTGATATTAACTGGTGGAAAAAAGGCTATTTTTAGTCAGGACAGTGATTCCCCCTCACTCCTTTCATCTATGAGTAATGTATTTCCTTTTGCTCTCAGTACCACAAACCAGTCCACACCAGATGCTCAGTATTAGGTAAAATTAAAAATGTGGGCATCATACCCTTTGAAAGATGCTTTGAACTCAAATTAATATACCTAAACCCACTATTTAAATTAAAGATATCCTGTCTCTCTGCTGTGTAGTTTTCCCTTTTATCAGAAGGGGAATTTTAGTCCATTTAAAGGTTTTTTGGTTCAGCTCCACAGACCACGCTTTGACTTAACAACACATTGTAATTTCCTTTTAGCCACAAGAATAAAGGAAATGTATAGAAGCAACACCATAATCTTGTCAAGCACTCTCTTTCGTTTCCCTGAACAAGCCTGTCTGAGAAAATGTGAAGCCTAAGATTTTTAAGATGTTATCTGGAAGATGTTTAGATCATGGAACACTTTTATTGAAAACAGACATATGTATTTTAATGCATCTACTGATGTACCCACATACATAAAATATATGCCTACTAAATTCTTTTATGGACAAGAGCAGAACATCTGAAACCTGAAGAGGTTTTTCAGACTTCAATCCTCTTGCCTCAGCATTTTACCTTTTCCAGACTTTTGCATCTGCATGGATACTTGAGAGTATCCCCACCAGGGAAGTAACAACCCAGGAGTGCCTGCACAAATTCACCTGTGAGCAGGGCCCTGTAACTCCTGTCAGAAGTAAAAATGTGGGAGCAATGTAAAATACACTGATTTCTCATGTATCTCTATGCATATATGTAAAATAGACTGCTGCACGACTTGTGCCATTTGTTTCCACCTTTGATCTTTTTCAGAACACAATTATTTAAATGCAACTGCTCTGCTTCTGGAGCTACAGGACTTGAGGCAGGTTACTTAACATAACTGGACTTTATATTTCATAAGCAAACACCACCCACCTTCACATTCAGCCCATGCCCTCCTGATGTCTCTCCCTCGATGTCATCACTGACAACGTTCAAACTACAAGCAGAGGTGCATCTTCCCTTAGGCACTGAACCATGGAGCAGTGAGTGCCCTGGTTTACATTCTGTGGGACCAGGAGCCACATCCTGTCACACACAGCAAGCCTGGGAGACACCCACATGTGCTTTTGGATGCTCTTGGGGCACCCAAGTATGCATGGGATGCTCTTCCCTCTGCAGACCCTGAAGTTGTTCTTGGTCCTTGGCAGCTTCACCAAGGTGCTGGAGAGGCACTGCAGGGCAGCTTGGCCCTGGCCACAGCACAGCACAGGAAGGGGGACCTGCCAGTAGAAAACCCAGCCACCAGGCTGTAGAAACTGATGCTGCTGAACCTGCTGTACTGGACAAGTGGAGAGGTAATGGCTGGCAGTGCTAATAATGCCATGAAAAGTACTCCAGGACAAGGCAAAAGAACAAGTTAAGCATCTGCAAGTTCTCTCAGTGCTGGTTAGACAGCAATAGTAAGAAAGTTTATCCCCAAGAGCTTTCTCCTCACTGAGGGTGTTGAGTTAACTGGAGGTGACCTCTCACTGACCCACAGGCAGCATCTGCAAGTGGTGTGTGGTAGTGGCAGCCAGGAAGCACTTCTCCCGAGCAGCGCCTTTCAAAACACCACTCCGAAAAGCAACAGCTGAGGTGACCCAGGAGTCAGCCGCTCAGCCCTGTCCAGCATGGAGGACTCCCTTCAATCTCCCTTCATCCTCCTGGGATTTCATCCATCTTCATTTGCTTTTTCTTGCTGCCATTTCCCCTGACTTTTCAAACTTGGGACACTGGTAGCTATTATTCATTCTCTTGTTTCTTACCAGCCACACAGCTAAGAGCTGCAACTTTCCATCACTAAATACCATATCAGTTGTTATTTAGGCATTCTTTTAATCACTGCATTTTTTCCTCAGATATTTCTTGAGCAAAAGAAGGGTTTACTGCATTATTGCAGTTTGGAAATCTGAGAGAGCAATACCTCAATGCAATTACTAAGTGCCGCTCTGAGTAACCACAAAATAACTTGCTAATGAAAACTGTGAATAGGAAGGAAAATATAACTGAGGTATAAAGAAAGTAACTGTCCAAACCATTTGAATTTCAGCAAGTATGAACAAACCTCTTCATTGTGTACCCTTCTTGTCTATGAAAAGGGTGGAAGACATGAAGCAGCAGACTTTACGCTTCCATGACAAACAATGGTGCCAACACCAAGAGATCTTCCAATTTCCTGCTATAACAAACCTTTTAACTCTGGGTAATTCCAATAATTTTAGTCATCAACTTGCAAAGAGGCATAACTCATATTCAGTAGGCATGAATTTGAGTAATCCTGTTGCCACGTCTGGTTAAGAGAAGACAGATAATAATACATTTTGGTTTCACAGTAGGGAGGGGGAAAGCTATCTCTTCTCTTCCTCTCCACCTCTCAGTGCTTCAGGAGGAGCAGGGGAGAAATGGAGCTGCTGTGAGGAGAGAGAATTAGTGTGGGAGATGAAAAGGCAACGGGAGTCCTGGTAGCAGATTCAGGCATAGGATCACCATTCTAACAACAGCCCCCAAAACTGTAATACCTCAACTTTTCTCCCCAAATATGAGAAGGCAGGCTCTCTAGCTTGCATTAGAAGATAACAGTGGTGAGGAAGGCATACAAATGTGCAGCTGGTACAAGAACCTCTCAGCAGCTCAATGGGAAAGACAGGAGTCCGGGATTTTGTGTAAGAGGAAGAGATCTAATGACTTCCCCAAGGTTTAACTGAAAGCAGACAGCAAGAATAGGAGCTGAACCCATGAGTCCTGAATCACAGCCCTTTGTCTCAATCACAAGACCCTCCTTCCCCTTGGATGTTTACACTATTTAGGGTAATCAAGAAAAAGACTCCTTTGCCCTCCTAAACCAGGAAGAAGGGCAATAGGCTCCAAAGGAATGTCAAACCTTACTATTGCTCCAGAAACAGTGTTGTTTCCTATGCTGGTCATCTGTGTTGAATCAAAATCCATTTTGATTGCATTAGGTTAGAAAATGCAGTGCCTTTCTTAGAAAAGATGCTAGAGAGCATGTCTAACCATGCAGCATGCTCTGTTGCAGAGCCTGCAGAGCCAGCTCTAAACCCCACTGGCTGTGGAAATCTGTCTTGAAGGGTATTGCGGCATCAAGAGAGCAAAGCAGATACGTTAACAACTAAATTAATATGTTTTACAGCTCAGAAAGGCACACAAATTCAGGTTCAGGAACATATTCACACAGTTTCCAAGGCTACCTCAATCACTGCTCATACTCCTGAAGGCTGCTGAACCTTGTTTCATTATGCAAGCATGATATTTCTTGCTTTCTGGTTTTGCAAAGGTTAGGAAAGGATGTGGTTGTGCTCAGCGTGTTGTGAAGTAAACAGCAAGGAGCTATTTCTTGAGATTTTTCAGCTAAGGATTTTCCTGAAGAACAAAACTCTCCCAAGCAAATTCAGACAAGTTCTTTAGTATAAGAGGGGCTTTTCCATCACAGCAGTGAGAAAAAAAAAAAAAAAAAAAAAAGCCTTAGTAAGATGGGTCTCATACCTTAGTAGAACAATAGTTTTTATGAAGTTGCCTTTTCTATCAGAAGACTGCTGAGTGACTGAGAAGACCTAGACTCATCTTTTCTAACAAGTCTTCTAAGGTATTTCTAAGAAATATCACAGTGGTCTAGACATTCAGACACTTTCAGAAGGGTGAATTAGTAAAGCAATATACAGATATTTTTTTTCAGGGCAGACCATACATAATAAATTTTCCATCTTTGGAAAAAATTCTGGCTGAGTGAGCAGTATACATGCATGTGCATGCCCATGAACTCACACTATTTTCAGTATCAAGACCATCTTCAAGCAATTTCTCACTCTTATAGCGCATTCATCTTATGTAAAACAGATGCATGTCTTTGGGGTAGGCTTTTGTCTTTTAGTCTTAGATTGTGAATACCCCTTTTAATTAAAACGGGAAATACAAATTTCCTCATTTAGTTCCAAGCCTGAAGCCCACTAGCATAAGCAGCCATCTGCAGATTCAGCTGGAACCCTTTCAGCATCCCACAATAAGTCTGCTGCTTAAATTAAGGATTTTTGGACACGTCCACTGAGCTGTGCCGTTGTACACCAGCTGTAGCAAAGCTGAACTAGTAGTACTGTATCCATCCTGAGTCCTGAAACTCCATCTCCAATTGGAGTTGAACGGTTATATTATTACTATTTAAAAGCTGCAGAGCTGATGATAATGCCACCCTTGTTGACAACACCTTTTAAAGTCTCTGCTCTGTGCTGTGCCTATTGGGATGAAGAACAACTAAATAAGGAAAGCAGCAAACATTGCAAATGGAGATTATCAAACTGCACAAGAGGCAAACCAAGGGAGTATACCTAATAATCTTTAATGCAAAATAATTCAGCCCTTTCTCATTAAAATATGTAATTTTAAAGTCTTCCCTTTTTTTCATGTACGCAAATGAAGGTGAAAGCAGTCATCTCCTTTCCTGATGATGGAAGTGATACCAACTATTATGTCAGTATTAAGTGAACTTCCTCCCATCCATTTCTGTCCAGTTAATGTCATCTGACTCAAATGTGATTATTAAAAGTGGGCTGTTCAGTTCCAACAAACTAAAGGCATGCAAGTTTATAGATACAATTGCTTCAGACCCCTCCTACGGGTGATCAGATAGGGTGTCTATTGAATGGACTCAAAGAAAGACATTTTTACACCTGTCAGGCCTGGATTAATATCCCTGCTAATTGCACTTTAGGAACGGCCAATTAGTTCTAGTCATAGAAGCTTTCATGGGTAAGGGGGAGAAGGAGCCTGTTACCACCATCAGGACTCATTGTTCCCCTGAATAGATTTGTGTCCCAAACGTGCCTCAGCGGTTTGACTGGAAGCCCTGCTGCACGCCACTGCAATGACACCTTAATCCCAGCCCCAAACCCGCTTTAATGATAGAGATGGCAGAGGTGACCATAAACATAAAAGGAAAATATACTAGTGCTATCCTGAGATTACAAAGCCAGAACCGTTTTCAAGCCAGAAGCCGTTTGCTGAAATTTCTTAATAACCAAAACTTATTTTTTGTCTAAAATAAAATCTTGGTTTTGCTCTAAAGTGACAGTACTTTGTAATAAAACACTTGCTCTAGCAAGGAAAAAAGTCCAGTAATGTGTCTGGATTTGCAAAAGGCTGATAAGTGAAGTTGTGGCCTTGAAGTGACAGCCTGAAGAGTGACACTGCAGCGCCAACACCACCGGTGGGATACTTGAAAACAAATCAGGGACCAAGGGTTAGTCCAGCCATTGGAACATGACAGGAAGGCTAGTTAATAAACACCAGCTAACTCCTTCAATTACAGCAATAAATTGTTGAATTGGTTAAATGTCCACAGGTTCTGCCCCAAACACCTCTGTGAACTGTTTAATTAGCAAACTCTTGCATCACTGGACAGTCGGATCCTGGTGAGCTTGGGAATGCTGGGCTCCTGGGGAGTGAAGGGCACTGGTGCCCCACGCAGCTCCACTCTGCAGGGCTTGCCTTTGAGCCACGCAACCTGCTATGTTCTAACAGCTCTGGAGATTATTCATTCAGTGACACCGTGGTTTTTTTGAAACAAAATTAATACCATGAGGGCAAAATACAGCTTGCTGCCATTCTTTCCACATCAGTTTTCTGCATTTTGATAAGAAGCCCCACAAATTACAGCTTCTCACCTGCTGCAAGATTAGATAGCCGCGCATGCAAGACAGGTTACGCAGCACAAGAGATACTGATTACCTGGAAACTGCATGTGGTACAAAACAGACCTGCAGATTAAAAGTCAGCAAGCCTATTTCTTGAAAATATTTAACACACTGAATTTGGAATTATCTCACTAAGAGTTAAGAACACTTGAAACATTGCAAAATGATTTATCATTAAGATTACTGCTGGCTGTGAAGAGTATTTAGATAATATTCATGAGGCATAACCCACAAAAGCATTAAAAAATCCTGAAACAAAACCGAAGTTTTGATAAACACTATTTTACAAAAATCAATCAATCAATCAATCAATTAATTAATTAATCATTATTTCTTCTGAATAAAACAACAAGTTAAAGTTGATCACTGAGGATCAATTCATAGTTAAAGACTCATGTATGTTTCCTTCAATGGACTTTTAATCATTGTGATAAACTACTGATAGCACATATGCTGTTACCAACTGAAAACCATACACTGATGGAGTGGAAAAGAATGTGTAGCTTTTAAAAATGTTTGTATTAATAATGATTATTAATAATCATTATTAACAATAATTTCATGTCTGAAAAACAACTAGACAAAGGAGATAAGTACTATTTGTTTAGACAGTGAGGAAAAATTGCATTTCCCTGATGAAGTTTTCTTAATAAACTAAACCCAAGGTAAATTTATCACAGTTGGAAGTAAAAATACATATAGTGTTTGCCTGTGGAAAGCTGTAAGTGATTGCTCCCCATCTCTCTAGCAAAAGCATTTCTTTGGAAATGGCTCTAGACAGAAATGTTCATTTAGAACAAATTTTTTAATAACATTGAAGAAATGTACTATTTTACACAGATGCCTGAAAGGTTGAGCATGGATCCTCAAAGGATAGCCAGAGAACAGACAGGGTAATTCGGTTTATTGAGTTGGACTATGCCCTATCCTCCACTTTGCAAAAATGCACAAGTCACTGAACTAAACTCAGGATGCTCCTGGCTGAACTAGGTGGCTCCTGGGATTCCTCTCCTGAGTACTGTGTTCTCCCACTGAGCCACAGCAGTAACTCAAGCTCTCAGATTCTCCTTCAGGTACGTACAGGACAGATCCACGTCCGCTCTGGGAAAGCTGTAGGTTCAGTGTTGTTACTGCCTCAGGTTTAAGGACATAATAGGTCTTATTTGATTTAACATGCACATCTTGCACAGCTAAGCAAAGCAAACTCTTTCAATTCGGATTCACAGGAAGATTTCTGTTGACTTTTAGTCACTGGGTCAACCTTGTACAGAGCAATTTGAATGCTTAATGTTAAAGAAAATAGTTCTGTTAAATTGATGTATATTAAAAACTGTTCTGTTAAAAGTTGTGTACTGACTGTTGCAGAATCCAAGGGTTTAATGTCTGTGCTGCTTGAGTGGACAATGTAGAACTACTCTGGTGGTGTTTTTTTTGGGTTTTTTTTTCTGTCTTTTTTTTTTTTTTTCTTTTTCCCTTTTAATTTTGTGATACTAAGCGAATTAACATCTCTGAAGTCTCGGGATCTCAGGACAGGCTTTCAGGCGACACCGATTAGCACAGCCTTGCTGAATTAAACAGACTGAAACAATTCAGGCCATTGACAATCCACGGGGGCAGGGTGGGGAGAAACTGCAAATTAGGAAAAGAATAGAGGACACAATACCCGCACTGATGTCCTGGCACACAGGCTTTTATTCTGGAGATAGTTTACAAGCAGTTCATAACCTTTGGACTCCAGACAGTCTGTAGAACCAACAAGAGGAGGTTCAAGATTTGGTCTGAACTTTCCATCCAGCCCCAGTAGTGTCAATATTTGGAGGATGCACAGGAACTCATAAAGTCTCCGTAAGATGGATGTTAGTGAAAAAAACAAAAAAACAACCCCCAAAACCTGTATTCATAAAATTTTTTTAGACTGTGTCGCTTTAAGCCAAGAAGGTACTAAGAAGATGAAAATTTATAATTTTGCTGTGCTTAAAAGAGGAGTTTCTCAGCCAAAAAGCTGAGGCATTTTTGTTTAACAAACCTGGAGTTCAAAAGCTGCGTCTTGTTCCAGGTTCCTAATTTCTAATTTGCAAATTTTGAATTATAAGTTTAAACTTTTTGCCATTAACAGAATAACTCCTAGAAATGGTGCAGGTGTGATTTTTCTGCCAAAGAAAAAAGTGACTGGAGAATTCACAAATCAAAATCTCTTATGTTCCAGGCCTGTCAATATTTCATTGATCTGTTTAAAATATGTTAATCTGTCTTTCATTCTGTATTATAAATCCATTCAGTTATCATATCAAACCATACTCTGTCAAGAGAAAATTATTTAAACAAGATAACAAACTAAGGTTTTGTTCTTTGATAGTCGTTTTAAAAGACTAACTAAAAAAATTTACAGGTATGTGTTTTATTTTGTGAATGCAAGACACTTAAAATAATCATTCCATATGCCAGACTTTCATGTCATGCTAACTAGGAAGTGACATTTACTATTAACTTAGTTGACAGAGCTTTTGTGCAACCAAAGTCAAATGAAGTATACTGTTAATAAATAACACAAAACTAGAAGAGAAAGAGTTGTCTTTTAAATCTCTCATAATTTTGTTTCTTGTCACATGTTAAATGCTCTAAGTCCTGGGGAGCTCAATTGAATTAAGTTACCGGTGCAAAGGTAACCTAAATGAAGAGGGAACTGAGTGCCCAACAATATTTTAACTAAGAATTTTTATCAGGTCAAAAATAATACTTTAAATGCTTCAAACTGTAAACTTCTGTTCTGAACAGAGGCTTCTATTGTAAGCAATAGATGTTATAGAGTTAAAAATCTATCACTTTATACAAAGTTAGCTTGTTTTTATATATGGATCACCTCATTCATCAAGAGAGGAAAAGTTAGTCCCAAAAAATAACCACAAAGAGACAATTTCTGATGTAATAAATGTATCTCCTACTAGTCACGATCAAAAAAATGAAATACCAACTTATTCTGCCCCATAGCTGAAAACCCTCCGGTTTTGCTCCAAGTATGCTTTTAAAGCCTTCAGTGATGAGTTCTGGATTTTTTTTATTCTATAGGAATAAATAATTTGCTTATTCTAAAAAAAAAACCCCTAGCTTTCATATTTCAAATGCACAGAGAGGAATTTGTATTTGCCATTAAGAAAACGCAACCAAAACCCCAACCAGACCCACACTATTACAACTCATTCAGAACTAGGGTTTTTTTAACTGCTCAATTTAAATGTTCACTTTAAATTTAAGATGATAGCCCATATTATAAGCCGAGATGATCATACAATGCTATGATTGCAAGAGCTGTGCTTGGGTGAGAGGCCTCTCACATATACAAAATCTAGATTTATGCCTCTATGAAATTTCAGACAACAAGATGGTTATCCCATATGCCTAATTACAAGCAGTTTCCACAAAGTTTTCAAAGCCCCCAGCATGCAAGATCCACAGTTTTGACTCACCTTATCTATTAATTTTCTGCCTTGTACAGAGAGCTCAAAGTTTCAGCACTATCTTGCCCCTTCACTCTCCATACAGCGTATCTCCACACTGCGTAAACCTCCTGTGTAAAGCATGATCTTGCCTATTTCTCTCCCCTTTCTCAAAGCCTTAGCACAAAGTTGCTCCAGCTATCCTGAGAAGCTTTACACTGCATCAAGCACCTGTTCAGAATGCAGTCAGTTAAAAAATCAAAATAACAGCTGAGTTGAGGTCAGCCACCCTACACACTTCAGAACATACTCAGAAATACTACTACCCTCATCCCTCCCAATTCGATTTGAAAAGAGCAGTTCTAGTAATGTGATGCCTTCCTTCCCTTCCCTGTTTGAACAGGCAGTGAAAGCCCTCCTGCTGTCTTCTACTCCTAAGAATAAAGCTTTAGTCTCCAACCTGAAGTAGGTTGTCTGCAGAAATAAGACAACTCATCCCACACTGATAGCGTTTGTTTAAGGAACACAGGTTCAGCAGAGCCAGTTAACCATTAGCTAGCACCCATGCAGGTCATATTACACTCACTGTGCCTAATTGCATAGCTATCCCTGTATGAAGTTTAGTTGAAGAGAAGCACTTGGGTCTATCAGTCTTCTCTGAGCATTGCTACAGGGTAACAACAACACAAGAAGTCACAATGAACAACGAGCCAGCTCCAGGCACACATTCCATGTTCATAGAAAAGATGGTTGTCAAATACCTCACTTCAACCACTCAAGTGTTTCTTGCCAATACCAAAAAGTGCTCAGAAGGAATTCATAGGCACTAAAAACTCTAGATGTTTTCAGATTTAACAGTCATCCTTAAAAGCAGTCCACGTGAATGTTCCCCTACATGCATCCATAACCTGGTCAACTCTACAGGCTGAAAACAGCAGCTGTCTTCATAAAAAATAGTGTAAAGTTGCAACACTTCTTCAAATATTTTTTCCTAGAGTCTCACAAGTTAATTATGATGGTCAGAAAACTACTTAGTGCTGCCATTATTTTGTATCAACCTAAATCCTGACAAAAATTTCAGCTGCAACGATATTCTATCATATCACACAAATAATTTTATCAAGCCCAAAGCACAGGATTTATTATTATGGACTTTTATTACAAAACCTTCTAGAAGGCACAAGCAGGAGCATTGTGCTAGAAATCAAGATACTGTGCAGAAAGAAACCTCACCAGCTCAGAGTTGGAAAGAAAGGAAGTGGCATTACCTTCATTTCACAGGACAAATAGAGTGTGTGTTGAGGCTCAGAAAGATTAAGCCCCTTCTCCTGCAACTTCAGACTTAGCATGGCAGCTATTAACATCATACAACTTTTTATGCATGCCAGGGTTCATCAGCACCAGGACTGAAACACAGAGGAATGTCAATCTCCAGTAATTTAGCCTGAAACAGACATAACAACAGAATGCACATCTTTCCTATGTCCTACCCACAATTTTAACAACCCTAGCTTTACCCCATTTTTACACCTATACACCCCTCTCCTTGTGACAGTTGGTGCTACCCTGTTCCTGGTTTATATTAATTCAAGATCCAAATCTAGCGCATAGCTTTCCAATCTTCGTAGCACAAATAAGATTAATTTTTAATTTTAAGGCCCTGATTCAGCAAAACATTCAACTACATGCTTAATTCTATCCCTATTCAGTAAAGTACTTAAGTATTTGCTTAATTCTCATTTACTCTGCTGAGACTTGAACATGTGCTTAAAGATAAGCCTCTTCTTAAGTACTTTGCTGAACTAGGGCCTAAACTGTGACCTAGGAGCCAGGAAGAAAAGAAAAAAATAGATCAATAATGTCCAGTGTTATTTCCTCAAAATATTAGGTTAGCTGTCTGCAAAAGAAGAAAAAATACAAATCACTTTGATTCAAGTAGTACCTACGGCTAATACAACTGCTGCATTGGAAGAGACCAATTTTATAAAATCTTACTAAAAATATACCTTCAAAAATTCGTTCTTGTTGCCCATTTATAACTCCAAATATGCCTTATGGCAATGTGTTGAACCTATCACTCAAATCTCAGTTCCATGACTGAAATCTTGGTTAGTTACCTGACATTTAGGAAAAAAAATAAAATAAAATTGATTCTGCTCTAAATAAGTACGGTTGAATAGAATTCAGATTTGCATTATCTTAGGAGGAACTTAACAGAGAAGTTGGGAAGGTGCCAGGGAGGACTCTAGTAAAAACAGGACAAAAAAGACATACTCTGGTACTCCACCAGAAGAATGGTCTGAGTTTAGTCACCATCAGCTGAGACCACGTTTATTACATGTACATTGTGCAATACATTTTCTTGCTAAAAAGTCTCATCATGGATGGATCCTTGGGCCAGTGTGGAGATAATACAAGATCAGGATCAAAGAAGCCACTGTCAGGTAGGGAAAAATATGTCTAAATATCTAAACTGAGGCTTAGATAGCAGAGAAGGCAAAAAATTGTTATAATTTTATTAAAAAAAACCAACAAAGACAAGAAAACCCAACAAACCAATACATTGGCTAGTGTGGCTAGTGGCTTATTTCTACCTATTTGTCTGCCCTATCCTTATCACCATGAATCATTTCATAAAGCATCTTCGTCCAGCTGTATGATCCTAAACCATCCAAACATACTCTTTGATTGCAGGCTCACTGTTCAAATTAAAGCTACCTTGCCTGTTTCAAGGATATTGGTATCAATTCAACTGACAAGGCCAGAAAGTACTGGGAAGGTGTAAGTCAGGAAAAGCATCTGCAGATGAAACCTACATCCTATCTCTTCCAACAATCTATCATTTCCTGGCAAAAAGTCTAGTGAAGCCCAAGTACTTAAATGGGATACATGCTTCTAAACTGTAGAAAGATGCTTTCAGTAGGTGTGTGCCCACACAAATGGAACTCAGTGCTCCAGATGAGTTCAACCCTTGGAGAAACTGACCCACTGGCATTTTGCCAGTAGAAGAGTCCCTCTCACAAGTAAAGACCAAACACGTGCCACTGACAGGTCTTCTGTTGGCAAGTCTTTCATGTCAGCTGCTGCTGCTCTTCCTTCAGGATCTGCATTTCCTCTGTAGTTGGAGTCCCTGTTTTCATCTACCTTTTGATTTCCAGCTAACAGGAATGCTATTTAATCTTTACAATTCCTAACTTACACATATGCTTAGCTTCATGTACTGCGAGTGGTTCCACTGAAGCCTGAATTATGGCACATAAAGCTAAAACATATGCCTAAGCGCCTGCAGGATTGGGGCCTGAAAAATGCAGTATTTACTAGCTATTACCCTTTTGATGGATCCATCCCACTTATAATGATGGATAAAAGTGTTTATTAAAATCTTTGAAGATGAGAGTTACTCCGTGAGTACATGTGTGGTAGGGGAAGTGGAAAGACCTAGAGACACAGATTGGCACTGGCTGCCCTGATGTTTGCCATAGAAACCACACATCATTATTAGCAGCTGCAGAATTAAGAAGCTTACATGGTTGATGTAGTTCCTCATGTTTTGGACAAGCACAGCCAGATAGCAGAGTGCAGTTTCTTAGCTCCCACCTCAGTTCAGTGGGAGGTGGCAGCAAAAGGAAGATGCCTCATGTGAACGCACCACTCCTTGGAAGGTTCTGTTGCAGCAACACTCATACTCAGCATCAAAATTCAGTCACCCCTGCGTCACCATGGCCTCCCTCTCCTACCCATGGCAAACAGCTGAGACAGGGGATGGCAGAGGGATGAGAAATGTCTAATCTGTATTCCTGTTGTCAGGAAGGTAGGAAAGGTCACCTGGCACTCCCCTTCGATCACATGCAGAACCAAGTACCTGCTGTCCCCTGCTGAGCTGCCGGGGCTGTGGAGGTATAAAATATTTTCTAACAAAAAGAAACTGGATCACTTGCCTGGGGGAGCCATAGCGTTTATTCTGATGAGAATGAAAGACGGCTTTGATCCCCACAGCAGCCACACATCTCTGATTGCAAGCGGCAAGCCCACCTCAACACGCTTACAATGCATGTACCAGCCTCCTTCCTCCTGCCAGGCTGGATGTCAGGCTAATCAGTTTGATCTGACAGATTTTAATTAAATTAATTAAGATCTTTCTGAATGGACTTGATTAGTGTTCCACAGAGGAATCCCCCATGAAAAGGAACACTGTCAGGAAAAGCACTAATGTTTTCTCCTCTCATAATGAGAAGTTTCTTGGCTTGTTATTGGATTTTTTACACCATTAATAAAAACACTTTATAAACACTTAGCATATGATGGGTTTTGACACCCTGTTATATTAAGTTAACAATAGTCTTCTACACACAAAGAGATTTTCATGTCCTTCTTTAACCAATTTTGTTTCTGCCAAATCCAGCATTTCAAATACAGTGGCTTAATCTGAATTAAACAGATATATGCAAAATTGAGACACGAAACAATCCCAATCACTTCCAATCAACCTTCACAGAGCAGCTTCTTGTACAAATATTGGAAACTCGGCATGTATAGAAATGAGATGTTGCTACAACTATGAGAGGCCACATTGACTTGTGCATGAACCAAGACTATTTTTATTCCACTAGACTTGACTAAGATTGTACAGGCAGAATTTTCAAAGGGTTATGTATGGACAAGCCCTCCTTTTATTTGTATAGACACAATACCACAACCAAGGCAGAAGGCATCGCCTTGCTTTCCACACCACATCTGGGATCTGCTTGCCTGGGATCTGCAAAAGCATTAGGGCTCAAAATCCCCTGGTGCTGGTAAATGACAAGTGGCCACAGCCACAATGTCTGCAAGAGACATCCCACCAGCCAAGACAGGCACAGCCAAGCAGCAGGTCCTGCAGCTAGTAATGACCTCTGCTGTATCACAGGCAGTCAAAAGGACGTGTGCTGCAGAAGCCTATTAAAAAGTGACATGGAATCCCAAGTTCACAAATAGAAAAGCTCATTGTACTCTACTTATAGTAAAGGCATCCTTGACTATGTGATAACCATTAAAATGCAGTTAATTCTTAACTCCAGTTTAAATTGAATGTACTTTGAAAAATAAACTCAACTCTAAATATTTTTTAATTTTCCCTTGTATAGAAGGCAGAAAGTGGAGTTCTCTACCCACTTTTTTTTTTAATCTCCTGTTTCTCTCTACTTTGTAGGATTAGTTTACTAGCAAATTAAGCTTCCCAAGAATTGCAAAAGATTTTGAATTCAGCCTGAGAGGAAGTGATCTTGTTGTGACTGAAAGGAGCTCAGATATTGAAAAAAACACCACTTCATCCACCGACACTTCCTTTTTTCCTGAAGCCAGAGTGGTCATTCAAACTACTTTATCTGGAAGGGTCAAATAATGGTGAGCCCTGTGAATTTTTTTCTGACAAAGGCTGAACAGGGGAAGGGAACTCTGAGGTGGGAAGATAATGTATTTGGAATGGAAGTCAAAATAAAGGAGAGATAAAAACAACACTATGAAAAGGACAGAAAAAGGAGGCAAAAAGATTTAAGGCATAAGCTAGAGAGAGAAGATTAAGATACAAGGTACTCTGAGAGATAGAGTGAATGAGATAAAACAAGAGACAAGACTGATGTCCTCCAAAGAAAGAAAATATTCTGAAAAAGAGAAAACAGTGATGACTGGAAATTACCTTATAAAATAAGAAAGAGTGAAGAAGAAAAAGGAAAGGCCATTTTAATTTTTAATCCATGACTCCTCTTTGTTTTTGTTTTGTTTATTTACTTTGTAACATGTCTGTTATGCTATGCATGTCACAAAAAAAATCTTGTGTTCTAATAATTCAGCCCAAATTTACTACAGTGTTTCAACAAACAAATGCTATTACAGTTTATCTGCTGGTTAGTCTGGCTCCAGCAGACACAAATGCATTTTTTGGTGTTATTTTAATTAGTCTCATGGCTTTCCTAAGTTCAAATTAGTTTATTCTGAGCATGAGCCAACATCTAAAGTCTTCTTATTGTACTGAGATTAGATTCACATGTCAATGTACAAATTCCAGTCTCAAAAACATACCTGGTTGTAGCATCTGTTGCTGTTTTATTCTCATTACCACACTCAGATAAGAAATAGCAACTGGCTAAAGTGTAATTCTATCAAGCGATTTCAACAGAAACATCTATTTTGAGGCATTTTAGGCTGTTTTATAAATGCTTCAAGCAAAAAAGGCAGAAAAACAAAGAAGCATAGATTTGCCTTTGCCAGAAACAAACAAAAAAAGGTTTTCTTTAATAAAGCATATAAAGAAAGATAGGATGCAATAAAAAAGACATAGCCAGGAAGAATAAAGAATTCAGTGTGACTGACCTTCAAGTTCCCTCTGCTCTTTCATTAACTGTCCACTGAGGTGATCCCTGGCCAAATACGGGCAATTCAGAGCCTGTCATAGAATTACAAGATGAATTAGGGACTGCTGCCACAAATTTACAGCTACCAAGGCCTCTGCTGATTGCTTTTTCCCAGACTTGAAAGTAATTTCACTGGAAACACTCTTACCCTGGCCCCAAGATCAGCAGCACGACAAATGAGGAACGGGAGTAACACTTTTTCCTTCCAATTATCGGGTGATTTTTTTTCTCCTCTGTGATTTGTACGCAGATAGACATAATTTAAGCCAGTGTGACATGAAAATGCCGGATCTCACATGGACTGTTTGCTTCCTAAGAAACTTTCCCAGGAAAACCTGAATTTTAAATTCCCTTGTGGAAAGGTGAATCCTGCATTTTTTCTTTAATTTCTGACTGGTAGAGCTTATTAAATAACTGCAGTTACCAGCCTGAATAATTACTGACTCACCAGTCAATTGAAAAGCTAATGCAGTTGAAACTGTACACAGATAGCTCACTACAGGTGAGTAACTTCACATGCATGAGTAATGTCACTGTGCTTGGTGGCATAACTCATGTGCATAAGTATTTGCAAAACCGGGACCTCGGATTGTAAACTCACTGAAGCAGAAACCAGATCTTATCTGCCTGTAAAGCACCTGGCAGTGTACCTATCTTTGCCACTACATAAATTAATTATCATTAGCATCTGAATTTTGTCAGCTCCACCATTTTCCTCCAATCTCGAACACAGAATTTCTCTCCAGAGAAGTGTTAGTGCACAATAGATGATAATAATATGTACATGAATATTTAACTATTCTGGCATTTAATGTAGAGCTATTTCAAAAATTTCAATACAAGATGAACATGTGTAAGGCATCTAAATAGCTTCTAAGGTCCGAGGTCTGGGTGGGGGAAGGGAAAGCTTTAAAGGTAAAAAATATACTGGACTGAAATCTTGAAATGCTTTGACCTTTAAACGGAACCTTCCTCCCCTCCTGAGGTTTAAGATAAGTTCAGCAAACAAAATTTCACCCTAGGCTTGATACATAATCTCCTAAATTACTGAAGAAATAAATAAACACTTTTTCCTTTAAAAAAATTCAACATAATTTCGAAAGAAGAATAGACACCAATTTTTGTAACTGCTGGTGATAATTTGTACATACAAGCTTACCTACAATGTAAAGTCTTCACATTTTAACAGGAAATACACACTTAGAAAGACAGAAACTATTGTGAAATAGCACCTTGAAGATAAGGAACTCTGGACAAGATGACTTTTGGTCATCTGAAGAAAAGAATAGTCATCTTCCTTAATCATTTCAGACTGATTGCTTCAGTTTGGTAATCTCACATTTCAATAGGTTTTTACTGCTGAACCTACAGAAAAAGGGAGGGGGACAGGAGGGAATGGGAGAGGGCAGGACTGGAAGTGCCGGTCAGTTCAGTCAACCCTTCCACTTGCAAAAAACCCCAAACAAACCAAAAACACCCTACACAAACCAATCCCAACCATGAATGAATAAATCAAAATGGGGAAAAAAAAAAAAAATCCAAACCTCCAAAGTCAATCTAGTACTATGCAGTTCTTTTTCTCCTTGGAAAAAAAAATAAAGGGAGAATTTTTGTGTGTTTGATGATTTCCTGTTAAGTAAATCTTATTCAAGACAGCGGCTGGCTTTGATATATGTACGGGTATTCAGTGCCACTCCTTCTCCTCTGCTTTCTCTTTTGACTTTCTAGTCTTTGCTAGTGGACTATTTAGATAGTTCCTTCAACAGGCACAAAATACTCCAGTGAACAGTGAAAGCTAATGTATGTTCATCAAACCAAAACTGAACAGAAATTGAGAAAAGCAAACAAAACTAATAAAAAATATGAAAGAATTAAGCTCTTCACTCATTTATTTAGATAAGGCAGAAATCCTATCTTATGAATCCCATGCTAGCAGAGACATTATAACTGTAATCACAAAGACTCTGATTAACTTACATATTACACAACAAATATTGTCTCATTAAAATGAAAATAGAAAGTGCATCTTTTTTATTCTAGTTTAAGAGCTGCTTGGATATGCCTGGGCACAAGAACTCTTTACCAGCTACCTTATGACACTACTATTTAAAGCTTTTTTTCTTTTATTGTCCCAAAAATCACTAAAACTCCACAAGCCAGTTTTTGGTAACACATCTTTCCTCAAATTCTCAGGTGGGTAAATAAAAAAAAGAAACCTTGAAGAAATTTAAGCATTTTTGCAGGAGTGTGATGCCAAAGTCGTACCATGTAGAGCAGTACTAAGTCCAAGTAAGAAGGGTGCTCTTCATATCGATGATAAAAAGGGAAGAAATACCAAATTAATTCTGTCACAAAAAGAATTACAGAAATATCAGTGTATGATTAAAATACAGACAATGACAGTGAAATCTAATCTATTCTGAATCTTTACCTCTTTCCCTGCTTGTGTTGTGTAATAGAAAACCGAATACACTCAGGATACCTCACCTCAGAGAGAAGAGTCTCTCTCCACACAACATACACCACTTTGCATCTAATAACTATGCACGTTTGAAAAAAAAAAACAAACAAGAGGAAAAGATTTAACTTGGAAGAGTGACAAAAAGTACAGCTGATAACACAAACACTTCCTTACATTGTGCATCATCTTGAGAGCTTCATCCACCTTAAGAAAGCCATCCTTGGTGGCAGCTACTTACACAGCTCTTTCTTCTCGTGGAAAACACCACGAGAAACCTCACCTTGTGTTTCCACCAAGTGGAAACCTCACCTTGGGTCTAGGCCAGGACATCAAGTGTGGTCTGCTGGTCAGTGCCTAGGGCAGGTGTGAACAAGGGCTGGCTGGCCACTTTCACACTGAGACCCGCCAACAGTTCAGAGTCTTTATGAAGTGAGAAAGTGGAGCAGAAGCTCAGAAAGTACATCTTTTAAGCAGGATATTTAGGAGCCTCTGCATTCCTTTTACCAGACACACAAATGCAACCTCGGCTGCTTGCTGCTTTTTTTGTTTTCCCCTCCGCTCTAAAAATACTAACCCTTCTTCTGAACTAGTTGGAAGGGACTTGTGAAGGGGTGGAGTAAAGGAAATCAGTGCACAAGTCACCTTTCAGCCACCTATGACATCAGCCTGCTGCCCTGATTCCTTCATTAATACCTTTGAGCTGAAAACAATGGGCCTACCATTAAGCACCACACAGTTCGAGATAAGAAAGCCCTAAGCAGATAATAATCGGTGCATTTAGCTGGATTTCAAACATTCAGCTGCTTAATCATTTCTTCCTCACTGCATGCTACCCAAACACACGGGGAATGCTTTGGATGCCTTGGGCTAAGGAAGAAGGAGCTGGGGTGTGGGGAAGAGGAGGGAGAGAACGGAGCCACAGGATGGGGATTGGCGGGGAGAGGAGGATTTCATTGGCAATCCTCTCCCTGGGAAATGAAAACATTTCTTAATTGCCATTAGGGAAATAGGTTAAATACAGGCTTGGTAAGCTGCTAAGGGCTGGCTAACAGATTAGAGGGGATAGCTGTTGAAGTATACTCATTTCCATTATATGACAGAGCAGGGAATTTTTATTTTCTTAATAGTCTTCAGAGACTGTTCCTGTCAGGCACTGGGTGTGAGACTGCTAGTTAGATTTTAACTAGTCACCTTCCAGCTGACGAAATGAGGCCCAGTTCTCTGGCCCTGAAGTGACTGCTTTCCTGTCTCATCCAACGAAACAGAAACTGCAGGACGTGCTGACAGGGAAGGTATTGTAACACCTTCTGGCTTTGCTCACACAAAATAACAATGAGTAATCGCAGAATCAGAGAAACTAAAGGCATGATGCAGCATACCTGTCACATAAGACGAGGGGAAGAAAACGCCTCAGGATTCCCAAACACTGGACAGACTCACGAGCTTGGGTTTAACAGCAGTCCTGCCAGGACCGAGCAACCCCTCACCTCGGAGGGAGTGTGGGCAACTTAAAAATCTCAGATGCCACTGCCTGTATGCTAAGATCCTCGAAGCCCTCTCCTTCTCCACATTCTCCCGAGGCACCTCCTTTGGGTGGGTGCCCTTCCTCCTCACTTGTAAGTTCCTCAAAAGCCCCAAGTCTAGCTTATAAAGAGGACGATAAAGTTTTTAGCAAACTGAGCGGGAGCAAACGGAAATCAAGTTTTCTTGTAAATGGGCACAGCCTTTATTCATCCACAGACCTAAAAAGCAGCTACAGGCAGTACACACAACAAAGCTGAGACACCATCCTGTAATCCTTCGTCATGCAAAACTCCCTGGGGCATGAGTGGGAGTTTTATCTGAGTAAGGTCTGAGTTTTTTAAGGAAAGTCTTTGTTCTGGGGCTCCCTGAAGCCAATATACTGAACTATTCAAACGACCATGGATTGGCAGGTGAAGTCGACAGGGGGTCATTTGAAGAACAAGTTTCTGGCAGCAATGCTGGTTTAAAGCAGTTGCTGCCGCCTCCCTCTTTCTACCTGCTGACATAGTTACCTTCCCCCACCCCAGTCTTCCCCAGTGATAAAGACACAAGAATTTGTATAGCTGTGAGCAAAATGGACCAAGGAACTACTCTGGCTGTGAGCTACCCTGTCTAGGAACTCTTCCATAAGTTTTAACTTGCACTTATAAACAATTCCTAGGCAGGGAACACTGTGGCCCTGATTTAATAAACAAGGAGCAGGGACATACAGGCTACAGACAAGGCTGCAACCATTCTATGGCACTGCAGACTATTCACCCTGGAGAGCCTATGTCACATGTACCAGCACCACTCAGACTCCTCCACAGGGCTGCATGCAAGTCACCTACAGCAATGACAGTGACACCTGGTCTATCTTTAATATCCATGCTCTGTCCAGGTGTAGTCCAAAAGAATGTTGGATGAGTCAGGTCACAGCTGCTAGCAACCCTCCCCAGCAGTGCAGTGTAGATATCCAGCACCTAAGGCTCCTGTGCCCAGTAGGCCAGCATCACTAGCCCAGCAGCTCAGAGACTGATTGTAAAAGGTGTTTTGTCTCCTCAAGGTAAAAAGAACAGCCTGGAGTGATCTCCACCATCTTTTGATATACCTGTCTGCATCATCAGACATCTATCTCAACACACTTTAAAGTCTGGTGCTAAGTGTCAGTTCCATCTGACTAAATATGAACTTCTCTGTTGCTGATGTCTGAAAGAGATTGATAAATGTGTTGTAAATGGTGGCTGCTTTTCTCCATGGATAGTAAAGGAAGCTTAGAGAAAACTGACTCAAACTCTGGCATGTGAAGATGACTGAAAAATATGCCACCCTGCTTCCTGCCCAGTGTCATGCTGGAGGTAAATGCCTGCCATGAAATTTAGTTTGGATGTTTTCTCTTCTGAGTAAATGTGCCTGCCACAAGATGAGACCCAAAACATGCTTACCTGGGTGTACAGACTGTGCAACAGCAACCACTTCAGTAACAAATGGTATTGAAGGGCATTTGCTCAACCCTGCTGCTATGACAGATTCAGCCAGTGTGGGCAGAAAGCCCATTCATTTACACAGCACTAGTCTGTGTTTCACTTGGCTAGTAACTCCATGGATCTCATTTGCATGGAGTGTATTTCCCAGGAACACAGTGTCTTGATCTGATGTCAATAAGAAATGGAAAAGCATCTCCCTTGGTTCTGCTTTGCTTTATCAGTTCTCATTCAGAAATGTTTGACTGTTTCCTATACATAGAAATTATCTATGAATGAAATTAAACCCTTAGCTGGGTAGTCTTCCCAGATGAACCAAGAATTGATAGGAATACATACGCCAGGGCAACCAGGGAACCAAGGTTATAGTGTGCTTGTTTTAAAGAGCCTGGGACAGATCCTTTGCATCTGCCAATCATTTCAGGTGAGAAGTTTTTCGTGCATGGTTTTCCAGTGTGTGCCTTTTTAGTCACAGCCAATCTAAACCAGCCACAGCAGTGCCCAAAGACAACAGAATAAGGAAAGCATGTTTTTGTGTGGTGGTATACACAGTATCCTTAGCTACTGGATGCAGCCTCGCTGGCTGGGTGTAAGAAACACTGGTTTAGGTCCATGGAAATCATTCTCAAAAGTTGAGGATGTGCCCTTTGTATGAAATTCTGTAATAACACTGAAATAAAGAATTATTAACACAGGGTTTATTTACGCTGTGTTTCTTATTTTTTTGGTTGATAGAGAACAGTGGGGAGGTAAAAGAGGAGTCTACTGTTATCCCAGAACTTCTGTGAAGACTTTCTTTTCCAGCATAGGTACAGTTCAAGACTGTGCACCCTTTATTTACATTTGGACATGCAAGTGTAAGCATTTCCAAACACATGATCATGCTATGGTGCAATCCTTCTTGGCAAAAAGCATGCATTTATTCTTGTCCAAGTCCATCTGAGTGCCTCTGAAAGGCACTGCAGGCTAAGCCAGCACACTCCAGCTTCCCAATGAAGAAAAAAAATGCTGCCTTAAACGTCATAGAATGTCAGTTCATGTGTTTGTTTCTGTCATTAGGGAAAGGAGAGGTACTGTTTTGAAGTACCAGTACAGTGACAAAATAGTGGATACACTCTGCTTAACATGAAGTACTTTCCTTTACAACCTAAGTATCATACAGGTAATTTGTCTCTTTCTGCAAGTTATGACAAGTCAAATGACTCTGAACCCTTTGGTTTAAGGCACTCAAATTCTCATTCCATAAACCCTCTAGCATGTACATTCCTGTAATATAACAAATTCCTTTTCCCTGCTTATTGCATAGGCATTTAAACTGCCTGTAAATATAGAAATAATGTATCCATATTAATGAATAGTCTCCAAAATAGTATCATAGCATCACAGGGTTATCCTTCATAAAATTAATAGGGTCAGTGGAAGAAGCGGCTTTGTGGTAAGCATGGAAGCTATTGCTGCAAACAGGGCTCCTGATTCCTGAATATAAGTAACTCCAGATAATTTTTTTTCCTAAGTTATTCTTTACAATTTTTTTTCCTTTGCACGCATCTAAAGAGAATGTCTCTATTACAGTATCATATTTTATAAGAAAGAAAATTAACCTCATCAGCAATTCTGGAATCCACCACGTTATTAATTGCATCTCAAACCACATTTGGCAAACCAAAAACTTTAAGGAATCCTGGACAAGTAGTTGGACAGAAATCTACTTATAATTACATTAAAATGTTGTGCTGGGAAATAAGTTGCTTGTGAATTAACTATTAAGGATAGTCCATTTTTCATCAAAACGTTGCTTGCATCCAGTCCTTTACACCAATGGAAAATGAGGAACAAATGGACTATATGCCACAATGGATGAAAATCATCTCAATTACACTAGAGCTGCTCCACTGCAGCCTAGTACACAGACAACAGCAAGAAACTGTAACTAGATGAACTCGAAGAGAAATGAATTTTAAAGATTAAATTTTATTTTAAATAAATGATAAAGTGAACAACCTGACACAAGGGGTTGTCTGCTTTACTTAAAGCCTTTGAAACAAGATTAAATAAATAATAACTAAATATAAGCTTCAGCACATTTATCTGGGATACAACTGAACAGGAATTACTGGGTGAATTTTTATTACTGATGTTCTGCTGAAAATAAAACTATATGATTGCAACAAATTTAGACTTTAATTCTATAAATATGGGGAATGTGACCCACCACTACTTATGATGTGACAAAAATAACTCCTTCAACTATCAATTAGGAAAGGAAAATTAACTTTAAAGGATATTAACAGAATTTTTCATTATTCAAGTACAATTTTTTTCTGCTGTCACCCTCCTATCGCCTTTTTTATTCAAAACACTAATACACAAGCTTATTTTACCAAATTAATGTGGGACTGACTTTCTGCATGAAAGGAAAATAAGCCTGAGTTCCTATAAACCTTTCAAATTTTCATTCCACCTCCTTCCCAGTTTGCATGGAGGAGTCTATTTTACAACTTTATCCATGTAATGATCCTGCAGACTGCTTCTTCATGCCAGAATTTCTCTTTGAAGTTTGCTCTCCCATTAGTGTTTCAGTGTAGGTATTCAAACTGATGGCGCAAGCACAGCAGAACTCCAGAACTGTCCATGTTCCATCAAATACAGTTGTTTCATGTTGCTCATGATTTACAGTCTTAATTAATGCTCTCAAAGAAGAGGAGCACATCTTGGTGGAGCATCCCCCTTCCACACACACGCACACCCCTCCTCCCTTTTTTTTTTCCCTTTTTTTTTCGGTACAAACCAGTGCTCTCAGGGTTTTGTTGGACATTGTGCAGGATGGCTTTGCCAAGTAGAATGGAACACACTTAATACTTTTCCTTTATAACCTTTGCAATAAATCAGCTACCACTCTACTTACACGAGAACAGCCATTAGTGTCCTGTCCCCTCCCCCAGCACTTCCCGAATTTTAAACAAAGTAGGAATAATCTGAAGCTGAGCAGAGCCAGCAAGCCCAGTAAATCAGTTTAATGAGAACTGAATCAATCGTATGAAGTCCACTACTGAACAAATAAGGTGGACAGGAGAGGCTGAGCCTTCTGTGGAGGTACTGGGGATGGGGAAGCAGGAAAGCAGGGCTCACATACTTTGTTTTCAGCAGTGACGCATGTCTGTTGTGAACATTCTGTTCTTTAAAATCACATTTGCCTCAGCTTGCTGCTGAATTCCTTGTTTAGATTTGGCTGTTTCCTCTCTTGTTTGTGGTTTAGCTCCTCCATGTTTTCCCACAGAAGTGGAGTTTTCTGTTTACCCATTTTCACCACTTATCTCCTCTGAGATTCACTTTGACTCTCTGTTTATCCTCCTCAGGTCTTCCCTATTTCCACATTTACTCTACGTGAAGACATCTACACACACCCGCACATATATATATGTATACACATACACAAAATACTATTCCGTTACAAAGTCAGAAAGCAAATAATTATGTATTTTTAGGAATGCAGGGTATTAAAGAAACCACAAACTTTTGTGTATGACAGCATGTAGACTCCAGACATTCAGCATTAAAAGGGCCTTGCCAAAAGTGTAAACACCCACCCACCAAAAAATTTTGAAAAAACAAGCCAAGCCAAGCCAAGCCAAGCCAAGCCAAGCCAAGCCAAGCCAAACCAAACCAAACCAAACCAAACCACAGTGCTTCAATTTTTTTTTTCCAAAACAGAGGCAGTAACTTACAGAAGTAGGGCCAAGTATGGATTTTCCCAGTCAAAGGATACTAAGACCCTTTTTATTTAGCATTCATCAGTCCCCACCCTGAAGACTTTTTGATCATTCTGTCTTGCGTACTCAGAAAAAGGAGCTGTTAAAATGTATTAATGAGCAAAATCAGAAATTAGTCTGTCCTCTTTGCACAGGGCTGTGCTGTGGTTGTGCTCCAGCTACAAAAACTGATGGATGAAGGAGTGCATGGCCCCACCATTCAGATCACCTCTGTGTGTCTTCCACAGGGCTGCCAAACCTCCTTCACCTGGGACTCAGTAAGACAACCTCATCCCACTCCAGATTCTCAATCCCAGCTATAACTTTTCTCCTTGAAACAGTCATCCCTTTTCAAAATTAAGGGCAGAAATATGGGTCACATTTTCTCTTTTCTCTTCTTAGTTCCTCCAGAAGGAGAAAGCAGAGCCCATTTGTGAGATCCTGCTATCACAAATCCCAAAGTTTGGCCCAAGATAGAAACCTTTAGAGCTTATTTGTGAATGTGGTGCTGTTTCCAGAACATTAATGTCTCTACTGTGAGTTTAAAAGAAGAGTGCACTTTGATTCATCACTCTGAAACACTTCAAGATGATACAGCTATACTTTCAATCTCAGCAGGTCAGTCAGTGAAGACTACTAGAGCATCCACTGCTTCTTCTCTGCCAGTGCATCAATGTCCCAGATGTACTATTGCCCATGAAAAATTTGACTATCTATTAAATTTCCAGACTTGGCAATAGGAAAACCTATTACCACTGTCACCCATCCGCCATCTGCATGGCTTCTGGGAAAAGGCAATTAACATTGCTAATTAGAGACACAGAGCCACTTTGCACCCTCTTGCCCTCTGCTTTCTCCTTTCCCAGTACAGAGGAGAGAAGAGGACACATCTGGAGCAGCCAATCTGACCTCAGAAATGGAGACCCTCTGCCACTGCAGGCACAGTAGAGACCATTCTGCACAGTTAAGGGTAGCAGGTGCTCCTTGGGTGTTTATGAGCACAATCTTTAAGGATGTTAAGATGGTATGTATCCAAGGAGGTGAGGAACAGAATGTATTTAAAAGAGTAAGTCTGTAAAACCTGCTTATCTACCATCAGCTTGTACCTCATGTGAGACCAGTGCTGTGAGCTCTTTGGAATTCAGCTGTGAATCTTACAGGATAGGCTTTTTTTAAAGCCTATTATTTAAAATAAGAAATGATTTTGTGGGAATCTCAGCTGTCGTGAAAGAAAGAAATTAGGTGTCTAGTCTTGGTGACAAAGAAAAGCCTGAAACTGAAATCTATTAGCACCAAGCCCAGAACTCAAAACACTATTTTTATAACCTGTGATTTTTAAGTCATGACTTGACTTACAGTTCTTGAAAGCTAGAATTTGATAATATTACAGGTGATAATCTAAACCCCTCTCTGAACAGATTTAATTTTTTTCTTGGCTTTTTTTGTAAGCAAAATATTTTGTCACGATACTCTAAGACATGGTAAACTCCTTTCTACAACCTCTAGACCAATGTTTTGCTCTCCATTGCATTTAGCAGTGAAGGCTGTGGTTTTCTGACAAAGCAAGTTCACTGTGTCTGTTGTTAACGGCAAAAAAACCCCAAACCTAAATGATAAAAAAAAATTAATGCAAAGCAAATTACACTAGCAAATATGCAGTTTCAAGCTTCTGCTATGCAAAAGCACACTGAATAACTCAAGACAGAGAGTATTAGGACTATATTTGAATTTTTTTGAGTCCCTGCTATTCTCTGTCTCTTCTGTCTGATGAGTATTTAAATTACCTAGGATGACCTATGGATTCAGATAATCAAAAGAACTGAGCAATTAAGAAAAACAAACAGAAAAGAAAATTAAAAGCAAGTCCTTGACATGGCTTGTGGTTACACATTCTAAGTGGTTACATATATCTCCAATTTTTGTAAAAAGAGAGAAGAAAAGGTACTGCATTCAAAATAGAACAATAAGAGTCATGCACTATAGTTTCAAGAGCTTGGAAAAGAGAAGGAGATTTCACTGTCAGGTTGTTCTTTTCTTTCTACTCTTACCAAAACTTTGCAGACATCAGGAAAACATGAATCCAAAAAGTTATTTATTGTAACAGACCATTGTTCTGGCCATAGTCACCAGTGGGTCAGTCAGATCTAAAGCCCTCTGTAATGAGAGTCTCTCTGTTGACTTCATGGCTTTGGATCCAGGCCAATGTTTGTGCATTTCTTTCAAGGAACAGTTTTTCCAAATAAGCTGGGATTTTTTTGGAATTATTCCAAGGGCTACGTGACACTTTTGAGAGTTTATATTCATCCAAGTGACTTTGAGGAGCCAGTTCTCTGATTTTACATGTAAAAAGCTTGGCAGAGGATGGGAGGGAAAGAAAAGCCCTGTATGAATCCATCTAGGCATTTCTAGACCCTTCTTTGGAAAGTGTCCCTCAGATTTGATGTCACAGGCAAGGCAGGCAGTAGCACACAATCCCTTCCAGTCAGTCCTTCCTGAGGAGCAACCACAACCTACTGGATGGTTACAGAGAGGGAATTAGTCTCACTGCATTCCTGAGAGATTTTTAGGGCTAGGGACTTGGCTAGTACTACATTTGCTTCACAGAGAGGGCCAGGTGGGAGTTTGCCTGCCACAGGGTGACTCCCAGGTGGGGTGAACTAAGCACTTTGCTGTCTTTTCTGCTTGCAGGCCTGTGTAGGGAATGCCCACATTAGGGGCATTGGCTTAGTGCGGCAATCCCAAACTACTGCTGCAGCTCCTTGGGCACCATTCTTCTCCAGAGCTGCAAGTCATGCATTCCTCCAGCTGTCTTCCGGTGCCAAATTTTTCAGAAGTGATGAAAGTCTTAGGCTGGAGTGGTCCTACAGTTGCTGGAGCTTGTGTGGTAGCTCAACAAGTCCTCAGCCAAGTGAGGGAGAGGAGAAAGACAGGTGATGTAACATTCTCCTGAACTTTCACTTTCCTTGTGTGCTGGGAGGTTCAGAGCATCCACTCTGGGGCACACTGTCTCTCAGCATTGGAAAACTGCATTTTCATCCGTATCTCTCTACTAGAAATAAAGGCCACCACATGCTGCACCATCCTCAGAAGAAATGTAAAGGCCTAAAGTCATTACTTTTGCTTCCCCACAAAACAATCTGGTAACTGCTCTAATGCATGAAGAAAATTTCCAAAATTAATTTTAAAAAAAAAAAAAATTAAAAAATGAAACACATGTTCCCCCAGACAAGGAGTGTAATTAGAGATAGGGCTGAAGAACAGAAGTCCCACTCAGTAGCTGAAAACACATTTTTTTTAGTGCTTGGAAACCCTTGTGATATGTTTAAAACAAATACCCAGCTACAAAAATACTGTTAATATTAAAATTATGTGAAAAAATTCTTGGCAGACCTGTGGTATCTACCCAACTAACACTAGTACTAGAATGCTTGCTGATATATAATTAACACAGCTTGAAACATTCAGTACAAATGTTGCGCAGCCTGAAAATTTTAGTTTTACAGCAGTACTTCTGCACAGATGGAGTAATACCATGATTTGTTACAGCAGCAGCCTGATAGAATAGCAGTGAAGACACGACAACATCTTTATTAATTAAAGCATTAACTTCTGCACTACATTTTTCCTTCAGTGGACACAGAAAGGCATGCACTCCCTTCAGTGCTGAAAGAGTATTCAGGTGGTCTGTATGCCCAATATCCTGTTATTTGTTTAACCTCCATTGAAATCAAACTGTTTTGCTAGTATGTGAGGGACTATATTTTGACTCTCTAGCAGCTTTTCATAGTATTCTTTTAACAAACTTTCTGCCAAAAAGTCAGGCCAAAAAGTCCCGATGCATATGCAGCTAGCTTGATCTACCACATTTACATTACCTACTCCAAGCGAAAAATAGTGTGTTCATAAAAAAACTAAAAGTGTCTTGATCCAGCAGAAGCTGTTGCATAGACCTGCTCTTATTCACTTTGTGATTTTGACTGCCTCTTGCAAGCACTACTGTGAATGCTCAAAAGCACTTTTTCAAATGAAAGAAAATCAGAGCATCTAGTGTCGGCAAGCCTTGTAAAGTCCATACATGTTTACACTTGGCATCAGATTACACACATTTGACTTCTTGATTTACTGAGCACACTTGTGTTTTCCCTTCTTTTGTCAGAAATAAAATACAGCTATTCTTAAGAGAAGTCTTTGTTTTTGAAAAGACCTAATTTGTACTGTATGTTACGAGAGTTCACTTTTCGCCCCACCCAGAGAGAAGCCTGATCCAAATACCAGGGGAAAAAAGAAAAAACTCAGAAGAGGTTAATTTGGGTAACAGCAATGTCTGTTAGCAAGATGTAAAAAAAGAGAAAGACAGCAAAAGAGAACAGACAGTGAAGTCCTTGGACAGGTTTGGGGGTTTTTTTTGCTGCATCACAAAAGCAATTCTGCTGAAATCTTACTCGGAACATTGCCTGAGTAAAAAAGAGAAACACAGTTCTTAATTTATTTTGTACTTTCCATGTAGAGGAACAGTCAAAACTGTATGGGGTTTTACGCCTTCTTAGTAGCCAGCTTATAAACAGGGCAGCTTCTAGTCTTTCCATAGGAAAAACAGTATTCTGTGGATGATGATAACATGACTAACTGCCTGAGCTTCAGAGGCACAGAAGGCCTTCTGCCTAAATAAGGTGTGGTGTCAGACCACCTATTAACTAACAGACAGCTGGCAATCAATAAACACTGGATGAGCATCACAAACAGGAGAAAAAACCATATAAAAGTGAAAAATATGCACAAGGTTACTTTTCCATCTCTTATTTCCACAATTCTCCAAGAAGAATATTACATTAAATCAGATGTCAGGGAAGGGGTTTTATTTGAACAATGTGTGTTAACAAGCTACCAAGTGGAACATTGGTACATAAGTGTTTGAGAATCAAACTCATAAAGATAGCAGTAGTCACAACAAAGTGAACAACTAGGTGAGACCTGAAATTTTCAACATGTTTTTATGGATATTTACATGCAGGAAAAAGAAATTTATCCAAATGTAGAAATCAGGTCAAATAAAAACATTTGTATGATTTCCAAGCTAACTCAAGCACTGCCCTATCATTGATCATTATGCAAATGAAAAGCAAGATAAATTAAACACCATTTGTTCCTGCTAATAATTTGAGGGCGAGCCATAATCCAAACCATTTTTTTTCCAAATGTAACAAAGCAGAACTGCCTCAGAACATGGCTTGATGCCCTGTGCACACAGCCAACCTAAAATCAGCCCAAAATAAACCATTTATGCACAAGTAAACAAACAAAACACTCGGTTATGAATCCTACTATCTCTCTAAATTGCCTGACAAATGAGTGTACTTTGCTTTGCTGCCAGGGGGAATCCCACTGAAGGTTTGCAGTACTGGAGCCTTACTTATATCTCCTGTCATCTAAAGACAATATATTCATCTAGATGAGGGGAAAAAAAAAAAAGAATAAGAAAATAATGCTTCATATGTGCAATTGAACCTATAGTGTTTTTCCTTTTGTCCTAAGTGTGCTAACCCCACAGCATTTCTCAGATATTTCCTGCAATGCCTTTTCTAGAAATAATGATTTTCACACATAGCTTCTTTCATAAATCTATCACAGTTGAGTATCAAGTTAACAGTGACAGAGAAATGTGTATCTTCTTATTTTTATGACCTTAATGTTGGAGGCAGTTATTCAGAGCTACTGTGAGTGCACCAAACAAGTTCGGGTCCACATAACATCTTCCTTATAACATTGCAATTGATAAGCTATGAATCAACTTTGTATGATTTTTATATGTGGTGTGAAATTGGTGATGGCTTAAAAATGTACATTAATTCATGATTTTGCCTCAAAATTTCATGAGTGAAAATAAAATCCATGATCTCAATACACAGCCAAGTTGTACTCTTACCAATTTAAATTTTGCCAGTCTTTCAGTCAGAGCATCAGACCAAATTTGTAAGAGAAGATACAGACAACCTGAATACATTATTTGTAGAAACTCACATAAAATAAAATTTTGATATTTTATTATCAGCTGAGATGTAAAATATCCTCCTGGAATTGCTATTAAGCTGTGATTTGGGACCCCTGCATTCAGTTGGAAGAGTTATTATTTAGACTTACAGGCTACCACAATAAATATTTGTCTTATCCTTTCTCAGGAATTCTCTTTGGGCTGTTAGAAATCCCTGGTTGGGCAGTCACCCCTACACAGGGGAAAATTGCAGCTTTGTTTTTCATCTCTTTTTCCTCATCTAGGAGATGCTAGACCAGTAGTATAACATGGCATGCAAACAGCTTGTAGAAACAGGGAAACCACATTTTAAATTATATATATTAGGGTTCATTTAAAGAGTTTCAAAGAATTTTTCCATCTGTTTTATTAGATTTTGGAAAATAAACTGTGTGATGTACTGATGAAATCCAAAATAGGAAGGTAACTATAGTTTCTTGTTTATATGAAGAATAAGTGTTTTTCTCTTTAGATTAGCAAAAGACAAATTTATTGTAGAAGAATTTTTTTGATTGCTGATGTGCAATTATTTTAGCAACTGAGCTGTGTACTTGAATTTTGAGATGCTGCTTGTCTGCTTTAATAATCACATTACAGAGATGTTACAACAGTGAAAGAGCACACATGCTAAAGGAGCCTTCCTCATTGGGAATTTTGGTGGGACACATGGAGGAGTGCTCACAGAGCCTGTGAGCAGAAATCCCAAACCACTTCAAAGCTTTATTTAAACATTTTCAAACAGAGATGCACTAGCTGCGCTTCTGAAGGGACATCCTGAATATGTGGATTCAACTGCTTAGAAGCCAGAGCTGCCATGGTACATGTTCCTGTGGTGGCTACTGCTTGGCCAACACCAGGCATTCCTAAATGAGAAGGTTTGCAATTTGACCACAGCTTCTGCAAGGAAGCACCTTGGAAAGAGGAAACTGTGCATGCACACCAGCTAAAGATCAGTGAAACAACTCATGAGAAGCTCACTGATATCGATTTTGCACTTCCATCACTTGTGATACTGGAGTGCTGCACAAGCTGAGGACCTGTGAAACTTTTTTTTTGCCCATTCATAATTTGTCACTTTTAAAAATATTAATTTCCCAATTTCTACTGACATATTTCTAAACTAAATAGAAAGGGTATTTTCAGTTTCTTCATCGTCAGCATGTGAAGATGAAAATGTCTATATATGGGAGTGTCCCCAAAAGCTTGTATGAGACAGCTGCAGGAAGAAATAATCTGTGTCTAAGCACTACAAGAGGCTGCAGGAGACACTGTTATAAAGCATGCTGTGTCTTGAAATTGTTCACCTATGGTTTCTGGTTAAAAGCTATTACCTTTAAAGCATTATTTCTGTGCTAGGCAGGATGAAAATAGAGTAACTAGTATGTAAGGCCTGAAACCAGAGAGCTTTGCAAGGTGTTTTTGGTTCAGACACTAAATTACAATTTGATTAACCTACTTAGCAAAGTTCAGATGACAAACATAACTTTGGTGAAATTATTTTCTGAAAACAAAAACTTCTGCAGACTGCTTAAGGGTATTAAATACTGTTACACTGATTTACTGTGTGTTTGGTTTCACTACAACATTGGAAAATCAAATAAGAGTTTCAGTTCGAACTTGAGTAAATTCTGATCAAAGGCTCTCAGTATTTTCAGTTTTATTTTAAGAAAGTTTATAATTTTTGTATTGCTGAATTTTGCTGAAATTAGTAATGTAAAGTGCCTCCACTGTACAGTCTGCATAGTTTTCTTCGCCTAACACAGTGACACGCTTCACACATCAGCCTTTCAGACTGTAGCTCTAGAGACAAAATATTTCGGTCTTTGTATCTTCCTCCAGTCCATCTGCTAAGCACTGGCCATGGGCCCAGTTTGTTCTGCCCTAGCATTTAGCTCTTTTTGATTAACTGGTGCCTGCAAATCCTCCACCTTCCAATTACTTCCCTGCTGATGAACAGTGCACACCTGTGACTGTAGTTTTTGGAGGGCATCTGCTTCTAGCCCATCACAGCCAAGGCCCTTTGTGACCTATTTCACATTGCTGTGCGACAAGGACTGCATGGCTTCACTGATCCTTTTGGTAGACATCATCTCACCTGGGACCTTCAAGCTTCAATACAAAGAAAAGTAATTGAGGCAAGAGAAATATGCTAATTAGTAAAACTAATTTCAGGAAAAAAATTGTGGCAGTTGAGAAAGCCTCAGAGAAAAAAAAACAAACAACAACAGCAAAGAAGAAATAACTTTTAGATAAAATTAACAATTGTACCAAATACCTCCATCATGGCAGTCAGGTGAAAATAAGAAGCAGGAAATCTCACTTACTTGCATAAGTGAGAAAGGCTGGGGATCTTTAATAGCCTAACTATAATTTCCAGTATTTTGTATTGCTCACTCTGTGAAGCCAAAAAAAGACAAGACACCCTGTATAAACACAAACCAGTATTACAGGAAACATGCATTTTTCTTAATTTCAGGGAGTTGCTTGCCACATTTGTTTACAGAATCACTCATTCTGTTTACAGGGACATTAACTGCATGAGTATCATTTTTCCTCTCTGTGATTTTTATACACTGTGCACTCATTCTGAAAGTAAGTCAGTGGACCCTCTTTTATGCAGTTCAAGCCTAACATTGCAACATAGTCATTATGGTGCTTCCTACATGCATTACTTTTTGAAAGGGCTGACCCCAAAATAAAACGATGCAAATCACATTAGCGCTCAAACCGAATGCCGTTGTGCCGGGAGAAGCGGAAAGGCACGAGTCTGTCTCTGGCACTGCAACAGCAGCAGGGGCTGCTCAGCCAGGCTGCAAAGTCCTCTGCTGGGGCTGGGCAGGAGGAAGCAAGCCTAGGGCTGGCAGCTTGGAAAGGAGGAGAGGGGGGACCAGGGGATCTGGCATAATCACAGAGGAGAAACGAAAAGCAAATAGCAGAACAAGAGAAAATGCATGCTGAAACTTGAAGGAAACCAAAGTGAAAGAAACAGGTGTGGACAAGTAGATAAATGATGAGAGGAAAAAACAATCAGTCATGATTCTTATTTTCAAAAATAAAAGAGTAGATGAGAAGGGAGGAGCAAGCCCACCCTTTAGAGAGAACACAGGAAAAGGAAAGGTGAGAAGGAAGGTCAGCATGAAAAATGGAAAAGTAAAGTGGGAAAACAGAGAAAAAATCTCAAGAAAAATGAGAAAATTGTGATGCTTACCCCTCCACCCTCCACCCAAAAAGCTTCTCCCTTGTCTTGTTTTTCTCTTGGCAGAACAAAAAAAATGTAGTCTGAAAGAAAGCAAAAGGATGATTACATTCTCACAGTAAGGAGATAAAGGAGGGGAGCAAATTGGATATGAACTGTATTCATCAGAGGATATGAAAGGGAGTAGCTGAATTTAAGAACACTGTAATGCAAAAAGAACATTTCCTCAAGAAGGAAAACTATCTGTCCAGCAGAATTCCTAAAATATTACTGCAATCCCACAGCTTTGTCCAAAAACTCAGTAAATAAAACTTTTGTCTGAAACTTTTCCCACCATTCCAAGACAGTTGGTATTTAATCTAAATAACCTCCTGCTGAGTGTTGATCGCAGGCTGTAGCTCTGCAATCCAGCCTCATCACAGCCCAGTCTAAATAGAGCTTTAACAAGTAGTCAGCTGAAATTGACTCAAATTCCAGCTTGCTTAATGATCTCTATTTCTGAACTGAACGGCTGAACCAAAATCTGGAACTTTGCAATGTTTGCGGAATGCAGGATTTTTGTATTGGCTCTCCAGCTGTTGTGAAGTCACTGCTGTTTGGTGTATCAGCGATTTTGACTGGAAAAAATAGAACGTGTTTTCAAACATGTGGTGAAGTCTGCAGCTATGGCCAGACTATGGACTACCAACAAATGCCTCGATGGTAAATAGGCCACTGGCACTGCATCTCAGGTAGAGGCTGAAAAGGGAGACCAGACCTATATTTGGTTCAGCCCAGGTTCTTCCCACCTCACTCTAAATGCTGCTTTTGCAACTGGTTTTCTTTTGCTCATAATTCATTTTAATGGCATAGGCACCTCCCTGCCTGTCCTGTGCTCACATTGAATCCCACTGAGCCACACATCATCACAGCAAATCCTCACTGAACAATGATGGATTTATTGACACGCACAGGGGTAGAAACATGAGAAAATTAGATTTGTTAAAACCCAAACTTCACAGGAACCAGGAGCCCAAAAAACCGCCGGCACGACTTCTAATGACACGGACACTTTTAAGCTCTGTAGAGACCTACTGCCCCCTGATATTTTACCTTGAAGAAAAAGAACAGAAAGCGCCTGCTTGCAAGCAAATGAGGACTCCCCAGCCCGCACTGAAATGCAAAGCACTTGCTGCTGTAAAAGAGCTGTGACTGCAGTTGCTCTTTCAGCCAGGCACCTCTTCCAAAATAGCCCCTTCCCACCTGCCAGGTCCAATCAGCAGCCCAGAGGAGGGCTTTTATAGAGACCAGCTATCATTTCCTCCTGCTTTAGATCCAGTGACCCAATGTTAACACTGTTCCCCACTCCCAACATTACTGCACTGACTGACAGGCTCAGTCCTTGCTAGATGTCACTAAATCAACATCCCTGCAGGGTTTCTTTCCAAAGGGAGAATATGCTGTCCCAGGTGACCTTCAGAGTTCACAAGTGACTGACGCAGAAGCCCCACACCATCCATCACTCCGGCAGGAAGGGACATTTGCAGAGGATCAGAATGGCACGGGACTGCCATGAACTTCCTGCACCCTGCTTCCCCTGCATACCGAGCCCCGCTGTTTCCAGTGGTTCATTTATCAGGAGAAGGGAATAGAAGGTGAAGTCAATGAAGCTGCATTGAGTGCGGCAGAGGTCAGACCCAGGAGGGAACCCAAAGTGCACATACACACATACACAAGAGACACAGAGAGAGGGCAAGTATGTTTTCTATTAGCTGCCTGCTATAAATATTACCTTTCAGGTCAAATATTTTGTTTTGAAAATAGCCAAATCCCAAGGACTGCTTCCACCCATCAATCTAAAAGGAGGGGAAAGAAATGTCAATGCTTTCTTCATCCGAAAATTAGCTCAAAACAAACAAGGTCACGGCTGCTTCATGGTTAACAGCTAACAGTGATGAGTGACTTCTATCAGATCCTCTTCTGTTAACCTAAGTAAGAGAAAAGCCAGATCTCTGATGCACAGAGGAGCAATTCCCAGGACAATACCTAGAGAGGCAGTCCTTCATGTGAACTGTGTTCTGGAGAGCCTATACAGAAGATCTAGAACTGACCAAACTGATTTTCAGCATGAACATGTGACGCAGCTAATGCCTTACCGCACAAAGATAGTAAACCATATAACAAAAAGTAATGGATTATATGGTAGATTAGTTTGCCAGGAGATATGACCCTGCTTTAATACTTCCTTTACAATTAATAATGGCCTTAATGGCCTTATTTAAATACAAACAAACAGTAAACACTCCTTCACCATACACTACCTGTTGCTGAGGAATATTTGGGAAAACTCAGCTGTTTGGGTGGCAAGTAACACCTGAGACCTGACAAACAGCCCTGTTTTCCATAACACAGAACTTATCATGGATAAGTGGAGTCTGGGGGACACAAATGAAGAGACTGCTTTCTGAAACCCTTCTGCCCATGCTGTTTCAGTATCTGTAACAGCTCACAGCCCCAGCTGCAAGCAGGCAGTCACTGGGAGCACACCTGCTGCCCAGATGCCAGAGCAAGAACCACACTGGCTGCCTTTCCCACTGGCATCTTCTCTCTCCATATGCTGAGCAAATGATGGGGACAGGGCTGTGTTCTTCTGCTCACAGCCACGCAGAGGGATGGAGCCAGGGCAACGCAGACATTGAGAGTCGGCAGCTCTGACTCACAAACCCCTGATCGAAGGCTCTCCTGAGAGAGCGGAATTTTCGCTCCTTAACACTGGGAGCTCAAGCATTGCACTGTGTTTTGTAAGGTAGTGTGTAAACATCACATCAAAACCCAAAGCCACTCGCTCCCCTCTAATACATTATCACCAGCTTCACAAAGACAGTGTTTTTCATTCTGGCAGCTGTGACTACATATGGGAACTCCTCATAGAGTATTTTTTATAGCCTGGTAAATATCTGCATCTGTTTTGAAAAATAAGAGAAGGTTAATAAAAGGTGAAAACATTCCAGCCCAGGAGCAGAGTGCCCTACCTGGCACTCTAGCTCTGTCCCAGGAGTCCATGGGATGGGTGGAGGGGACTCTAGGTGCACCTCTCCCATGGCTTCTCACTCTTGTACTCCCCACACCAAAAGCGTAACAGGCACCTTGGTGCTCTGGCTCCTTCCTCAATTGCAAATATATTCACTTTCACCAACCACAGCCATGCTGGTAGTTACACCACATAGCCTGTCACTAACAATTTTTATACACCGGTGAAGTCAGAGTTGGGAATATCAGCATTTTCTGGGATGGAGAGGTAGGATGTGGGACAGCAGAAATAGCTAATACCACCAGTTCACCTGTGCCATGCATTAGTAACTTGGCAGCTGAAATGCCATTACAACCTAACTGGAAGCCCAGGCCTCAAAAGTGCTTTTCCGGTGCAAACTTTATGCCTTATTTTGCTCTGCTCTGGCTCCTGGTGCAGTGAAGAACAGGGAAGGCAAAGTTCTCAGGGCAGCTCTTCTGTCCCTGCACCTCAAGTCTCTGCACTGAGAAAACATGCCAGTGCATGTACCACAACAGTGACTATTCTGCTGTGATGATGTTTGGGATGCCTTTAACTTTCAAAAATCAAGTTGAACATGTTCTTAATGACCTGCAAAATCCCCCCCTTCTGCCACTTTCATGGACAGCCTGAATTCTGAAGGAAGTGAACACCCTGATCATAGGCATCCCAGACATACCCTAACGCGTGCAGTACCTGTTTGCAGGAGCTGAGGTTTTCTCATCAAACCAGCAAACACCATCTCATGGCTGAAGAATGAGGACCAATGATCTATGTAATATATTAATTACAGCAATGTGATGGGTAGGATGTTTCTTACCTAGCAGAATAGCTAACCCATTTTTTACAAAACTTAAAGGTACCTCAAAGACAGTGGTAGTGTGAGAAAAGTACAGCAGAAAGGCAGGTAACATGCTCCACTTAGTTATGTCATCCTTTACCATTTTCCTACCGCATCCATTGCCTACAATACACCATTGGAAGATTTACCATGCTCACTTATCTGAGGATAGAAGTCTAATTTGTCAATAATTATGACTCAAAGAGGGGCACTGACTTGTATTATGCTGTTAGATCAGGTATATCAAAATGAACTTTACAGTGAGAAAACACAGGGCAAACGAGGACTGTGAAGGAGAAAGGCATGAGAGAAGGATCCTTATGTTCTATGTGAGGTCTTGCCTCAGGCACAGAAAGAGTTATGAGCAGCACGGGGGTGGTGGGCAATGCTAATATTTAGAAGGGGGATACATTCAGCAAAGTATTAAACTCTGTAGGTATGGAAACTGCTATGTGTGCTGGGAGCCAGAGGGAGACACCAAGGCATCCCTTGCCACCTGAGCTGCTGCTCTCTGGGCAGCAGCATTTGATGTCCATTGGATCTCCAGTGGGGGTATGTCTGCAATAAGCAGCTGCTATGCAATTGTTTACTGCTGTTATGGCTGCTCTGGTTTATGCACTGGAATGGGATTATCTGAGGGGTTTAGGTGACTGGGCTGGGATGAGGACTAGCTGGCTGAGACTCAAGCCAGCCAAAACAGAGATCACTGGAGAGGTGCAGAAGGGGGGTGGGGGTGAAGAGGACAGGAAGGATAAGCCTGTATCAGCCCTTCCACCCAACAGTACAGCCTTTTATACACAAATCAAGTTTGAAGTGCAAAGGTCTTGTTACAGACAAAGCTGATACTACACTACAGCCACATCAAAGAGCCTTTTTTCTTCATCTGTGCTTGGTAAAAGAGCATGTGACCTCTTATTTCAGATGTGGATTTCTGACGTTTACCAAATTTTGGTCACCTCAAGAACAGGCTACTGCCATGGCTTTACTTGCTTAGGTCCTTAAGATTACACAGAAGCTGAAGTGAAATCAAACACAGGACAGCCCAAGTGTGGCTCTATGATTACTTATGTGCAACAGTTGCAGCAGCAGGTTGAACTTAATGCAGTGATAAGGGTTTTGCTGTAAGCGCTTTCAGTTTCCCCACTACACGGCTGCCTACCCTGCCACAGTGTAACTCTATGGTCCAGTACATCTACATAAGTTTATTGATATGAAAGAAGCAATGTTGTCTAAATGCTAATTTTAGACTTGTAATCAGTTCACTGGGAAGGTTTCTCTTCTTGAGGTAACTTTTGCTATTTTTGCACTATCAATTCTTCCTGGTTTTGCTTGGATTTTGACCCTGTTAGTTTTTTATATTTCTTAGGAGGGATAAATTTTATACTATATATAACAAGGCAGGAGGAGGACTGCTAGTCTGTGAATCTTTGACGTAATAATACAGCTGTCTTATATACTGTTAGGCACTGAATACTGCAATTCAATGCTCCAGCTTTGGTGGTTGTGCTGTAAATATCTGTTATATTCAAAAGTTACGTTGCATGATCATACAACTTTCACAGTTCCCTTCTAAGTGACATGAGATTCAATAACTGCTTCCCATAAAAAAAATTCATGCCCAGGAATTATGCATATATAAATATACGAAGCCATATCACAGTGCAAGACACATCACTGTAAAACAAACTCAAAACATTTTCCAATATAAAATAATGTAGAAGGTATTACCTCTACCACCATAAAATGTTGTTTGTTTGGTTTTTTTTTCTATTTCCTGTCATCATCAATCTAAAATGGAAAGCAGTGAAAAAAATTTTGTTTTTTCTGAGAGGAGTTTTCCAAAACACACCGGCTTACCAATTTCTAAAGAATTTAGTAAGCATACTCACGGAAACAAAAACCAATGCACTATTTCCAGCTCTAATCAGGTTCAGCAGGGTACTGAAGTATGAGAATCAGAAAGTGAGCTAAAAAGAGTAGCTTAAGTGGGATGTTTTCAGCTGAGAAACGCATGGGAAATAAGCTGAAACCTGGGGTAACTAAAGAAGTGTGAAACTTATTTTGATTCTAAGAAATACAGTTTTGCAAAACAGGCATGTAGTTTATCACTAATTTTATTTGCTAGCAGCTCTGAATGCACAGTAAGTATCTGCTCTTGCCAAGTGCAGCACTATTAATAAGTTTACTTTTTCAAGTGACATTCTGCTACATTTCTTCCCTTTATTTTTTCCAAAATTCTGGAATGTTTGTTTCAGTAAATTCAAGCCACATTAAGATACCAGGCATTCTACTTACTCAGATCCAAGAGAGTGTCATAGAAAAGGAAGTGGAGGGAAGGAGGAGACTTGTCTCAAAACTGATTAAGAAGGCAGGAGGTGGGGGTTTTTCTGCATGTTGTAAAATTTTGTTTTGGGATGAAAAAATAACGTTAAACAGTGTGAAACAAATAAGTCTCAAGTATTTCCAAAGAAAGTCTGAGTATTTTTAAAAATACATGTTTTATTTCAAAAGGGACGCTCTGAGATATTACGCTTTGAGAATGATTAAAGAAACTAAAAGCTTAAAAAAGTTTCAGCTGAAAACTCTCCAACTCTTAACCAAAACAACAAACTGAATTTATAACCAATCATGTTAATTCCTGTGCTCTCCACAACAGCGCGTATTGGCAAAGTCGTTTTTCATGAAAACCTCCTTTACACAACTCTAGCTGAAGAGCACAGAGCTGTTTCTCCAAATTTGAGGGATGAAAGAGCTGCTGTGACTTTGGCCAGACCACAATATGCATCTCTGGTTGCCAAAGGCAGCTAGTACTCTGCAGAGCTCCAAATACCCCTTGTTTTTCCCTAGCACACTTTGGAGATAGGATAGACAAGAGATAAGGGAGAGGCATGGAAATTCCCCTCCATGCAGAGGAAGGCTGGAGTTGGGGAAGCATGCGGGGAATTTCCTTCGCATGAGGTGAATTTCCTGGGAGCAGCACTGGCTGGGATGTTTGCACAAAAGCCATATTGACCAGCAACAGCAGAACATGGTATTGGCCTCACCTCCATGAAAAGGAGCTGGTAATATCACTGCATTGATCAAACCTGGCTTGTGATGCACTTCAGACACATGTGTTATTAGGTTACCTCATTTTCTTGCACGTTCCTCCAGTCATCTTCCCCCAGCAGTCTTAACATATATAATCTTAACATATATAACTTCAAACTACTGGCCAGGTACCCACAATGATCAGGGCTGCTTCTCAATCTCTCTCTGTCTTTAACACACACTGCTTGGAATATTAGTTTTTTAAAGCTCCATTTCAATAGGATTCAAGTGCTGAAGACTGTTATCCTTCGCCACCTAAATTTTTCACCTGTAATTCCTGACCAGACTAAACCACTAAACCTTTAACTTTGGTAACTTTGTGAAAGAGCATATAAAAAACATATCCAGTTTTTGTTTTCACACTTTCTTTCCCTCTTCAGGAAAAACCAGAATGCCAAGCCGCATGGCGCACCTTACAAAATCCTCAGTGTCTACTACACTTCCTCCTTTTACCTGCTAGGAGAATTGAAGGTGACTATTCTTACACCTACCACAACCATTTAAGTCATTCTTTTCTTTCTTCAGAAGTCTCCACACACACAAAAATTCCAAACTTGCATATGTTTCAATGTACATTGTAAAGCTTTTTTTTATTTGATTCCCTGGGAGAAGGAATAAGGGAAAATTTGTTGCCTTTTTCCAATTCCTCATTTCATAACTGTCAGTGAGTAACTCTTAATGCCTGTACAGCTATTTTTCTCCATCATCCATTGCGGTGAAGTTGACACAGTAATTCCTAGCGTACGGTTGCTAGAAAAAAAAAAACCCAAATGTGTTTATTTCCATTATATGGTGCCAAAAGGACTTGCAACTGCAGCAAAGGGGATATTGTGTGACGCATCAAACACTTATATTCTATTTCTGTCAAAGCACTAAGTTAAAGCTTAACATCAAGGGTACGATGTAAGGGTACAAAAGTACATCCTACCCGTTAAACCACTATCCCTCATGGAAATGAAGCTGAGGATGCCAGAGGAGCATGTCCCAGTACTGAGAAGCGTGTGAGCTGAATACATGCCTTTCCTACATCCACAGAAGCATAACACTCATATAAAAAATACCTTTTACCTTCTGACTCGTGGTCACAAACGTACCTGCACTTTTCAACTCAGTCGAACAAACCATGGCAAACACTTAAAAGCTGTCTTTTTAAAATTTCAAAATTTCCCAATTTTTCCAAATTTCAAATTTCCCATTTGAAGACAGGCAGAGATATCAGAGCTGGCTGAGAAATTGTGAGCTCACATCAGCACTCGGTGATGTGGAGAAAAATGGAGGGAAAAACCCCCAAAACAGCCACCCATCACGGATTCCCAGTGTATAAAGTTGTTGCAAGAGGTGCCAAAAGAAATAATTTCGAGCCAAACAGTTTGGCTTGATGGCTCCGCTAATTACAGGCCAGGGCTGCTCCCGCTGGGCTGAAGAAGGCCAAGGCTCGCTGTCAGGCAGACGGATTAGCCCCCGTTGCCGCCTGAGTGTAGGCAGGGACACGGAAGGAAACATAAGAAGGCGGCATGTGCATAACCAAACAGGCTACCTTGCTGAAAAGAAAACCCCTAAAGCCACATTCTGCTTCATTAGCACATGAAAATAAGGTAATTGAATACTTCATTCTCCCATCCAGAGCCATGATCCATCACTCAGGGAAGTGGAGTTTTGATAAGGTGGGGTGTTTAAATGAGGCAGAAAGAGTCTTTGAGTGTGTGTTACTTTGTTTGTATGAGAGAAATCCCACTTAAATATAAGCAAAAAAGATATAAAAATCACTTTACCATATGAATAACTCTAACATGACAAAGATCCTCCAAGGATGGAATTTATACTAATTTCAACAATATTCTGAAGACAGAAGGTATTACACTTGTTGCTGCCTTTATTTTTGTATCAAAATCCACTTGTCTCTCTTGCTTAGCTTTTTTTCTTTCCTCCTCTCTTTGAACTCTCTGTCTCACTAGGTATTTTTTGCTGGCTTTAAACATTTCTTACATCAAGAGATGAAAACTTCAGCAACTGTCAGGGCAAGGTATTTTAATCAAATTTTACTTGTTCTTTTTTTAAGTTATACATGTAGCACATTCAGGCTTTGGTGTTTTGATTTATTCAACATTCCAGCTGATTACCAAAATATGAAAATAAATTTTATAAAGTGTTTATCATTACTGTCATATTACCAATTTCAGACTCAGACAGCTCCTATTTTAGTTCTTTAGCCTTGTTTTAGAAAAAAAAAGATAAAATCTGATATTTGAAAGGCAAAAACATGAGCAGAATATGTTTCATTGTCTTTAGCAAGCTGAACAGCAACAAACTCATTTTCTCCCACTGGCTAATCACCTAAAGTATGAAGTACAGTGACTGGCATTTCCTCCAGAAAAAAAAATAATTACGTAAACACTGTAAATAGACCCCTTTCCTCAGCCAAAAATGCCTGTTATGGTATTAAGTTTTTTTATAAGAAAGCAGGAACTAGAGATACATAGAGCTAGACAGACTGCACCCTTGTTCCTTGGGTTTAAGTGCTATGCTGATATATTATCTTGAAATATAAAGAAAAATAACATGACATTACAGACCCCATCTCTCAGCACTGACAACAACAAGGATTTTGACAACATTTAAGAGACACCTACCCCAGCCTCTCTGACAGTGATGCCTAACCATGTCCCAGGCTTTCGTCTTGCTCTCTCATGTGTCCAGACATGTGATAAACAATTAATAAAAGGCTTTCCTGCTTAGAAATAGAGGAAATAACTTCACTGGAAGAGAAAGAGCAAGGAAAGAGCTGCATTTTCACAATACTTCAAAGGTAGTTAAATTGTGTTGGTAGTAGGGCTGCGCTATCATTGTTCCTTGTCCAGGCTCTCTGCTCCCACCACCACCTCTTTGCTGCTGGTGGCAGAACTGGTCCACTGCGGTGAAAAGTCAGTTTGGAGAGATAACCCTGCAGAATTCTCCTTGATTTTCTGTGGTTTAGTCTGCAGGTTGGAGTCTGTATGGTGGCTTGTATGGGATCAGCTGTGAGCCAGCTCTAGAGCAATGGAGAGGGCAGGAACTGCAAGGAAAGAGGGAGTTCAAGCTGTTGTGGACCTACACCTTCTGGAACAAGGGCACTTTGGCCAAACGGCTGAAGACAGAACAAAGATACAACTGGAGGCCTGGGGCAGGGTCCAGGAGGTAGACATCTCACCCCCTCTGCTCATAGTCAATATAATGATGAGAAAATTATATTTATTCATATGTATATTCATTCTTATATACATTCCTCAGGCTGAAGCTTCAGGAAGCAATCTTTTAGGTAACAAGGTCTTGCCATGTAGCTTTGAAATGCTTACAGCAGAGAGCAGAGCCACCACCTTAAAGTTAAGTCACCGCTTCACATAGTTTGACAACCCAAAAAACCAGAGGTGTGACATGGCCAGAAGGCACACTGCTGCTCTCCAAAGATGCAGTGGGCAAGCAAAGTAGGGGCTGGGCTGAAGGCTTTACCGTGAGTGAACTACACTAGCCCAGCCCTGTGATTGGAGCAGCACTTGCCGCTCTTGTGCCACAGCTGCCATAGGAAACAGCAAGGCTGGCAACTCTTTTTTTTGTTCTGCCGGCTGAATAGACCTCCGAAGCAAAATTAGCAGGCCACGAATTAACACCCCCTTTAGTGCCTGCCAACAGAAAACAAAAATAAAACAAAAGCATGTGGCCAAGGGTTGTGTAAAATGCTGTCACAGGCCTTCCTGCATATTTTCCCCACCCTTCGACTGGGAGAACACACTGTGAAAACTTTGCAACTAAAGAAAACATTTGCAAATTACACCCAGCTTGTAATTTTCTGTGGAATAAATCTGGGTAAAGCAAATTAAGGCCTTGATCTCAATCTCTATCTCAGAAATAATATCTTAAATCAAACTGTCTAAACAACCCTCTTTATCACCTAGTGCGGTATAGATTTCCCAGGCCTGAGTCCAGAAAGCAATCTATGTGCCCCAGGAATTCATCCAGAGCAAACTGGAGCTGCAGAGCCCACCAGGAAAGAGAGAAATGTGTATCATCAAAGCACTGGTAACTTTCCACGACATGCTAAAAAATTATTGCAAGAGGCCTTATGCACTTTGAGAACAGACACCAAACTAAGCTCTTGATGACCACAGTTACCCAACACCCCTGGCTTACTTCTTATTACCAAACATGCACCCAAAATGATAAGCAGTTTCCTTCATGCCGTATCTACATTCAGATTTCCATGCAAAAGTCTAACGGTGTGGCTGCTGGCTTCCTTGAGTCAATGGAAAATTCTGCCTGAAATTCCCCATAGCTAACAAGGTGCCAGCATCGAAGCAACATGAAAAATAACATCAGGACTCTCATGTAAAACAATTTTGTTATACATCTAAGTCACATGTGTCACAGAAGCAAGAGAAAAATTGATGGTAGAAGTCTCTCTACCTTAATAAATTTTTAAAAAAGCTAGTTTTTCAGCAAGTTCAGTTAAAGAAGATGAGAATTACTGCCAGGAGCAATAGCATACATTATAATGACACAAATATTTACGAGCACACATCCACATAACCCGCATAAAAATAAACCAAGCATAACTCTACTTATTCTGCATATCTAAAATTAAATCTATTTTTTTTAACTATGCTCAGCAACAGAGGAAGATTTAACAGGTGTCATTGTTTCTCCCAGGTGTAATCATCTCTTTAATTTGCCCATGTGACAAAAGACATTTAATGAGAAGGATGAAATTGATAATTAATTAAACATCTTCCAGGGCCTGGAAGATTCTCCTCCATTTGGGATAGATTTCCTTTAGCTTTAAGCAAGCTGAAGGGCAAGAGACAGATGCTGCCACAGCTTTTTGTTTTAGCTGGTATGTGTTTGTAAAGGCTTGAAGATGTTTCTCAGTTTACTTGTCAGCCTTTTTCGCATCGGTCATCCAGAGGTCTCTGCCTCAAAACACAATGGGTTTTTTTAAGGGCTTGTGACAATATCCCAGTGCAGTTCAACGCAAGACTGGACATTAGTTTTGGTATTTAAGCGGCAGCATTTTCTAGCAGTATTTTTTCTTCTAATCGCTACCAGTTTTTTGAACTGCACATTCGTATGTAGTAACTGAAAGTAAGTCACCTCATCGAAACAGGCTCATGACTGATTTTCTAGTGAAAACTTGCAAACAACAAACGGGACGGCAGGTCAGAGTTGCCGAGACATGTGGCCCCTTTCCCTTTTTCTTACACCACCACCACCTAGGGGACCTTTGATCTGAATGTCAGCGGTGAAAATACACAAACAGATACTGTCTTATTATATACTCACAGGTGTACATTCCTAAAACTGTTACATTCCATTACTTTCAGCTGTGCTTGAAAACAATACCTTCAGAAGTTGACCCCTTCTCTCCTCTGATCACACTGGTATCCGAGTACAAAGCATCACATCAAGCACGGTATTCCAAACAGTGGCAATGATCGCGCCAACAAATTCAAACAGCTCTTGTAAGGACAGGACCCGAGCACTGACTGAAGTTTCTATATTACTGACACTGTGCACTACTTTACAGCTTGCACAGAAAGGGTGCTTCTTTCACTCAGTGGGAATGCTCCTGGGCCAGGCAGCTGGAATTTTGATGCGGAGAAGGCTGGATTTAAGGCAAACTCAGCACTGTTTTACCAGTGCAGGAAGAATTAAAAATCTTATTGAAATACATTCAGCCCCTGTGGATGTTCAGATCATTTCCCATAACAGCGTGCAACAAATCATCTGTTTGGGCTGGGGTTATTAAATGCAAAAGAACATCCCATCCTCCTAATGTCCCTACTTTTAAAAAATCAGTTTCCAGCTTTGGCAGTTTAATATAAGAAGAAGTGCTCTTCTCCTGTTAAAAATATCGCAGTAATATTTCAGTAACTGGAATGGAGGAAAAAAAGTGTGAAGGAATATTTCCATTCCTTTCTCTGATTGTTCCATACAGTGTTTATCAGCAGGCTGGTACCACATCTCCTTTTGTTAGAAAATTAAAAGTTGAACTGCAAACATAAAAGCCACCATGAACCATGCAATAAGCTTCAGGCATTTTAAGAGCAGCAGAGGTTAGAAGGGCAGCTCCTGACTCTAAACAGCACCTATTGTTTCTCTTTCTTCTTGAATAACAAAAGCAGAGCTGAAAGCTATTTACCTGGTTTTACCTCTGTCAGATCTCATTTCCCCCTTTATTTTCAGCAGATGATCTTATCAAATAGTGTAATTTCTAACAATTGCTTTGATCAGATTTTTTTTTTTAATTTCACCACGATAGATTATTTCATTCTCAAATAGATAACTCAGCATACAAAGTCACAGCGGAAAGGCACTCAGGAGACTTCAGGAGTCTGTCAATATGTATTTAAATTAAGAGTAACTACTTTTAAGCTTCTAAGTTAAAATGCTTTCATTTTGAAAACATGAGAGCAAATTTACAGTACAAGGCTCTGGTCTTGCAAACATTCCCGCACAAACAACTTTCTGTCTGAACCGTCCCATGTGTTCCCCTCCCGCTGCAGATTCATATAACTGGACACTTAACTTGCCCAAAACCATCTGCAGAGCAAGGCTGGAAGGATTTAACTCCTGATCCACAAACTTTTTGGTGTTCTGCTATCCAACGTAGTGTGTCCATTATATTACTCAAATTACTTATAAACAAAAGCCTTACATGAGTCAGCACCACGCAGACTTTTTGCGAGTGGCTGGGAGCAGTCTGTAGTTAATACAGAATTACAGAATCATTTAGGTTGGTATATAAAATCCTCAGAGATCTAGCCTCAAAAAAAATCCTTCCTACAAGATAAAAGCAATACACAATATATAAAGTTCTTCCACTGTTTTAAAATATTTATAAAACTTTTGAAGGGAAAAAAAACCCCACTTCTGGGGGCAATTTGCTCTTTAGGGAAAAAGCTCATACAAACCAAATAATTTCTATCATTACTGATTTTCACTTAAAAAATTATTTTATTTTTTTTACTTTTCTTAATCATTTCACAACACCCACCTCTTGTCTTTTATATACTTCTGTAATTTTATTAAAAAGGTGTGGGGGGGAAAAAAACCTTGAAAATATGTAACAGATATCTGAACTGAGAAATTATTTTACTTTAGCTATAGATTAAATGCCAGTGAAGTATTTGCAACTCTAAAAACATCTTTAGTCATAACAATCTATGATGCAAGTTTACAGCATTTGATTCCTTGATGCTAGCTGCAGTTTGTAATTACCATACAGAAGTTTAAGAAAACCACTAAAACCTGTGAAATAACAGGACTTCCCTCTCATATGAAAGCATCTTATAAATTCATATTTTTAAGGAATTCTAGTGTAAGTGTTTAGAAGTTTGTTTTCCTTACTGTAACGTGCTACCTGTGAAATCTAACAAGGTTACATTAGCAGGATCAGGTTCTTAAGATAGAATTCTATCAGATACTCAGCTGCTATGAACTGTCATATCTCAGCTGGAGCTCATGTCCCACTAGGACTAATTTCAGACCAGCAAAGTGCTCCTGACAGTAAAGTAGTTACAAAACCAAGAGTGAAAACATGTCTTCTTATACAAGATGGAAGTATATTTAAAAGGCACATTTTTGAAAACGTCTCACTCTTTCAGCTTTTCAGTCCAGTTTAGAGTTTCATTGGAATATTTTCACTTTCTGCTAAAACAGCATCACCAACAGAAAATAAAATCAAGACAAGTTCTGAAATGTGCTTTACTTTTTTGGCATCAATTCTTGCCCTTTTCCAGCCCCATTTCCATCCAAAGTTTTTCCAAACAAAAAGAAAATAGACATCTGAGTGCCTGTAAAAAACAAAAATTATTGCATACATTATTGGTTTTCTGTGTATCTCTATTGAGTCACTTGAAATGTTGTAATTACATATATTTCCTGCTGTTATAAAATGTTGGTGAAAGGTTTGGTTACTATGGTCCTTTATAGCTCTGGAAGAACTGACAAGTGGAAAGAGGAAAGTAACTTTCCAGTCAGTTCAAAGGAAATGGAGTATGGTCATTTCCACTTGCAGGATCCACTCCCTATCAGGCTCTACAGACATTTCTGTGTCACTTTCTGCAGTACAGCATCTGGGCACAATATTTTCCTCTTATTACTTTCTTTATCAATGAAGATATTATTAGTTTATAAAGATCAGGAAAAACTGGACATGGGGTGGGAAATCTGAGAAAAAATGTATAGTTAGGCAGTCCATATCATTCTCAGAACATGCCTGTGTCCCTGTGTTTTAGGATTTATGATTTCTCTGTTGTTTCAAATCTCACACACACAATTATCTCTAATCCTTCTTCAAAACCATCAATTTTGCACAGGCATCTACTTGGTTACTTTTCTATATTACTTAACAAAGCAAATTTTGTTAAAAAATTTATGCTGAAATTCTAGAAATGGCATTATATATAACTCAATGGGAAGCAAGACTTAGCTTGAACATTTGAAAAATCAATCAGATTTTCTATCTCTAGTCAAACAGATTTCCCATGTCTAACAAGAATTAGTTACTAACACTGCTTTCAAGAATATTTTTTAGCAGCTTGTAAGAAAGAGAAAAAAATATTTATTTCTCCTCTTTGCTGTGTGAGTATCATGGGAGTCATCCCACCACACAAGACAAACTCAGCATTTTCAACTATTTTGTATGGATGACACAGTTCAGTGACTAAAGCTATTACGACCCTTATCAGACAAAATAAAATTATTCTGGGAAATAGATGTGGGGTGCAAAGTTTTAAAGCTTCTTCATGTGACAAAAATTGTTAATAAGAGGATTATTAACAACAGTATTAGAAACCTTTAATTAAAATACACTATGGTCTGGATTCTATTTGCAATACACTTGCATCTGGCAAGCTGGACAAGACTGGAGTTTTTCAGAATATAATTACAGGTGTGATTTTGAGAAGGGCAACTATGTTCACTGGCTTGAAGAGGACACTAGAGCATATACAGCTAAAGAAGCATATACCATCACGCAAAAGAAAAGCCTCCAAAGGCTTGAAAGGAGGACGAAAGCAAGGAAACATTATCCCATCATCCTTCCATGCTTCTGGAATGTGGGCAGATCATAGTAAAAGTTTAAGCAGCAGAAAGATTAAAGGAAAACTGTTAAAGCCAAAAAGGACACTCACATCATCTGGCATAAGTCAGTCGTGCCTCCGCAGACTTCAGTGGAGATTCACTGATTTACGCCAGTTGATGTTTTGGCCCGACGGCTTCACAGAAGATACTATCGATTAATTGTGTGTTCTATTCTGATTAAAAGCTTCTCTTGCCATCACAGCACATCTTGCCCCAGCTGGAAGCCACTCTGGCATTTTTCTTTTTGCTGGAAAGCACCCTATAGGCGAATTCCAAAATCATAATAATAATGATTAAAAAAAAGAAGTCTGCATAAATTGTCAACTACTGTTAGTTATTATTTACCATTTCTGGCACATACAGACATGCCAGGCACTTATACTTTGAAGACAATTCCCTTCCCTGCAGAGCTTAAAAGACAAGGACTAGTCCATTCTGTAAACATAGGGCACTGCTTTACCAAAAATTATTCCAGTTTCTTCAGTGGCATTCCTCCAGCAGTAAGGCTGTGCTTATTATGCATGCTGGTAATTTCAGGTCTTAAGTGATGAGCATGGCAAACAAGAGAGGGTAAAACACAAAGATATATCATAGAGAAATGCTTCAGATGCACTACACTTGCAAAGCTTTCTAAACTGGAACACTTTTTCTGTACATTTAATGTGCCTAATTTTCACAAAAATACCCAAACAAATCCAAAACAACCAAACAACAAAAACCAAACCCCACCCAGAAAAACCCAACCCTTTGAGGTTTGTAGTTTTTCAAGTACATGATGCTTAGCATGTGGTATCTACTGTGATACATTATTAGGGAAGAAATCCTTAGCATTTGGTTTAATAAAATAAAATAATTTATTTCCTAAAAGTAGTTTAGGAAAAGGAATTGGGAATGGTGGCAACACTTCTGGCAGAGTAACACCTGTATGGTTTCAAGCATGGACACCCAGTCCTACACAGAGTAGTACAGCTGCAGACTGACAAGACTTCTGTCCAGCCTTCAAAGTAAAAAGAAAAGTGGAACATGGGCCCAGCTGTGGAACTGAAAATGCTATCAGGTTTGAGGAGGGCTGCAGGGAAAAAAAAGGTAGTAAGTTATAATTCTTAACCATGAAGACCACTTTTAACTTCACATCCTGTGTATCAGAAAGCCACTATCATAATTTCAGAGCATCTAAAAATAGGAGCGACCTACCAACCCAATTAAAAAGTATGTCTAGGAATACTTGATGATGTGAAGGCACAGTATCTTTCCAAATATTTTGTGGAACCAACAAGTATTTAGTTTTAATGAATAGGACGGATCCATACTGCCAAAGAGTGGCCAAAATTAACGTATTTGTTATACAGTGAATTTATACATAAAGACTCATTCCCTTCTTTGCCCCATTCTCTGGGCCACAGGTTTTTCATGGTAACATTTCATTACTACCTCAGGTTACATCATTCACTTTGACCAAAGTTAACACTTTAATAACTTTTGGTATGACTGTAATATGATCTGAGACACAAAATTAAAAAAAAAAAAAAATCTGTTAGACTGCTTCATTTGTACAAGGCTTTTAGGATAGTACTATTATTTATCTATTGTAACTTTTAGGACATAGGTAGTTTCTTGTTAGCTTTCACTAGTCTCAAAGGAATGAATTTTGCAAACAAATCCACAAGAAACAAAATCTGTGATGACAATTTGCATTCATGTATAAATTTTCACAAAATAAAACACAATCTTGATCATTAAGAACATTTCCAAACTTATCCGTTAAACACAGCACTGTATTTCCATCATAGTCACAGGATTTAAAACACATTATTATTAGGTGCTTTAGCAAACTCTTAACAGCTGCTGAGAGCATGAGCATTTCTACAGCAATTGGCAAGATCTAGCAGGTTTGAAAATCAGGAAAATGAGATCCAGCAATGATATTTTTAGGACCAAACCTTTGAAAAAAAGTCATATACTAAGAAATCATGCATCCAATTTGCAGTTAAACTGCCAATTGTTCTACTCTGCCTCTTATGTAGTTACACATTATGCAGTAATCTTAATTTGACAAGGGGAAAAGTTGATACTATTACCAGAAGTACTCAAAGAACTTTAAAATTCCGATTGTGAAACAGCTGCTTATCAGTGTGCGTATTTCTGAAACTGTATTTGCTGCTCTTTAAAGGTTACTTATTTCAAACTGAAATTGATGGAATGATCTTTTTCACTTCTATCTGAAATGCTTTACAAGAGTTATAGAGTGTTTTAATTTGTTACATTTTCTGTACTGGCTTATCTAATTTATGTAAAATTGTTTCCTCTTTTGAAGTGCTTGATAAAGATTAATTTGAAGGATGCAGTGTTCCACATACATTTATTACTACAGAAAAACTTCTAAAAAATTACACTGCTAGCAATAGAATCCATGAGAATACTTCAGGTTTAGAAATACTTTCAGATGATCTATTTAGCTCTTATTTGTCTTAAAGAAATCACATGTTTAGAGGAGAGAGGTATATTTTGCAAATTCTTAAACTCCATCTGGAACTAGCATTTCATATTTACCAATTGGTGCAAAAGAGTTCAACTGAACATGGGAGCTAGGACTCCACTTAATTTGTCATCCGTGATTATCACTTGGAAGTCACTGAGTTTATTAAAGACAACTACTGTGTGATAAGGGCAGTAGAGACACTATTAACCATGTCATTTAAATTGCCTGAGCTGGCATCGTGCCCAAATCCTTCAGATCCGTATATCAACACACTTGTTGCTGACAAGGTCTCATTTTAGGGGGAAGACGAGGAACACCCTCCAAACAGAATATGCTGTACAGATTTCTATTCATGAGAATAAACAGTATTACTCAGGTTTTGTATTTTTGATTCCTACACAAGAGAACGACAAAACAATGACAAATAAGTTAAAGACTCTGTTCTTACTAATAAAAAAAAGGGAGAAAGCATTTTTTCAATTTTCATTTAAAATAACTTGAATTTGCATTTTACAAGCATATTTTACTTGTAACTGCGATGCTGACAAACTAACAAAGACACTGCACTCAATCACTTGCTTTGCCAGATTTTATGATCCCATATCTCTCCCACCCTTGCCTCCTCCACAGGATCTCTTGCTTTCACTTCATTAAGCCTTTAGGAAGGAGAAAACCTCTGGTGGCTGGATGTAGTTTATCTTCAAAACTAGTACACAGTAACTTTGTTTCACTTCTGGCAAGAACCATGCCACAAAATAACAACACCACATTTGGACAAGATGCAATTAAAGAACATACAAGGATTATTTTACCCCCAAATAATACCAAAATAAATACTAATATCTTTGATGGAAACAACCTACATGTTAAGCAAGACATACTACTTCCACTGCAGAAAGAGTCAGAACAGAAACTTTTTAATTGTTCTCTTCATCTGCTGTTTTCCTAAGCTCTGTCCTGATTAAGAAAATAAAGGCTACCCCATTTTTGGAGGGAAGGAATTCATTAGCTTTACAAGCATCTAAAGCATCTTTACAGCTAATCTCTTTGCTAAAAAATCCTGTGCTTCCCAATATGCACACCGCGTCCAGCAACAACTCAACAGTCTCCTGTTTATCACTTCCCAGCACGGGTGTGCTGGCTCTGCGGGCCTGAGCAAACACCTAGGTACTCACAGTACACACGTGGGCAGGATATAAGTGCTGGGGAAGAGGCTCTCTTACCTTCCACAAGTTGTCCTTCGCTGTCTTCAAGTGAAGATCTGGAAACACAAATCCAAACCCCCTAAAGTAAGAGCACAACCAGCAGCCAGCCACACTCTCTGCCGTTCCCCCCCCCTCCCACCCCCGCCCTCCAGACCACTTTCCCACCGCTTGCACTGCAAACAGCAACTTTCCCGTGGCATTTATTTTTTACTGGTGAGCCATAAAATCGCCTGCTTGTCCAATTAATGCAAGCATAATTATTTTCATTTACCTTTCACCATCACCAGTGAAGGAAAGAAGAGGGGGGGAAACAGGAAAGCAAATGCATAAAAGAAGCTTCAGAAACAGGAGTTTCAACTAATTTACGAGCCCAGATAAAGGTTAATAGTTAAACTCCTTCCTCTCTCTCCCACCCTCACAATTATTGATGCCCTTAAAGAAATGAAATATTTTTTGTTCTAATTTACCAGAGGCTAGACAAACTGTCAACATCTCCACTTTATTTACGGGTTGAGCAAGAGCAGTTCCTCAAACATCAACATTTTTTACGTTAATCCTGGAGAGAATCCACTTCTCTAAAACTACAAAATGTGCCAACTCCTGTAGTATTTATTTTTAACGAACGAAAGCAAGAGCCTTGAGCTATCCTCCACTGAGGAGGGAAAGGGGGAAAGTGCAGCTTTACTCTCCCAACTTTAAAGCGCTTTCCCCCACCTTCCCACACTAGTCAGCCCCTGATCACTCTCCATCCCACCACCCCCTTCCATCCCAAAAGTTTCCCCTCCGGATCCCCCACCTGCTCCACGTCCAGTGGGATTTCAAGGGAGGGAGGAAACAAAATTTGCGAAGTGGTTCCTTTTGGGCGACTTCTTCAACCCGTCTGGAGATTTAAACCTGAAAAACAAACACCTCTATTGAATGCAAACTAAGCTTTGGGGGTTGCCGAGTTAATTCCTCGGCAGACAGCTACTCTCAGTGTCTGGTTACACAAACATACCTACAGACAGGTTGGAGGGGAGTCCTTCAGAAACCAAGGAGAGGCGGGGGGAGGAAATAAAATCAAAATAGGCAGAAGGGTTGGAGTGAGGGACTCCGGGGGGCAGCGGGGTAAGTAGGCTGGAGAGAGGGATGATTCGCAGCTGGAGACAGGTTTAATACGCGCCAGTTACAGGGAGACTCAAAGAAAGGGCCAATGCGGGCAGGGTCTGAGACCCCAGAGGTCTCGACTGGGGATGGGGGGAAGGGAGGGGGTGCCCTTTTGGGTGGCGGTAATAGCAACTTTTTTACAGACAAACTAAATAAAACAAAGGAAGCACAAACCCGGCCGGCCGCGGAGGCGCGGGCGAGAAGCGGGCTGCTCCGGGGGCGGGCGGCTCCGCGCCCTCCTCCCCGGCACCTCCTGCCCCGGCCGTGCCCCGCCAGCCCCTCGCCGCCGCCCCGCTTACCTGCCGCTGCCCCCGGGCCCTCGCAGCATCGCGCCGGGCACAAAGGGGCGGCGGGACAGGGCCGCGCCGGCAGCCCCGGGAGGAGCGGTGGCAAGAGCAGAGGCGAGAGCGGTGACAGCCGCGGCCAGCAGACAAATTGAAATAAAAAATAAAAAATAAAAAAATATAGTTACAAGGAAGAAAAAAAAAAAAGAGGTGGAGAGACGACCACCCTAATAAGCCGCCGTGATCATGCTGGGGAGGCGAGTCCCTCCTCCTGGGGGCAGCGCTGCGGGGCGCGCTCCTGCCCTGCCCTGCCTGAGGGGGACGCGGCGGAGGGGAGGGGAGGGGAAGGGAGGAGAGGAGGGGGAGCCGCCCGGCCCGGCCCGGCCCGGCCCGGCCCAGTCTCCAGGGATGGGCGCGAGTGCGGCTGCGGAGGGAGATGCCGGCGGTGCGGGATGCCGGGAGAGGAGGCGGCGAGGGGCGCCCCTGCCGCGGCGGGCGGGGAGAGGCACCGCAGCCCTCAGGAATCACCCACACGCACCCTCGCCCCCCGTGAGGCCGGGCTGCTTCCCGGCTGTCACATGGCTCCCGCCGCCACCCCCAAAGGGGTTTCGGGAGTCGCTTCACTTTCACTTTGGCCCCGCCAAGGGGCTCCCGGGGGCCGCAGTGCCTGGCAGGAGCCCTCGCAGCGATGGGCTCACCCCTGGCCCGAGCCTTCCCCGGCTCCCGAGGGGGATGAGGGGCAGAGCTCAGCCCCGGCCGCGTCCCTCGTCAGGGTGCGGGGCCGCCCTTGGGCCCATTGAGTGTTGTCAGGAGCGGCTCCGCTCGTGTCAACTTTCCTTTAGCGTTTTAAGTAGGAAAAAACCCCAAAAGAATAGCAAAAATGTAGCCGGGTCCGTGGGAATTTCGGGCTGAGGAGTTGCATGCAGCGCTGCAGCAGAGGGGTGTGGCAGGAGGACTGATAGGAGTGGGGCATTTGAGAGCCGCAGGCAAGCACGCTTGCTGTGTATACTGGTGGGATTGATCCCATATGCATCCTGTCCCACAACCTGCTTGATCTCTTATGCCAGTCTGTCTAAAGGGGTTAATAAAGATCCCACTGGAGAGCCGGAGCCATGTCTTGCACAGGGAAGGTCTCCTTGAGCAATCTCCAGCATCTGGCATGGTGATGTGGAGGTGCCTCTGCAGGGCCTTTCCATGCTTCCCACCAAAACACTCTGCACACACACCTATGGGCACAGACTGCTCAATACCCCAACAACAGCAAATCCAGTGTCCCACAATGAACACCAGGGATGGATCTGGTCCAGCAGTATTATTTTTTGAACTCAGAATAAATATTTCCTGGATGGGAGGCATGCTCCATATAAGTATGTCAGAGGCTGTTGCATCCCTGCTTCATTTTGAAAGAGCAATTAAAAAGGCAAAGTGAGTTACAACTTCTGTCTTGCTGCCCTCTTCTACTATAGGCACCCTGCTGTAATGGACATGGCCCTCTTGATGTGATTTTCTATGAATATCCCTAGTCTCAATGTTGATCACTTTGAGGGGACAGAGCCAGAAAAGAGCAGTAGCCTCTGCAGAGAAGCTCTCCAAGTGCCTCCCATGAAATGCCCATCACCTGCCTGACATCTGTGGGCAGGTGGTCACTGACCACATAACGGAACTTGTAGTTTCCAACACCTCCCGAAAGACACAGCAGCACTTGCTGCACTAATTATGGCTGCACGTGCCCTGCACAGGGGCAACCTTGTGCTGAGTGAGTCAACTGGCATTATGTCCTGGCTTTTATGTAAGCTCCTTCTCTCTGCCCTTCTCTCAACAGTCATCAAGCATGGCACAACACACGTTATTAACTTTTAATGAGCTGGCCTGTAACCACCTTCACCCAAGCCCTTGTCACAAGCACAGCAGCAATCCCCTGGTTTTCTTGAACTCTAGCAACATCCTCATGCTTGGTGCCCCTGCACCTCAGCCTGCTCTCCCCAAATGTCTGACATGTTTTACTCAGCATGAACAAGCAAAATATAATTACAGTGGGGTTTGGTTTGGGGTTTTTTATTTTCAGTGCACAACTAGATAAAAGATTACCACACAGAATATACATTCCAGTGACAACAAAGTCCCAGCACCACACAATTTAGTATTCTGTTGTGAGGTTTCTGGTTCTGAACTACAACTGTTAGCTTTGAGTTTTGCTGTTAAATGGAGATGAGATGACTGTGATGTTGGTGTTTGTGTTGGTTTCTTCTTTTTTTTTTTTTTTAGTGTTTATCATAAGGCAGCAGGAAGCATTAATAAATCAGACTGTGAACAAATGCTCTCTCAATACTCACCAATTAATGAATATTATTCTGAGTATTATTCTGCTATTCTGAGTATTTGCTAACTTAAAAATTAAATTGCCATTTGAGACTATTCCATAATATTCATTATCTTTCCTCGTTTTTCAATTACAAGGCAAATTTAAACCCCTTTTAGCCATTTTTCTTCTGCTACAAACTGCCATGAAGTCAAGAGCACTTGAGAACAAGTTACTGCTAACAGGCACAATATAGCAGAATCTGTCCCCAGTTACGTAGTTCCATCCTCTCACCCCATCTTAATGACAGCATGCTCACTACTCAGGAACAATGGCATGAAGTTAAGAAAGAAAACATTTTACAATAAGTGAAACACAGGGAAAAAATAGCCTAGTTTACAAAATAAGAATAGTGAGATATCATCCCTGAAAAGGGTCAGGAGTAATCCAGATAAAAGAGGAGAGAGTGAAGAGATGATCAGGCAGTCATTCAGGCCTATCTTCTGATGCTGCCCAAAGATTAAATCTGTCCTAACAAAGCAGCGCAAAGACCTGAAATAATGTTACCTTACCTCTCCTCTCCTTCCCCCCATCCCACTACTGCATTTTTATAAAGTTTTTTTAACTTTGGATGCTTGGAAAACAAAGGAAAAGGGCAGAAAATACAGAAAGTGAGAGGAAGGAACATTACTTTTTAAAAAAAAAAAAGAGGCACAAATTTGCTTAGATGCTGCCACACTTAAATCACAGGATATTTTAATTTAAATATGTGCAATTAAACGAACATCAGTTGTACTGACAAAAGGCTAGAATGAAAGAAATACCAATGTCAGCTTCCATCAAGTGTCCATGACATTTTAAGTAAATTGGGTGACTTTGTTTTTTTCAACATAAAAAAAGTATTCCCAAATAAGTGAAACACGTTTTTAAAATCAACTGACTCAAAGCTTTCGATCCTCAAAATTACAGGGAGGAGTGCTGCCCAGCAGTAAAAATATTTCAATAATCAGTAGCAGGATAATCTGAGGCATTCAACCTGCATTTGCATGTCAAGGTACGCAGAGAACCTCTGCCAGGGTGCTGAGGCGTGAAGGGAGGAATGAGCAAACTCAAAGCTGTCCCTTTATGTAGTTTTCACAATATTCTAATTTACCAACGTTTGTAAGCAAAAAACAAAAAAAACCCCAAAAAACTCAAAAAAACCCCAAAAAAACCAACAACAACAACAAAAAACCCAGGAGGAAAGGATAAATTAAAATGTATACCTGGCACACATTTTTGTTTACAAACACTTGAAAAGTCTGTTTGTGATTTAAGTAGTTCTGAGGTTATTTATGTTAATGGCATGCATGAGTCTAAATGGCATCCTGTTCTGAAAAAAGAGCCGAAGGAAAAGTGCTTTGGGGCAGTCTACACCCTTTTTTGTCCTTCGGCCATAATGACGACTGAAATGGAGAAAATGTGACAAAAGTGTGGTGCTGTGTGAAGTGGGCTGTCTGGATTAAACACTGTGTGGAATGGTGGTCTTCCACAATGGGAATTAGGAAGAGCTTTCTCTTCCTGAAGTAGACAGACTTCCTTTAAGCTTGGGCAGGATATTGTACCGTACTTTTTCTGTACTAGGTAAATAATGTTTCTCTGTAAAACAGTCACTGTGTCACAGTGATTGCAAGCATGGTTTTTCTCAGGTTTGCAACTTGCTTCAGCAATCATACACTGGAAGTATTTGATTCAAGGCGGCAGAGTGTGGCTAAGAAATTTCAGTCAGCAGAGGAATTGGCATTGAAGCACAGTCTCTAGTGAGGGAGAAATGACTGTATTAAAATCCTGGAAGTCTGCTGCTTATTTTTCTTTTAAGCTTCAAATAGCTTGAATTTACTGATGGTATTTTCTTTCAGGGTACAATCCCCCTGCTCTTTTTTTCCTCTTGCCTAGAAGAGATGGGTGTTTGGAAGGGGAAAGAAATATTGCAGCAGGTCTGTAAGGGTAGTTGATGAGTATCAGTGGTTGCTCTTGGGTTTATTTAGTTTGAGATTTTAAAAAAAAAAATAAATTGTTCAATCACTATATTTGTCCAGACTACTTAGAAGACTGGATATGCAAGCACTATCTAACAGTGCCCAGATGCGGTAAATTAAAATTATTCTTACTAAATGTTAAAGAACAAAAATAAGGGTGGAAATTTTCTCTTTTTAGTTTTAAAGAAAGTTTACATTTTATGCTGGCACTCTTTTCTAGTTCCACTAAAACCAAATTCAAATCCCAAAATTAGTATGTAAATATAAAGATTTCCTGTAGTGATTACTTGAATTGGAAGAGCAAGTCAAACTGACTCTGCCACATGTGAAGATCTAGACGAATGTTCATGATTATTATTTTGAATAGGGTGAAGAGGTGATGATTTATACATTCCATGTTATTATTTAGGCAGTGGATTTAATATTTTCAAAAGCTCCCCAATCCCATCTTTAAAAATCTAAGGACTTAATATTTTTCTAACACTAAAATGAGGTATCCTAATTCACATAGATGCCATAATATCATGAAGAAAAGGGTAGAACTTTATTTGATTTTTTTCTACTTATTATTTTAGTGTCATATTCAATACTTATATTCTGTGAATTCTGTTCAAGACTTGCTGCTAGCAAGCTGGACTAAAAGCTGTCAAGGAAAGAAAGCTGCCTCCAGGAGAGATTTAAAAACACTGTAATGGTCATACTAGCTCAATCCAAGGTGTACTCAGTCTCAGATTATGACTACTGGTGGCTACTTCTGGGTAAGATGCAAAAAATGTCAAAACCAACATTTCTAGATTAATCACTTTTCTTCCTAAACATTCTGTTACTTAGGCTTAGAGATGAAGATTTGTTTTACTTCCAAATGTGACAATATAAAAATATTATTATTTTAATTTTAGAGTATAACTCTTTCTATCCATCTATATTTTTCCCTTCAATTCCATCAAGACCTTGCTTTTAATGGCATCTGATGACAGTGTTCCACAAGTTAACTCTCCCTTGTGCAGAAAATTCCTAAGATCTCTTTTCCATTTCCTCTTATCTTGTTTATGTATTACTCATACAAGTCATGAGGGCCAAAAAGTTCCTAATCTATCTTCTACTGCACCCCTTTTATTTTACACATCTTTGTTACTGTGTTATTCATCTTACCCTGTGATTATCCCATACTCCCCAAAGAAACCAGTGGTCTTTCCAAACATCAGTTTTGTGTAGATCACTGACAATTCATGGTGCTTTTCCCTGAGCCATTATATTTTGCTCTCTTCAAGATCCTATTTCTGGCAGGGGCTTCCCACTGACCTACACGATGACAAAGCTTATGTAAATCTTTCTCCCACGCCTGCCTCCCCTTTCCATTGCTATCCAATATTTAATCAGCTTCTTTTACTGTCACTGCCCTTTGACCAGAGGTTTTCACTGTATTATCCACAGTGATGTCCAGATTTCCATCCTGAGTCACTAGAACATATTGAGAAGCAAATCAGTGAATGTGTTGTTCAAGTCTCATGTCTGTTTAACATTTCCCAAGCTGTTACCCATTCCCATGGCTGCCCTGGGCCTCTTTGAAATTCCTCTCAGTCTGTTGCACTTTTGGCCAAAGTAAGAACTTGCACCAGTTAAGATGGACACCACTTAGTTGAGTTGCACTTATCCTCCTTTTGCCTGACAGACTGTGGGCAGGTTGGGGTTACTCAACTGAGTTTAGGAAAGAAAGTGAAGGAGAGCTGGATGCTTGGGCCATCTTTGTGTCAAAGGGCCTGAAGAACATAATCTCCTGATTATGGTCTTCCTCCTTAAAGGAAGGTGCCTCGTCTGTGGAATGGGACTGTAGAAGCAGTCCTTTGCAGCCTTTTGTGCTGTTTGCTTTGATCTTGCAGACAGACCATGGCTTTTGGAAACAATACTTTTTTTAGCAGAGGGCACGCTAAAGCAGGATCTTTTACTTGTTAAAAAATGACCTTAAATATCAGAAATACTACAAGCAATTAAACAACTCTTTTCTCCTTCTCTGGGTATATCTACTATAGGCACAGGACAGAGCCCATTCCCTCTGGATTAGAGTTAAAGTGAGAGACAGGTTTAAAAGGCTAATAAAAAATCAAGGAGTAATAAATACTAAGTGATTTTTAAGTAAATATATGTGGGTTGTTTTTTTTTTTTCTTCCAAAGGAATGCTCAGCTGTTAGTGTTACGTTTGACAGCTTGTAAAAAGGTGAGTTTTTGCTGAAGAGCAAGAACAGGTTGAAGAGAGACAAAGGCATGTTCTGAGATAAAGAAACCGAGAGGTATCTGCTCCACAGATTGAAGGTGTTACATTACTCTGTGCAATATCCAGAGAAGGAGAAATCTGCACAGCAAAATGGTCATAAAATACATTTTTGCAAAGAAGACAGGAAATGTTTCTGTCAAGAAAGCCCCCCCATCAACCAAAAACAACCCCAAAAAAACCAAACCAAAGAACCCCACCAATCCCTCTGGTACAGTTTTCCCATCTGGAGAAACAAAGTGAGACAGATCTCAATCTGTCTCTCCCCCCTCTCAAACTACATGTCTCAAAACAAGCCCAGAGCCTCGTGACAGCAGTTTCAGAGCCAGAGCAGGAACCTGTGCCCCTCTGCAGTGAGGCTGTGGGACACACTACCAGCCCTGTGCACGCTGGGACGGTTTTGGCATCTTAACCAAGACAGGGCAATCAAGTAGACCAGCACAGAGCTTGCTATAGGATCATGGCTTATTTTAGTATGTAATTCAGAGGTTGCTGCGTTACCCCTGAGAAAAAACACTTGCTGCCTCATTCTTCCTTCAGGGCTTATTGCCAACGTGATTATATTTTCAGGAGTGACAGGGAGGCCCTGAGCTATAAATCTAAGGGAGATAGAGAGTGAGCTGATTATCAGACACCTCCTTTCCCACTCCAAAGTCAATAACCTCAGCATCTCACAAGGTTACTTTCTGGAGGAAAACAATCTCTCAGCCAGGCTCTGTCTGTTTGCATCTGCTGAATTGTATTCAGTCTGTCTTCTCAACAGCTGGGAAATCAATAGCCTGCCAACCATCCCAGAGCTCCAACAACACAATCTTTTTTGTACGAGTGAGAAGGAGGCTCAGGTGGCACCAGGATTAGGTGAATTTTGTTTGAAAAGTGATTTAGGAGGAAAGTAAGCTTGCTTGAAGGCAGGTCTCTGTTCCCTACTCACAAAATCCAGCATTCCCCCTGGAACCATGGGGGCCCTTTTCTTTGAACCCCCACAAATAATTATGTGGCGTTTTAATGGCCAGGTAGCCACTAGAAACTATGCAAAACCTCACATTTAGGACTATCCAAAGAAGATATCAGCAGCCTCCCAGAATCTCCTTTTCACCCCCGGGAGTAAGTTTTTTCACAGAAAGTTAGTTTTTATTTGACCCTAATGGCGAGTGGTAAATTCAGCCAGTAATAACAAGTCATTTATTTAGCTTCTGAGAAGCTGCTTGCAGATGGGAATCGGTTTTTATAAACCGTGTATGAAAGGACACATTTGAAGCAGCCCCGGCGAATGGCTCCCAGCGCTGCGGGGCCGGTGGGGAGCGTCAGGGCTCTGCTCGGCTCGGTCACCTCCAGCCCCTCCCGCCTCCGGCAGCGCCACGCCGAGGAACGAGTTAACTCCTGGGAGCGAACATAAACCCGTGCCGAGGGACTTCGTGTTTTAGCAGCAATTCTCGCGCTTTACAACGCACTTGATAGGGACTTTTTTTATCTGACATAAATCCCCGGGAAGGAAAAAAAAAAAAAAAAAAGTAAAGAAAATGCCCGCTTTCCTTCCCGACACCCGTCCGAGCGTGTTTCCCGAGCATCAGGGCTCGTCCCGCCGGTAGCTGATTCACCCCCGAGCGCAGGAACCACCAAGCAGTTCCCTGTTTGCGGTGCGCCCTGCAGAGCGGTCAAAGCCCAAGGCCGTGCCGGTAATCCCGCCTGCGGCTGGTGCAAGGGAAAAGAAAAATAGACTAAGATACGGCTGGGCGGTGGTGGAACCGCGCTGGGGACCGCTCCGCTGGCTGCAGCGGCCGGCACGGGCCGCACGGCCGGTGTGCAGCGGGCTTGGCCCCGGTGCGGGTGACAGGGACCGTGGGGCGACGGCGCTCCGCCATCCCCTCAGCCCACCTGCGAGATGCGCCCCGCTGCTGCAGCGGCGCGGAGGGGAGGATCAATTAGCGCCGCGCTAATGAGCCCTCAGCTTTCGCACACCCCTCCTTTCAGCAGTCCCCTGCGCGGCCCCAATCCGTTGGGAGCGCGACCGACCCGACCCGGCTCGGCCCGGCCCGGCCCACCCCACCTGCTGCTCGGTGCACCTGAGCGGGCTCGGCGGGCCGAGAGCAGCCGGCTCTGCTGAGAGCCGAGAGCCGCCCGCGGGGGCTCCAGCGCCGCAGCGTTCCCCGAGCCAGCGCGGAGCAAACACGGGTGGGTCTCCCCCACCCGCCCCTCGGCAGCACCGAGAAAAGCACGTTATTCCTAACGTGTGCTCTCTTTCCTATTATTTTTTCCTTCCTCCCACCCGCCTTTTTTTTTTTTTTTTTCTTTCTTTTTTTTCCTTCTTTCCTTACGCATACCCAAAGTGCTCCGACGGCGAGTGCGATTTAAATTTGAGCTCTGCCGCAGTTCTGGCACTATCAAATCACATTAATTTTCACATCCTTCCCAAAAGTTTTGCCACGGTTCCCTCGCTGCAGTTTGCGTAAACAGCTTTACTGAGTAACTATCGGGAAACATAAATAGACGGAAATAAATAATAGTGCGGCAATCGGAATGAATAACCCAGGACAGTGTGGGCAAAGGACTGCAGAAAGTAGAGATTACCTCCCAGAATATGTATTGTGTGTTGAGGGTTTTTTTTTACCTCGCTCTGCTTGCGGGGAAAAATTAATTAAAACGAAGTCCCCGTCCCCCCCCCCCCCCCCCCCCCCCCTTCCTTCTTTGATGTATCTTGCTCGAGTTAACAGCAACATCTCGGATTCGGGCTCCGATAATTAGAAAGCAACGAATGCCGGCATTCAATAAACATTTGAGTGGCCGGTGGCGCAGAAGGAGCCAGCGGAGGGGCGGCAGTTTCCGAGTGCCGTGGGACCAGCCCCGAAACGGCTCCGCGGGACGGGAATTAGCGCCGTTCTCCCCGCCGGGCTGCGGAGCCGAGCGCGGAGTCGCGATGCGGGCAGGGAGCTCTGCCCATCTCTCGCCTCCAGCTCCCTGCCCTGCGCACGCTCTCCGCACGGCGCCGGGAGAGCCGGCGGGACACCCGCGCTGATTTATCCGCAGGGGGATCCAACACTCCCCTCCCCTGCTCCGGGTTTCTCGGGGGTCTGCGCCGCTGCCCGCCTGGCCGCGCACCCTTTCTCTCCCCCGCAAGGTTCCCGTCTTCGCCGCGGGTGGCCGGCGACAGCTCAGCGCATCCCCGCGGCTCTCCGCTCCGGGGCGAGGGGCGGCAAGGACTAGGCAGGGCAGCTGTTGACAGGCAGAAAGCCTCCATCTCCCACCCCCTCTTCAATCCATCTTCTCGGGATGGCAGTGGACAGAGCCAACGGGTTAAAGTAAAAAGCTTTGTCACTGCTGAAAAAGGGGAGAGGAGGAGGAGAGGGGGACGAAAGAGAGGTCGGATGCTGAGGAGTATAGATACAGGGTAGGTGGGAATCACCTGGAGATCAAGCTGTGAGAGAAGTTAAATATGCATCCATCCATCCATCCAACCATACCACTGCCACCCCCCAGTGCTTCACCCCTGTGCACCCAGAGCAGTGTTGCAAAGTTGGGACCCACCTGGGGAAGGTGCAGCGCGGCCGCAGGTGTGGGGTGCAGAGCAGAGTGGAGCGGTGAAGACCAGGGAGGAGAGCTAAGGGCAGCCGGAGTGGGGGTGAGGGTCTGTACCTGCCTGTACAGCCCCAGCACCGGTGGCCTCCATGGATGGAGGGTAGGGGGTTCCACCCCCGTGGGTCCGGACAGGGTGGGTGAAGTTTACCCCGTCAGCAGAACCCTGGGCGGTGTGAGGAGCTGGCAAGGGAAGGGTTGCCCCGCTTGAATTACACTGGCTTTGCTAGTCCAACAGAAGGGACTGCAGCAAGTGGGGAAACGAGAGCCAGCTGAGCCCTCCTGCCAGCCTCGTTGGGGCTGAACTTGAGGTCAGTGGAGCGCAAAACTCCTCCAGGGAAGGAGGAAACAAATGTTCATGGATCGGGTATCGACAAACTTGAACAAGTGGGAGGGAGAGGAGGAGAAGGGACAGTCAGAGCTGCCTTCATAAAACTGTAAACAGTGGTGTTGGGACAGAGTTGAAAGGAAATTGCCTGGCAGCTGCTTGGAGTTTCCCTGCTATGTGCTTGCCCTTGTGAGACGAGAGAGCCCTTTACTGGAAACTTGAAGTCTCCCCCCACCCCCGGGAACTGCATCCTGTGGCAGAAGCTGTCCATCCCCTCGCAGATTCCCCTCCCGGTTACAGTCAGGCTGGTGAGAGAAAGCTGGAGAGAAGAAACCTCGTCACTGCTGATTCAGGCCTTTGCACGGGGACACAATGCACTCCAGTGTCCCGGCCCTCGCAGCTCCTCCTAATGCCAGGCGAAAGGTGACTGCCCCTTCCACAGGCTGCCTCTCTGTTCAGGTACTTATTAAATTGGCCCAGTCTGCTGGCAAGGAGAGAACTTCCCATTGATTTTTACAAACTGTGAAACCTTAAGCCTGTATCAGGTGATGAGAGAGAGGGGGAGATCAGGGGGTTTCAGCACTTGCAAATCTCTTCATTTCATCACTTTAAAAAGGAATTTTTATCTCCAACCATATTAAAGATAAATGATCTATTAATAACAATAAAAGAGAGTTTGAAGCAGAGAGACCCAGGTATTCAGTTTTTTTTAATGGACTTCTGGTTTAGGATTGATTTTTTGAACAATGCTTCAGCAATGGTTTTTCATAAGATACAATATTTGATTTTTCCGCAAGAGATCAAGAACAGATGCATCTAAGTAAACAGATACATGTAAGTACAGACTCTTGCAGAAGGCAGTACTCATTTTGTCCATGTGAGCTTCGCAAATGATTTATTTTTGTAGCCTTTAAGCATAATAATAATAATAATAGAACATATGTGTCCATTTTATTGCCATATTTCCAAAGTTCATACAACTCAGCAAGCAATGAGTATTTTTGTTTCAAGCTGGGCCTTAGACCATATACTTTATTAAAAAGAGAATTCCACAAAACCCAGACCTGGTAAAACTGTGTACAAAGGGCCAGGGAGCTGCTTTATTACAATAGTTGCGCCTAACATGCATGAAGGCTCAGAACTGGCTCCATTCTTACTTATCTTACCAGCAGGCCTGTGACATCCCAAGCCAAAGCTGTATAATCATTCCATTATAAACCACACATTTCCCTGTTGTAAATGATCATGGTAAAAAATGTATTTGTGGCATTTTGTGTGGAGAGTCTCAGGCAGAACATTTTTTTCCACTCAGTAAGATTTTGAAATTAGGCAATTTGGTCAAATGTTTGGGTTTGGAAAAAAGTAGAAGAGGGTATTATGAATTTTTTTTCCAGGTTTTAATACTTAGAAGAGGTCTGGTTTTTAAGAGTGATCTTCAATCATTTGAGAAAGAACTTGAACCTGTGCATTAAAGGTTAAGGGGAATTTATGATGAAGTTCAGCAGAAATGGGAGAGAGCTCAAAGTCTTTCCTGACAGTTATATGCGGTATATAGGCTGTGCATTGTAGGTAAAACATAGCTGAAGTTCCAGAATTCAGTTTGGGAATATAAGGGCAGTGTGAGTGAAAAGTTGTGATGAGATAAATACTTCAGTGTGATACATTTATGCTGCCCGTGATGCTCCCAAGGATCCAGTTCTGTATCATCTTGTATAGATGGGAGCTCTACTGAATTTGCCAGTGAAACTTGGGATGCAGGATGTGGTAACAAACAGCCAAGCAATGTAATAAGTTATGGGGTAAATTAATTTTGCTATCATTCATGATGTGATTAGCTAAAGCAGGCACTCTGTAGTCCAAGGACCTCCCTACATCCAAGGGTCTTGTGTATCACTTCTGGAAATGGCTCTCAGAATGGCATTAGAGCAAACACACACAGGTCCAAAGATTTTACAGCTAAACATAGTGATCCTGAAAATATTTCCCACCTCTGATTTTATTTTTGCCATAGAGACATAAGTATTAGACACACCAAATGGCAGGATACAGTGAGACCCTAGATAAAAAAAAGCAAAAATACAGGTGTAGGAGATGGTGAAAAAAGAAAGAGTAGGAAGAAGAGAATTGCCAGGACACTACACAGTAGATTGAGTAACTGATTAAAGATGCAACTAGTGAATCTTTAGGAAAGGTCTGCTGCCAAAGGCCAGTCAGTCAAAGAAAGAGTCCCTAGATTCCTGTCTCCATCTCTATCTGTACTCCATGCACAACTATCTACCTACCTGTGGGACTCTGTCTGCATTAACAACTTAAGTTTCTGAGCCATAGGCTGGCAGCAGGCTGGAATTTCTCTCATGTCCATGTGCTGAGAAGAGCAACTTCTTTCTCCCTCACAGAATTAGGGTGAAAGCTGGAAAGGGGCACTGGGAAGGCAGAGCTAGCCATCCTTCTGCAACCTGGGGTGCATCTAATGCACACAATGCCCTGCAGTGTTGGAGAACACTGAACTTGTGCTGGATGAACTGCTATGTCAGCTCCAGAAACATGCTATACTTTCTCAGCAGAACGGGTATCAGCATGTTCCACCAACACCCACAGTTGTCACTGCCACTTAACGGGGCTGCCTTAAAGCCCTGCCACAGAATGACTACATATTGCATGTTCGTGGAGACTGGACTTCTGGCACAAGCCACGTGTAATGCTGTTTCACTGTGCATTACATGGGCACGGTCACGCTGCTCATGAGTATCACTTAACAGTGCACATCATTCAGCACACCCACAGTACGATGCTGTGAGACCTCTCCAGCATGGTCAAAGTATCCAACAGAATGCACACTGAAGACTGCTCCTCAGCTAGGGCCCAGGGACAGGCCCCCTGAGCTCATGCTTGGCATTCTCTGTCATTATTCGGCTCAGAAAATGACCTCTTAGTGGTGACATGCCTCCTAGGGTGACTCCTACCTCCGTGGTGGTGCGTGGTGTTGGTGAGAACCCATGTTGAGGCGAATGGACCACAGGTTGAGGAAGAAAGCATGTGTGGACCTGACGGGGGTCATACCCACCTCTCTGTCAATGCCACCATACTGCAAATATAATATCTAAAGAAAGTTGCCTGACAGGAGTAAAGAAGACTGAAGGAAAAGTGTGAAAATGGAGGCAGTTGTAATTCTTCATTTGTCCTTAGGCTGACATTCCCAAGAGCAAGACCAATGGCCACAGTTCTGCCAAGAACAGGAGGCGGGCTTAATTAGCAAGTGTCAAATAAAAATTGGCAGCATTAACAGTTGGACTTGATGATCTTACATGTCTTTTTCAAACGAATGATTCTACCATTCTATGAAAATGTGGCAGCTTCTGTAGGCAATTTCTGTAAAGGCTCTTAACTAAAGCAGTGGCTGTATTTATTCTTTGTCAGTGGGCCTGGTGCATGTTGTGGCCTCTCAATAGTCTCAGTTTTTGTGGTCCAGGGGTCCCAGAACAAGCATCTTGTGTTCCTGGTCCAGCTCAGGGATGCTGTGCCTGGCCCTGCAGCCATAATCACCTTGAGCAGCTGAGACACTGCCTCTGGGCACATCATCTGGCCCTACTGCTCTTTCACATACTACTTGTGAATAGCCTGTGCTTCTAAGAACACCATGGTGTCACCTTTTAGCAGCGTGAGTGGAGCAGCCCTTCTGCTCCTCTCCCGGTATCATGCTACCAGATACTGAAGCAAACGGCAGGAGGAAAATGAGTGGCTGCATTTCAGTGTTCTGTGAACTACACGTTGTGCAATCCTGTGGAATGAAATGTGCTGGGGGAAAAAAAAAAGGAAACACCATTTAGTTTTCCATGCACTTTAGTGCAGAACAACTGAGTGTGCTGCTCAACATCTGCCAGCAATATTTAATTTAACTTCTGAAAGTGTGAGTTCAGGTACTGTCAAATGGATGGTTCTTATCCTGGAAATCTCTTAAATGCATAGCCCTGACATACATTAATTGCTTTCATTTAAGTAAGAAGATTATTCCTTTATCATCAGGTAATTGATTTAAAAGTGTTTCACCGTATGTTTACACTTGATATAAATTGGTGTGAGCAAGAATTTAATCATTTAATAGATTTAGTAATTTAATAAAATCTGGTGGTCATTGCATTACACTAAAACCTGATGACATTTATGGTGTTCTTTCTTGAGGAGGAGCTGCACAACTGTTTGTGTGCAGGAAGAGCATTTCAGGGTCTTTAGCCTCCATTTTTCCACTAAAGGCTTTGAAAGGGATTGTGTGTGAAAGGTAGATCACTGAGCTGTGCATGCACATGAAAGAACAAATATTCACAATGTGCACTTTTTTACTGAATACATCAGTATATTCTTTGTGGCATTGCCCATATATGGGTTTGCTGTGTTTTATGGACTTTTTTGTGAAGCTGCTTGTTCATCATCAACCTGCCCTGGTGTTCTTTGCTGTTATTGTCTACCTGGTAGATACTGGTGAAAATAGTCTCTGAGGAAATAATAAACTTTTAGACCAGTTGCAGAGATGAAAATCTGCCGAGTATACAAAATGACTTTTGAAAACCAAATTATAAAAAAAGCTTTTTACATTTTCATTTATTGAGGTGGCCAGCAGGGTAATGCAATAAAATATACTGCATTTAGCCTTGTTGTTGTAAACCACCTTCTATTGATATGCAAGAATGTTTGAGAAGTCTTTCATTTGACTTTGCATGTATCTTGGGGTCATTTGCAATATTAGGCAATCTTAGAGGTGGTCTTCAGCATAGATGTTGAAAGTGACAAAGTAAAAATGCTCTGTAAATATATTACCAGTGGAAAATGCCTTTTTGACCAAGTTAATTGTGTTTTCTAGTTTGAATTCTCATTTATGGTTGATGACATTCGTACCTTTAAAAGCAATTATGTCAGGGTGTCAGTCAATGATAATGGTTAATGACACTTGTGCTGGAAATGGCTTTGGCCTATATTCAGTTTGCAAATAATTTTTATGGTTTCAGAGAAGCATTGTTACTGCTCTAAAGGATGCACAAGCATAGATTTCAGCTCCTTATGCTTTTGCTTAATATAGTGTTATTTCTTGTCTTAGTGTGTATGTAAAGGTGGCATAATTTTAAGTTTATAGCAGATTTACTTATGACTATGAATCTTTCTCTATATGTTCTACATTTATTTCTCCAGTGATACTTTAACTATTCATATACTTGTTAGGTCACAAAGCAGCATATATCATACTTGTTACCCTGGAGTTACCAAACTCTTCAGTGCCTCATAGCAGTTGATAGAGTACATTATAATGCTGAGGGAAGCTGTAGAAACGCAGCTTTGATTCAGCAAAGTGTAGCTCCCTCCTACTTGGATGTAAAGATGCTTTCCCCTTCCGCTTCTCCATCATTGCCATCTTCCCTTAGAAATTGTTATAAACAACTCTTACTACTTAGTATAATTCCTATTTTTAAATCAGCCATCTTCTGTTCCCTCCTACCCCCTCCACCACAAATATGTTACTCAGCCTTTCAGACAATAGCTGTAATTTGGCTATAATTAGAATCTGATCAGAGAAGGGAGGATGGGAGAATACAAAAAAAAAATCATCGGATTCCAGAAATGTGATACCATAGGCCAGATCCCACTTGCTTTGCTAATGAAATCTGAATTGCATGAGTTAGATGAACATAATTTTAATTAAAATGAAAAGAATCGAGCAATATCAGCTGTTACAGAGCCTAAAAAGAGAAAAAGAAAAAAACAAACTGAGGTCTTTAAGTAAAAAAAAAAAAAAATCTTTAAAGGCGTATAAAGTATTTTGATTTAATCCTGCTAACATCTGCCTGTTTTGAACCTGAAAACAGCCTAATGTTTATCTAATAGTCTTAGTACATTTTGTAATTAAACTAATTAAGGAAAACATCTTACAGCTTTTCCCTGGAAAGGACTTCCCCCCTTCTCACTCTCATAACAGAAACCGAAAATAATCTCTTTTGTTTGCAGGGCAGATAAAATGAATTCCCTCTCATAGGTATATTCTCCAGCAAAACCCTTTTAATATTGGAGACTCAAGAAACAATTGAGTCCTATCCAGAAGAGACAGAAATTGCTCTTCCCTGAAACCTTTTTCTACAGAAGGAAAGTTTTTGATCTCAGGAGCTCTGCTTCCCCCCATTCTCAGCTTCCAAAGTCTATAAAAATGCTTCTAAGCAAAATTAGCTTCCAAGTCCATAAAATTGCAATATATCATTTAAATAATGACTTTTATAGCATCCTTTTTTTTAGTACTGGAAAGGGGAAACCCATGAAATGGTGTGAAGACATTCTAGGCTTTGAAGATGGTTAAAGATATGATGGCATTTTCACCACACCTTCTCATTGCCATGAAATGAAAAGTGCTTAGTTGATTAGCAGGCTGATCCAACTGAATGAACTACAATTAAAGTCAGTGGCAGTTTTGCCAGAGTAAGGATTGCATGAACAGCCATCCAGGGACTTCTTAACTACGTTCTCAGAACTGGAATGAAATCTCAATTTCTTTTTTTCCCCCTAGTGCTCCATCTACCTTTCTTCTTTCTTACAGCTGCTTCTGTTTAGACTCGATGAGTTCTGCTATTAAATAATTTTTATCACCCTTATATCTAAATAAAACCAAATTTTCAAAGAACATAGGCTTTTTGGTCTAAAGGTTGTATCTATTTTCTCATTTGAATGGTGCTGAGACTTTTAAATTCTGTCTCTGTTTCAGGAACAAGAAAGTTCTGAATTACTTTGTGTGAGAAATGTGGCATACTCAAATAGCACATTTTGTGTTAACACCTAGGCAGTATTGGTATCAAATGTTACTGATATGAATTGTGTATCTAGCTCTTGCTCACATGTGTCTGCAAACAACCAGCACAGAGTGAGTTCTAAAAATACTAATATTTTTGAGACATCTGCAGGTGGCACCTCAGATGGTGTTAGGGAACTCTGCAAGAGTCTGCTCCCAATGGACTCCAATTTCTGTTGCCTTCCTAGCAACATGCCTTCATAGGAACATATCACCTATTAATGTGGGCCTGTTCTTGAGAAGCAGGATTCCCCTGCTCACCTGGGAAGCCCATAGGCTACAAGTCAGGAATTGTGTCATGCCTTTGTTCTACTTAAGATCTGCTCTGCTGAGTGGTGAAGACATAGAAGGACCCACCATTCTGACTTTGAAGGGATGGGGGTGAAGACCCCAAACAAATGTCTGTTTAATGAATAAATAATTTGTTCCCCCCAGAAAACAAATAGGTACATTACATTAAGGGATAAAAAGGACAGTACATTTTGAAAACAAGTGTGAAAAATGTCAGCTGCTATTTCCAAGATTTTTTTCAATAATATCCCCAGAGCTTAATGCTGTTTCCCCACACACAGCCTGTTCCTTTCCAAAAACATATGGTCATGATCATGATTTCACATCAGAGTATTTGACATGCAGTTGTTTTTTACATTGTGCAAGTGGATGGAAATGACACTGCTAACTTCATTGCACTTTACAATTTCAATGACCAGATCAGGTGCAAGGGCTGAGAATTGCTCCTGTCAGCTTCAGCTGATCTTCTCAGTGTCAGGAGAAGTAAATCAGTTCAAAAAGTTTTTGTGTAAATATAATACAAACCAACAAAAAGACCAGCAAACCCCTCCCTCTATATATTTTCATGTATTGTTTCAGCCAGAGAAACCAGCTACGAAGAGGAATTGAATTTCTAGAGGCTGCCAAATGTCTGTGCTCAGTAGAGACATCTTAATTAGTCAAGAGGAGCCTTTTCATTTGGCCAAAGCGAAACAGTACTCAAACCAACATTAAAAAAAAAGGGGACATTGTGTCTATTACTGCTCTGGCAATTAGTAGTATTTTGTGCATGCATCTCTCATCTTCACTAATGATTCGATCTACTGGTAGTGTTAATGCTTTTTAAGTGAAGCCTATGAACAGCAAATGTCAGCTAGACTGGGAAGAGTTCAGAGTGAATGTGTGATTTTACTGATCAAGTTCATTGGATAGTGGCACATAAAAGTTTGATGTTTCTCCTTGTGTTCCTGGAGTCCTCTCTTGACTGTTAATTACATTTCCTGATTTCTATTCTTCTTTTCTTCTCTCCTTGTGTTTCTAATGTTGTCAAACTGATTAGCCACTAAATTACATTGCATTCAGGTAACAAGATCTTTGTTATTGATTTGCTCTGAAGGCTTTCTTTGACAGACAGACTGGCAGAATCTTTCATCCAGGTTAGAGAATAATCTATTTGAAGGATTCTTCCAGATGTCACTACTATAGCAACAGCTTCTATAGTGTTAATGCTGATATTAAATCGGGTTCAGCCCTGCATTACCATCTAGCCATATGGCTCTGTTTTTTTAAACTTGAAAATGAGTTTGCTGCTTCTCCCATAGGGAGAGCTGCCTGTCTGTACCTTCTCATTAATTCCACTACTGACTTCTTTATCATTTCCAAAACCAAATTGTAAACCTCTCAGAAGACCATTAAGAATGAACTGAAAATCTTTTCTTCATCTGTAGATCTGATGAGTCTTCCTCAGCAATTTATGGAAATCTATGAGATTGTATAATTATTAACTTGTTTAACTTGGTATTTCAGATATTTTCAGTTTGCTGTCAATTGTTTGCTTTCCTGGGTAAGGCTGAGTTGTGTCCATTTCGTTTCCTCACATCTCTTATTCACAGGAGTCGCAAGCAGCTTCCTTCATTTTCTGATTTTCAGAAAAGAAAAAAGAGAAAAGAAAACTCATCCCCTCAGGTTCCTGATGACAGTTTGTCAGAGGCATTTGCCACTCCAAGGGCAGCCTGAATTCTAGGTGGGTGTGGCTTGGGTTTCCTAAATTCCCTAAATTTCCAGGAAATTCCTGGAGCCCCAGGTCTCCTCCCCCTGCTGGTAGAAGCCTTCTGGGTAGATTATTTCCCCACCAGACATCTTTAGTATTTTTTCCTCCTTTCGTTTGAAGTATGAGGGATAAGATTTAGCCAGCCTGTTCATGTTATGACCCCATTTTTTATTTCAAGCAGACTCACTAAATGCATCACAATATCAGCCCTGAAGACCACCAAGGCCTCCTCTCTGATCAGACCCCACTAGCCAGACCCCAACTCACAAAGAGAGGAAACCCCATCAAACACGATGGGAGCAGCAGAGCGGATTCAGATGCCGCTGTGGAGGACTGTGAGGTGAGCAGTGGCCAAGGACCAGGAGAAGGTGGTGTGAGGGAGTGGGGCAAAGCATAAACTGGGTGGGAGGACCCTGTGTGAGGATGGGCGGGCAGCCTGGTGTGGATGAGGAAATGCAAGTTCTCAGCCAGGCTCCTGGGACATGGACAAGAATCCAATGGTGGGAGTCACCTGAGATCATGTTGCAGGGTGCATGGAAGGCTTTTTTATTCCCATAAAGCATTGTCCAATTAGTGAGGGACTTTACGAATAGAGTTAAGAAGGACAGGAAGGATGGTCTTGTAATTATGGGATTCAATGGCAAATCAGGAAATCTGGGTTTAATAACCAACCATGACACAGATTTCCTGTGTGACCTTCTCTGGACCACTTACTCATCCTGTGACTCAAGTTGCAGTTCGTAATATGGGCCAGCATCACTTCTTTTCTCACACCTTTTATCTGGCTTGTCCATTTGGGCAGCTCTTCCCATGGGTAAGGAGTTTCCTCCAGCTACATGTAGCACCTTTCCACAAAGAGGTGACTTTTAGTTTGGTTCCCTCTTCATAAATGAAAGTACTTTGCTGTTACTTCAGTTCATACATATTGTCATGGATCTGGCAAGACTAATAGAATCATAGCGTCACGGAATTGTAGAATGGTATGGGTTGGAAGGAACCTTAAAGACCATCCAGTTCCAACCCTCTGCTGTGGGCAGTGACACTTTCCACTAGACCAGGTTCCTCAGAGCCCCATCCAACCTGGCATTGAACACTTCCAGAGATGGGGCATCCACAACTTCTCTGGACCAATCTTCCTGGTCCTGGTCTTCCAGGACCTTCTCACCCTCAAAGTAAAAAATTTCTTCCTGATACTTTATCTGCACCTACTCTCTTCCAGTTTAAAGTCCTTCCCCCTCGTCCTGTTACCACATGCCCTTGCAAATAATCTTTCTCCACCCTCCAGGTTTCTTTCAGGCACCCCAAAGCCGCCTTTTCTCTTTCCCTGAATAGCTATTTTGATAATATACTTCATGGCCATTTAACTTTGAGGAGCCCCTTTTCATCTGAAGTAACTATTTTTCTCAGAAGAGAAATTCAAGTCCAATAATAAGAGAGGTGATCCCACGGATATATCACTAAATAAAATCTGACGTGCAGATATAATGAAAACATGAGGCAGTTTAATAATGAAAAATGTATTGTCCTGAGCTAATGGCTGAAAAATGTTTAGTGAAGGATTACACTGAAGTAAAAAACCACAAGAAAGACATTCAGATAGATTAAACATTGGGAATTCATTTGTATGTCCAGACAATCTATGGTCTGTAATGTACTTTTTATGGTATAACGGGATGCAAAAGAATAATTTTTCAAAAAACTTATTATCCTTCTGGTAGGACTTCTGTAGCCTTCATCAGACACTGTGGACTTTGGAACTCCTATGTGTCCCAGGGTCCTTTGGTGCCTTACCCACTGAGGGGTGCACAGTGGACCTAGAGTCCAAGGCTGCCTGAGGGAGAAGGGAAATGCTGGCTATACCCAGGGGAAAACTGAATATTAGTGAAAGACTTTGTGAGATCAAACTGAATTGATTAGTGAGTGAATCCCTGCACAAAGTAGTGCAGTGGGACTGGCAAAGATGGGCCTGGGCTAAAATGCTGAAAATGCATTGAATACATGTCCTAAGCATTGCTTGTTCACTGAAAATCTTGGTTCATGCTCTTTAACCTGCCCAGGGGCATTGCACATTAACTTACTGTACCTTTGGGACTTTTAAAGAGACTCCAGAGGAAGAGTCCTACTTAGCCTCAGCCCTTTCTATCTCTGAAAACATGCAGGGAAGGGGAACTCTCAGCCCACTCTGTGGTTCTTTCATTCTCCCACATGTCTCGGTAGGGCACTTGCCTCTGTCAAGCAGGCAGCAATCTTGGTTTCATGTGCTCTGAAGACTGAGCATTACACTTCATTGCAGGCTTTCATGAAATGTTCTGTCTGGAAGCTTTGCTTATTTTTGCCCTGCTCCTGACCAGCCTCATTTTGCTGGCTATCCACAGTGCAGGGATGTGTATGGAAATTGTTGTCTTTCCTGAAACTGAAGGGTATCTGCTCAGTGCTAGCTTTGAGGACAGCTCTTCTGCCCTGTCCTTGATCTTTTTTATCTTGCTGTTTCTCTTTTAATTTCTGTCATATCCTTGAGATTTTTTTTTCCTTTCCCATCACCATGACTTCACTTTTTTTTTAAACTTTTGCCCAGCAGTACGCAACGTTGGTTGGATTACAAGGAGGTTGTGCTTTCACAGTATTGGACAGGGTCCAGTGAAGGGTAAGGGCCAATGGGACCAGCTCTGGAGAGTTGTGATCAGCTTTTATGGGTAAGAGAAGAGACCTGAGATGTGAGGGTCTGCCAATGAGCCTTTTGTCTCAACCCTTCTTTGGCCTGAGATGGGGTGCGTCAGATCTTGGGCTGGCATGACTCCAGATCTCAGGAGGCCAGGCTGGGAATAGTCTGATGTTCCTCATTTGCTGATTATGGCTTAGAGCCATTTATTCCCTGCCCTGAACACTTCCTTGCACGTTAGCATTATGAACAATTAGTGGTAAACTATCTCTAACAAAGTTGCTGCCCACCACTTAGGCACATCTGTTGCATCTTAACCCACCTGAGTGTCCCAGTCAAAGCCTTTCCACAGTCGGGGCCAGCTTCTTCATGCTTTTGTTGCCTGACTTTGTGGTCTAGGATTAACTCTTGTCATGCCTTCAGATTTTAAAAAAGTGATCTCTTTGCAGAAGTCACCATCTCTAATGCTTTCAAAATGTGCCCACAGAGTTTTTATTTGAGGAGCACAGTGAGCAGTGAAGATGCTTCACATTACCAAATTACTGGGGGCTTTGTAAACAATTTTCTGTACAATTTTCTGCTCTGTTTTCTACTGTAGTTTCTCATTGTCTCTTTGCTTTTTTAAATTTGTAAGGTTTATTTTAAGAAAACAGATCCCAGAGCATAAAAATCAACATAAAATCTTTTAAGAGCTAGTTTACATGGACCAGCTGTCACAGAAACAGAGAAATGTGTGGGGTAGTGGTCGACAACATGTGTACAGAGGAAGGTAGGCATTTTAGAGTTGTTAAATCCTATTGCTAAGCTCAGGGCTTAACAGGCTTCACATTTTTTTGCTCCAGGGTATCATGGTACAGTGAAAGCACGCTGATGGGCTCCATTAGCATGAATGATAGCTTCCTTCCACACACAAGTCAATTTGCAGGTAACGTTTTTTTTCACACTGTCAAGAGATAAAGGAAGCCTTTCTGAAAGTGTCCCAGAGCTGATCTTAGGGCAAGGGAGGGTCTCAGCTCAGTCAAAGCAAATGTTTGCTGACATTGTTCAGCTATTTCGGAAACTGTTAACCATTGTTTTCAGCCTAACAAAATTAATAAGTGGATTCCCTGAACCTGAACATTAATCTCTGCCATCACCAACTTCACTTCTTTAAACTTCAGGAGTGTTTTTGTTAAATTCTTACTTGCATTTAGTTAGTAAAAGGACTTGGGTCCTTCACAAACCTCTATTCACACAATAAATGCTGCATGCATTCCTCAAAGCTATTTTTTTAAAGCTATAGGTCTTTTATAAGTTCTCCTCGCAGACTTGTGCTTGCCTCCTTTGCCATTTGGTTCAGTTGGGTCTTTTGCCAATGAATGAAGTGGGACAAATGGGAGGACTTTCAAAAAAATTGACTGTAAAAGAAAGCAGTGTATGTGTCAGCCTATGGAAATCTAAATAAGACATTATTAGGGCCAGTCATAGAATACTTGAAGGATTTGATCCCAAAACAGCATGGGTGTTACATGCAGCATATTCTAGCTATTAGGCAATACCTGATGTCACTCTTTGCACTTTTAAGGAGAAATTTCACCTGCATGCTCTAATGCATCAGAAGAGTTAAAACACACATAAATTACTGCCTAAAAAGGCCATATGTGAAAACTCTAAAGTGGCAACACTGCTGTAAATATTTATGCTGGAGTTAGGCACCTGCATATAACGTGCCCAAAATTCTTTAACAAGATGTGGTTAGGTTAGGTGTTATGGAAATAGCAAAAATGTAAATAAGATAAATTTTCATAAGACTGATCCAGAAATTGAGTGCAAGCTCAGGGGTGAATTTTCAGCACTTCTCAATACAGAGAAGAAAAAATAAAAAAATGTGGTCTGGTCAGACCAGACCATCAGTTTGTGGCTGATCTCTGCTTGTTTTCCCTCAAAAACTTTCAAGGTCCTGATGGTAGCTTTGTGTTGTTCCTTTCATCGAAGCTCTGCATGGAGCAGTTGAGGGTATTGATTTAAGCAAAGAGAGTTAACAGGGCTCATGATACTATCACTCAGGCTGTCTGCATCCTTCTGTTCCTGGGGCTTCACCCCCTAGGGCTTAATGTCATTAAAATTGCTGAAAATACTACAAATAACAAGCGTAGCAGCACTTTCCAAAGGCTGATGAGATTGCCTGGCAGCTTGTACAGATCAGACTGAAACTCTGGCCCCATGAAGTCAGTGTTAACATCCTGCTAACTTCAAGAAGGCAAGATTTTTATTCTTCATATGTATCTGTCTGCTAGAGCATGCCACTGCTGCCCCTTCATGCTCTTTCATTTTCCATTTCATTACTGAAAGGAAACCCAGTACCAGGAACTAGAAGTGTACAAGGAAATTGGCAGGAACTGACTTTTGGTTTATGGGCAGACGGTCTGCATTTGTAATGAAGCTTTTTACAGGAACCTCCATGGCTTTATAAAAATTCTGTTCTCTCTCCAAGGACATCATGGCTCTGTCTCGTTTATGGGCATGGTGCAGCATGCCTTATTCACCCAGTAGTTTGCCGTAAACAGACATAACCTTTAATATTAATTTATTTTGGGGAGATAATACAACAAGCTCCACTGTGGCTTACTAAAGAAGGAGAATTCTGATGAACAGTGTCTCTGAAAAAAGTGTTTGCTTCCATCTCTGACCTGTGAGTTGCTGGAGGCTAGGAGAGTGTTATTGTTGGGAAAGTGTACCAGGAAAATATTGCTGTATTTTTCTATGTTTTGTACCCCTCCAAAATTATCTGCTTTTGGCCCCTGTCCCCATGTTTGTTTGTTTTTGTTATAGGTATGAGAAGCAGCCCATCCCCAAAGGAAGCTAAAACAAAACAAAACATATTAAAAAAAAAAATTAAAGAAAACATGCACAGAGGGAGGAGAGGTGAATAGAAGACACTGGGGAAGAAAAATACCTAAGTGATCACAAGTGGCAAAAATTATAAACAGAGGTGTAGAGGAGAGAATGTGGGTTGAAAACAGGGAAACAGAACAGGGGACACTTGGCAGGGCAACTCAGCTGCCCTC